>NC_141697.1:845480871-846156271 GCF_964263255.1 Lissotriton vulgaris
CGCTTCAATTCTCGGATGAAAACAATAGACTCCTGGTTAATGGTAATAAAGATAATTGTGTGGATAAAGAAGCACCCCCAGAATTGAGTGTGACTATGTTAGAGAACGATACTGGGGGGTGTAACATTGCGCCCACCGTGATAAAGGATAATAATGAGGAAGCGAATAATATAGCGAAGGATGATACTAGTGTTGGATGTCCAACAAATGTTACTGATGGTAGCGGGACAGATGCACACACCAAAGGAACAATCACCCCTGATAGTCCAACTGTTTATATTACTGATGGAATACGCATGCTTTTTTGGAATGTTGCTGGTCTACATTCAAGAGTACATAATCCCATCTTTATAGATTTTATATATAATTTTTACATTCTATGCTTCCAGGAGACCTGGTCACTGAAGCAGATTAATTTAGATGGCTATACGACCTTACATATACCTGCTGTTAGATCTATGCATGGAAGACATATAGGAGGTTTGGGTGTATATATTTCGAATTTGATTAACGTTAGAAAAATAGAAAAGCTTAGTTCTACAAGCTATTATCAAATGTTGGGCATCCACTTGAACTCTCCTATAGTACTATGTATAGTCAATGTTTATAATAACATCGAACAGGATGAACTGGGTAAAATCATAAATTCACTCAGTGATAAATGAATTAAATAAGGGTACCAAATGACATTGATGTGATCTTCCTATGGGGTGGGGATTTCAATACTGGTATTTGTGTTAATATTGAAAATGGGCGGTGTGGGGTACATGATGAAGCAAATGCATATACTCCACATTTTACACAAAATATGCGCAAGGGGACTGTGTAGTTCTCTTCCTAGGAATTCCAACTTTGGTCTGGGAAATTTTCCGAAGGACGGGCAATAACAGATGTAACTTGGAAGTAGGCATAAAGGTTTTTCCCTTGAGTTACTTCTATCAACCAGGCCCTGTAAAATGGATTAGGGATAGGTATTCCCATCCACAGACCATAAGCAAGCAGGCATATAGTATAGAGGTTTCCAATAGTTTTATGCCGCTTCAATTCTCGGATGAAAACAATAGACTCCTGGTTAATGGTAATAAAGATAATTGTGTGGATAAAGAAGCACCCCCAGAATTGAGTGTGATTATGTTAGAGAACGATACTGGGGGGTGTAACATTGCGCCCACCGTGATAAAGGATAATAATGAGGAAGCGAATAATATAGCGAAGGATGATACTAGTGTTGGATGTCCAACAAATGTTACTGATGGTAGCGGGACAGATGCACACACCAAAGGAACAATCACCCCTGATAGTCCAACTGTTTATATTACTGATGGAATACGCATGCTTTTTTTGGAATGTTGCTGGTCTACATTTAAGAGTACATAATCCCATCTTTATAGATTTAATATATCATTTTTACATTCTATGCTTCCAGGAGACCTGGTCACTGAAGCAGATTAATTTATTTATTATTTTATTGAACTTATATTGCGCGCAGCTACCCGCAGTGGGTTTCCCGGCGCCAGGGATAGACTGGAGGAGAAATCAGAAAACAAGTAATTGCAAGAGGGAGACACTAGACCGGAGGAATCTGGAACTAGAACAGGAGGGTCTTCAGTTTTTTGCGGAAAGCCAGAAGACTGGTTTCTGTTTTAAGCGCCAATGGGAGAGCATTCCACATCTTGGGGCCCAGATATGCGAATGAACGGCCTCCCATTTTTGCCAGTCGGATTCTGGGAATCACAAGATTGCCACTGTTGGATGACCTCAAAAGGCGGCCAGGCTGATATGGCTGCGCAAGATTGTGCAAGTAGGCCGGAGCGGAGCCTTGGCGAATTTTGAAGAGGATGCACAAAGTTTTGAAGGCCACTCGATCCGAGATTTTTAACCAATGGAGGTCACGTAGAGCCTGCATTGCGGACATTCTCCTTGGGACATTACGCAGCAGGCGGGCGGCTGAGTTCTGTACAACCTGGAGTTTATTGATTGTAGCTTTATCTGCTCCTAGATAAAGCACATTGCCATAGTCGATATGGGACATCACAAGGGCCTGTACGACAGTTCTACGAGTGGACTCAGGCAGCATCCATATGATCTTTTGCAACCAGCGAAGGGTGTTAAAGCAGATCGCAGCGACCTTAGTTGCCTGCTGCCTCATCGAGAGTTTGTCGTCGATTAGGACACCGAGGTTGCGAGCAACAGGCACGGGGGTAGGCAGAGGACCCATGTCACTGGGCCAATGTCGTGGACCCCAGAGATCTTTTTGTTTGCCTAGTATGATCACCTCGGTCTTGTCTCCGTTGAGCTTTAGCAGATGCATTTGCATCCAAGCTGCAACGCGAGAGAGGCCGATTTTGAGGGCAGAGGTGTCCTGAGCCCTGCTGCTAGACAAAGAGAACACAATCTGCGTGTCGTCTGCGTATGAGTATATAGACAGACCGGCGTCCTCTACGATGGAAGCAAGTGGTCTGATGTAAATATTGAACAACAGAGGGCTCAATATAGACCCTTGGGGGACGCCGTAGGCAGAGGAATGAATCGCAGATTCAGCTTTGTTTGAGAAAACCTGAAAGGTGCGCTCATTAAGAAATGAGGACACCCAGGCGAGCGCAGATCCAGCAACACCGAGGGAACCGAGAGACTCCAATAGGATGGAGTGGGACACGGTATCGAAAGCAGCGCTTAAGTCAAGAAGAATCAGCGCAAAGGTCTCACCGCCATCGATACCGTGTCGGAGTCGCTCAGTTACCCCTAGGAGTGCGGATTCGGTGGAGTAATTAGCGCGAAAGCCTGATTGGGACGGATGGAGATATCCCATGTTTTCAACAAACTCATTAAGCTGGGTGTTAACATGGCGTTCTAGGATTTTAGAACAGGCTGGCAGCAGGGATATAGGCCTGAAGTTGGCAAGATTTGTGATGTCAGCACCAGATTTTTTAAGCAGGGGGACGACCATGGCATGTTTCCAGTCCTGTTCCACTCGAGATTCGGTGAGCGAGACGTTTAATAGCCTCATTAGGAATCTTCGTGGTTCAAGGTCAAGTTGTTTGAGTATCTTCATGGGGACTGGGTCCCGCGGAGATCCAGACCTGATGCTTTTTAAGCAGGATAGGAAGGAAGAGTCATCAAATGGTGTCCAGTTGTAAATAAACTCAGTGGGGGAGGTGGAGGTATTACAATACGGACCGTGTAGAGAGGAATCAGTTGGAGAGGGAAGGGAAGCAAGAGATTGATGGATGCCCTCAACCTTAGATACAAAAAAGTCTGCAATGGCATTACATTGTGTGGCATCTAGAGCCGGCAGTGCGGGGACAGTATCAGCTCCTGTGAGTTTTTTAACTGTGGCAAAAAGAGTTCGGGGACAGTTTTGCACTGAAGTGATTGTGGAAACAGTGTAGGAGGCCTTAGCACGTTTGCAGTTTGCATGATAAAGTTTTAATTCTTCTTTGTAGATCACTTTAGAGGAAGCTGAATAGGACGCCCTCCATTTCCTCTCCAGGGCTTTGCATTTGGAGCGTTGGATTTTCAGCTCCTCTGAATACCAGGCTGCTGGTGGGCGCAAGGATCTATGTTTGCTCCTGGATTGAGGGACAAGAGTCGATACTGCATCTGTCAGCCAATCAGAGATGGAAACATTCAGATTCTGGTCAGTATTGATGGAGGATGGAATAGACTCAGTTAGACGCAGGTTAAAATCGGCTATATTGAGCTTGTCCCAGCGATACGATGATTTAATTTCATCCGCATGGACCCTGGCAGAGTATAAAGCAGGTTTAGATGGCTATAAGACCTTACAGATACCTGCTGTTAGATCTATGCATGGAAGACATATAGGAGGTTTGGGTGTATATATTTCGAATTTGATTAACGTTAGAAAAATAGAAAAGCTTAGTTCTACAAGCTATTATCAAATGTTGGGCATCCACTTGAACTCTCCTATAGTACTATGTATAGTCAGTGTTTATAATAACATCGAACAGGATGAACTGGGTAAAATCATAAATTCACTCAGTGATAAATGAATTAAATAAGGGTACCAAATGACATTGATGTGATCTTCCTATGGGGTGGGGATTTCAATACTGGTATTTGCGTTAATATTGAAAATGGGCGGCGTGGGGTACATGATGAAGTAAATGCATATACTCCACATTTTACACATAATGTAAGGGGAGAAATGTTTAATGATTTTAGGCAGGGCATGATCTGGTTTTGTAAATTTTTTGTGTACTCCATGTGTTGATTTTACCCCTACGTTTATTGGCTAAGGTTTAGCCTCACTGAGAGATTTTATAACCACCCCCAATAGATACGCAACTTGGTTTGATAACTTTATAACTCACTTAACACCCTTAGCGACCATTTGCCCCTGAGCATTAGCTTAACTATCCCCAAAATAGTTGAACAAGCAAACAGTAGCTATCTGGCATTGTCACAAAACATTACCTTAGCAGGCCAGAATGGCTATTCCTTACTTTGGGGCAAGATAAAGGCCGAAGAAGTGACGAAACAAATAATAGTTAATGCAAATGATCACATAGCGGTATGTCTTCAAGAGAGAGCAGATTATAACGATATTTTGAGGGCCTATTCATCTATTACAATTAAGATCCAATACTCACTAAGAGCCAAAAAGAAGGTTTCCCCAATAAGGACTAATGGTTGGTTCGATACTAAATGTACGGAAGCGTAAAACATGCTGAAGGTCGCCCTCCATGAAATCGTGAGAAACCAGGAGGAAATTAGTACATGTAGAAAGAACTATAGGGCATATTAGCAAGGGCTAGTATCGCCGTTTTCTCGGCGAATTGTGCAGAGAAAGCGGCGATACAGCTAGAGCCCTATTACCAAGGGCACTTTAAAGCCTGGGCCGAGCCCACTTTGCATGTCGGCGATAAACATCGCTAATGACATGCAAAGTGGGCGATCCCACGTCCAACCACATGTAAAATGTGGTTGGAGGTGGGAACACCCTATTACCAAGGCAGGCGTTGGGAGACAAAAACCTGCGATAAACTCATTTATCGCAGGTCTTCCAACGCCTGCTCCGACCAGGCGTTAGGCATTGTTAACATGGGGGTGTGGATCATAGAGCTGAATCCACCCCCCATATTATCAAGGCCCACATTAAAACATGAAAACAACGTTTGTTTTCATGTGCTAATGTGCCATATCGCCGACTATCGCCGGATTTCTAATCGCCTGCCTGATGCGCATTGATAAATGCGCGCTAATTAGGTGATGAAATACGGCGATAGCCGGCGATACGGAGATGTGCGTTGTGCGTTTTACAACGCACACCTCGGTAATATGCCCCTATAATTTGGTCCGAAAAAATAGGAAAAAAGAACTAAAAGAACAGGCCTAGGATTTACTCTATTAGGCCTCTCAAATAAGGGATTGTAGTATATTTTGGCGGGCAGTCAATGCCCCTTTCTTTGTAAACAATGAGGGACCTAGAATTGAAGTTGCCATAGACGAGGAGTCTTGGATTCATTTTTTCTCAAGCTTGTATAGCGTTAGGGGGGCCAAAGAATCCACACTTAAAACGGATCATCAGATACAAGGAGGGGTGGATAGATTTGTGTCTATAGAGCTAAACGCCACACTAGACGAAGTTTCGGTAGCTGTTAATGAAAGCAAAGGTGGTAAAGCGCCCAGGCCAGATTGTGTGCCCCTGGATCTATTTATGAACCTTCCTGCACTTTGGTTCCCACTGCTGACACAGGTATTGAAGGCCTGTTGTGAGAAGGGCTTTATCAAGACTTGGTCTGAATCCATGATCATACCAACTTTTAAAAAAGAAAGAACGCGACAACTCCGCGTGTTATAGTCCGATCTCTCTCCTGGACTCCCTGGTTAAGGTGGTAGGTAGAATAGTCCTGAACAGACTACAATCTTGGGCCAAGGATAAATTACACTTTATGTAAAGTGCAGTATGGTTTTAGACAGGGGATAGGGACTATTGAGCAGGTGTTGAATTTTATAATGATAACGGAAATACACCCAAGCTAAAGAAGGGAAAATGTACATAGCGTTTGCGGACCTTACGTCCGCGTTTGACTGTGTTAATCATAATAGACTTTGGGGTATTTTGCGGGACTTAAAGGTAGACCCAATTTTAGTCCAATTTTTGAGGCAACTGTATACTGGGTCCTCAGCAAAATTGAGACATGGAATAGGGGGCAAATGCACTGCACCGTTCGCGGTGGAGAAGGGTGTGAGGCAGGGGTGTGTCCTGGCTCCGTTTCTCTTCTCCCTTTATACCAACGCTTTAGAAGAGGAATTAACAGCCAGGACAAAAGACCCTTGTTACTAAAACAACAAGCCCATAGTATCACTTCTCTACGCAGACGATGCGGTGCTTATGGCCAGAACTCAGCTGGGTCTACAGAGTGCTCTTAAACATACACTGACTTCATGAACAGTCAAGGCCTAAAACTCAATGTCAAGAAGACATACGTGATAACATGTGGGAAGGGGAGAAATAGCTGCAAAGCCTGCTGCTGGGGAAGGTTAGGATCAAAGCGACCAATACATTCTCCTATTTGGGTGTTTTACTTGACCATTCTGGGTCATGGATTCCAGCGGTTAAAAGTAGGACTCTTGTTTTTAAACGGTCAATCAGGGCATTGATGAGTTTTTCTAATAACTTGGGCAAAAGACCCCCGGGATTCTTCTTAAGATTTGTAAAGCAAAATGCTTGAGTGTGGTGATGTATGAGGCTGGTGTCTAGGGATACCAGGATGTGGCCATATTACAAAAAGAGGAAAATTAGGGGCATATTATCAAGGGTGTTTATCTCCGCTTTTTTGGCTTTAAAAGCCAAGAAAGCGGAGATAAAATTATCTCCCTATTACCAAGCTGTCGCTAACACCAGTTAGTGACAGCTAATAGGAGATAGCGACCATCTTGGGCCCCGCTTTGCATGTCAGTGATATTTATCACTAATGACATGCAAAGTGGGCGTGCCAAGATGTTAGCGACTGGAAACAGTCCCTAACATCGCTATCTCCTATTACCAACTTTTGGAGATATTCGCGCTAAGCGCGAATATCTCCAAAAGCTAACACCTGCCCTGAGCAGTTCTTAGCCATGTTATCCAATGGGAGGTGGATAACATGGCTAAGAGCATTTGCTCGATAATGCATGAATATCGCTGACTTTTCAGCGATATTCATGCATTGCGGCCGTTTTTTATCGTATTTGCGATAAACCTTGCTAATAGCAAGGTTTATCTGCGATAAAAATCGCCGATGTGCGGCGATAATTTTTGTCTCTAAACAAGTTAGAGACAAAAATTATCGCTAGTTGTTGGTAATATGCCCCTAAGTTCTTACGGTTTATATTAGCAGTACCACAGAGCACATCCATTTGTAACTGCCACCACGAATTGGGGATTTCGTATATCTCCGATTTGATTAAGATGCAGCCCCTGATGTTATGGCATACAGTTTGGGTGTCCAAAATTACAGAGCTAAACAAAGACATCATTAGAGATGCCATGAGCTTAACCCATGAAAACAAGATCACTTGGTTAACGTACATTAGAAGATTTTTAACAGACATGGGTAAATCAGATTGTTATAGTAATCCTGGAACACTGACTACAATTTCTTGGATGGATTTTAGAGTTTTTTGTCAAGATCATTTAGAGTCTCTAAGGGCAGCCTCAGAAATGCAGAAAAGCACTGTCATCAGCTAACCCTTGCATCCCCCACTATTCGACCCTACTTGGAATGGTTTACAGGAAGTTATGATAGGTTTGTCCTCACAAGACTCAGATTTGATTGTTTTCATCGATTAGTCAGCTTCCCTATACAAAATGACTGGACCAGTGAGCTCTGTGGTGTCCCTGTGATGAAATGTCCCTTCAGATTACAATACATGTGATTTTATTTTGCAAATTTTACAGAGTAGAAAGATCTAGATGGATTTTGCCAGTGCTGAAGGGTGGGGGCTGAAGGCAATGCCGCCCTACCTACCTTTATCTACAAAAATTGGACTATGTTTACAGTGTGGGAGCTATGACTGGACTCTTGAAGTCCATACTGAAAAAAAGGAAAAGCATAACATGGGAAAGCGATCATGAAGCTGACTAATGTATAGAATACCTGTTACAATAATTAACTGCAGATATGATTCTAAGATTTTAGTGATATATAAAGATGTAACCATGTAAGGTATCAGCATTTTTTAAACAATAGATTGTAAATTTTAGAATGTGTGACTTTTATGATTTTTAATCTGAAAATCAAATAAGGTTTATTTGATTTGAAAACATGGATCAAGTGCAACTTAAGATGAGATTACTTTTCTACACAGAAGATCTATGTGGAGTCATCAAGACAAGGACACCTAAATACAGAAGGGACGTATGCACAAACTGGTGGAAAATATAGACGAATCATCTTTGAAATTAATCCATGACTCTATCAAACAACATCTAGATCAGACACATGTGGATGTTGAAAAAAAATACAGACTAGCCACAAAAAAGTGGCATTGCCGCAATTAGAAAAATTGCCAAAGCATGCTCTGAAATGGGGGAAAGACTAACTGGAGCTGAAGAGTAGACAGCCACTCTGGAAACTGACATTGCCAGGATTCAAACCCAGACTGGGACACAAGGTTTACAGATTATTAATATCCAATGCAATCTAGAAGACTATGAAAATAGACAGCAAAGCAATATTCTGCAAATTCTTGGTATCAAAGAAATTGATATTTGGGCTTATATGATTAGTCTGATGAAGGGGGATTTTCCTGAGTTGCAAAACTGGTATTGGAAAACGGAAATTCAAAGAGTGCATCGGTTTCCATTCATGTTGAGAAAATCGGGACCCTCACAGGCAATAGTTGTTAATAAACCAAGAGCCATAATTGTCTATTTTGGGAACTAATTGCTTCAGCAAGCAGTTTTTGAAAATGCCCGCCCAGATTCCAAATATACTTTTGAAGAACAATATTTTTTTTCCAAGACCCAACTCACATCATGTGACGGTTGAGAGGCGTTGGAAGCTGAGACAGTTCAGCCATGTCTGGCCCTTAGGGCCAAAGCCTATCTAATGAACCCCGCTGTCCTTAAACTTGTCTTTGATAACAGCACAAGAGTTTTGCCTCTGAAATAAAGGCCAAAAAGTACATGGACAAAATGGCTAAAGGGGCCTGGCTAGCCTAAAAGGTCCGTATTCTTTTTATTTGTGTCTTGGTTACGTGCTTTCCAAAGCAAAGAGGTCTATGATGGATTTTTATTGGGTATTTTGTTCTAAACATTTTCCCTTAGAGGGAGATAGCTTGGTGTGAGGGTATGGTTAAGATTATCTTTACCGCCAAATCAAAGGAGAGAGAGAGGACTAGATAAGCTAGTCCGGATCCCCAGGATTATATGTAGATATCAATAAGGACTAGCTAAGTAGTGAGAGGAAGACTCAATTAGGTACGTGTGCTAGTAAACCATTTGGTTTGTTCATAAAGCCCTCACCCACCAACCTAGTTGGTGGCATGCTTCAACATCGGACCCACCACAGTGAGACCGAATGTGTCCCAGGTGTGCTTCAACACCAGAAATACTGCGGAGCTGGTATGATTGCTGAGTGTGCGGTGTAATGGGTGAGTAAGTGAAAGTTTAAAAGCTATACAGTGGGTCCCAGTACCCGAGGGTAAATAGATAAACTTTAATCACTGGACCCCTGTTAGCAACTAAAAGGCAGTCGGACGTGCTGGAGTTCGGATTATGACCTCCTGCGTCCTGTGTGGTCTACATGTTCCAGCCAGGCCTTTCGAAACTGGCTTTCCTCAGGACCATTGAGTATGTGAAAAAGTGCAAGTAAATAATAAAATACTAAATTATAGTGATTGTGTTGATTTAAATGTGTCGCACTCCCTAAGGTGCGTTATATGTTAGAGGGGGATTCCCTCTTGCTTTAACAGGCTAGTGGTCTGTGAAAGCCTCCTTGGGTCACTTGGCAGAGAAAAAGACCTTAATTGCCGGTCTGGATCCTCCTTGGACCTGTCGTCCTTCTGTGGTGTCCTTCTGCGGTGCCACTCTATTTGGAGGTATACTGGCAGAAAGCCACTGGTTTTTCAGGCCTTGATTAATTTAGTTGAGACACTTGGCTTGAAAGATGTGTGGGCTTGCTTAAATCCTTCACTCCCCTGTTACACCTTTTTTTCCGCACCCTTGTCAGGCTAGACTACTTTTTTATCTCCTCCACTCTCATTAGCAACAGCACTATTGAGACTGCCCGAACCTTTTGTCCGACCACAACCCTGCTATCCTTAACATCAAGGGGCTGGGAAACCTGAGAACGCCTTCCTCCTGGAGCTTTGAGAAAGCTTTACTCCAGGATCCAGCATATCAAACACACATGTGGTGCTGGATACAGGACTTCCTAGACATTAACCTGGGGTCCGCCTCTCTCGCAGTGGTCTGGGACACGCTAAAAGTAGGCATCCGGGGTGAGACGCTTGGCTTCTCAGCGGGTAGAAACAAGAAGGAGAGACTCGTGATAAACAATCTTCAGGAGAAGCTTAAGGAGGCTGAAATTAAGCTAACCCAAGCCATTCAAACAGGGCTAAACAGTGAGAATATTCAAAACAAGGTTGTTCTGGCTAGATCCAGAATATTAGCAATTTTCTCTGAAAAAGCCGCTGCAAAATGGGCAAGCACACGGCAAGAAAACTATGAATGCAGTGACCGTATAGGGCACTACTTGGCAGTCAGGACACAACAGCAGGTTTCCTATAATGAAATACACACAATCAAACTCCAATCCATTTATTTTATTTTATTTATAATCAGGAGAAGAGACCAAAGACTTTGATCTAATAAGAAAGGGTTTCCAGGAATATTACGCCAAACTATATACTGAGGAGAATAAAGACCCGGCGGATTCACTAAAAAATGACACCATTAGATATCTCAGTGAGATCAACCTACAAACACTCTCCACTGACTTCAGTGAGGTTTTAGACCTAACCCCTACCTGGGAGGAGATACAGGAATCCCTTAATTCACTCCCTGACGGGAAAGCCGCCGGGGTGGATTGTATCCCCATAGAATTTTATAAGGCCTTTGCACCTCAACTACAAAATATATTAACAGAACTAGTGATATCTATCTTCAGCGGGGCCGCACCTCCATCATCCTGGTCGAACGCCAGGGTAGCAATCTTCCCTAAAAAAGATAAATCCCCGCTGGACATGAGCTCATACAGGCCAATAACACTCATTAATTGCGACTCGAAGATTTTCTCTAAAATACTGGCAAACCGAATTTCTTCAGTAGTGGAATCCCTTGTATCAGAATGGCAGCATGGGTTTATCCTGAAAAAGGGCACAACAGAGCACGTCAGGAGAGCCATCACTCTATTTGATGCTGCACAGGTCGCAGGGGATCCCATGTCTTTAATATTACTGGACGCCTAATAGGCCTTTGACCGGGTTTCCTGGAGATATCTGTGGGTGGTCATGAAGAGGATGGGTTTTGGGTCAAAACTAATACGAGCTGTAAAAACACTTTATCTAAAACCCTCCGCTTGTGTCTCGATAAATGGGCAATTAACCGGGCAATTCGAGATCTCCCGCGGCACTAGGCAAGGGTGTCCCTGCTCCCCTCTACTATTTGCCCTATATCTGGACCCTCTTATCAAACAGATTGAAAACAACCAGCACATCTCACCAGCTAATTTCCAAGGCTACACCACCAAAATACTAGCTTATGCGGATGACCTGGCCATCTCCTCACCAGATCCCATAAACGCCATAGCTGGCTTAGAAAGGGAGGCAAGCAAATTCGGAAAAATATCCGGCTATGCTCTCAATAAAAACAAGACTCAGATAATAATAAACAAACAAATCTGGATCGATCATAGAACTGCCTCTAAAGCCAAATATCTAGGAGTCTACATATCCTCCAATTTGGACGAAGTTGTTGCCAACAACCTATTACCGCTTGCCACACAAACCAGAAAAGCACTGAAGCAAATAAACAACCTGCACCTCACGTTAGTTGGCAGATGTAATGTCATAAAAATGACCTTTTTCCCCAAACTTTTATATCTTTTTCGCACAATCCCTCTAGCATTTAACAAAGCCAGCCTTATGAAATTTCAACAATTATATACGCAATTTATTTGGGCGTAATCACAACCCAGGAGGGCACTCAGACAACTATGCCTGCCAAAAGATCGGGGAAGTTGGGCCTTCCCCAACATCACTCTGTATTACTGGGCCGCTGTCATGCACTGTAGCTCTGAGCTAATCAAAGAAATACCCGATACCTATCCTACAGTATTGCCCTCTCCCTTTCAAATGCTGGTTGGTGAGAACACCTGGGGATGTTTGCTACGAGAAACTACCTTTGGATATTTTAAACGGGCTAGATTCAATACTTTGCTTAGCTCATTTAAGGTTTTCCGAAGCATCCGCAGAAGTTTTGGTATAGGCAGGTATAATCACTATTCTCCCATTTTAAATAACAGGCCTCTGATTGGTATAGGGCAGGTATTAGAAAGTTAGGTGACTTAATCACCAGCGAAGGAGTTATCTCCTTTCCTGCTCTCTCAGCCAAATTCAGCCTTAAGAGAGAGGATGCTTTTAAATATCTGTCTATCCACGACTTTCTCTCTAGAAAGGTCGGGGTGCCTCAGGATTCACAGAGGTGGAATTCTTTAATGTTTTGCGGAAACCTCTGACTCCTCGAATTGGCCTTCTATATACAATTATAAATAGACAGACGCCAGATGATCTACAAGCTATTGCAGACAAATGGCACGGCAAACTTGAGACATCTGGAAATGTGTTCTTTAAATCACTCGCTCTGTCACAAAACATTTTACTCTCAGCAAAAATACAAGCTCAGCACTTTAAAACATTTTTTTTCTTGTATATTAGTCCCAACAAAATTGCAAAATGGGGGACTGGGCAAGGCACTCTCTGTCCTAGATGCGCCGAATTTGGGGCCGACTCTGTGCATATATTTGCCTCTTGCTCAAAGCTCACACCCACTCTGAACCGAATACAGGGGTTTTTAACCGCATGCGCGCTAGCGGAATTCCGCTCATGCGCTGAGATTTTTAAAAACGCATGTTACGTGACGAGCTGGGCTCGTCATCAGCGTGCGAGGAGGCTACGCCATGACGAGCCCAGCTCGTCATCAGCGTGGAAGGGGTTAAGAGAAGTTTCTTCTCATCCGATAACCTTGAACCCCACCATTATCATGCTTGGTAGCAATGGCCGTCTGGAGAATCTGTGTTGTTACAGCTTGGCTAGACCCAGACCCTCCCTCTTATTCTCAATGGCTTGCTAGGTACGTGCAACATATCATCTCGAAAAGCAGTTTACTCTAAAAAGGGACGCAGGGGCCGGAAGAAGGGCCTAGAGGTGTGGGGCAAACTTACTGATTGGCTTACTTCGTCAGAGTAGAACGTGTATTGTTGTTTTAGCTTGCTTAAATGCCTGTGACTTTAGCAGGGTCCACTTACCTGTAATTGCCATATATAATAATGTACATTCACTCTCTGTTATTCCATGTATTTTTCTGACACTTCTTTAAACTTCTCTTACTTACTGCTCATTAGTGCCCTTTTTTCCAATCTCCCAATGTATCTTTTTCTGCTGTGGGAGGGGGAGGGTTGGTGGGGTCATCTTTGGATTTGTGACATGAATTTTCGTCTGCACGAATTTTGCCATTTGATTTTTTTTTTTTTTTTTAAACTCATCAATAAAGTAATGAAATGCTAAATAAAAAAATTGAAAAATAGTTAGTTCAGCTAACTATAACCCGCGCGCCCGCAATGCACTGCTGATGACGTCACATATTACATCACCACTCATGACAATGGTCAGTGACATCACTGATAACATCCCAAATGACATCACTGATGACATCAGTGGTGACATCATCCAGTGAATGTGTGTTTTTCTGAAAATTAAATATGTTTTATATATGTATATCTGAAGGTTGATGGAAGAATAAATGGGTATATAAGTGTCTAAATGGATTTTCTTTATTGTATAACTGACTGATTAAGTGTATCCTAGTGAATACATGGGTTAGTGAGTAATGTTTAAATATATAAATATCTGTATCAGTCTCTCACTTTGTGTATAAGTGGCTGCATGGGTTGGTGAGTAGCTACATGAGTGTCTATATAGGTAATTAGTTGTTTTTTGAGTATCAGTATGAGTGTCTGAGTCTCCGTATGGTTCGGTGGGGGGTATTACGTAGTGCATAGATGCATGAATGAGTGACTCACTGTTTGTATGTGTTGAAGACAGCATGTGTGCAGGACTGTATGGGTGGATTTTTGAAGTTTTGTGTTAGACATAGGTCAAACTAAGAGTAAGTTCTGTTTATATAGATTTTGCAAGAACACTCTTGATACTTTCGCCCACTTATAATTAGTTCTTAGTCAGCTTTTTAATATCAGTTTGCATTTTAGCACTTTATTTCCTGTTTTGCTTGTCATTGTTTTTTAACTTCTGTGATTCTGAAAGGATGTATTTCTAATTATCATTTTTATGCAATTTTTAAATGTACTTTTATGTTTTTTCTAAACTTTTAAAACCGAATAAAGGAACTTTGAAAAGTATGGGGGGATGACTGTGTGTATGGGTGTGTTGGTGACTGTCTCAATAGTGTCTTTATGAGTAACTACATATGTTTTCAACTGGTATATGTGAGTATTGGTGTATATAAGGGAGTATATGTGAGAGTGAGAGATTAGAAGAGTTCCTGTATAAATTAGTATGTGCTTCAATAAGTGATTGCCTAAGAGAGTAAGTATGTGTATGATTCTGTAGCAGTAAGTGTGGTGGTGTGTATACAACTGTATATGCAATTTAATGGATGTTTGATACTTTGTTTGCATGTGTTACTATGTGTGTGAGTATCTCTATGGATGAGTGTCAGTGTGTAACAGGATGTATAGGTGTATGAGTACATATGATAAGTGTGTACATGTATGAGTGACTGTATAGGACTGTTTGTGAATAAGTGCATATGTGTGTAGATCTTGAAATTAATAAATAGGTGTGCTGTAAGTGGTATTGGTATGTTCATTGTTTTGAAAATGTCGTTTCTATTTTTGAGTGTGTGTGTCAAAGGTTATATTAGGGTGAGAGAAGGTCTGCCACTCTATCACATGGATGATGTCATCAGTGATGTCATCAGTGATGTCACTGGCCATATCATGAGTGATGTAAATGTGACGTCATCTGCAGTGCATTGCGCGTTCGTGAGTTATAGTTAGCTGAACTAACTATAACGGGGGAATTTCTATAGTTTTGTACAAGCGAAATGTCCAACTAACTAAAACGCCCCTGAAACCTACATTTTTTTCAGTGAATTTCTAAGGTTTTTTAAATGCTAATTCCTAACTATAACATGCCTGAAACCTATGTTTTTTTCAGTGAATTTCAAAGGTTTTTTAAATGCTAGTTTCAAA
Organism: Lissotriton vulgaris; assembly: GCF_964263255.1. Lineage (NCBI taxonomy): Eukaryota > Metazoa > Chordata > Amphibia > Caudata > Salamandridae > Lissotriton > Lissotriton vulgaris. Next base: position 845,496,315 of record NC_141697.1, read on the forward strand.
CTATGCCTACAGAGGTACGACATGTGAAGAAATAAGAAAAAACATACAGAAAGAAGAAAAAGAAATGCAGAAAGAAGCAACAGAAGTCCTCAAAGACAAAGAAACGTGCAGGAAGAAGGAAGACGTGCAGAAAGAACAAAAAGAGGAGCAGAAAGAGGCCTTGTTTCAAAATCATCCTGTACCCTCAACTTTATAAGATGGGTACTGGGTGGTAACTGACTCTGACTAACCAGACCTAGAGCCAGTGCTATGCTAAACGACACTTAGAATACAGTTAAAACACCTACATACACTAGGGGACACAATGCATTGGGGTACCCCTGTGATTACCATGGCCTCCTTTTTAAGACCCTAGTGCATAATAGGGCAGGGGGATTAAAACCACCTCTTAAAGCGCACCACAGGGCACATTTGCACACTGATGAAGGGAGGGGGACTGAGCTGACGCCTGCAAACATGCCCTGTGGCCGTTTTAATTTAGGGGATAACTTCCCCTTGAATCCTGAGTGTCCCTTGGGTCCAACTAGTCCACCAGGTATCTCCAGTTAGCGCCACAGAGCTGCGTTGCACAGGGGTGTAAAAAGGGGCATGGCCTGGACCACCTCTCTGCAATGCAGCGCAGTGGCGCTTACTGGAAGCACCTGATGGGCTAGTTGACCCCCAGGGGCCCTCTGGATTGAAGTGGAATTATTGCCCCAACTTAAAACACGCCACAGGGCATGTTTGCACATGTAACCCCAGGCCCTATCCCCTCCCTTCACCACTGTGTAAACGTGCCCTGTGGCCGTTTTAAGTTGGGAGATTAAGTCCCCTTGAATCTTGAGGGTCCCTAGGGTCAAACTAGACCACTTGATAACTCCAGTAAGTGCTATTGAAGAGAGGTGTAAAAAGGAACGTGCCCTGGACCACCTCTCTGCAATGCAGCAGCACAATGGCACTTACTGGAAGCACCTGGTGGGCTAGGTTGCACCCCCATGGGCTCTATTGATTGAAGAGGAATTATTTCCCCAACTTAAAACACGACACAGGGCATGTCTGCACACATCACCTCAGGCCCCGTCCCCTCCCTTCACCACTGTTTAAACGCGCCCTGTGGCCATTTTAATTTGGGAGATTAAGTCCCCTTGAATCCTGAGGGTCCCTAGGGTCAAACTAGCGCACTAGGTACATCCAAGTAAGAGCCACAGAGCTGCATTGCAGAGAAGTGTAAAAAGGGGCGTGACCTCTGAACACCTCTCTGCAACTCAGATCCCTGGCACCACCTGGAGGTTTTTAGGGGGGATCTGGGGGTCCTTTTGGAACCCCTAAGCAGGCCTAAGGGGTCAGGGTGTTTCTACCCTGCCCCCTTTTTGTGCTTTGCGCATTTGTTTTACTGATTTCTTATGCCTAGGTTCTACTAAGGCACAAGATGGCTGCCAACACTTCCTGGTTTGGAGTTGACAGCCAATTAAAATCAAGCTAGTGATCGAGAGGGTACGTGGATCCTGCACGGCCATAGATATCGAAACGTTTTTAATTTTGATTTTCTCAGCAACAACTGAACAGATTTACACCATTTAACAAACAGTGTTCTTTCTGAACCAAGGGCTACCTTTTTGCCAAATTTGGTGTAATTCCGTTCAGCAGTTCAGGCTGTAGCCGTGTCTAAAGTTTCCTATGGGAAATTGCATGGGGAAAACACGTTTTGGGATCCCCCTTTTTTCTCTGCCCCGCTTGCCGAATCACCCCGAAACTTTCAAGATAGGAGAGGACCGGAGCGAGCCACGAGTTTTAAAAATTTCATGAAGATTTATCAACCCACGCAAAAACTTATTGGGAATAGAATGTTGCGAATTTCCTATGGAAAATAGGTCTTATTTATAACTACCTACTGGTGACGTACGCCCCCGCAATGCACTGCTTCTGACCTCACATATTACATCATTCATGGCATGGTCAGTGACATCACTGATGACACCTCAAATGACATCACTGATGACATCATCCAGTGACTCTGTGTTTCTGTAAAGTTTATGTATGTTTTATATATATGCCTAGATATATTGAAGAATGAGTGGGTGTATAAGTGTCTGGATGGAGGATTTAGGAGGTGTGTGACTGATTATAAAAGTGACTGATTAAACGTGTGTTACTGAATGCATGGGTTAGTGACTAAACTGTGTGAATGTCTGTATCAGTCTGTCTGTATTTGTGAAAGCTGGTACATGGGTTGGGCAGAAGCTTCATGAGTGTCTATATGGGTTATTGATTGTTTGCCTGAGTCTTTGTGTGGGTGCCTGAATGTGTGTGTGGGTGAGTTGGAGGTGTGTGACTCTGCATAGATGTGTGAGTAGTTGATTCACTGGGTGTATGGGATCAAGAGTGCATGTGGAAACAGCTTAATAAGTGGGTGAGTGTGTGTATGGGTGTGTTGGTGACTTAATGTATGTCTCAGTGGTACATTTGAGTAACTATATATGTAAAAGGCAGTATATTTGAGTGATGGTGTATATAAATAACTATATGTGAGAGTGAGTGATTGTGAGAGTGGCTGTATGGATGAGTGTGTACTTGTATCAGTGATTATATAAGAGAGTAAGAATGCGTTACTATCTGTGTGAATTAGTGAGGTGGTGTGTACATAACTTTATAGGTGAGTAAATGGGAGTGTGATTGATTCTTTACATGACTGACTAGGTGTGTGAGTAACTCCTTGGATGAGTGGTGGTGTGTGAGTGTCTAAATAGGTGTATGAGTGCATATGATAGTGCTGTATTGATGAGTGACTGCATGTATAAGAGATTGTATGGGTGAATGAGTGGATGTGTGTATAGACCTAGGAATCAGTGAGTGCATATGTAGTAACTGTATTGGGTTTTTTCAGTGAATTTCAAAGGTTTTATAAATACTAATTTCTAACGACAATGTCCCTAAACCTGTATTGTTTTTAAGCACATTTTTAAAAGACATGCATACCTTTTGTAGTGAAAAACTAACTGTAACAATAGTTTGTTATAAGTTATAATTTAACATTGTTTAAAACTTAATTATCAGTAATTAACATATAAGTGTGGAAAAAGTGTGAGGCAGCAGCGATAATACGTGACTTTGAACAACAGCGTTCACAGTTGGATTCCCGGCTCCAGCGGTACGTTAGCTCACCACTATGTCACTGTGGCAAACACCTGTGTTTAATCTTCCCGACGCCCAAGGGTACCTGTACGCTTAACAAATGCTGGTATTTTTTAAATTTAAAACTATAGTCATGAGAAATATTAGCACATACTTTTTTTTTCTTCTATTCTGAACAATAGTTTTTTTTATATCTTCTATTTAGTATTACGGCAATTAATAGATGTTTTTAGTCACAAGAGAGGAAATGACACGGTTTGCCGGGTAACAGTTTTTAAGCTCTCCAGCGTCTGTACATGTGGCAATGTAACAGCTTGCCAGGACTCGATAGATCCAGAGACCGCTTTACCAGATTATACCATGCCCTTCTTCTTCCTTCAGAGCGATTCCTTTCCATCACCTCCGTTCCCAATCGAAGAAGATGTAGGTTTCTTTAAGTCACAACAAAAATAAAGCATAATTCCCGCCCCCAAAGAGTGCATCATGTACAGCATACCGCCGGGACCAATAAGGACCACACAACCAAAACCACTTGTTCCGGAGAAGCCAATCACAGCGCGGACCAAAGGGAGAAAAGCCGGAAGAGGACGCCAATGCGGCGTGCTGTGTGAAGAAGACCCGTTTCCAGCTTGCGTGGGAGAGAGGACTGCAAACCACTAGCTACAGATCCAGCGCTGAAGCCAGAATCAACCGGGAGGATACTGAAATGTCTGAGGAGGGAAGAGTCTCCAAGAAAACGGCCCAGGAGCAGGCCACGCTCCTCGAGGAGCGGGCCATGCTCCTGGAGGAGCGTGGCTGAGAAAGGTGCATGCTCGTATACGGGCACTAAGTGTAGGTTGGGTACAGATGCACCATAGGAGCTATTCACTTTCCACTTTCACTCCCCTTCCCTCACGAGTGGTGGATTCATTGTGGGTATAAGGTGATACCCACTCACTCCCTCCCCAAAATAAAAAAGACTGCCGACTCTGGCCTTGAAATTTTTTCTATTACTCTTTGTTTTTTTTTACCTTGTATACATGAGAGCCTGAATACGAAGACTCCTCCCCAAACACCTCCTGTGAAGATGGAAGGAACACTAAGAGACTCAATAATATCTTACTGTTGTGGACCAGAGGATAAACAATAATAGTATTATAATATAAAGTCTCCCCAGAACACTATACAAGTCTCTTTCTGCCCTTATTTTCCGTTCCCGCGTTACAGCACATGTTAAGGAACTCATATTTATGAGGATCGAAAATGAAACCTTTAAAGATTCACACACAATTTTTAATTGTTCCCAATATGTGCACATGTGGAAACGAGAGAACGTGTCAACTGTAAAATGTGACATTTAAATGGAAGTTGTTATATCTTGTATGTATTTTGTTTAATTATAAAAGATATGGAATCCTGTGGTTGCTATGTTACCTCTGCAATCTGATGCTCAGGGGTTGTGAGGGCAGTTCTAAGCCTGTGTGGGAAGGAGAAGCTGTGTCCCAGGGGTCCCTGCATCTTTACAATAAATCTATATTTATTAATAATATATCGTCTGGTGATTCTTCAAAAGAAGGAGCCACATCTTCCTTCCATAGACTACTAAATAATCAAACAGTATATAAATAAACAATCTGTTGTTTAATTAGTTTTGTTTTTGTCAGCTATTTACCTGTGTCCATTCTGTGATTCAGGTTCCCTTTTGTAGCGTCGGATTCTTGTTTTGCGGCAACAAAACATATTTCAGAGTTGTAAGTTGTTTTTGGCATAGTAGATATTTATAATACGTAGCTGTTTATGAATATTTAACCATTTTTAATTAGAAAAAAGTGGTATTGGTTGTTTTTGCCTTTTTTTCTGTAACGTCAGCAGCTTGTTTTCAGAAACAGACAGAATACAGCAAACATTGCTCCTTTTTGGGCTCCTTTGAGCTCATATACTGTGACTTTTTATACTATAATATTGACACTGTACTTGACTTCAGAGGTGTTGGTGACCCATTGGCGTGAAGCTTAAAGATTTAAACATAACGTCACCAGCTTCTGATTGATATTGTGTTTCCCCCTTGGGATCATATACTGTCAATATGTATATTATAATATTAACAGTGATGGTGATCCCAGAGGAGTTCATGACCCGTCAGCACGAAGACTAAAGATTTATATGTAATGTCTGCACCTTCTGGTATCTAACTCTGTTCCCCCCTTGGGATTATATAGTGTGAATATCTATATATTATTATATTCACAGTCATTTTTTTGTTTAAATCTGTTTTATTGAGTTTTAGGTTACATGTACATGAAAGGCACCATACTCTTATGTCTATCCATGCATTGGATCACTTATCAATAGTGGAAACATGCTAATGGTACATGAGGGTGGAGCACGACAGTTGTACATAGGATGCCTGCTGCACCTGAATGAGTGTGAGTCCAGTATTCAGCACGCTCCATGAATGTTAAATTTACAGTTCAGCGTCAGCATTTTCCATTAGTTCAGCACATAAAGTCCTTCAGATGAATCAATGTAGGCTGCTGAACAGATGTCTTATAATGAAAAACAAACAAAACCAAAAACCACAACATTGACCAGTGCTAGTGCAAGTACAGGTGCCCCGCCAACCCCCATCTCTCCGTCTCCCCACAGCATATCACAGCACGCCATTCTGGCTGTTACCCCCCACATTGGCGCCAGTTACTTTCAACTTTAGTGTTCCATATGCATGGAACATCGCGACCCCGCGTATACATACATAGCTTCGGGACAGCCTCCCTCACCTCAAGTTGTCCCCTTGGGTGCATTTCTACATCTTGCTGAAGTGCCTGGAGTAGTCCCTCACACTGAGTAGCTATGGGCTCTTTCCTCAATCCTAGCGTCTACTTGTGTCGGATGGCAGTTCCCTCTGCTCTAGCCCATGCGGAGAATGGGTGCCTCCATGCTTGTACATGAGGTGGTTCCCGTGCCTACCACCTCTTTGTGAGAAGTCTCTTGGTGACAAGCAGCCCCAGGTCGAGGAACGGGGATGTCACTTTTGTGGCCAGTGCTCGGCGGAAATGGTGTAGCAGATGAGCAGTCCGGTCAAAGGGTATGTTGTGGCCTGTGCTTGCGTGCAGTAACTCGCTGATTTGCGCCAGTATGCGTGTAAACAATGGCAACTCAATAACATGTGGATTAATCCAGCGCATCTGGGGCATGCTGCATCCATGCGGTGGAAATACCTATTGATCGCCTCAGGTGTGAGATATGCCCTGTGCCCAATAAACAATTGTATCTGTCTGAACCGCATATTTCTGGGTATGCGCACTGGACTCTTCAGTACCCGCTCCCACTCTTTGTCCTCTACTTGTCTCCCCAGGTCTAGTTCCCACTTACGTCATAGGGGTTCTAGGGTAATCGCTGTGCGCGTATGTAATGATGCCGCATACCAGTCGATCAGGTGTCTACCTCGCCCCATAAAGTGAATGTATTGTATGGTTATGTGCTGACTGGGCTCCGCAGACATGTCTCCCCATTTAGGGGTCAAAGTCATAATGAGTGAGCGGTGCGTGAGGAACTGCCCCGGTGACAATCCCTCATCTTCAACCAGGGAATTATATGGGATAAATGTGCCGTCACGGTATAGGTCTCCCAGGGTCTGTATGTCAGCATCTCGCCAGCGCCAGAGAGGTAAGCGCCCTTGTCCCAATAGCGCTATTACTAGCAAAAAGAAGGGTTTCAAGGCACTGGGACAGTAAAACGTGTCCTACAGACAAACATTGGATAACCGACATGATATACTGCAGAGACACTCTTAAAACTCATGAAGAGAAATTACCAACAGCTTTAAAGCCCAAAGACTTTTGGGAACCGCTCACAACCTGTTTACGAACTAACCCGGATTTTAAGAGAGCGTGAAAGAGACGTGAACATAAAATATTCCAGGAAAGGATAATCATGGATAAAAGACTAAGATGTAATAGTAAAATAATGTTAAATATGGACTACTTGCTGTGATGATGATATATGACATGCCAGTCATGTTTGTTAAATGTGTTTTAAAGCAATCAATAAAAAAAGTTTTTTTTAAAAAAAGAATGTTAGCTGTCCACCACTCTGAAATGCGGAAGTTAGTAAGGAGACTTTACTATGTAAAAACTCCTGCATTATGTTTAAGTGAAATTAATACAGCTCTTTTGCATGGTTCTGTAGCAGATGTCCAGAAAGTTTTTGATGATGTGCAGTTTACTTTTTTTGGTTCTAATGAGGACTGTAGAGAAAGTTGGGACTTGATGTCTTCAGATGTAGTAGAACAGGACAGAGAGATTAGTATTGATGGCTTTGTAGAATAAAATTACTAAGGCTGGGCGTAGTGGGTGTAGGGGGCTACGCGGAGGGCCAAGGAGGTATGGACAAACTCTGTGTCCCTCGGCGTAGCTCCGCTATGCCACCCGCCTCCAGCCCCTATGTTATTAACAATTATTTCTACAACTTAAAAGTAAATTTAAACCACTTACCTGTACTACGGTGTCCCCTGGCTGCCCTCCTACTCTTCGTCACCATTTCAGCTAATTCTTGCAAAAATTGTGCATGCGCAGACGTGCGTGCATGCACATTTTTTGCAAGAATGCTCAACCTAATTAGATGAAAGGAAGAATACCAGCTAGGGCAGTACATAACAACTTAGAATTGGTACCTATTCCTCAGGAATGGCAGATTTAAATGTAAATGAGTCAATTTGTATCTAATCTGTACACCCATTCCAGGCCATAGTTCATATAGAGCCTAAGACAGGTAAGCTGCCCACAAGAGATTTACAAAAAGGTCTGAAAGGAAGAGTTGTGAACTTACCTTTAGATTTTAAGAAAAATATTAAAACTGTTGGCATACACAGAGAGGAAAGTGAGGCAGTAGTTAGTCTAGTAAATGGCCTACAAGATGAAACAGTAATGTCAACTGGCCAAATTGAAAAAGTGGACAAATCCAGAAGTGAAGAGATTTATGAGAATTATACCATACATCATCTCCAATCGAAAAAAAATCATAGAAAACACTAATGAATTATTTTAAATGTAAGAAGAAAAGGGAGCTTCCATGAGTATATGGGAAAAAAAAGTTTAGCAGCTCGCTGTTTTACTGAGCTATTCTCCACTGGAGAAGGTGGACGATTTGATGACCGAGTTGTATGAACTCCTGCATCAGAATACCAATTAACAAGATTGTACTCTGAAGATTCAAGATTGTGGCAGTGCATTCCATATATATTTCATCTTCTGTTTGAGAGTGAATTGTCTGGCCTTTCATATGCATTGAACCTATATTAAAAACAGGTTTTCATCTTTAACATATTTCTGCAAAAGAGTTTATGAAGAAAGTCGAAAAAAGAATGACAATTTGGGATCTCACTTAATCAATTTGATGGTGTGCTAACGTGGCACCAATGAATATTGGTATCACTGTCATGGTGAACTTAAATGCATGTTAAGAAACCTAGGTACACCTACTTGGTTTCTAACACTGAGTTGTGCTGAATATGCATGGGATTATTTACTTTAATTCTTGAGAGAAGCTAATTCAAATATAAAAACATTGAACTCAAGACAGCTGGAGATCTTTGTTTCTTGGATCAGCAAATATCTGCAGGTATTTTAACCATAGGTTTCAAGATAAGATGTAATTTATCTGCAATAAAAGCATTCCACCACTTGGAGAGGTAACTGATTTTTTAGGGCGAAAAGAGTACCAAGTCAGAGGTGCTCCTCATATACACATGTAATTATGGATAAAGGATTCACCAACATTTGGAACCAATAGTGATGAGGCTGTTTTGTCTTTCATCGATCAGTATGTTACATGTGCCATTCCAAGAGAAGGAGGAAAAAACAGCTTGAGGCACCAAGTTCTACAGTTTCAAAGTCATAGATGTAGAAAATACTGCCGTAGTAAATACAAATGTAAAGGAAAATGTTATACAAAATGTTATTTTGGATTCCCTTGAACTATGGTTTCTAAAGGAGAGTAGATGGATTTTTGGCAGCAGTAAGACAAACAATAACTCGGATATCTCCCAAGAATATATACAATTTAAGAAGAATGGAAGCTTCAAAGTATATTAATGACTATAATCCAGTCTTTTTGAAAATGTGGAATGCAAACACACATAGTCAGTTTGTTGTAGACAACTCAATTGCTGTTCCTCGTATGTCACTTTATATATTACAAAATCTGAGAAGTCTGAGATAAAAGAAATATGAAAAGAAATTTTCGTAGAAAAGAGTCTCAGCAAGAAATTGTACGGCTTTAGCTTGAAGATGTTTTCCCATAAAGAGATGGGATCTTATGAATGTTCAGATCACTTAAACTCAGGCAGTTTGTATTAAAGGTCAAGAGGACTCATTTGGGTAAGTTTAGGACTAGCCTCCACATGGAACAAAGCATTGAAATATTTTCCAGAAATCTAACACTTAGCAGAGTATGATCCAGAAAGCAAGGTTATTGTCAAAACTAATATTTTGGACACATGCAATCCCAAAAGGAGTCCACATCTTGAAAACTTATGTCTGTATCAAATACTTTAACACTACCGATGTAACAAGAATGTTATAGATAAAATAAAAGAAGAAAAATATGCAGTGATTGGATATGATGAATCTTTAGTGAAACATGCCAAAGGAAATCTTAGTAACCACTGAGAACTCAGCTGGGAAACTCAGGATAAGAGAGATTTTTTCTATTTAGCACTTCTGCAACTCTTGGCATAGTGAAACAGAATTACTTGGCGATTTTGACTGTTATGAAAATTCTTTTGAAGCAACAAAAGATACTATTTGGTGTAGAGTATTTCCTACTTATTTAAAATGATAAATGATGAGACTGAACAAGAAGGAAATATTGAAGCAGACAATTTAACTTTGCCCTGATTGTCCGTTTTTAAAACTTAAAACGTATTTCTTGCACTATCGCCTACCTGCACCTTGTGGAGCTCCCCCGCATCTCCATTACGTCAGCCCCTACCCCGGTCCTCCACAAGCTTGCCCGATTGATGTGGAGGGTAGTCAGGGCGGCCAATCAACACTTCCGGCTTGGGAGGGTGGAGCCAGGGGTCAGTGCTCTAGGCACATAAGGGGATGGCATTTCCTGCTTGCAGTGGATGCGCGCAGCACTGATTCTTGCGCTAGCTGTTGACAGGTTTTTTAACTTTTCCCTGATTGTCAGTTTTTAAAACTTAAATCGTATTTCTTGCACTAGCGCCTACCTGCACCTTGTGGAGCTACCCCGAATCTCCATTTCTTTAGCCCCCCCCCGGGTCCACCACAGGCTTGCCCGATTGATGTGGAGGGTAGTCAAGGCAGCCAATCACCACTTCTGGCTTGGGAGGGTGGAGTCAGGGGTCAGCTCTATAGGCACATAAGGGGATGGCATTTCCTATGCGCAGCGGACGCACGCCGCTGGCGTGCCGCTGGCGTGCCAAAGGCAAGCCCGTCACTGCCTGTTCCGCGACCAGCGCCAGCTTTGCTGCCGGTTGCTCTCCATCTTCTAGACTCTGCTGGTCTAGGTCCCAACTACTGGCTTTAAAAACAGGGCTAGGCTGCTGCCGCACTCATTGCAACCCCTCTTGGCTGTTAACTAACCATTTCAGCTGCAATGACTGTTCATTTTCCCTTAGCCCACCTTCGGTACACCGTTCAGTACGGGTCAGGGAAGTATCTTCTAACAACCCTCCGGTTGCTGTCAAGGCCTGACTCCTTAACTGCCGCTCTCTCCATCGGCACGCGGGTGATATCTGGCTCTCCCTGGTCTCCCAATCGTAGGACCTCATGTTTTTAACACAGACATGGGTTAAAGATTCTTCCAACCCTGATATTAGTCTGGCTATCCCCCGGATTATCGCTTTGTGAGGATTAATCGTCCTGGCACTAAAATCGGAGGAGGGATCGCTATTATCCTTCGCTCCCACTGGAAAATTACCTATGATGAACACTGGCTCTATTGAAGCTATGTATTTTAGCATCTCGGATGCAACACACCTTATTTTAGCGGGAGTTCTGATATATAATCTCCCTGGCGCCTTCCCATCCTTTCTAACTGAGCTCTTCGCTACCATTGCGGATCTCTCTGAGAGACATCCGCATTTCACTATACTAGGAGACTTCAATGTGCACATAGATGATACCGAATGCCCCAAGGCTAGATCCCTGTTGGATACTCTAGCAGGCCTGAACCTCTCTCAGCGGGTACAAGGTCCCACTCATCGAGCAGGCCCTACCCTTGACCTCCTATTTACAAATTTCTCTGACCTGACCACCTTGCCCTCACTACCCCTCACTTGGACTGACCATTACCTAATCCCTGTTAACCTAGCAATTTCCCTATCACCGGCTATTACTACGAAAGCTAGGGATTTGAACAGGAAATGGCATAAAATTACTTGTGACACCCTTAAACCTATACTGGCTAACTCGAGCTGGCAGGCCTCTGGCGATCTGAACGCCAATATCTCTAATTTTAACATCTACCGCTCCTCTACCATTGATGTTATTGCCCCAGTGCAACCACACTCTTCAGCCAGATCATAACCCTCAGCTCCCTGGTTCTCCCAGGCTCTACGTGAAGAAAGAAGCGCATGCAAAAAGCTCGAGCGCGGCTAGAGACTTACCTATGATCCTCTTGCTAAAGCCACTTACAGAGCTGCAATTAAAAAAATCTGCAAACTTAAACGCGCTACGAGAGAATACTTTATTAGTAAAATAAGGTAGCAGAGATTTTCCAAGAAACCATCCAAGCACTAGGAAGTATATTCCTAGTTCAGAATAGAGGTTCCGCTCAGAGAAAGCCCCGCAGGCTCGCCTTCAAGGAGGGGTGGTATACATCAAAATGTCGGCACGCAAAAACTGTGTTGATAAAAGCTGTTAAAAGCAGGTCCCAAAGATCCATCCAGTTGGTGCGAAAGGGGTACAAACAGGTTGTCACTGAGGCTAAAAGAGACGGGGAGGACGAGTACTGGTGCTCGCTTAAGGAGGCTAGCTTAGGGAGAGATCCATCCCGCTTTTGGAGTATTATAAGATCAAAGAATATATCCACTAGCGAGTGCATAACCTGCAATATAGTGGGTGAAATCTGGTTTGACCACTTCCTGAAATTGTACTCTTGCTTGACGAATGGACACCCCGAACTGACCCCTCAAATCTGCTTGCTAACACCGAGAGATGTGGATGGTACCCATTTTTCGGACAGGGAGGTGGAGGGCGCCATTCGTGCCATTGTGCCGCAGAAAGCTTCCGGGCCCGATGGTATCCCTGGTGACCTCCTTCGCTCTGACCCCCGCAAATGGGCAAAGATTATTTCCACCCTTCTTAATTCCATTAACAATGGGGGCCCTATCCCTGTGTCTTGGAAGGAGGCAGAGGTCGTCCCGGTCTTCAAAAAAGGAGACAGGGGTGACCCAGCTAACTACCGCCCAATCAGCCTTATCGATTCCACGCAGAAGGTGGTTGGGAAGGTCATTCTTACGAGAATCTTGCAATGGGCTGATGATAATAAGATTCTCTCGGACTATCAGATCAGGAACAGGGACGATTGAGCAGGCCTTCAGGCTCTTACTCATTTATTGGAAAACGGTCCTTGTGGGGAAGGGCAGCCTTTATTTGGCATTTATAGATCTCAAGACGGCCTTCGATCTGGTGCCCCGCGATTGCCTTTGGAGAGTCCCAAGTTACATCTAGTCGCTACTAGTGCGGTAATTTCGCCCAAGTGAGGTGGGGTACACAGGGGCAAAAGACTAGAAGAATTCCGGTGGACAGGGGCGTCTGTCAGGGATGTGTTCTTGCCCCCACTCTGTTTTCACTGTATGTGAATGGAGTGGTGGAGCATCTAATGAAAATCCAGTCGGATGCACAATCCCTGGAGGGCGAGCGTATTCCAACTCTCCTGTTCGCCGATGACACCCTTCTTCTTTCTAAATCCCCAGTTGGACTCCAGAACCTCCTTGAGAGCTTCCAGATCTTTTGTGTATCAAGGGGGCTTGTGATAAACACCAGAAAGACCAAATATTTGGTATTGAACCCGCCTAGAAAACTGGGTAGGCCCCCCTTTTTAAATTCTGAGCCCCTGGAGAGGGTTATGGAGTTTGCCTATCTTGGCATCCAACTTTCGGATTCCATGAAGTGGAACTCCCATGTGCAGAAAATGTTATTGGGCCATAAGAGGGTCACGGGGGTCTTGCTAAAGGAACAGCGCTCCGCCTCTACTAGACCTATTGGTCCAGTAATCGATATATATAGGGCTATGGGGGTAAGCGCGGCACTCTATGGTGCGGAATTTTGGGGCTTTAGCAATATGGAGCATCCGTCCGTATCTGAAAATAGATTCTTAACCGCATCGCCGCGGCGGTTATTTTTGCGCTACGCAGCTTTTTCCTAAAAGCCGCGTTAGATGACGAGCTCAGCTCGTCATCCGCACACGCCCCCGTGGCTGATGACGAGCTGAGCTCGTCATCAGCATCGAAGGGGTTAAGAGAATTAATGGCACTCGCACAGAGTATGCCTGTGCCTCTGTTGTTGGATCTTGGGTGCCATGCCATTAGCGACCAGGCAAAGCTTCGCCTACTTCTACTGTGGCCTCAGCTATGGCGGGTCCCAGAATTGGCTAAGTACGCAGAAGGCCTGGCAGAGGTGATGTCTATTATGGGCTGGCAGAAAATCAAATGGCTTCAAGATGTTAAATCATTTTTGTGCGATTTGGGCCTTTGTGAGCCTTCGGAGAATAGATCAGCTCCACCGAAAGCGGTAATAAAGAACCTTTATTGGAAATGGGTCACAAGAATGCGCAATTGTGACCCAAAGCTAGGAAGTGTTTCAAATGTGTTCTTAATGATCAAGGATGTTATGTTTATCGAGCCTTATCTAGATATTATTCATAAACCCCTGGATAGGGCATTGTATTTCAAATTTAGGATCGGTACCCTACCGATAAGGGAATTTACTGTGCGCTGGAAAAACCAATTGCAAACATCCTCTTCCTGTCCCTGTTGCACTCTAGGAATAGAGTCCATGGCGCACTTTCTGTTCGCCTGCCCCGCTTATAGAGCTCCAAGAGGCTATTTGCTCAAGCCATTGTGTAAAGCATTGGGCACTAGAGATTACGTTGTAGCATTGCGTATTCTCTCATCGAATACCAGTATATTATGTGTTAGCAGATTGGCCAAATATCTAAGCTGGGCTTGGTCGATTAGAGTAAAAAGGCTGAAAGAAAATGTTTAATTTTAGTCTCAACGTTTTTCATTGCATAATAGTTTTTAATCTTTTAACAATCATTATACCTAAATGTGTAAATCTGGGTTCTTTATTAAGGGAACGCGTAACAATAGCTTATTACTTCCCGATAACTACAATATGCTCAAATGTGTAAATTTGTGTTTTAAAATGGAAACTGCAATAGTTTATGGCATTTTGTTGAGCTGAAGGGCCTCAAGCTATGTTTTTATTGTTGTTTTTATGTTTGTGCTTTTAAGATATGTTTTTATCGAAATAAAGCCTTTACTTACTTACTAGTAAAATAAATGCAGCTGATAACTCACCTAAAACTTTATTTAAAATTGTGAAGGATTTTTCTAAACCGGCAGCCCTCTTCTGCTCGATCAGTCCCAGTCAAGATCTTTGTGATGGCCTCTTTGAGTTCTTCCACAATAAAATCACTGATATCTTCTCCTCCTTCAATCAGGTTTATGTGTGTCCGGCCCAGGACATCAAGGTCCCCCAAGAGAAGGCCTTTGTCACTTTTAAAGCAATTTTGATGGAAACTGCCCTGTTGAAAATGCGGCTGTGCAAATCTGGGTCACCTTTAGACCCGGTTCCTGCCCAGGTACTTAGCACTCTTGCCCCGGTCATCACGGCCCCTTAAATTTCAATCTGGAACTCCTTCTTATTTTTAGGTCAGTTCCCCACAATCTGGAAACAGGCCATGCTGATCCCCATTTTGAAAAAAGCCGAGGCTGACCCCTCTGTCTTTAGCAATTATCGGCCCATATCACTCCTTCCTAAACCAGCCAAAATACTGGAAAAAGTCATGCAAGAACAACTGGCCGACTACTTGGAGTCTAGAGAACTCTTTCATGACTCTCAATCCGGATTTAGATTCGGATACAGTACGGAGACCGCGCTGTTGGAGGTAACTGCGACATCCGTGAATACATGGACAGAGGCGAGGTAGTCATGTTGATGCTCCTCGATCTGTCCGTGGCATTCAACACCATCTCACATACCATTCTACTCAATAGACTATACAGTCTTGGGATAAGGGACACTCCCCTGGCCTGGATAAGATCATTTCTGTGTGGCAGAACTCAGCAGGTTTGCTGTCAGCCCTTTGTTTCAAAAGAAAAATAACGACTCACTTGTGGAGTCCCTCAGGGGTCGGCATTGAGCCCCCTCTTTTTCAACGTCTACTTAGCACCTCTGGCTGAGGTCGTTGAAGCCTGTGGGGTCAGAGTGGCCTCATATGCTGATGACACTCAGCTTGTGTTTTTATTTAGGGATCACTCTGACAGTGGCCTGGCCAACTTTAAATGCTGCCTCTCCAACGTTGTAGCTTGGATGACCGTCAACACCCTCAAGATTAATACTGCCAGAACCGAGGTGCTGTTTTTCAATCAAAGGGCACCACTTCCGACTCCTCTCTGGTGGCCGCCAGAACTCAACCCCCCACTTCTCCAGTTAAATCAGCATGCAATTTGGGCTTCCAAGTTGACAATGAATTGTCCTGTAAGGCTCAAATCAATAAGGTCACTTCTGCATGCTTTGGTAAACTTCGCATGATTAGCAAAATCTTCCCATTTCTCCCTATGGATTCTAGGAGGACGGTTATCCATGCCCTTATCACCTCCCACCTCGACTATTCAAACAGCCTTTTTGTGGGGGCCACAGCATTTCTGATCAATCGGTTGCAGATTGTTCAAAATGCCGCTGCTAGGCTGATATGCAACATCCCTTATTGCCATTCAATAACCCCTCATCTGGTGAATCTCCACTGGTTGCCGGTGCCCTTTTGCATTCAATTCAAGGCCCTGGTCCTGACTTTCAGGGCACTGAATGGCATGGGACCGGTGTACTTTAGACGGAGACTGAAGCTGGTGCACTCTTCCCGAGCTCTTAGTTCCAATCACCTTCGCCTTCTGCTCCCCCCCCCCCGTTTCCAACATTCCAGAATGGGGCGTAGAGCATTTGCTGTGGTTACGGCTAAGCTCTGGAATAGTTCACCTTTAAGTCTCCGACTTACTAAAACTGAATCCTTGTTCAGGTGCAGCTTGAAGACTGTTCTCCAACCTCTAGCCCACTAGGTTTTCCTTGCTGTGCAGCTGTCTGCAGTGCCGGGACACCCCCGTTGGGGTAAATAGCTAGTGCAAGTTCACACAGCAGTCAAAATTCTGGTCATTTGACTCAAGATCCACTTGGACAACCAATTATTGAAAATGAAGCAGCAATAGCCATGAATGAGGTAGAAACAGCAATGCAGCAAGCACAACAGGAAATAAAAGAGTTTGAATAGTTAGATAAACAACTAAATATTGAACAAAAAGAAATATATCTGCAGGCGAAACAACAAGTAGAACATGGCTTCCTCCATGAAAATAAAGAATGTCAATGTTCTTCCTTTTTACCTATTCTATTATTTATTAGTAGTCAAGTTGGGACAGGAAAATATTTCTTGATTAAAGTTCTGACAAGTTATCTACACAGGACTACAACATAACATTTATCTTGTGTTGTAACAGCACCAACTGAATTACCAGCAAACAACATTAAAGGTATTTCTTTACATCATTATGCTACCTGTTGAACATGATAATAAACTGGAATATCAAAAGCTATATTGAGAGGCTTGTTATGAAGACTCAAGAGTACTGAAGAAACTGCAACTTTTAATCATCGATGAGGTGAACATGGTGTTAAACTTAATGCTTGACTTTCCACACTTGAGAATGCAACAGATTTTAAAAACAGAGTATGATGTGCTGGTTGGAGGAAAGAATGTAACTGTATTTGGATACTTACTACAACTTATTCCTGTTAAAGGAAAACCTGGTTTTAAAACACTTCTCTATGATGAGACAAGGAAATATTTGGCAAGTATTGGAAATGTAAATATTTTTAGTTAAACTTTGAATATAAGGAACTTGTTACAAATATGTGACAAGCAGCTGATGAAGATTATGGGAATACGAATTGACATGTTGACGAAAAATAGTAAACAAGCTTTAGAAATTCGGCTAATAAGGAATTTGTTTACATCTGAAAAAACATCAGCAGAACTAATGTACAATATGCTCATAGAAATGAAATCCATAGTTTGTCTAATGCCTACACTGCTAGACTGCTCTACCTTTAATGAACAACTACTGTAACTGGAAAAACAAACATTCTGGAAATTAAAGCTATCTACAAAATGGTACACCAGGGAGTATTATTTCTACTTACTGAAAAACTACTTTCTAAATTGGATTCTTTGGAAATATCTGTATCTAAAACTGCAGGATTAAAATAGTGTTTACATGTATGTAAAATCTGTAGAGTAATTTTGCATCGTAATTTGAATGTAGAGGAAGGATTAGAAAATGGAGGGATTGGAAAAGTTGTTGATTTTGTGAATTTTCAAAATAGCGATGGAACAGCATTGTTGATTGTAAAATTTGACTAGATTAATAAAGTAAAACAGATTGGGTGTTCTGTCTTTTTTTTGTTTGTTTGTACAGGGCTTGTAGGTTCGAAGGCAACAGTTTCTTATGTCTCTAGCATAGGCAGTAGCTATTCACAAATCTCAAGGTTTAAGTATAGACAGAGCTTTTGTAAATATTGAAAGTACTGTATTTAAAGAGGTAATGGGAATAGGTAAGAACATTGTCCGGTTTGTATTTGACAGAATGTGATGAGAAAAAGTTTAGTACTGATGCAAATTGTGTAAGAGAGTACAATCATTTAAGAAGACTTTATGCTCCTCATTTAGGTGAATACCCAATGTATGAGAAATGTATACTATGTCCAAAATGGAAATATATCAAACATTCAACTGAAGTTCAAGATAAGAAAAGCAGTAAGAGAAAGTTGAGGTGTAAAGAAAGAAAAGTGGAAACTGATAGTGATATTCTAGGACACCAGTTAGAAAGCAGTTCAGGTATTAACTGTTATGCTAATGTAGTTCTGAATGTATTCCTTCATTTACCACGTGTTCTTGATGAAATCATGGAAAACCTTCAAAAAAGATTCTGTTCTGCGCTACATCATTAGTTCAACAGTTGCTTTTTGACAGAAGTAGGATATATACTGTTTCTGGCATTCTACATCTTTTGGATATATGTAGCGGATCTTTGACATTTACTCTCAACATAAAACAAGATGCACAAGACGTTATAATGGTAATGCTTGGAGTATTAGAAGGAATAAACATTCATAACTTAATTAGACTAAGTTACAAATTGGGATTATAAGTGTTAAGATTATTTGTTTACTCCTACCACTCAAATACATGCAGAATGATTCCTATACTTAACACTCTCTGTGCCAAGGACATAATGGTAAGGTCCTCCACCACGGTGGCTGTATGCCAAGGATGTAACCGTTATGTCCTCCGCACAAACCAAGGAAACCCCTCTGCTGTTTACAGCAGTGGGATTACATTTTCTTCCCAGCATTGAGAGCAAGGGAAGAGCTTCCCCTGCGATTTGTGTTGGTCAGCCTGGGGGAATGCTAGGTGAAAGATGTTGGTGGCTCCCTGCAGATTCCACAACTTTCCATGATAGAATTGTGAGGAAAATTTGTTTTTATAGTCAATGTTTGAGGTTTGCAAGGGATTATGAGTAATGAAATGTGGAAAGAGACACGCAAGTCAGCCCACCCTGGATAGCCCTCGGTTGGCTAGGTTCCCCTGGGTACTGGCAGAACTAGGGCCCAAAATCTATGGGAACAAAAATGGTAGAACAAGTGTTACTCTAATTTTTCTGGGCCGAGGGACTCTTCACCTTTGTGGCAGTGCCCAGGAGCAATGACCGTCCCTGGGGCCCACCCAGGGCCTGGGGCAGGCCCTCCACCCCTGAGCTCCATCGCCCTGCCTGCTGCACTGACAAGGGCCCAGGATGGGGTTCCATCATGCCTGGAGAGGCTTCCAGTGCTTCAGAAGCTCTGACCGGGTGAGGCCCCCCTTCCTGGGCTCCGTCTTCCAGCCCACCAAATGGCAAAGTGCCATGGTCAAAGTCCTACAAGCCGGGGGAGGCCTTCCCTTTGTGTCCAGGCCGGGAGGCTCTGACCGGCCCAGGGGCGAGGAACTCCGACTGGGCCCTGCTGGGCCTTGGGCAGGCAAACCCAACCTGGGCTCTGTCTTCTAGCCAGCTGCCATGACAAGGGCCAGAGAGATAGAACCATCAGTCCCTGGGGGGGTTTCCCCTGCCTGGCTAGGTTCAGGAGCCCTGACCATAGCCCAATGGCCCTGGGGTGGGAGCCTCCCTGTCCTGGGCTCCATCCTCTGGTCCACTGTGTGGCAAAGTGCTCGGACAAGGAATGGGGAGGAATGATTAGTAAATGGAGCAATAGGAAAAGTTGTTGATTTTGTCGATTTTCAAAATAGAGATGGAATAGAATTTTTTATTGTAAAATTTGACCAGGTTTAGGAAGTAAAACAGATCGGGAGTGCTTTTGTGCATTTTTTGCTTGTACAGGACTTGTATTTTTGAAGAAAACAGTTTCCTATGTCTCTAGAATATGAAGTAACTATTCACAAATCTCAAGGTTTAAGTATAGTCAGAGCTCTTGTAAATATTGGAAGTACTGTATTTAAAGAGGGAATGGCATACATTGCATTGTCTCAAGTAAGAATATTGTCCGGTTTGTATTTGATAGAATTTGATGAGAAAAAGGTTAGTGCTTATGCAAAATGTCTAAGAGAGTATAATCGCTTAAGAAGTCTTTATGCTCCTCATTTCGGTGAATACTCCATATATGACAAACATTTTCTATCTCCAAAACGGAAATATATCAAACATTAAACTGAAGTTCACGATAAGAAAAGCATTTAAGAGAAAGTTGAAGGTGTAAAGAAAACAAAAGTAGGAACCAATGGTGATATTGTAGGATACCAGTTAGTTCAGGTATCAACTGTTATGCTACTGTAGTTCAGAATGTAATCCACATATTCTTAATCAAATCATGTAAAACCATCAAAAACAATTCAGTTCTACACTATATCATTTAGTTCAACAGTTGTTTACTGACAGAAGTAAGATACATACTGTTTCTGGCATTCAACATCTTTTTGATATATATATATAGGGAATCAGTAACATTTACTCTCAACATACAACAAGATGCACAATTTTATAATGGTATTGCTTGGAGTATTAGAAGGCGAAGGAATAAACAGTTAACTTATTTGTACTAAGTTACAAATGGGACCATAAGTGTGAAGATTATTTACTTCTACCACTCAAATACATGCAGAATGATTCCTATACTTCACCCTTTCTGTGCCAAGGATGTAACGGTCAAGTCCTCCCCCATGGTGGGCATGTGCCAAGGATGTAACCGTTAAGTCCAGGAAAGGATTGATAGATTGATATTGAAATTGACTGGCGGAGTAGCCTCCCCCTGGTTCCGGGGTTCTGGTTTTTGCAGTCCTTGGTTGTGTCCCTATCGGTGTGGCCCTAGCTTCCTGGCGTGTCTGGTTGCCTGGGGTCTTCTTTCTTGTGGGGCCTCCTTATTGTCCTTCTCTTTTGGGCAGTCTTGGGTGCACTGCTTGGCGGCAGCTCCTCCTCTGTTGGTTCTGGGGTGTTCCGGGTGTGGTTGGCTGTCCTCTGGTTGTCAGCACTGTTGGTTGGCTCTTTTGGTCGCCTTGGTTATCTCTTGATTGTTCTGTGGGGTGCAGCCCTGTTGTTTGCTTGGGGCTGTGTGCTCCTGGTGGTGTTTTCCTGTGGTTCTCCCCTTTTGTATCGCTTGGGCTGCTGCTTTTTTCGTGGTGTCCTGAGTGTTCTCGAGAGTTTGGAAGGCCATGTTTTCTGGCTTTGATATTCTTCACTTGTAATGAATGGGACAAGGACTAGAGGGACTTGGGGGTAATGCACTATGACTTACCGGTAATTTTCATTACTATTGGTCCAGTTGTCCTCGTCCCATTAATTATACCCTCCCACCATCCCTGCCAGCCGGCATTCCTGTTGGTGGCTTGGTAGTTCATGGGAAATGCTGGGTAAGTACTGGTTAAGTACTACCAGTGGGAGGGGTTGGGGTGCAGATCCCAGCATTCACCTGTTCCTTTTTCTTTTTGGGAGATGGTTATCTCCAGTTGTAATGAATGGGATGAGAACAACAGGACCAGGTTTAATGAAGATTGCCAGTAAGTAAAAGGGCATAAGCAAGTTACTGCCTTCATGAAGGATCACTATAATCATGTTGAATGGTCTATGGACTACTATTTATAGAGTGCACATTTACATGGGCATCATGATGAGCTAAAACTCCCAATTGGCTGCTATTTCCAACCTGAACAAAGGGTATCTCAGAATAAAAATGCTTCATATGCTTGTTTAAACTCATGTGGGTTTGATTCAGTGCAAAGCAATAAAGAAAAAGAAGTTCATGACCTAGCAGCAGTATTTAGCACTGCTCTATCCATTTATTTACAAAAACCCGATCTTGGTACCATAAGCCAAAAAGCTTGAGCCAAACACAAAGCTCTCTTAGTGAGAGAAAATGAAAAGTTATTGGTTTAAAAGTGAGGGTAATGTTGTTACACTTCTCTAAGTACAATGACATAGCCTTGAAAAAAATATTACTTTTTTACTGGCAACCAATGAAGATGACCTATGATAGATGCAATATGTGCTCTTTTAGAGGAGCGAATGACCAGACATGCCACAGAATATTTTACCAGTTGAAGGAGGTATGAGAGAGAATACAGGGCAGCAATGCAAATGGTGCTTGAGACTCCTTAGCACACGTTTAGTATATTATATTACAGATATATACATGTGTTTCCACCATACAGTTCACACTCAAAATAAATTCTCAATCCTTTTATTCAGGGTTGGTTGTTGTTTATTTCAGGAGACATCACAGCCGACACGTGTTTCGTCGTTTTGGGGAATGTAACCCCCGACTTTTTCAAGGCTATTCTCCACTGTTTCTGTAGTTATAATTTGAGGTGATAATTCCAACCCTCAGAGGGGTTCTTGTGGGGATGATGTAAATATAGCGGAATCTTCTTCCAAGTATTGACCAGGATGTTGGTTCAATATCAGTAAACTTATCGTAGTGTTCTTTTCCGGGAGGTAATACGTCCCTTCTGCTACATATATGTTGCAGTGTTAGTCCTGGACTAAAGGATTTGAATAGCGCTGCTTATCACCTGTGAGGGTATCCAGGCACTGAGTAGGGGAGTGTAGGTGTGTGGTGAGCCTGTGCCTGAGTACAGGCAGACTTGTGGATTCTTGCAGCATTCAGGAAGTGAGGAGGAGGTTCTGAAGTGTTGGGGGAGGTCATTCTAGGATATGGCGGTTTGTGAGAATGATTGCCTCCTGTTCTGCTCCTGTGGATGCAGGGTGTGTGTATCAGAGTGGGAATGATGCTGAGCGGAATTGTCTAGTGGGTTGGTTGAATTGAAGATGATGACTGAGGTATGCGGGTCCCCCTTGTGTAGTGATTTGAATTCATGTGTGAGAAGTTTGAAGAAGACATTTTCCCAAAACTCGTTGTCCAATATCTTTATTTAGAAGTGTCATAGATGTATTAGGTGGATAGTAAATTAGCCTAAAATATGGAATAAATACACAAAACTATTTCAAATGGCTCCTTTTTAATATGATGGGATGCCATAATTCGTAAAGTGTTAAGTAACAAATTAATCTGGGCAGGGGTTATTATTTTCTTTAGGCCATGATTCAATGAGAAAACAGAGGTCAATATTACTTTATTCAAGTAAAATGAGTATTTGGTGATTAGCATAGGGGCCGCCGCCACTTTTTGTGGCTTAGTGCTGCCTCAATAATATGGAGCAGGCTCCTGAACCATGTAACGTCACAAAAAGTGACGTTCTGGCAGTGCATGAGGACCATAAGCTGCTCCTTAATAATGATTTCAAAGGTTTTGGAATAAGGTCGTTCTAGCCATGGTTATAAGAAAAGATTTGGATACAGGAGTAAATTAAAATGTGGCTACTTACTGCAGGATTGATATTCTTAGAGAAAAAAGGAAGGGTCATTCTTTCAAAGATTTAAAGGGTGATTTAGTTCATCTACACGAAATACTCTTATAGCAGCACCACTCAGAGGTGTACCCACATTACCTGATAAAGTGCATGACAAATTTACATTGTACCCTTCTAACAACATAGTAACATTCTAGAACATCACTAGTTTCAACATCACACTGTTCTAGTGATAAACAGGTGAAAATTAACAGCAGAATGATCTGTCAAAGGAAAGGCCACAGTATCAAGGTAACTAAGTGTTGAACCAGTTTAGCATAAGGGCTTTCTCATGTGTGGATTGCATGGCAGGTATATAATGTCTGTTTCACTAAGAATCTTCTCAAGGTAATTTATTAGAATATCTGAAGTATTAGCAATTGAAAAGTTGAAGTCAACTACAATTCTATTCCTCTGAGATATCCAGGTAAGCAACCAATTCCAGTCCCAGCTCACTATCGGCTCTCATCAGGGTCTCTGAATACATGTGCACCAACATTTCTAAAGATCAGGGTGGAGCACCATTCAAACAGTTCCCTGATAGTTCCTTGACATAACAAACCTTTGCTTTCTAATGTTGAAAGTTCCTAACCCTCTCTAGACCTATCACATATAGGGAAGATGGTACAGGAGCACAAAATGCATAGCAAGTCACTCTAAAGAGTCAGTCATCTCCTCTGCTACAACTGTCATTTTCTCATTAGACCAAAAGCTGAGGTTTAATAATCTATCTGTCGCTAAAGAAATGAAAAATATCGAGTAATAAACATGAAAATGCCAGGGGGACTTTAGAGCATCAGAATGGGGTTACTTTGAGGTTGGATATTTAAAGATTTAAATCATCTAGAAATGAAGAACAGTAATTCACAGGGATAGACACATGGTGTGGAATCTTGTGCCAAAATAGTTGAAATTGGAGGATTGTTTGATAACTTTCTGTAAAAAACTAAAAACATACATTTTCTTGGGTTACATATGAGGATTTTTGTAAACTCTGGGTGTAAAGATTTACTAAGCCAAAGTGTGACCCAATCGTACATTTTTACACTACAGTTGTATCTCTTAAGATTCCACTGTCTTCATAGGACACATCCCACTCCCCAGTTCCATGTTCTATATTACATAGGAACATTTCATAACTCTACATATCTCCCCCCTTTACATATATAAAAAGCATTAACAGTACAGGGAAAGAAAACATGCAAATCCTCATCATTTCACACATGGAGGACTTGCGCATAAAATGGACAAACTCTCATAAGTGTTACTAAATTAAAGCTATCTACAAAATGGTACACCAGGGAGTATTATTTCTACTTACTGAAAAACTACTTCCTAAATTGGATTATTTGGAAAAATCTGTATCTAAAACTGCAGGATTAAAATAGTGTTTACATGTATGTAAAATCTGTAGAGTAATTTTGCATCGTAATTTGAATGTAGAGGAAGGATTAGAAAATAGAGGGATTGGAAAAGTTGTTGATTTTGTGAATTTTCAAAATAGCGATGGAACAGCATTGTTGATTGTAAAATTTGACTAGATTAATAAAGTAAAACAGATTGGGTGTTCTGTCTTTTTTTTGTTTGTTTGTACAGGGCTTGTATGTTCGAAGGCAACAGTTTCCTATGTCTCTAGCATAGGCAGTAGCTATTCACAAATCTCAAGGTTTAAGTATAGACAGAGCTTTTGTAAATATTGAAAGTACTGTATTCAAAGAGGGAATGGGAATAGGTAAGAACATTGTCCGGTTTGTATTTGATAGAATATGATGATAAAAAGTTTAGTGCTGGTGCAAATTGTGTAAGAGAGTACAATCATTTAAGAAGACTTTATGCTCCTCATTTAGGTGAATACCCAATATATGAGAAATGTATACTATGTCCAAAATGGAAATATATCAAACATTCAACTGAAGCTCAAGATGTGAAAAGCATTAAGAGAAAGTTGAGGTGTAAAGAAAGAAAAGTGGAAATTGATAGTGATATTCTAGGACACCAGTTAGAAAGCAGTTCAGGTATTAACTGTTATGCTAATGTAGTTCTGAATGTATTCCTTCATTTACCACGTGTTCTTGATGAAATCATGGAAAACCTTCAAAAAAGATTCTGTTCTGCGCTACATCATTAGTTCAACAGTTGCTTTTTGACAGAAGTAGGATATATACTGTTTCTGGCATTCTACATCTTTTGGATATATGTAGCGGATCTTTGACATTTACTCTCAACATAAAACAAGATGCACAAGACGTTATAATGGTAATGCTTGGAGTATTAGAAAGAATAAACATGCATAACTTAATTAGACTAAGTTACAAATTGGGATTATAAGTGTTAAGATTATTTGTTTACTCCTACCACTCAAATACATGCAGAATGATTCCTATACTTAACACTCTCTGTGCCAAGGACATAATGGTCAGGTCCTCCACCACGGTGGCTGTATGCCAAGGATGTAACCGTTATGTCCTCCGCACAAACCAAGGAAACCCCTCTGCTGTTTACAGCAGTGGGATTAAATTTTCTTCCCAGCACTGAGAGCAAGGGAAGAGCTTCCCCTGCGATTTGTGTTGGTCAGCCTGGGGGAATGCTAGGTCAAAGATGTTGGTGGCTCCCTGCTGATTCCACAACTTTCCATGATAGAATTGTGAGGAAAATTAGTTTTTTATAGTCAATGTTTGACGTTTGCAAGGGATTATGAGTAATGAAATGTGAAAAGAGACACGCAACGCAAGTCAGCCCACCCTGGATAGCCCTCGGTTGGCTAGGTTCCCCTGGGTACTGGCAGAACTAGGGCCCAAAATCTATGGGAACAAAAATGGTAGAACAAGTGTTACTCTAATTTTTCTGGGCCGAGGGACTCTTCACCTGTGTGGCAGTGCCCAGGAGCAATGACCGGCCCAGGGGCCCACCCAGGGCCCGGGGCAGGCCCTCCACCCCTGAGCTCCATCGCCCTGCCTGCTGCACTGACAAGGGCCAAGTATGGGGTTCTATCATGCCTGGAGAGGCTTCCAGTGCTTCAGAAGCTCTGACCGGGTGAGGCCCCCCTTTCTGGGCTCCGTCTTCCAGCCCACCAAATGGCAAAGTGCCATGGTCAGAGTCCTACACGCCGGGGGAGGCATTCCCTTTGTTTCCAGGCCCGGAAGCTCTGACCGGCCCAGGGGCCAGGAACTCTGACTGGGCCCGGTGGCCCTGCTGGGCCTTGGCAGGCAAACCCAAACCTGGGCTCTGTCCTCTAGCCAGCTGCCATGACAAGGGCCAGGGAGATAGAACCATCAGTCCCTGGGGGGTTTCCCCTGCCTGGCTATGTTCAGGAGCCCTGACCATAGCCCAATGGCCCTGGGGTGGGAGCCTCCCTGTCCTGGGCTCCATCCTCTGGTCCACTGTGTGGCAAAGTGCTCGGACAAGGAATGGGGAGGAATGATTAGTAAATGGAGCAATAGGAAAAGTTGTTGATTTTGTCGATTTTGAAAATAGAGATGGAATAGAATTTTTTATTGTAAAATTTGACCA
This sequence comes from Lissotriton vulgaris, assembly GCF_964263255.1. Lineage (NCBI taxonomy): Eukaryota > Metazoa > Chordata > Amphibia > Caudata > Salamandridae > Lissotriton > Lissotriton vulgaris. Next base: position 845,523,111 of record NC_141697.1, read on the forward strand.
GGTTTAGGAAGTAAAACAGATCGGGAGTGCTTTTGTGCATTTTTAGCTTGTAGAGGACTTGTATTTGTGAAGAAAACAGTTTCCTATGTCTCTAGAATATGAAGTAACTATTCACAAATCTCAAGGTTTAAGTATAGTCAGAGCTCTTGTAAATATTGGAAGTACTGTATTTAAAGAGGGAATGGCATACATTGCATTGTCTCAAGTAAGAACATTGTCCGGTTTGTATTTGATAGAATTTGATGAGAAAAAGGTTAGTGCTTATGCAAATTGTCTAAGAGAGTATAATCGCTTAAGAAGACTTTATGCTCCTCATTTCGGTGAATACTCAATATATGACAAACATTTTTTATCTCCAAAACGGAAATATATCAAACATTAAACTGAAGTTCACGATAAGAAAAGCATTTAAGAGAAAGTTGAAGGTGTAAAGAAAACAAAAGTAGGAACCAATGGTGATATTGTAGGATACCAGTTAGGAAACAGTTCAGGTATCAACTGTTATGCTACTGTAATTCAGAATGTAATCCACATATTCTTAATCAAATCATGTAAAACCATCAAAAACAATTCAGTTCTACACTATATCATTTAGTTCAACAGTTGTTTACTGACAGAAGTAAGATACATACTGTTTCTGGCATTCCACATCTGTTTGATATATATATAGGTAATCAGTAACATTTACTCTCAACATACAACAAGATGCACAATTTTATAATGGTAATGCCTGGAGTATTAGAAGGCGAAGGAATAAACAGTTAACTTATTTGTACTAAGTTACAAATGGGACCATAAGTGTGAAGATTATTTACTTCTACCACTCAAATACATGCAGAATGATTCCTATACTTCACCCTTTCTGTGCCAAGGATGTAACGGTCAAGTCCTCCCCCATGGTGGCCATGTGCCAAGGATGTAACCGTTAAGTCCAGGAAAGGATTGACAGATTGATATTGAAATTGACTGGCGGAGTAGCCTCCCCCTGGTTCCGGGGTTCTGGTTTTTGCAGTCCTTGGTTGTGTCCCTATTGGTGTGGCCCTAGCTTCCTGGCATGTCTGGTTGCCTGGAGTCTTCTTTCTTGTGGGGCCTCCTTATTGTCCTTCTCTTTTGAGCAGTCTTGGGTGCACTGCTTGGCCGCAGCTCCTCCTCTGTTGGTTCTGGGGTGTTCCGGGTGTGGTTGGCTGTCCTCTGGTTGTCAGCACTGTTGGTTGGCTCTTTTGGTCGCCTTGGTTATCTCTTGATTGTTCTGTGGGGTGCAGCCCTGTTGTTTGCTTGGGGCTGTGTGCTCCTGGTGGTGTTTTCCTGTGGTTCTCCCCTTTTGCATCACTTGGGCTGCTGCTTTTGTCGTGGTGTCCTGAGTGTTCTCGAGAGTTTGGAAGGCCATGTTTTCTGGCTTTGATATTCTTCACTTGTAATGAATGGGACAAGGACTAGAGGGACCTGGGGGTATTGCCCTATGACTTACCGGTAATTTTCATTACTATTGGTCCAGTTGTCCTCGTCCCATTCATTATACCCTCCCACCGTCACTGCCAGCCGGCATTCCTGTTGGTGGCTTGGTAGTTCATGGGAAATGCTGGGTAAGTACTGGTTAAGTACTACCAGTGGGAGGGGTTGGGGTACGGATCCCAGCATTCACCTGCTCCTTTTTTCTGTTTGGGAGATGGTTATCTCCAGTTGTAATTAATGTGATGAGAACAACAGGACCAGGTGTAATGAAGATTGCCAGTAAGTAAAAGGGCATAAGCAAGTTCCTGCCTTCATGAAGGATCACTATAATCATGTTGAATGGTCTATGGACTACTATTTATAGAGTGCACATTTGCATGGGCATCATGATGAGCTTAAACTCCCAATTGGCTGCTATTTCCAACCTGAACAAAGGGTATCTCAGAATAAAAATTATTCATATGCTTGTTTAAACTCATGTGGGTTTGATTCAGTGCAAAGCAATAAAGGAAAAGACGTTCATGACCTAGCAGTAGTATTTAGCACTGCTCTATCCATTTATTTACAAAAACCCGATCTTGGTACCATAAGCCAAAAAGCTTGAGCTAAACACAAAGCTCTCTTAGTGAGAGAAAATGAAAAGTTATTGGTTGAAAAGTGAGGGTAGTGTTGTTACACTTCTCTAAGTACAATGACATAGCCTTGAAAAAAATATTACTTTTTTACTGGCAACCAATGAAGATGACCTATGATAGATGCAATATGTGCTCTTTTAGAGGAGCGAATGACCAGACATGCCACAGAATATTTTACCAGTTGAAGGAGGTATGAGAGAGAATACAGGACAGCAATGCAAATGGTGTTGTCATAGTCCAACCGTGATTAAATCAGTGCATTTACTATTGTCTCCTGGTGAGCATAATCAATGACCAGGAGCAATGAATATGTTGAATTGCCAGAAGTAGCTCTTGGAGATATTATTCACCTGTATTTTTTATGACAATTTGACATTAGTCATGATATCCAGATTAGGGACTGCCAAGGACAGAGAAGGGCAGTACCCATAATTGTAATTTAATCTAAAAAGGATTTGAATAGCGCTGCTTATCACCTGTGAGGGTATCCAGGCACTGAGTAGGGGAGTGTAGGTGTGTGGTGAGCCTGTACCTGAGTACAGGCAGACTTGTGGATTCTTGCAGCATTCAGGAAGTGAGGAGGAGGTTCTGAAGTGTTGGGGGAGGTCATTCTAGGATATGGCGGTTTGTGAGAATGATTGGCCTCCTGTTCTGCTCCTGTGGATGCAGGGTGTGTGTATCAGAGTGGGAATGATGCTGAGTGGAATTGTCTAATGGGTTGGTTGAATTGAAGATGATGACTGAGGTATGCGGGTCCCCCTTGTGTAGTGATTTGAATTCATGTGTGAGAAGTTTGAAGAAGACATTTTCCCAAAACTCGTTGTCCAATATCTGTATTTAGAAGTGTCATAGATGTATTGGGTGGATAGTAAATTAGCCTAAAATACAGAATAAATACACAAAACTAGTTCAAATGGCTCCGTTTTAATATGATGGGATGCCATAATTCGTAAAGTGTTTAGTAAAAAATTAATCTGGGCGAGGGTTATTATTTTCTTTAGGCCATGATTCAATGAGAAAACAGAGGTCAATATTACTTTATTCAAGTAAAATGAGTATTTGGTGATTAGCATAGGGCCTCATTTATGAGGCCCCTTTCGCCGCCACCACTTTTTGTGGCTTAGTGCTGCCTCAATAATATGGAGCAGGCTCCTGAACCATGTAACGTCACAAAAAGTGACGTTCTGGCGGTGCATGAGGACCATAAGCTGCTCCTTAATAATGATTTCAAAGGTTTTGGAATCAGGTCGTTCTAGCCATGGTTATAAGAAAAGATTTGGATATAGGAGTAAATTAAAATGTGGCTACTTACTGCAGGATTGATATTCTTAGAGAAAAAAGGAAGGGACATTTTTTCAAAGATTTAAAGGGTGATTTAGTTCATCTACACGAAATACTCTTATAGCAGCACCACTCAGAGGTGTACCCACACTACCTGATAAAGTGCATGACAAATTTACATTGTACCCTTCTAACAACATAGTAACATTCTAGAACATCACTAGTTTCAACATCACACTGTTCTAGTGATAAGCAGGTGAAAATTAACAGCAGAATGATCTGTCAAAGGAAAGGCCACAGTATCAAGGTAACTAAGTGTTGAACCAGTTTAGCTTAAGGTCTTTCTCATGTGTGGATTGCATGGCAGGTATATATTGTCTGTTTCACTAAGAATCTTCTCAAGGTAATTTATTAGAATATCTGAAGTATTAGCAATTGAAAAGTTGAAGTCAACTACAATTCTATTCCTCTGAGATATCCAGGTAAGCAACCAATTCCAGTCCCAGCTCACTATCGGCTCTCATCAGGGTCTCTGAATACATGTGCACCAACATTGCTAAAGATCAGGGTGGAGCACCATTCAAACAGTTCCCTGATAGTTCCTTGACATAACAAACCTTTGCTTTCTAATGTTGAAAGTTCCTAACCCTCTCTAGACCTATCACATATAGGGAAGATGGTACAGGAGCACAAAATGCATAGCAAGTCACTCTAAAGAGTCAGTCATCTCCTCTGCTACAACTGTCATTTTCTCATTAGAGCAAAAGCCGAGGTTTAATAATCTATCTGTCCCTAAAGAAATGAAAAATATCGAGTAATAAACATGAAAATGTCAGGAGGACTTCAGAGTATCAGAAGTGGGTTACTTTGAGGTTGGATATTCAAACATTTAAATCATCTAGACATGAAGAACAGTAATTCACAGGGATAGACACATAGTGTGGAATCTTGTGCCAAAATTGTTGAGATTGGAGGATTGTTTGATAACTTTCTGTAAAAAACTAAAAACATACATTTTCTTGGGTTACATATGAGGATTTTTGTAAACTCTGGGTGTAAAGATTTACTAAGCCAAAGTGTGACCCAATCGTACATTTTTACACTACAGTTTTATCTCTTAAGATTCCACTGTCTTCATAGGACACATCCCACTCCCCAGTTCCATGTTCTATATTACATAGGAACATTTCATAACTCTACATATCTCCCCCCTTTACATACATAAAAAGCATTAACAGTACAGGGAAAGAAAACATGCAAATCCTCATCATTTCACACATGGAGAACTTGCGCATAAAATGGACAAACTCTCATAAGTGTTACTAAATTATAACTTTAGACGTAAGAAAATATGCAAACTCTCATAACTTTACAGATGGAGGAATTGTCCATAACATGAATATCCCTAATAAGGTTGCTAAATCATAACTTTATGCATGGAGGAACTGTCCATTAACTAGAACACAAATCAGGTTCCTGCCCCAAAAAAATTTCAGTGTTACCTCAGGTGAGAGTACCCTAATCCTCTTGCATGCTACCTAGAACACTCTGGGGACATCTGTAAACCTTTCCCATGCTTCAAACAGATCCCACCACCAGAATTACAACACTCTTCTTTACCTACTTCACTTGAACAGGTTTGGTGAACTAGCTCTCCCCTTTTTTACAATACCACCTCTTCTAACCACCAATCAATCACCTTTCCTAATGTCCAGTACCTTAGCACCCTTCCTAGCATCATAATATTACTTAGGTCTCGGTTGTTTCTGTGCCACACCACTTTCCACAGCACACCACTTTCCACAACCTTGCGATCCACCCACACACATTTCCTGTCTATCGACCATGCAGAACCTCCTTCAATCCTGGCTTTTTCCCCTATAACTATATAAACGATGATGCCCCAATCACCGAATAGGGTGTGATCCTATATGCCCAAATTAACTTTTAATTCATTATTACATGGCAGACTGTTGCCAAAGAGAGCTGAACATTTTCCATGTTCAGGCAGTTAATTCTTTATACCAAACCATTGGCTTAAGGCTTGAATAAGGACACCCTTTCATGCTTGACTCCCGTTTTATTCAAAATGTTTCCTATACTCCTGGAAACAAACTGTACCCTGTTACCAGACACCAAAGCCTTAGGGATACCCTCATTCATTAACATCCTCTCCACAAACCCAATCACCTTCTCTTTGTCAATCAAATTCATAGTTTCCACAATGAACCACTCGGAATGGTAATCAATAAGCACAAAAATATATCCCAGCTTACCTACAGGGCCTAAAAAACAATAGCTACTCTCTCCCAAAGTTTTTGGGTTAATCCAAATAACACAAAGGAGGTTGTCTCACAATGTTTGTCTTGTCACTATTGGAACAAGCATCATGATACTCCTTAACTATACTCTCCATCTCTCCATCCATACCAGGCCTTTAAAAGTATTGACGAACACGCCTTTTGGTCATATTGCGACCAAGGTGTCCCTTGTACGCCAATTTTATTATCTTCTTCCTAAGTTTCTCTGGTGGGACAATTTGATTCCTTCTTAAATATTTTCCCTCACTCATGCTTAATTAATCTTCTACATGATTATAACCATTGAGCTGCATGTTATTAACGTGCCTGTCCTTCCAACCTGCAAACACACTTTCCCTCACTTCTCGTAGTAAAGATTCTTCTGCCATTGCATTAGTCCCATTCGTCCTTCTCAAGAGTTTGCTCCTCACTTCCATCTATTACAACATCTACACTCATTTCTGCATCCTGAACTAGTTCATCCACAGGCACATTTTTTAATCCCTTCAAGTACTCCATCTCAAAATTGTATTCCAACACGGACAGCATCCTCCAGGATATCCTCTTATCACTTTTCACTCCAGACCTTTTCCCCCTTAAACAATTGAATAGGGGGCCTGTGGTCAGTTTTTACCTTAAAAAGGTGATCCCTACACAAAATATGGGATGAGTTTGATTCTCCAACAACATGCTAGCAGATCCAATTATTTTGTCATGGCTATCTTTCACCTGAGTTAACACTGCCCCTATTCCCACATTGCTTTCTTTGATAGTAACGTTCATTTTGTCGATAATATGGAAGTAACCCAATGTGGGCCCTCGTAAAATACTCTTTTACCTTGTTGAAGGCCACATCACAACTTTCACTCCACTCAAAGATGACCCCTTTTTTCATCAGTAACCTCAAAGGTTCCACAATTTCGGTAAAGTTAGCCACAAACTTTGAGCAATAATCTGCTAGCTAAAAAATGGACTTCAATTGATCTTTGTTTGCAGGCTTAGGTGTATTTTCCACTGTTTGAACAATATTTTTTGGGCATGTGCTTTCCTCGATTGCCATTTCTCCTTTTTATTCGTAATATGTGGTCTCTCAATCTCCCCAACAGCTTGTCCATCAACACATCATGCTCCTTTCCGTCTTTTCCTACAATCAAAACATCACCCTGAAAACACAGAACTTCTTTGAGAGCATCAAATATCCACTGCATCGATCTTTGGACCACTGCAGAGACTGAGGCTCACCCAAATGGCATTTGATAATACCGGAAGGCCCATAGCGGCTTAACAAATTAGATCAGATGTTATTTATCAGACATTTGGATTGCACTAAAAACTGCACCACCCCACATGGCGGTTATCATCTTTGCAGGGGTTGCCTGTCCACCCAAATGTTATGGTTAAAGTTGTGCAAGTCCACACACAAACAAATCTTGCCCCCCTCTTTTGATACTCCTATTATGGGTGCCAACCACTCTGAAGATTCAATAGGTTCTATAATACCCTGTTCAAGCAACTTTGTTAGCTCTTCCTACAATGGTTCTCTCATTAGAAATGGCACATTTCTAACCCTGTGTACCACAGGGGTAGTATTCTTCTTCAGAACAATATGATGTGAAACCCCCTGGAGTTTGCCCAAATTGTCTGTGAATTCCTCAGGATACATCTTCATTATGATTTTGAGATATTCTCCCTAGGTCTCTTTACTCACATCCACATTCTACACCTCCACTGTCATGACAGGTTTTTCAGCATTAAGATTCAGAACTATATTAAGATCTCTTTGGTGGCGCCATCCCAGTAGTTCTGAACCTTGCTTGGTTATATGCACTCATCCTAATACTCTTTTCCCTTTAAAGCCTATTGCCATCTACTTCATTCCCATGATCTCTATGGTTTTTCCACCATACCCTACAGCCTTGATGTCAGATTTATTCTCCACAGGGTTCACTTTCTCTCAATTTCTACAATGCGTGTACCAAGACAACAAAGTATATAAGGTTCCAGAGTCCACTAACATTCTCACACCGCAGTCATCCATACTCAAATTACAATGAGGTTCTTATAACATGACGTGCTCTCCTCACCATTACTCTTAACATGGGATACAATATTAACCATCTGCTCACAACCCCCAATATCGTCCACAAGAAGTACCAGCTCCTGTATACTTTTACATGTGTCATCTGTCTTCTTAACTTTCACTCACTGGTTCTTCATTTTGCAGACTGGAGCAATGTCTCCTTTCCTACCAAAATTCAGACATGTAGCATCCTAGCCATACATTTAGTACTAGATGCAATGTGACCTGGAGTGCCAAAACTGTAACACTTGATTACCCATGAATTTATTCTTGGGTTTGCCGACTGGTATTTCTCATTAGGTTTGACAACTGATTGGGTTTTCTCACCTTGTTTTATTTTTTTCATCTCATCTATTAGTACGTATACCTCCGCTACTCTGACCGTCCGCTCCTTTAGTGTCACACTCCCCTACTCTTATCCATCTCCTTTGGCAATTGAATGTTAGGTTTTGTTAAGTTGGTACTTATAAAGCGGACAGACACTTAGGCAGAGTGTCCCAGTGCTAAAAGACCTCAGGGCACAACGGTCACTGTTACTAAAGGCGAGAGAGGGCTATTGGCTATTGCTGAAATAGGCAGGTTTCAGCTGCTTCCTGAAGGTAAGTAAATCATGCACCCGTCTGAGTGACGTTGGCAAACAGTTCCACAGACGGGCAGCCTGAACTTGGAAGGAACGGCTGCCCATTCGGGCACGGGAGAACTTGGGGGCAATTGCCTGCTGCTGAAAGAAAGACCTCAATATTTTATCAGGGATATAGTGCTAGACTCTCTTTCTAGTATAAAGGGCACCAGTATCATGTAGAGCTTTAAAAGCCAGGACCAAAGCTTTGAAAGAAATTCTCTTCCGAACAGGAAGCCAGTGCAAAGCTTTCATGAGTGGAGACCCATGCTCTGGGTACCAACATGAGAATGGCCTCCTCAAGCCATAATCCATAATCAACAACTTCTCCTTCACAATTTTGTTATTGGTGCATCACACTATCTAGTCCCATATAAAGGAATCACTTATGTTCTCAAATCAGTGTGTCAAGGATAGACCTCTCAATGCTGCCACATAAGACGCTATGGGCCGGATTAAGATATCTGTCAAAGTTGCCTCTGACCGACACCGTTTCGGTGGAGAAACCGTCCAACCATAATTTGTGGTTCGGCACACTGAGTTATGATCCAACCACAGTGTGTGTGGTCAGAAACTCCCATTTCTCAATGGGAGCTTGTGTGGCGGCCGAAACCCATTAAGAAATGGGAGTTAGTGTAAATAAACATTCTGCAGGCACGTTGCGGAGCTTGCCACACGGGGCAGGGATGTTCAGGGGGGCACCTAGGCACAGAGATCATAGGCTGCAGAACAATGGTGGAAAAATGCCTTCCTCTGAATGACAGAGAACACAGAAAACAATGTGTCTGGTGATCGAAGCTCTTGGTGACATGAGAGATGAGATCCAGAGACTCCGAAATGGTGGGTTGGGCTACAGACATGCGGCGCACTTAACTTTAAAAATGTACACGCTGCAAGGTATTTGTTTTTAAAATGCACATGAAGTGTATCTGTTTTCCCATGACATGATTAGATGACATGTGGCAAGCACATTTGTTTTCAACGCGCATGGCCAATGTATTTCTTTATGAACTGCTAACTGTAATCAACCATAGATGCTCTGCCGGTTCCAATGCAAGCAAAGTACAGAAAGCCGGTTTCACAAAATCAAAACTGCAGACTTTCCAACATTATAAAATCCTTTCAACTATCATTGAACCAATGACAGCCAAAGCAAAGTCCTTGCCACACCTTTCACTTTGCACCAATCACTCGATATTCAATGATTGGGAGCACAGCATGCAGCACACTTCGTATTAATCACTCGATAGTCAATGGTTGAAAGTGCATATAACAGCATGCAGCACACAGCGGATCAGCCCAAAATTCAAAGAATTAATATAACTAATAAATTGTACGTGCTCCTCTATCTGCGACAATCTGGCAGACTTCACCCAACGCTTGTTCAATTCAAACATTTACAGTTTTCACAAGGTAGAGATACAATAGTTTCAAATTATTCTCGTCCAGTGGTTGAGGTACTCCCACGACTGTCCCCTATACAGACTTCACATAGAAGGTCAGGGTTCAGCTCGTCACCAGTTATGTAAAGATCCAAGAAGCCAAAGCGTGATACAATTGTAGATTTACTCTGCATCAAGTACCTCCAGCTTTACGCTCCAGCTTTTAGCTCTCTAACTCCCGGGTCTTCATAACATACATTCCACTCCCCAGTTCCGCGTCCACATTACATAGGAACATTCCATAACTCTACACAGGCCTTTCTCTGCATTTGTATCTTTTTATGTTTATTCTGTATTTTGTTACTTTCTATGTTAAGACACTAGCCATTATTAGTTTAGGCATTTTCAAATTTTTGGCTAAATGTATTTGTTGTGCTGATTCTAAGCTGCAGCACTACAATGCCTATGCTTTTGAAAAAAAAAAAACAATATTAAAAAATTGCAACAACAATATACATTTTTCACTGCAAGAAAACAAACATCCATAGTACTCTCCAGAGAAATCCTGAGTTTGGCCACTCACCCAGACTTATGGTGTTGATGATGAAGCCTGTAAGCCCCATGCCAGTCAGGAAGCGAAAGACACAGTATGCGATGAAATTGGGGGACAAAGCTACCCCGACTCCCATGACAAAAACCTGTATAAAGCACCACAGCAAGATTGTCTGCCGGCCGCACCTGAATCACAACAAAGAGAGAATGATCATGACAAACAAAGTTTTACATTTTAAATAAAGCACCCGTTTAGATAATTATCAACTGTTAATATCTTTGGTATTGCACTTGGTTCGGATGATGGGACAATGGGAATGATTTAATTAATTTCTCATGCATTCTTGGGGAATCTGGGCAAACAAATGACATCTCAAAGCCTGCTTTCTTTCTGTTATCACATGTCTGCTATATTATAACATTTGCAATGTGTTTTATGGTGCTTCACATCGCTTTTCTACCACTCCTAAGAGCTGTATGTGACATTTTAGTAGCACACAATAGTTTATTAGAATTAGGGCTGGTCAGCAACTGGCATTCCGCAGCACGCAGAACTTTGCAGAATTTCACTGAGTTTTAATGCCAACTCAGCAGAATTCGACAGAGTAGAACTCCGCGAGCTCCGCACACCCATACCCCTGAGTAGCCTACACGGACCCTCAGGGTTCCTCGGACCACAGGTAAAAAAAGAGTGTTCTATGATATCGATGATAACATGACTGCAACATCTTAAATGACATTATTGACGACAACTCTGTGCATGGCTTGGGTGTCTTTTAATTTATTTAGGGAAAGAGTTACATATACTTAAAATAACTATAAAGTGTGAATGTCGGTGATTTTGTAAATTTAAAACATACTTTTTTTAACTGACATTTTCACCTAACTATAGCATCAATATAACCTTTGTTTTTTTTGTGATTTTCCAAGGTTGTCTTTAGTGCAAAGTTTGGTTATATTACCATACCTAACTATGACTTTAACCTTTGGGTTTTCTAGTGAATATATAATAATTACAGCGTGGCGATGGCTACTCTGTAATTATAGTTAGGGTTGGCAGAGAAATGGATTTCTTAGTTTTTTGTTCCTTAATAACTTGGCAGCTGTTTGACAAATCTCCAAAAACCTTTCTGGAACTAATCAGCATTGTACATTGGCGGATGATAGAAAGTTTTATTGAGTTTTGTCAAGGGGGTGCGAAGTTAAAAGGGGGGTCCCTAAACAGGTTGTGACCCCGATACATGTTACATAGACTTTTGCACTGTACAGCAAAAAAAAAAAAAACAAGCAATACGGATTTGCACAAAAATTGAAAGGAATGTAGAATATAGTGTGCACATGATCATTTTTATGTGGGAACCAAATTGGTTTAGTGGTTGGTAAGTTATACGGCATATACACTCAGTGATATCCGTTGTTTCATATATAACACAATACTATTAAAGGGGGCACAGAAGCCAAAAAAGAAAACTAGACTGCAAATGTAAAGTTTCAGTTTGTTGCAGGGATTATGCTCATGCAAAGAACAGTGATGTATTACACCCAGATCTTTTGACTGTGTGTGTGTGTTTGATTGATTCAGATGCTCCGTCCATCACCACCCCCTTTTGTACCGCTTTTGGCCGCCATAAGTGTGGCAGGGTATGCTCAGACGTGAGTCCCTGGCTCACTTTGCCACTGGATTCAAGCAAGCCGGGCTGAAGACGGCTGGAATGCCAGAAACCGGTCCGCGGAAGCTTTTTTCCGGTCCAGGGAAGACATGGCTTGGCAGTTCGGGCTAGACTGTTCCTATGAGGCACAGGGTCAGACTGATTTGCATATAGCCATGTATGAACTGGGGTGGCAGAGTGGGCTAAAGAACGGTGATAGACTAAACCCAGATCTTTTGACTGGGTGTGTGTGTTTGATTGATTCAGATGCTCCGTCCATCACCACCCCCTGTTGTACTGCTTTTGGCCGCCATAAGTGTGGCAGGGTATGCTCAGACGTGAGTCCCTTGCTCACTTTGCCACTGGATTCAACAAAGCCGGGCTGAAGACGGCTGGAATGCCAGAAACCGGTCCTCGGAATCTTGTTTCTGGTCCAGGGAAGACATTGCTTGGCAGTTCGGGCTGGACTGTTCCCATGAGGCACAGGGTCAGACTGATTTGCATGTAGCCATGTCTGCACTGGGGTGGCAGAGTGGGCTAAAGAACGGTGATGGATTAAACCGAGATCTTTTGACTGGATGTGTGTGTGTTTGATTGATTCAGATGCTCCGTCCATCACCACTCCCTTTTGTACCGCTTTTGGCCGCCATAAGTGTGGCAGGGTATGCTCAGACGTGAGTTCCTTGCTCACTTTGCCACTGGATTCAAGCAAGCCGGGCTGAAGACGGCTGGAATGCCAGAAACCGGTCTGCGGAAGCTTGTTTCCGGTCCAGGGAAGACATGGCTTGGCAGTTCGGGCAGAACTGTTCCCATGAGGCACAGGGTCAGATTGATTTGCATATAGCCATGTCTGAATTGGGGTGGCAGAGTGGGCTAAAGAACGGTGATGGATTAAACCCAGATCTTTTGACTGGGTGTGTGTGTTTGATTGATTCAGATGCTCCGTCCATCACCACCCCCTTTTGAACCGCTTTTGGCCGCCATAAGTGTGGCAGGGTATGCTAAGACGTGAGTCCCTTGCTCACTTTGCCACTGGATTCAAGCAAGCCGGGGTGAAGACGGCTGGAATGCCAGAAACCAGTCCTCGGAAGCTTGTTTCCGGTCCAGGGAAGACATGGCTTGGCAGTTCGGGCTGGACTGTTCCCATGAGGCACAGGGTCAGACTGATTTGCATATAGCCATGTCTGCACTGGGGTGGCAGAGTGGGCTAAAGAACGGTGATGGATTAAACCGAGATCTTTTGGCTGGGTGTGTGTGTTTCATTGATTCAGATGCTCCGTCCATCACCACCCCCTTTTGTACCGCTTTTGGCCGCCATAAGTGTGGCAGGGTATGCTCAGAAGTGAATCCCTTGCTCACTTTGCCACTGGATTCAAGCAAGCCGGGCTGAAGACGGCTGGAATGCCAGAAACCGGTCCTCGGAAGCTTGTTTCCGGTCCAGGGAAGACATGGCTTGGCAGTTCCGTCTGGACTGTCCCCATGAGGCACAGGGTCAGACTGATTTGCATATAGCCATGTCTGAACTGGGGTGGCAGAGTGGGCTAAAGAACGGTGATGGATTAAACCCAGATCTTTTGACTGGGTGTGTGTGTTTGATTGATTCAGATGCTCGGTCCATCACCACCCCCTTTTTTACTGCTTTTGGCCACCATAAGTGTGGCAGGGTATGCTCAGACGTGAGTCCCTTGCTCACTTTGCCACTGGATGCAACAAAGCCGGGTTGAAGACGGCTGGAATGCCAGAAACCGGTCCTCGGAAGCTTGTTTCCGGTCCAGGGAAGACATGGCTTGGCAGTTCGGGCTGGACTGTTCCCATGAGGCACAGGGTCAGACTGATTTGCATATAGCCATGTCTGAACTGGGGTGGCAGAGTGGTCTAAAGAACGGTGATGGATTAAACCCAGATATTTTGACTGGGTGTGTGTGTTTGATTGATTCAGATGCTCCGTCCATCACCACCCCCTTTTGTACCGCTTTTGGCCGCCATAAGTTGAAGGACCGGGTTTTAGAACCCAGCGGCGTCAGGGAAAACGCCCAATGCCTTCGAGTTCCCCTGCCTTGGCAAACAGAGACACGGGATACTTCTTGATGACGTCAAAGACCAAAGTTTATTGGCTTCAACCAGGAACAGAGATCTACGAAGCACACAGGGGTGGTTCGCTAGAGACTGCACAAATTCAATGAGCGGAGCATGGTCTTTTATGCCAAAAATCAAGCCTCAGGCAACATTCCAAATTAACATGGGGTTCATACAAACTGACCAATGACAGTGTGACATTTCAAAAGTAGCGTATGACGACAATCCCACTTTCCGTTGTCCAGCCCACCAGAAATGACCAAGCACATTCCAATTTCTTGTTCGTTCAGGCCGGACAAACCCATCATAAAACCCTCAACCCGAATCAGTAATTATGTCATAAAGGAAGGAACAGAAACAGATTAGAAGCAAGATAGAAAGGTGGGTGCAGTGTACTATAAACTCGGGTAGGTCCTGCTCTTTGATCTTTATCTGACCAGCTGCTTAACAAGGGACTGGCTCAACGAGGTCAGCCTCGGGCAAGGAGTCAGTTCGGCCAGGTCATTCAGAAGTCAGCTAAGGTATACGTGTCTCAAGGACTCGTTTGGCCGCAGTCATCGGCCTATATGAGGGCAACCACACAAAATGGCTGCCGTACACAAAATGGAACCTGAAGGTTCAAACGAAATCCCCAAATACAGAGTGCTCTCATAGATCGATTCATGCGAAAACACTCGTACACACTAAACTCGTCCTTTGCGGTCTGCTGACACCAAAATTGTCTATTTCCGACGACCTTTATTGAACGGGTTCGGAACCACCGAACCAGACCCACAAACTCACGGAACTACAGACCCTCCTTTTGCCCTTACATAGGCAACAGACCCAAACCCATGTCAATCTGAATCTGGATCTATATTCATCAGATCATCGATATGTTGCTGTAGCATCATCCTATTACTTAGTACCTCTCTCTGGACAGGTCTCCTTGCACATGCAGTAGCACAGAGGCCACAAATAGCAGCAGCACACTGTACACAGAGACAGAACAGGAAAAGGATAGCTAAGACCATCCCAATGACCATAAAAATCTTCCAACCCCAAGTGGATATCAATCCCCATAACCATCCCATCAACGACAAATCTCCTTTGTCCAAATGGACAGAATCGGAGATCTTATGTAGCTTGGAAATGGCCTGGAAGACTGACGGAGCGTTGTCTGGAATGAAAACGCAGCAGCTCGATTGAATCAGTTTACAAACTCCACCCCAATCTGCTAGTAAGACATCAAGGGCAACTCTATTTTGGAGTGTCATAAGTCTATTCGACTGGAGCTCAGCTGTCAAATTACTAAGGGCACCGGCAGTTTCGACTATGGTGGACTCAACCACTCTCGTCAACTGACGAATATTCCTGCTATTAGCCATCGGCCCCCAGAACGGCAGAAAACCCTTAAAGAAATCTCCCAACTTTGCCCTGCAGTGTCTTCTTGACTAAAGACACCTCTAGCAACTCTCGTCTTATGGTAATCTGCCGCAGCTGTAAAAGTGGGAGGCAACAGCAAAGAAACAAAACATGTGCCAGAAAAATCAGGGGGCAACCATGTATATGCTTTGTCGTAGCATACAAAGTAGGTACCCTTAGCAGCTAAAAATGCTGGGGAAGACCGGGACGTAAATACGTAGGTATCAGTACAAACGCTCTTCCCTAACTGAGCTCTCGGATTCTTGCCATTACCCTGCAGACAATAGCGACCCTGATGGGGCACTATCCAAATCGGTGGAGAACTTTTCACTCGCTGGTTAACCCTCAGAATATCCAGTCTCGTCTCTCGGAATAGTCTCATACGAACGAATCCCTCTAATCATGTCGACTATACCCTTGACCAGAGAACTATTCTTTGGGTTGTCTTTCGCTGAACGTTGGGGATAGACACTATCGGCATAAATAAACATCGTTCTGTAAGCGCAAATCGAACCATTCAAACTAAAAGGCAAAACTAAGTATGGTATACCCTTATCAGTCGTATGGGGCATTAGACCACAGATCCAACAGTTTTTCGTGTTCATCACTAACTGGTGTTAGTGCAAAAGTTGAATAAAGGAATTATTAGCAAATTCCAATCGTCTAACTACCTCATGTTCAGGCAAAGAATGAAAAGAATGAGAAGAAATAGTAGGTGGAGGTGTAGGTTGCACAGTGGGAACAAACGTTACTTTAAAGGATAATGTCACATAACCGATTATGAATGTCATCAAACTCAATAGCAAAAATACACACGGTATTAGAAAACGTTTCTTTGAGATCAATTTACATATCTTCTTTCTAAAAATCATTGTCCGTGCAGGTCTCTCCAACTCGAAGAAATCCATCCTAAACTAAATATGCTGCTCGCGATGGTAGGGTGTTCTATGCTAAGGAATGCCTCTGTCAACCCAGGGCAACTCCCATAGGCCAACCAGAACCCTCGACCTAGTGTCTCAGGCTTGCACTCCAAAGACTTAGGCACCGCGACCCTACAGCTGAACCCGGATGGCGGTTCGAAAAACAAAAATGAGTAGATCCTCGGTGGAGAGTTAACCTGCAAACAGAAAAATCATAAAAACGTTATTTGTGCTTTATTTGTCCATGACTCTCGGTCGCAAATTATAGCGGCTTCTTCCAGGCAATTCTTGATCTTTAAACAACAAATCAGGCTCATTAGTGTTCAATCGATTCGAAGGAGGCACAGCTTCTTGTAAAAGATCGTCACTTTGTCTCTTAGAGTTCGTACCAATCAGACGAGCATTGCTGAATGGCAAAAATCGTGGAACAGTTTCTGATTCAGAGTCTGGAAGTCCCTCCTGGACCCACTGATCGTACGGTAAGAGCAAAGGTGCTCGCTTACAGTGTACGCAGTGGATCCAGTTTCTCTTGCCTTGCACTCGAACTGCAGAACGTGTTGATAGTAACACTTGAAAGGGGCCTGTCCAACGGGGCTGATCGTTCTTGTTCCGCTGGAAATTTTTGATGAAGACCCACGAACCAGGTACAATAGCGTGGCCTGGATCCTCAGAAGCTTGTGGTAGGCTCTCATGCACCTGTTGGTGTAAGACACGCAATTTAGTCGTCAGTTCGCGCAAATAGTCAAGCAACACAGGGTACTGAATCTCACTAAATCTAGTTGGCCTTGGCACACCCCAAATATTAGCTGGGCGACCAAAGACAACTTCGTAAGGACTCAGACCCATTCTCGAATGCACAGTCATTCTTGTTGACAGGAACGCTAAAGGCAAAGCATCTGGCCACTGCAGACCAGTGCTCGCTTGGATTTTGGCTTACTTAAGCTTTAAGGTGCCAATATAGCACTCGACTAAACCAGCTGATTGGGGGTGATTTGCAGCGTGGAACTTCTGCCGAATACCTAGTCCTGCACACACTCTCTTCATGACTTGACCCACAAATACACTCCCATTTTCACTCCAGATAATTCTCGGCATTCCAAACCTCGGGAAAAACTCTATTATCAGAACTTTCGCTGTGGACAAGGCAGTATTGTCCTTAAGGGGATAAGCTTTAAGCATGGGCGAATTTTGCGAATCTGGCGTTCGCGAATTTTGCGAATTTGCGAACTCGCAATCCGCAAAATCCGAGAATTCTCGCGAATTTGCGGATTTTTTTTTGTGTTCGCAAGGATTTCTGCCGGTTCCTCTGCCAAGGTGTACATTTCATCTAAGAATAACCTACCAACTGTAGATTTTGTCCTAAAGTAAACTCCCATGGGAGTACATGGTGATGTCTCTCTTGTAGATCCCAACAAGTTATCTTACCCACAATGTCCTGCAAACCTCAAAATGTGACTGTCACATTTTCCTTGCATTACTGTGATCGAATTTTCAAGCTGCAGAAAGTAATTTCCAACCCCCCAGCATTTCTCTAAGTATCCCAATAGAAATGGTACCTCACTTGTATGGGTTGGCCAAGTACTCGCGGCTGGGAAGGGCCCAAAACCTATTGAGGTGACATCAAAATTACCTATCACAAACCAACCTGGTTTTGCAAGGGGGGTCCCATGATTTTTTGACCTGGGGCTCGGCGGCCATCTAGGGAAACCTACCAAACCAACACATTTCTGGAAATGAGTAGGGGTGGGCGGAATTTGCTTAATCGCGTTACGCAAATCTCCGTGAAACGGTAAAAAATCCCTGCGAACACGCAGAAATTCCGCGAACGCGCGGAATTGCTTTTTCGCGATGCTTTTTTACTGTCCGCAATCACTGTTTGCGTGCTTGCGGGGAACTGTCTCGTGAACAAGCATTTGAGAACGCGAACAACCAAAAAATTTCGCGAAGACGCGGAACGCAGAATTTTGGGCAATTTCGCGTTCTCCGTGGAACGCGAAATTACCCAAATTCCGCAAATTCCACGAACGGAATGGAATTTTCCGCCCAGGCCTAGAAATTAGGCACCTGTGGAGTCCAGCGAGGTATGGTTTGCGTGGGTCCCCCAACATTCTCAAACCCTGAATCCCCTACAAGCTGCAAATTTTGCTGAAAAAAAATCACTTTTTTTATCAAATGTCTGTGTGGGAGTGTTCTGGAATCTGTTTGGATCTTCAAATTTCCTTCCACCCAGCGGTCCCCCCAGGTCTCCTGATAAAAATGGCACCTCACTTGTGTGGGTAGGCATAGTGGCTGCAACAGGAAATGGCCCAAATCGTTCTGTGGAGACTTCAAAATTACCTCTAACAAAACTACCTGTTTTCGGGAGGGGGGACCTGAGATTTTGGCGCCGGGCTCGGCTGCCATCTTGGGAAAGTACCAAACCTAAACATTTCTGAAAACTTGACACCCAGGGGAGTCCAATGAGGTATGGCTTGCGTGGATCCCCCAACGTTTTCCTACCCGGAACGCCATGCAAACCTCAAATTTAGCTGAAAAATAAAAAAAATTCACATATTTTTGCATGGAATCACCGTGCCAGCACAAATGTCATACCCCACAGCGTTCCCCTGAGTCTCCCGAGTACAATGATACCTCACTTGTGTGGGTGGGGCAAGGACTGTGACTGAGAAGAGCCCAAAACACAGGGAATAAGGTTATAGCACCGAGAATTCTAAACGCTAAATTTAAAAAAAAAAGTTTTTAGCCAATTGTGCATTGGACAGCCACACAAGTGAGGTATAATTTTACTCTGGACATTACGGAAAATGCTGTGGGGTAGGACGTTTGTGCCGGCACGGTGATTCCACACAAAAATATGTGGAAAATGTGTTTTTTCATCTACATTTGAGGTTGTCTAGTTTTCAGAAATGTTTGGTACTTTCCCAAGATGGCCGCCGAGCCCAGGGCCAAAATCTCAGGTGCCCCCCTCCCACAACCAGGTAGTTTTGTTATAGGTAATTTTGAAGTTTCCACAGTATGATTTGGGCCATTTCCTGTCGCAGCCACTATGCCTACCTACACAAGTGAGGTACCATTTTAAACGGGAGACCTGGGGAAATGCTGAGCGGGAGGAAATTTGTGGCTCCACACATATTCCAGAACTTTCCACCACAGAAATGTGTTTTTTTGGACAATTTTTTAGGTTTGCTAGAGATTCTGGGCAACAGAACCTGGTCAAGTCATGCCATCCTAAATTCCCCTGCATGTCTAGTTTTCATAAATGTATAGGTTTGCTTAGTTTCCCTAAATGCCGGCAGAGCTAGGGTTCAAAACCTACAGCTAGGCACTTTGCCAAAAAAGGGTAATTTTTCACTGTCACATTGTGGTGTGTCCACGTTGCGTTTTGCGCCATTTCTTGTCGCGGGCACTAGCCCTACCCACACAAGCGAGGTACCATTTTTCTCTGAAGACTTTGGGGAACGCAGGGTGGGTGGAAATTTGCGGATCTACGCATATTCCAGAACTTTACACCACAGAAGTGTGAGGGAAATGTGTTTTTGGACAATTTGTCAGGGTTGCAAGGGATTCTAGGTAACAGAACCTAGTAAGAGCCAGTCAAGTCACCCCATCCTGGATTTCCCTGGGTGTCTAGTTTTTATAAATGTATAGGTTTGCTAGGTTTCCCTAGGTTCCGGCAGAGCTAGGGTTCAAAAACTACAGCTAGGCACTTTGCCAAAAAAGGGTCATTTTTCACTGTTAAATTTTGGTGTATCCACGTTGCGTTTTGCGCCGTTTCCTGACACGGGCACTTGGCCTACCCACACAAGCGAAGTACCATTTTTCTCGGAGGACTTTGGGGAACGCGAGGGGGGTAGAAATTTGTGGATCCACGTAGATTACAGAACTTTCCACCACAGAAATGTGAGAAAAATGTAGTTTTTTTTTACATTTTTTCAGGTTTGCAAGGGATTCTGGGTAACAGAACCTGGTGAAAGCCAATCAAGTCACCCCATCCTGGATTCCCCTGGGTGTCTACTTTTAAAACATTTATAGGTTTGCTAGGTTTTCCTAGGTGCTGGCAGAACTAGTGTTCAAAAACTACAGCTAGGCACTTTGCCAAAAAAAGTTTATTTTTCGATGTGAAATTGTGGTGTGTCTGCGTTGCGTTTTGTGCCGTTTCCTGTTGCGGCACTAGGCCTACCTACACAAGTGAGGTACCATTTTTCTCGGAAGACTTTGGGGAACGCTGGGTGGGTGGAAATTTGTGGATCCACGCAGATTGCAGAACTTTCCTCCACAGAAATTAGAGGAAAATGTAGTTTTTTTGACAATTCTTTAGGTTTGCAAGGGAATCTGGGTTCAGAACCTGGTGAAAGCCAGTCAAGTTACCCCATCCTGGATTCCCCTGGGTGTCTAGTTTTCATAAATGTATAGGTTTGCTAGGTTTCCCTAGGTGCCGGCAGAGCTAGGGTTCAAAAGCTACTGCTAGGCACGTAGCAAAAAACGAGTCATTTTTCATTGTGAAAATGTGGTGTGTTCACGTTGAGTTTTGAGCCATTTCTTGTTATGGGCACTATGCCTACCCATACAAGTGAGGTACCATTTTTATCGGGAGACTTAGGGTAATTCGATGCATTAATGCCTTCCAAATGAAAGACAATGTGTTAAAAGAAGTTATTTTGAAAAATGCCCGATAATTTTCATGCTAGTATGAGTATTCCCAATTTCGGAAATGTGCAAATATCCACTGTTTCTTAATTCTATATTTTGTTCCCATTCCAGAAATACATAGGTGTCTTTCATACCGATTTTTCCATCTATACATTGCAAACCAGTAAGTTCCAGCGGATGTAACGGTATATTGCTTTCAAAGAGCTGTCATAATTAGAAGAAGAAGTTACAGGTGAAAACGTTGACAAAAAAGGCTGTTTTTTATACAACAAATGTTCAATTTTTCCTATATTTAACTGTTAGTTTCTATAAAGAAACTTTGAAGGATCTACACAAATGACCCCTTGCTGAATTCAGAATGTTGTCTATTTTTCTAAAATGTATAGCTTTCCAGGATCCATTATTGCTTCCATACCCATTTCTACCATTAACTGGAAGGCGGTTAAAAGCACAAAAAATAGCAAAAATAGGCTATGTCCTGGAAAAATGCCAAAACTGTGTAAAAAATATTGGTTTTTTGACAAAAGTCTGTCATTCCCTAAAATCTGGATAAATGATGATTTCAGCCCTAAAAACCCTTTTTAGAAACCATTTGCAGGGAAAAACCCAGCACTTTTTTTCCCATTTTTCCCCCCAAAAAACTAAATGTAGCTATATTTTGACTAATTTCTGGGTCCCCTCCAGGGGGATCCACAAACCCTGGGTACCTTTAGAATCCCCTGGATGTTGGAAGAGGAGGACGCAAATTTGGCGCGTATACCTTATGTGGTCAAAAAGGTACAGGGGCTTAAGCGCAAACTACCCCAAATAGCCAAAGAATTCTTAGCAACGGGTGGGGAGAGGCCTAGCAGCGAATGGGTTAATGCCCTTTTGGCCCTTACACAGTGCTTATCAATCAAGCAGCCTGCTTTGGAGGGGCCTCCCTGCACTTTGTTTAGTCAGGGCGGATTAATATGTTCACCTATGTGCTCAAAGGTGTCAGAGGCATCAGCCTCAAGGTTCGTACTAAAGTCGCCCCAGCATGTTTGAATCATAAGGGTGTTAAATTCTTCGGGAATAACGCTCCCCCAATTTTATCCCACGCCCTTCAACCTTAGTCTTAGTAAAGGTTTTGTAGAGGTCGGTGATTTCCAGTTTAATTTCTCCGTTGAAAATTGCGGTCGGGGTTATTATCACTATAATTAGTACCAGACCAGTGCAAAACTCGACAATTGAGGGGTAAAAAACCCTGTAAAAAATATAATCAATGATAGAGCCACCACATTTTCGGACAACTGATCCAAAGCGTTTTGGGAGAAAAGATTCACCAATTTAAAGTGGGCAAGTCAGGTCGTTCAACTTATCCCCTAGAGTGGTGTGCTACACATGAACCTGATCATCCACAGGACCGTCTGGGTCGCCTGAGTAATACAAGTGACACTCCTTAAAGGGGTGAAAATTAAACTCCCCAATAAAATTAGCACCACTAGCTGGGTTGGATGAAAGAAATCAAGTAACTTGCCCACTTCACAGAGGTCAGTTTTCTCCTTCCTGTAGTTGAGTTTATAAATGTTAATGAAAAGGATCGAAAGATTACATATATCAAATACCTAAAAGCATAAGAAATAGCCATGACAGTACACATACACATACATGTACAGACACAAACAAGACATATCTCAGACATTTGTTTTGTGCAGCTGGTGCATTTGACCACCAAGGTGTCTATCTGGCATTGGAACCTATGACCTGAAAAAAATTAAGTACACATCACTGTAGCAGGCACCCAAACGTGTGAGCTTTCTAATTGGAACCTGTAAAGAGCAGGTGATAGTTTCCTACAGTCAAAAAATTCAAACATCATATTCCCAGCTTGCAATTCTTCTGCTGGCTGTTATCAAGCTCTTCCTGTACACCACAAAATGAACGGATTGAATTGAGGGGCTTCAAGAATGTTGATTAATTAAAAAATAAATCTAAGTGGCATATTATCAAGGGGGATTATCTCCGCTTTTTTGGCTTTAAAAGCCAAGAAAGCGGAGATAAAATTTTCTCCCTATTACCTAGCTGCCGCTAACACCAGTTAGCGACAGCTAGTAGGAGCTAGCGACCATCTTGGGCCGCACTTTGCATGTCAGTGATATTTATCACTAATGACATGCAAAGTGGGCGCGCCAAGATGTTAGCGACTGGAAACAGTCACTAACATCGCTATCTCCTATTACCAACTTTTGGAGATATTCGCGCTAAGCGTGAATATCTCCAAAAGCTAACACCTGCCCTGAGCAGTTCTTAGCCATGTTATCCAATGGGAGGTGGATAACATGGCTAAGAGCATTAGCTCGCTAATGCATGAATATCGCGGACTTTTCAGCGATATTCATGCATTGCGGCCGATTTTTATCGCATTTGCGATAAACCTTGGTAATACCAAGGTTTATCTGCGATAAAAATCGCCGCAACTCTGCGATAATTTTTCATGCTAACCAAGCAATAGCGATAATTATCGCTATTGCTTGGTAATATGCCCCTAAATTCTTTCCTTCATCCCCTTTAACAACTAAAATTTCTACCCTCCCGATGTTGGTCATTCAACCACACAACCCCTGCTTAACGATGGCTCTTTCCCAGTAGGGTAAACTGCGTGGTGGTTGGGAAATCTCAGACTCACTCACCCCAACCCCCCCCCCCCCCTTTTCCCCAATATCACTGGCTAAGCTAGAACCTTGTTTTCCAAAGTGGTTTGTTCCTCTATGTTTGATGACTTGACCGGACTTTAAACTCCTTCTCTATCATGACAAGGGTTGCCCCCACATGTTGAAGGTAAGGATCAAGGTGCAATTCAAACTGTGGAAGGATAGACAAATATGACTCACATAGACCAAACCTATTATTAAATACTCGTGTAAACATCTTTGAGACAATCTTAGTGTCAAATCTGAATGAACACCTTTCACGACTCATACACCTGGAACAGTCTGACAATAATAATAATAAACAAGCATTTGCAATGCAATAGGTCTCGCAATTGCGAGATTTTGACCTTTTGGCATTGAAAATGACAATGCTATGTATTTATGTTTTTAAGAAACTCTTGCAAAAATAAAAGGCATTGTCATTTACAATACCAATAGGTCAAAGTCTTAAAATGCGAGACCCATTGTTTGCAAGTGAAGCACCCCATGCTGTGCTTTTCCGTTAATAGAGGCCACACCACTTTCTTTAGACGAGTTGTGCGTAGAGAAAGGTCCACAGCCGCTAATAAAGTGAAAACCCGGTATGGGGCGTTTTTCCTCAATAAGCATTTGTTTGTCAAGTTGACAGGCAAATGCTTTTTTTTTGTAAAAGCGCCCTGTGAAAGTGCACATGGTGCGCTGAATGTTGCAGGCACGCATGTCGTGCCTGCAGTAGGAGAAACTAATTAAAGAAAATAGTGCTTACAGAATAAATAACACATACAGTGTAACAAGCAAAGTAAAAGGGCCAGTCCTCATGGGAGGTTACAAATGAAGACAAGGTGGTACTGAGAAGGGACTGACAAGTCTATCTATGAACCAGAAGCCAGCATTTACAAAGGGCAATGACACAAGCCAATGAAAAATATGGGCAGAGAGTGGGCGGGGCTTCAAGTACAAACTCCAATATGGCATGGCTCAGCGGAGCAGCGCATGTACTGCCCAAGATCAACCTAAAAATAGCTGCATCTGTCGAGATTCAGGCACATGCACACTTTGAGGCACACATACATTGTGACAAATGAATAGCAGTGAAAGCACGCATGGCGTGCAGAAAATAAACACCAGAAGCGACCTCCATTGCCGCGAGTGGTGTGTGCGGCACCCACCACCCCAATGACAAGCATTGACGAGGGATGGCGAAGATCAAATTGCCACCACTCTGGCAAACAAATAAAAGAGAAAGCGCGCATGGTGCGCAGAAAATAAACACCAGAAGGGCACGCCATTGCTGTGAGTGGTGTGTGCGGCGCCCACTGCCGCCATTGTAAACGATTAAAAATAAAACTTAAACTGCTCACAATGTGCTGAAAATGACGAGCACTGACGAGGGACTCCTAAAGTCAAAGGGCCTCATTTATGAGGCTGTCCGTCACTTTTACGCCGCTGGTGCGTCACTTTTTGTGACGCACCAGTGGCGTAAAAAATGCGCCTTGTTGCGCCATATTTACAAAAAGACGTATCTGTAACTCCTTGCGACATGATGCGTCATACATTAAATGTGACGCATTAGGAATGTCGCAAGGAGTGCGCACTGAGAAGTGAAGCATCGCTGCTTTCACGCAGCGGTGCGGCATTTCTCATACATGAGGCCCAAAAATTTAAAAAAGAATTCTCAAACCTGAGAGCTGAGGAAACAAAGCATAAGGAAACAGTAGTTTACCGGTGCGCCTTAGCCTGAAAGAAAGAGACGTTTCGGCAAAGACCACGAATTACGAGGCAGCAAAGAAGGTCAGTGGAATGAACCAATGGACTTTGTGGGCACACTTGATCTTTCCTCAGTGGGCGGGGGACAGGGCAAAGAAGTGATTGGGGCCCTCTTGCTATGCTGAAAGGAATAATTTACCCCTGATCGGTCTGAGTCCCACCTTAATAGCATTGCCCTATAATTCTTCAGAGCATGGCATGGGCCAGGACTGAGTTATCTGAGTATTATTTATCATTATTAGACGTTGCAGCTTTAACTGACCATTAAAAAGAAATATATTAAAGCCTAGAATCGTGCATATTTTCATACACCTGTGCTTGCATTTTCCAATTAGGCTCATGTTGAAGCCGCTGCACGCACCTGTCAGCAAGGCCTCCAAAGACGAATGCACCGATCAGCACTCCTGCCATGTAGATGGACTGTGCAAACTCCTTCCATGATTGCCGATCACACACCAGATCCCACTAGGAAAGATACAAAGATGGATGCATCAGACAGAGCTTCGGACGACGAGGTAACAACAGATGAGCAAACTTGTGATCATGTCAGAAGTGAACAATTAATAACTTGAGACCAATGGGAGCCAATATTTTTTCAATTATTTTCTCGTGAAGGTACAATTCCCGCCTTTCAAAAGCCACTTACAAGTCTCTGTAAAGGACAGACAGATGGTTATTTATTCAGGGCAGCTCCGACGCTGAGGAGCATCCCCCACTGCCTTTCAGCACAGCAAAAAATAAAAACAAAATGAGAATAAAGCAATGTTATTATCATTTTATTTTTCTCTGCTGGGGCAGTTTTATGGGGTGAAGCTGGGATTCACAGGGGGGAGGCGTGGCGACACCCTCCAAAGTGTGTATGAATATTTGGCCAGCCCTCTGGATGTGGCCAAATATTCATGTGCAGTAGCGGCCCGTGGTGGGAGTGCTGCCGGGCGCTGATGTGAGGCGGGGGAGGGGCAAAATGGGGATTAGTAAACTCCAAAATACGGTAACACAGAGGTAAGTACACAAACCAATAAATAAAACGATTTTCGTTGCGCTCGCTGCATCACATTTGGCATCGATGCAGCGCCTAGCAGCACTCCCACCACAGGCCACTACTGTTCATGTGCACTAAGCATTTTCTGCACCCAGGCTGCATTACAGCCTCGATGGAGAACATACCCAGGCTTTCTATCCCCATCTGAGTGCCAGACAACGGCGCTCAGACCAATCACAATGCTGCATTGCAGCGTTGTGATTGGCTTTGGGCAGCCTGGGTGCTTACCAATCACAATACTGCATTGCAGCATTGGCTCAGGGGATCCTAGCCTGCTTCCTACTTCCTGTTCCAGCAGAAGCGAGGAAGAGGACGGAAGAGAGATGGTGGGTGGCCTGCCGGCTGGCTGACTGGTAAGTGATTTTAAATCACTACACTAGTAGGACGATGGGGTAAACAAATTGGTGCACCTTCAGGAGCAATTATAATAATAGTGAGAAAGCCTACCTGCGCTCTACCAACTAAAGAGGCATCGTCCTACCTCTAAGCATACAACAATTTAAACCAAAGAAAGCTAGGAGCACTGAATCATGAGTATCTGTACTACAAAATACGATTTATCAAAAGGTCTAATTATCACATATATGTATCTTAGTATACATGACATGCATAAAAATAAGAATTCTTCAGATGAATCTTGAATTGTAGAAATCCTTTAATTGTAGTTTCTTGAGCAATTGATCATGACAGTACCAACAGCAGACGCGTTTCGTCCTGACAATAGGACGTCATCAGGGCTTATAAATTAAGAGAGTGAGTTCCTTATTAAATCCTCACTAGGAAGTTCATGTTTTAAGGTCCTCCGAAGCCAGCGTGTAACGTGGATACCCAATGTTTATAAGTCTGTGCTCCCTCGTCTCACGATTCCTTAGTGCGTGCTGAACGTACGTTCATTCACTTGTTGAAAAAAATACTCTCCAACCTTCGGCTTAGAGTAAGGTCCACATTACATGCTCGATCGTCTCATTACTTCGCCATGTAGCGACGTCGCATCCTTCACTTCAATTTCTCCTTGTATGATCATTTCCAAAAATCGTGTTCTTTCCGTAAGTGCTCATCCCCAGGTCCGATAAATCCCGGGATTTATTAGACCTGGGGATGCGCACTTACGGAAAGAACAAGATTTTTTGGAATGATCATACAAGGAGAAATTGAAGTGAAGGATACGACGTCGCTACATGGCGAATTAATGAGACGATCGAGCATGTAATGTGGGCCTTACTCTAAGCCGAAGGTTGGAGCGTAATTTTTCAACAAGTGAATGAACGTAGGTTCGGCACGCACTAAGGAATCGTGAGACGAGGGAGCACAGACTTATAAACATTGGATATCCACGTTACACGCTGGCTTCGGTGGCCCCTAAAACATGAACTTCCTTGTGAGGACTTAATAAGGAACTCACTCTCTTAATTTATAAGCCCTGATGACGTCCTATTGTCAGGAGGAAACGCGTCGGCTGTTGGTACTGTCATGATCAATTGCTCAAGAAAATACAATTAAAGGATTTCTAAAATTCAAGATTCATCTGAAGAATTCTTATTTTTATGCATGTCATGTTTACTAAGATACATATATGTGATAATTAGACCTTTTGATAAATCATATTTTGTAGTACAGATGCTCATGATTCAGCGCTCCTAGCTGAATCATGAGCATCTTTTTTTCTTTCTTTGGTTTAAATTGGTATGTGATTTTATTTTAATTTCCCCCTATCCGTCATCACGGAACCCTCGCCCCCCCCACCCCACTACTGATTTGTGGGACCAGCCGCGGCTGCAATAGTTTGAAGAAGTGGACTACCACTTTGCGAATCTTTAGTAGCAGCTTAGTAGCTTTTACAACAAATGTGATCTGCTACTATACATTGTAAGAAATTGGGTTACTGGTTGACTGAAGTCAAGCCCTGTTCAAGCAATAACAACAATCCTAATCAGGGTAAGAGGTAGGCAAACACTAAATTAAACAGTGGTCACCCTCTAGTAACTTGACACAGAGTAGTCAGGCTTAACTTTAGAGGCAATGTGTAAGGTATTTGTGCAACACTCCCAACAGTAAAACAGTGAAAACCCGACAGAAATGGATTCCACACTAGGGGGCCCATTATGATGTCGGGCGGATTTCCCCCGCCAGCCTGGTGGGGGAAATCCGCCCGACATCCACTCTCGTTTTCCCCCCGCCATATTAGTATGGCGGGGGGACCTCAGCGGACGGAAAGACCGTCCGCCGCTTTTCCGCCCCGGTCGCCTTGCGGCCGGGGCGGAAAAGGAATAATATGGTGGTGGTGTCTATCAGACACTGCCAGCCATATTATGATGGGCATTTTTCTGCCGCCACGGAAAGGCATGCGGACTTCACTCTGGGGGCCCCTGTGGGCCCCCAGAGTGAAGGAGAGTAGGGGGGTGCACACGGGGGGTACCTGTGGTACCCCCCTGCATTTGCATAATCAAAGCGGCAGGCACCGCGCGGTGCCTGCGGCTTTGCTTATGCAAATGTAAAAGTGTTTTTTAAGCATTGTGGCGGGCGGTGCTGAGAGCACCGCCCGCCACAATGCTTAACATGCAGGATGTGCCCGCCACTGTGGGTGCACATCCTAATACCACCCCCGGAACCCCCGCCCTTATGGCGGGCGGTCCCAATCCCCGCTAGGATGACGGGCGGACAAAGTCCGTCCGTCATCCTAATAGGCCCCTAGGTTTGAAAAATAGGGCCCTATTTATGAGACCCCTACGCCGCCATTGCATCACTTTTTGTGAAGTTGCGGTTTTGTAAAAAATGCACCACACTGCGTCATATTTACAAAGTGACGCATCTAAGCAGACACATCACTTTGTAAACCCCTGCGCTACATTATACCCAGAGCAGAAAAGGCTCGTAGAAGTGTCGCAGTGAAATCTATGAGATTTCTCTGTGACACTTCTATGGCCTCAATGTGTCAAATCCTTACACCTGGATGACGGAGGCCATTTCACATGGGGCTTGCCCCATGTAAAATGAACAAAGTGTGCTACTAATGGATCATTAGTTGCATCCCCTGTGGGCACTCAGGAGTTCGGTTCCTCGTGAATCAGTCTGAGGACTCCACACAATTTAAATAGAGTTCTTATTAGAATTTGTTTTATTCTTTTCATTCAACAGTTCATAATGAAATTCAATTCATCATTCCATTACTTTCAATATATTTTTCTCTTCCAAAAACACTTTCGATAACCATGAGGGCTCCAATGCATTTCGGGCTCTCTGTAGCCCTTCCTCAGGGAGCGTAGCTGTTAAATAAACATAGTATAACTGTATCAGGAAACAACATAATGTACATTATAAAATGACAATAGTGATACACAGTAGTACTGGCATGGTCACCCGGTTCCTCCCCGTTAAAAACTAAGCAGATGATAAAAAATATGTTGTTGATGTATCTCTTCCAGGTGTGGATCTGGTTATGGAATTGGGTGTTTTTATGTAGGATTCTTGTCATCTCAAGGTGAGTGTCAGAGGGTCAAGACCTGCCCTCTAAAAAGCCCTAAACAGACTTTCAATCTTACCAATAGGACTGGTACGAGCCCTTTAAGGATAACCTGGACTTCACGAAGGTTGACTCCGCCCCTATGACACCGAAGTTCGTGGGCCTATCAGGATCGCCCCAGGGGGAAGAAAGGCAGACCCGGAAGACGCCGGGGTGTGCGTGTCCCGAATCGAGTCGGAGTGGAAGTCTGGAAGCCGACGGGAACCCACCTTGACTGACGCCACGGACCTGGAGGACACCGGAGGAGAAAACGAACGTGAAGTCACGGACCTCGAAGACCCCATCCGAGAGAGAGCTGACCATGGAGCCACGACCCAAGAAGAAACAGAAGTCGGGAGAAGCGTTATCCAAGCCCCGAAGCGAGAGACCATCCCGGAGGTAGCAGCCCAGGAGAAGCCAGGAGGCCACCGTTCCCACGCACCGCCCAGCCACGCGCAGGAAGACGCGTGGCTAATCCAGGTACGGGAACGTTTACGTAACCTGCTTAGTTTTAACGGGGAGGAACCGGGTGACTGTGAAAGGAGGGAGGGACATATTGGGGCACCATTGACTGTTGAGCACTGAACACCCCACCCTCTGGTTGTAGCTAGGTGCTTATCAAATTGGTGGTGGTTGTTGCCTATTTCACGAATGTTACCCTCACCCCCTTCCCCATGACCGTAACAATTATTGAGCTGTGAACTAACAGCCACGTCTCCTTTCCTTTGCTTTATATGCGGGCGAGATGGAGAAAAGTGATCCGAAAAGCCAGGGGATAGAAAACCCGAAGACGGACATTGGCCCCTTTCCTAAGTTTACTTCATAAATGTCTTGGATCTAAATAGACTGTGCCTAAATAAAAACAGTTACTGAGCACTTCAGTGTTGGCTCCTTCCCTCCTTGTTAACCTGAAAGGTTACAAGTGGCGAGCGAGATAGGAGTATCCGTCTGACAAGATGGAGGCCTTATTAAACCAGATGAGTGAAGGCCAGTCCAAACTGGAGTGGGCTATTGGACAGACAACTGATAAGGGTGGTAACGACAGGGCCACGTTTACAGCCGCCATACAACAACAAGCGTACCATCTAACCAAAGTAGCTGAGGGACAAACCCAACTCCTCGCTACCTTAGGACAACATCGGGCTGCAGCGCCTCCCGGAGCCATGGTACCTCTACAGAAGTACGTGGCTGGTGATGACCCTATTTCTTTCTTTTTGAACTTCGAAAGGGCTGCAAGGGCTAGTGCCTGGCCAGGAGAGAGGTGGCCTTTCTATTTGGCGCCCCTTCTAACGTGGGAGGCACAGGCACCGTATCAGCTGGCCAATAAAGACGGGACAGCCGCCTATGGGCACGTGAAACAAATAGTCCTAGACAGACTGGGGGTCCATGACGAAAGTCATAGGATACGATTTCGACAAGAAAGAGGACAACCAAATGATGCCCCAAAAACACTCTTTTACAAACTAAAAGACGCAGCAGACCGTTGGCTGAAGCCACAATATCGCAATATGGATGAAGTGATGAACAAAATATATCTTGAACAATTTCTGGAAGCATTACCTTACGGGACTCAAAGGTGGCTTAGACAGCATGCAGGGCTAACGTTAGACCATGCCATTGAAATGGCCAATTCATATGCCCGAGCTCAAAGTCGCCCTACCTTTCGTGAAGCAGAGAAACCCAACACCAGCAAAGCCCCAGGAAAAATGAACAAGAAACCTTACAAAAGTCCAGCCAAACCCCCTCCCTTCCAACCCAGGCAACTAAAACTCGAACCTCCGGTTATGACTGGTCCACAATGCTACGAGTGTGGTGAGTGGGGACATATTGCGAGATACTGCCGTAAAAAGAAAGAGAAGGAAGAAGAGCCTATGGAAGTGGGATATGCCTCGCGCCATCCTGTATGCACAGGAAACCGGACCAGCCTTTTATGTAAGTGTCCTACTCGAAAATCAGAAAACCTGAGCTTTACTAGATTCGGGGTGCCGCCAGTCTGTAGTTAGGGAAAGTTCCCTGGCTGACTCTTCTGTCTTGTTGGAACGCACTGTTAGGATAAAATGTGTGCACGGAGACATACGTACATATCCCCTAGCCAGAGTCATTATCATAACCGAAATGGGTACACAAGTACAATTTGAGGCAGGAGTGCTCCCGGAATTACCTGAACCCCTTATCATTGGGACCGATAATAAGTATTTCCCCACTCTTATGTCAGAGGCCTTACAAAAGTGTAGTCTGCTAGAAACCAGTAACCATGGTTTCCTAATCGAAGAACCATGGGCCACCGACTCTAACTTTTGGGCTGCCCAGTTGAATGATGCCTCTTTACCACCAGCCTGGCAGAACGCCCAGGAAAATAAAGGTCGGGATCATCTAGTATATCCCTGTTTTGTTGAGAAAAAGGGGCTCCTGTACAGAGTAGGTCATGATAAGGCAACTCCCCAGTTAATTGTACCGACAACATTTCGTGATCAAGTCATGTTTTATGCTCATGCTCATTTTTTGGCAGGTCATTCTGGGGCAGAAAAAAACACCAATTCCATCATACAACATTTCTTTTGGCCTGGAGAGTATGCCCAAGTAAAGAAATGTTGCCAAGAGTGCCAAATTTGTCAAAAACGCAATCCTTAAGTCCCACCAAAAGTTCCACTCGTTCCCCTTCCCATCATAGGAAAACCTTTTGAAAGGATTGGCGTTGACATAATGGGACCCCTGCCCAAGTCCCATCGCGGCTACTAATACAATATGGTTATCGTGGACTACGCCACACGTATCCTGAGGCGTTTCCCCTAAGGGCAGCCACAACCAACGCCATTTCCCAAAGATTAATAGAGCTTTTTGCTAGAATGGGATTCCCCAAGGACCTTATAACTGACCAGGGAACCCCATTTGTTTCTCGTCTCATGAAACAGGTCTGTGCCCTCTTAAATGTCAAACACCAACGCACCTCGGTTTACCACCCGCAAACCGATGGGTTAGTCGAACGCTATAACGGCCTAATAAAGACCACTTTAAAAAAACTGTTGACAGGAGACGGAAAACAGTGGGATCAGTTGCTTCCATTAGCCCTATATGTATTGAGGAGCCAATGCCAGAGCAGCCTAGGTGCCTCACCCTTCGAACTCCTTTTTGGAAGGAAACCCCGCACTCTGTTAGAGAGCACTAGAGAGAGTTGGGAAAAGGAAGGGGCACAGGATGCCCTAGAGCTAAAGGATTACTCCCAACAGCTAAAGACCTGTTTGCATAAACTAAGAACTCTGTCCTATGAAACCCTAGAGAAAGCCCAGGTGAAACAGAAAACCTTGTATGATAAAGGAAAAAAATGGAGAGCATTAGACATAGGTGATTGGGCACTTGTTCTCCTTCCCACTTCTACTCACAAGCTTCGCAAGGAGTGGCAAGGACCATTCCCAATAGTAAGGAAAATAGGCTGAATACATATGCTTTAAAGATATCACCTCCCCGAACCCAAATATATCACATAAATATACTGAAGAAGTGGCTGGGTCCCCCTCCACGAACACCTGTGTCAGTGTCCCTAGCCACCTGTGTCAGTGTCCCTAGCCATGACAACTCCACAAACCATAGATCGAACAGTATTGAATCCTGATCTTTCTGAGACAAGGAAGAAGGAAATTGTGAACACACTTCTTAAACATCAATGTATATTTTCTGATCAACCAGGTAGGACGACGTTGGCTATGCACCATATTCCCACCCCTGAAGGCGTCACCATAAAGCAAAAACCCTACCGGGTCCCAGAGGCACGAAGGTTGTTATTAAAAACAGAAGTAAAAAAATGCTGGAAGCCGGCATTATCGTGCCCTCTAAGAGCAACTGGTCGTCTCCGGTGGTCCTGGTGCCAAAACCGGACGGTAGTACGAGGTTTTGCATCGACTTCCGAGCAGTCAACAAGGTGTCAAAACAAGGCGGGTACCCATTACCGAGGGTGGATGAGATGATCGAGCGCCTTGGTGAAGCTCAATACATAACAACTATTGATCTCACCAAGGGCTATTGGCAGGTGCCACTTTCTCCCCAAGACCGAGAAAAGACAGCCTTCTCAACACCTGAAGGACTGTTTCACTTCACGGTACTGCCATTCGGCTTACATCGTCGTTCACAGTCCTTACTGGGAGACCCATTTACATCATCTAGATCTGATACTAACAGCACTGGAAAAAGCTGGGTTACACATTAACTCGAAGAAGTCACGAATAGCATTTACACAAGTCAAATACCTAGGCTACATCCTGGGTAGCGGTCAGCTATACCCACAACAAGAAGAAGTGAGAGCCATTCAGTCACAAACGTTTCCTACAAATAGAAGGGATCTTCGAGCATTTCTTGGCCTTGTCGGCTATTACCGCCATTTCTTACCACACTTTGCATCAGTCTCCGCCCC
Source organism: Lissotriton vulgaris (assembly GCF_964263255.1). Taxonomy (NCBI): domain Eukaryota; kingdom Metazoa; phylum Chordata; class Amphibia; order Caudata; family Salamandridae; genus Lissotriton; species Lissotriton vulgaris. Next base: position 845,557,478 of record NC_141697.1, read on the forward strand.
GTTAACAGACCTTCTAAAGAAAACAGCTACTTCCATACACTTTAAAAACCCTTCAGCTCAGGCCAGTGCTGCTTTCCAACGCCTTAAAGATGTCCTCTCCTCGGCCCAGTATTGCTGACCCCAGACTTTGACAAACCATTTTACTTGCAAACAGATGCATTTACTCTCATTTACTCTCTCCTTCCCCTTTTTAATGTTCCCAGCCTGAGATATGAATAAAATGTATTTTTTCTACTAGCCAGGGAATTTTTAAGTTTTCCATTTACACTTTTCCCTACCACTCAAACCACTCTCACTTATTACACCTATAGTCTATTAACACAATATCAAGTGCTCCCGCAGAGTCGTAGGTCGAAGCATGCCCTGCCCCGTAGAGGGACGGGAAGACCCCTATGATGAAGAATAACACTATGGGATTCATAGTGTCTGAGGGGTATTTTAAAAACACATAGTGCTTTCCCCGCACATTCTGACGGGTGTAAGCTAAAGTAACACATCACTAGCAAATATATATATAAAAAAAAAAGTTAGAATACGGGCCATAGGTCAGTATTTTCACCTGGTAACAGTCTAATTGCTCTAGTTGGTCCGATTGGTCTGATGGATTCTTGGTCATACTCAGTTGTTCATTGTTTAGTTGAGCTGTGGGGCTGTTGCTGGGGCTGGTGTTGGCACTTTCTATTCATTTGACGAGCGCCCTCTTTGTTTGGTTAGGAGTGGTTCCTGTCCTGTTTATGTGTCATTGCATATGGAACCTGTGATAGGGCAAGAGTGTCGCTGTCTTGGGCATGGGCTGTGACTGACCCCGATTGTTCAGGTAATAATAGGGCAGCCAAAGAAATGGAGGAGTGAGATGATGTGAATAGGCTTAAAATGTTGTTTGACGGATGCATTGAGTCATCCTCGGTTTTGGTTGTCTTTTGCAGGTGATGTTGGTCTAGAGGGGATGTTTGACTGATTAATAGATCCCAGCTCAGGTCCAGTTGGGTGTGGACTAGAACTCAACAAGCTGATGGTGGTGCCTTTGGTGAATGGCAGGTGTAGCTGGGGGCTTAGATGCTGAAGGATCTTGGTTAATAATTTGCATGTTTGCATCCTCACTGAGGGGGGGGGGGTGATCTTTTGTTCCTGTGCACTGACTTTCTTTGTTTGGGATATGTAAAAGGTCCCTGTTGCCTTTGCGTTGGGGGTCAGTGTTGTTATTTCTTTGCTGGACGTCCATATGATCCGTATTGTCCTTGGGCTCATGGGCGGATGTCTGTGGCATACTTTTAGGAAATCCGTAATCAGGGCCCGCCTCCTGGCTTTGGCACCTGAGTAGCACACAGCGGGTGCCACGGCAGGTGTGGACAGCTCTTTATTTGTCTCCTTCTTTGGCTCCTTTTTTGTCCATGTCTACTCTGTAACTGGGGCCTGTCTACTTGCGATGTTCCTGGCGACTATAACAGTTATGGTGGTTGTCGGCCTGGGCATCTCTCCATTTTTAGTTGTATCAATCACTAGGTGGGTCCTTGGCTCTATCCCAGGCGATTTAGTTGTATGGTCCATGCCTTGTGGTTCCCCTTTTTCCTTCTTGGGAATGCCTTGCATTTTTTTCCCGGGCTCTGGCTATCCCTGACTGCATGCCGGGTGTATTTAGACCAACCCAGGTGTTTGCCTGAAGTGTGAGTGTTGGCTGTTGCCCTGCCCTACTAGGACCCACCTAGAGCCTACCTGGAGCTGGCCTGGGAGAATGGCTTGTTCCTGCTGCTGAGCCTTTTGAAAAAGCTAGCCCGAGCTGTTGTTAGGACCTGAGTGAAAGATGAAGGGCATGGGGCCAGGGTGAAATACCAGTGATTTTTTTGATTTATACTTTGTCTTAGCTTCGCTTAGCTCTTTCTTTGAGCTTTGCTTGATCCTTGCTCCTTTGTTTTTTCTTTCCTGGGATCTTCCTAGACCTAGCTTCTTGATGAGAGTTGTCCCTTTTGCCTGCACACGGCTGGACCTTTTGTGCTTTTGCTCCTTTATGCTATTTGTCTTTTTTCTTTTTCCATTTTCCGTGTGTGCTTTTTGCTGTTTTGTCTGGCGCCTCTCGGGCCCAAGGCCGACCAACTGTCACCCCTTCCTTTGCCTACGCACTCCTGGGCTTCTAGTGCTGTTGGCAGTGGTATGTGGGAGCCAGAGGCGCAACTAGAGCCAAATTTCGGGGGGGGGACGGGGGGGGGGGGCTAAGAAAAAATTTCGGGGAGGCTGAACCTTTCATCAGTAGGCAGAGTGGAGCTGCAGGGGCTCTTATAAGGGGTGAAGCAAATGCAAGGCCTAATTAACATTCAAATGGTCTTTTAAAGACCTGTGAAACGTTTGGGTGCGGCTCTGTGTGTGCCCGGGATCTGTCTCATCCCGGGCTGCCACACACGACGGGGGGGCTGAAGCCTGGTGAGTCCAATGGGTGTTGCGCACCTGTTGGGAGCTGATGGTCAACTGATGTTAATGTTAATAAAGGAGCTCGGGGTGTTATAAAGGGCAATGCTCCGTTTGATTTTCCTTTTTAGGTTTCGCCTGGCGTCCGCTGCGAAGCAGCGTTCGCGCAGGCGAAATCTTTTGAGAACAGTATGTGGCTTTGTCCCGCCTCTCTTTTCCATTGGCTAGCTCCATAAATGGAGGCTCGCCATTGGAAGAGAGAGGCGTCCGTCATCATCCGAGGCAATTCATGGCCGTTCCGGTGATTTTTTCCCTCTCCGCCCCTTTGTGAACGTCATTGCGGCGGTGAGCGTATTTTTTTTTTTTGCCAAGGTTTGCTTTGTTTCATTCCTCCGAAGATGGCGCCGGGGCCCGTCGACTTCTCGCATCTACTGGTACGTTGCAGAGCGCTCGGTCCGTCAGAGCGGCTTGTTGTCTTTGCGTGTATCTGTCTGTATCTTTCTCTGTACTTTTCTATTACCCCGTGATGGCGCCGGGGCCCGTCGACTTTTCGCATCTACTGGTACATTGCAGAGCGTTCGGTCCGTCAGAGCGGCTTGTTGTCTTTGTGTGTATCTCTCAGTATCTTTCTCTGTACTTTTCTGTTATCCCGTGTCTGCCTGCGTGTTTGTGTCTTGTGAATGCATATCTGTTTGTTTCTGTGCATGTATCTGTCTGTATCTTTCTCTGTCCATTTCTGTAACACCGCCTGCCAGTGTGTGTCTGTATTTTTGGAGTGCATAGCTGTTATCCTGCCTGCCAGTGTGTCTTGTGAGTGCATAGCTGTTTGTTTCTGTATGTGTATCTGTCTGTATCTTTTTCTATACGTTTCTGTTACCCCGTGCCTGCCCGCCTCTGTGTTTGTTTTTATTGCATGGCTGTTTGTTTCTTGCGTGTATCTGTATCTCTCACTGTACGTTTCTGTTATCCCACCTGCCTGTGTGTGTCTGTGTTTGTGTTTTGTGATTGCATAGCTGTTTGTTTCTCTGCTTGTATCTGTCTGTATCGTTCTCTGTACGTTTCTGTTATCCTGCCTGCCTGTGTGCATCTGTGTTTGTGTTTTGTGAGTGCATAGCTGTTTGTTTCTGTGCGTGTATCTGTCTGTCTGTATCTTTTTCTGTATGTTTCTGTTACCCCGTGCCTGCCCGCCTCTGTGTTTGTTTTTATTGCATAGCTGTTTGTTTCTTGCGTGTATCTGTCTGTATATCTCTCTGTACGTTTCTGTTATCCCATCTGCCTGTGCGTGTCTGTGTTTTGTCAGTGCATATCTGTCTGTCTGTATCTCTCTTAGTACGTTTCTGTTACTTCTTGCGAGCCTGCCTCTGTGTTTCGGTGTTTGTGTATTGTGAGTGCATAGCTGTTTGTTTTTTGTGTGTTTATCTGTCTGTAGCTTTCCCTGTACTTTTATGTTGCCCCATGCCTGCCTGCTAGTGAGTCTGTGTGTTGTGCCCTTTCTTTGTTTGCTTTTCTGTCTGGTCTGTGCGCATGCGTTTTGTTTCTGTTTGTGTGTGTCGGGATCTCTCCGTGTACGTTTTTGTCTCTGTGTGTTCGTGCGTGGCTGTATATGTCAGTGTATGTGAATGTAATTTTGTGTGTGCTTGTGTATGTTTCTGAGTGTGTCTCTGTGCATATGTGTGGTTTCCGTCTACGTAGTGGGGGGGGTGGGGGGGGGGGGGTTGCGAGGTGTCACTATGCTTATGAGCCAGAGAGGGAATGTGTGCGTCCTCTGTCAGACTGTTGAAATTTAATTTGAGGATCTTTCTTATTTGCTGCTGGGCCCCTGTACTTCCCTTAGAAGATGCCACATATCTGTTTTTTAGGTCCCAGATTATTTTTGTGCGGTATTCTTGGTGACACGTTATTAGCGTTTATATATATTTATACATATATATATATATATATATATATATATATATATTACCTACTGGCGGTCGCCAGTAGGTATATATAGTTAGGATTTTTTCCCTATGGGATTTTTGAAAATTCTATGTCTAATAACTTTGGCGTTTGTGGACGGAATTGGCTGAAATATTCAGGAAAATGGCACATTTTGTTTCTGAGCAGCCCCTGAAAATTTGGGGGGGGGGTTCGTCAAGGGGGGGCCGAGAAAAAAGGGGGGTCCCAAAACGCGTTTTTCCCATTCATTTTTCCATAGGGCGGTTGGCCTCACTTTTAGCTCGAACGGCTGAATGGATTTGCATGAAACTTGACAAAATTGTAGGGACTGTTAGCCCGATGTGCCTTTGCTGGGTCTCAATATATGTGCTCCTGTGGATTTTGGGAAATGAACGTTCAAAAAAATATATATATCTATGACAGCGCTCCGGGTAGCGCTCCGGTTCGCGTACTTTTCGCGAAACGGAACTTTGCGAAGCGAAGCTGATTGGCTCTCCGGTGTCTGTCAACATTCTAAACAGTCCGGAGCGGCCGCCATTTTGTCTCTCGGTAGGATCGAGAGACAAGAGGAGGCCAAAACGAAGGGGGAAATGATCATAAGGGGGCATAGTAGATCCTCCCTGACCCCCTAGGTTTGAAGAGGAGGTTTTAAAAGGGCCCCGCGGGGCAAATTTTTTTTAAAAATTTTTTTATGTTTTTTGCGTGGGAAGCTCCCGGTTCGCGCACCGGAAAGCGGTCCGGGGAGCGTACTATGAGGAAAAAAGAATGATTGACTTTCAACTTATGGAAAGGGGCGACCGCTCGGTCCCCCCGAACGTATGGTGGAGTACCCCGATCCCCCCGGGAAGCCATTTTGGGCGGGAGGCGAGTCTCGGCTGGTATGCCCGAAGCGGCATAGCCGGGGCGCGCCTTTTTCCCGCCCAAGAAGGGGCTGTCCTAGACACCGACGCCGATGGCCACGCCCCGGAGGCGGATTGGGGAGGGTTCACGCCCGCCCGAAGAAGGATAAAAGGAGCAACAAGCCAAGGAAGCATCCTCTTGTTCCTGTGCTCTGAAGCTGCACCTCCACGTTGCACGTGAGCTTGAGACGGAACGAAGAGCCAATTTTGAAAATTTGTAATTTTGTGTTTTCTCTTTTAGCGCTTCGAACTTTGATTCCAGGACCTTTCGGTCGACTATCGTGAGAAAATGCCGGGCAAAAGGGTCGGAAAGAAGGTTAGCACCGACCAGATGCTTCGTATGCTGGTAAAGGACATGGCGAACATGAAGAAACAGATGGCGGCCATGAACGGTACGGGCCGGCCTAAGAAGGTCATCGGACCAGCATTGCCGGGGGTAGTCCCTGCCGGGAGAGGTAAAAGGGCCAGGAACAGGGCGGCGGGGGATGAGGCACCGGTTCCCGAGTCTCCTCCGGCAAGCCCGGTCAGGCCATTAGAGGCCCCAGTTCCGATTCCGGACGCAGGACAGCCGATCCCTGTCGTAGTGACACCTGTGAACGAGGGGGATATGCCACCCGAGTTGGCCGCCCAGTTGGCGGCATGGTTGGGCAAGAATAATGAGGGTGCCATAGCTCCAGGGGATACGGCCGGAGAGGCCAAACTAATATTTTCGCTATTGACTGATCATTACGAAATAGAACACGTTAAAAATCAGAAGGAATTGTTGCATCCAAGTGTATGGCGAGCAAAGATGGCGGGTTTCAGAGTTGATGAGACAATCGCTAATTGGGCCAGGGCTTTTGGGATGTTTACTGCAATCATGGGGGAGCGTAGGCCCGAGGTGTTGGCTGAATTGGCTTGTTACCAGACACGAATAATGGATTTTTATGAATCGTACGATGGTGATCAATGGTTGGGTTATGATAACAAATTCCGTAAGGCCAAAGAGCACGACTCATCCCTGACGTGGGATTGTTTCGACTCCATTTCCTGGCAGAAACAGGTTAGGTCTAACCCGGCAAAGCCGTCCTCGTTTAGCGGGAATGGGGCAGAGCCTTCCCGCCATTTTCCGTCGGCGCCCTTTCGAGCGGGCACCGGTAGTGATCAGCACACAAAAACTAATGGGAACTCTGGCAAGAAAGGGGTCTGTTGGAGCTTCAACAGGGGGAAGTGCACTAGACCACAGGGGATGTGCAAGTTCAGGCATGAGTGTGCAGGGTGCGGACAGCCTTCACACCCGAGAGTTCATGCCGAGCCAAGAATGGCGATACAGGGGGCAGAGGCGGCGCCAAACAGGTTTAATGACGGCCGAGGGGCGCTGCTACCTACTCCCATCGACATCATGGCAATGATCCCCTGGCTGAACGAATATCCTGATCATGTCTCCGCTGGGGTGTTGAGAGACGGTTTCTCATGTGGTTTCCGCATCCCGGCGGGGGATTTTCGGGGGGAAGCACTGTGTAAAAACCAACTGTCGGTGCAACAGAATACGGTTGTAGTGCAGGCAAAGATTGCAAAGGAGGTGGCCCGAGGTCGGGTTGCGGGTCCTTATGCGAACCCGCCTGTTCATAATTTTGTTTGTTCACCGTTGGGTGTAGTCTCCAAGAAGGACCCAGGTGAGTTTCGGTTAATACACAATTTGTCCGCTCCCAAGGGTCTTTCCGTGAATGATGCGATTGATCCGGGAGTTTTTTCGGTGCGGTATGCTTCCTTTGATGAGGCTGTCGCCATGTTGAATCGCCTGGGGCCCGGAGCGCTGATGGCAAAATCTGATATCGAGTCAGCGTTCCGGTTGCTCCTGGTACACCCGCAGGATCAGCGTCTGTTAGGTTTTGTGTTTCAGGGACGCTATTTTATGGATAAATGTATGCCAATGGGTTGCTCCATCTCTTGTGCGTATTTTGAAAAATTCTGTAGTTTTTTACAATGGGCGTTCACCAGAGCCACAGGCTTTACGCAGGTTATGCATTACCTTGATGATTTTCTGTTTCTGGGGGCAGCCGGGGACACGGAATGTGCGCAGGCTTTGAGTAAATTTTGTGATCTCATGAGAAGATTTGGTGTGCCATTGGCACCAGGCAAGACAGTGGGGCCGTCTACTTCACTCGAGTTTCTGGGTATTGAGCTCGATTCTGAAGAAGGATGCTTCCGGTTGCCTGAGGAGAAGGTGTTAAAATTTAAGGCCTCGCTCGAGACATGCATTAGCAAGACGAAAGTAACATTGCATCAGTTGCAGCAGGCTGTGGGTCAGCTTAATTTTGCCCTTAGAGTGATACCAATGGCTCGCCCCTTTTCTCGCTCTATTGCTCAAGCCATGGTGGGCCTTAAGGAAGGACATCACCGCACAAGACTCTCTGCAGAGGTTCGTCAGGACATGCGCATATGGTTGGCATTCCTGACGGATTTCAATGGTCGCGTCCTGTGGAACAAACCAGCGGTTTCCTCTGAGGAGCTGGGATTGTGGACCGACTCGGCAGGGAGTGTGGGCTTTGGCGCCATTTTTTGTAATCATTGGTCAGCACAAAAATGGCCGGCATGGTGGCATAAGAGTGGGCTCACGGGTAACATTGGGTTTCTTGAACTGTTCCCTATTCTAGTGGCTCTGAAGACATGGCCAGAGGGGTTTCGTGATCGCACTGTGGTGTTCTGGTCGGACAACATGACTGTGGTAGAATGTGTCACTAATCAGGCAGCACGCTGCAAATTGATCTTAAGATTAATGAAATTGTCCTGCTATGTATGCAATTGAACGTTCACTTTAGAGCAAAACATGTGCCCGGGGTATTGAACCAGGCGGCTGATGCACTCTCTCGTTCCCACATGCAGGCCTTCCGGGGCCATCGGCCCTCTGCGGACTTGGTGGCGGCACCATTTCCCGAAGTTCTCTGGTCTCTCGGTGCCCCGGATTACAAAACCTTGTGGGAGAGAGTTTAGCCCCCAGGACAAGGAAGGCTTATGAAGGGGTGTTCCGTTCTTATTGGGTATTTTTGGGTCCAGCTAGGAGGGAACAGTGGGGCCAGGAGGAGTACGTCCTGAAGTTTCTAGTATCATTACATCAGGCAGGCCGATCAGTGGCAACAGCCAATAGACATCGAGCCGCCATTGCGTTCATGGCACAGGCTCATGGCATGCAGGATCCCACAGCGTCCTTTCTGGTAAAAAAGGCGCTGCGCGGGTGGCAACGCCTTGAGGGTCGGAGAGAGGACGAGAGGCGCCCGATAGGGCTAGCAAGGTTGTCCCAGTTAATGTCCGTGCTCCCTGCGACTTGTTCATCTCAGTCAGAGACAGTGCTGTTCCGGGCCGCTTTTACATTAGCATTCCATGGGGCTATGCGGATAAGCGAACTGGTAGCGAAGAACAAGCAGGATACGGGGGAGGGCTGTGCCGAGAGCATATCCAGATTAAGGGTGACACGATGGTAGTCATGATAGCCAAGTCCAAAACCGACCAAGGAGCGATCGGAGACAGTGTGGTTGTTCAGCGCATGCTAGAGTCCCACATGTGCCCAGTGAAATGCGTAGAGGAGTACTTGGCGCAAAGGGCGGCAGCATGGGGAGGGAGCTTGCTGAGACATACAGACGCCACCCCACTGACCAGGTTTCAGTTTCAGCGGGTGTTAACAATGGCAATCGCGGCAGCGGGCTTGAACCCGAGCAATTTTGGGACCCACTCATTCCGGATAGGTGCTGCTACGGAGGCTACAGCCAGGGGTTTGAGTGTGGAAAAAGTGAACGAATTGGGGCGTTGGTCCTCGAATTGTTATAAGAGGTATGTGCGGTTGCACATGTTGTGAAGCTAATGTCATGAACTCACGCTTCTTGTTTTCTGTTTGGTTTTCAGTTTCGCGAGCAGGCTTTGCGGACTGTGCAGTTGACCCGACACCTGGGGACCAGCGGTCAAAGATCACCGGCTGAGGCAAGAGTGGTGTGGGTCGTTGGCCACTCATACGTGAGGCGCGCCGCAGACGTATTCAAAGCAGGTGACATGATTCACATGGCTGGGGAATACGGGTACAGGGTGACCTTCTACGGAAGGGGCGGGCTCTGTATTGACCAGTTTCAAACTTTTATGGAGGGATTGTTAGGGCGGACAAGGTCACCGCCGTCTGTAATCATAGTGCATCTTGGGGGCAATGATTTGGTGACCATTGGTCGACGAGTACTTCTCGAGCTAATTCTATCCACAGTAAGTTGGTTAGCGAGAAGGGTTCCGGGGTGCACGATTGCATGGTCCCACATGATTCCACGTAAGGTGTGGCGGGGGGCTATTTCTGTGTCAGCCTTAAATCAGTCAGTGAAGAAAGTGAATAACAAACTTGGTAGGTTGTTCCGTACAAGTACATTGCATTCTATTCCTCATGGATGTATCAGGGGGGACCATATGTATCTGGAGGATGAGGTCCATTTGTCCCGGGAGGGGAATGCTTTACTCATAGGAGACTTCGTAGCTTGGTTAAAAAGTTTGTGCAGCCATGACCTTTAAGTAGGAGTTTTTGTGGGGGGTCCGGATAGCCGGTCAACTATCCGGCCTGTGGCGGTAAGGTCATGATCGGTGAGCAGTAATTGGAAGATCCCTAGAGGTGGGGCGTCACCCATTATGGATGGGAGCGCCCGGGGGGAGGCGGCCATTGGCCCCTCAAACGGGGAGGCGGTCCCCTCTAAGGATGGGGACGCCGAAAGGGAAGGCGGTCATAGGCCCCTCCCTGGGGAGGAGGGGCTACGGGCCCCTCCTGGGAATTTCCCGGGGCCAGGACATCTGCGACGGCAGATGTGGTAAGCAGTGTGGGGTGGGAGGGGGGTCTACGCTACCTTCTAGACACCTCACACGAGTCCTCGAACGACCCTAAGATGGCGTCGAGTAAACAGGGGCCCCCGTTAAGACAAGGGAAATTGGAAGTTGGCACAGAGGTACAGTCCTCTGTGCGCCCGCCCCTCACAAGTGAGGGGGGAGTTCTTTTATTAGGGATCTGACACCGGTTACGACCTTGCCGTTGGCCCGTAATGTTAGGATGTACAATTTCAAGTTTGAGAAATGCATTTACAGGATGTTTTAGTATCGGCTCCTTTTCCGCCAAATACTCAATTTCCCGGACAGGTTTTAGAACTCGATTTCGCGTTGCAGCAAGACCAAGACTCGCCCAAACGATACTCCTGGATTTGGCATAGAGACTTGCTGAAGACAAGCGGTCAGAACATTCGTAAGCTCCGATTTCTCGATGCGACAACATCTTCAAACTGAAACTGTACAACTTCTTGCTGAGGCTCTTTTCCTGGGAAATATCCTCCCACATATCCTTCAATTCTGTCTTTTCTTTTTCATTTTGAGAAGGAATTTACATGTTGAAAGAGGTCTGGTAAATGGATCAATGGGTAATGTTGTTGATTTTGAAGAATACAGAAATAGAGATGGTATTGAATTTTTAAAAATTAAATTTGATGGCATTGAGGAAGTACAGCTAATTGGTCGTTCTTCTGCTAGATTTTTGCTTGTAAAAGACTTATATATGCGCCGTAAGCAGTTTCCTGTTTGCTTGGCATATGCGGTGACAATCCATAAATCGCAAGGTTTAAGTGTAGATAGTGCTTTAGTGAATATTGGCAGTTCTGTGTTCAAGGAGGGTATGGCTTATGTGGCTTTGTCACGAGTTAGAACTTTATCGGGATTGTACTTGATTGACTGTGATGTCACAAACATTTGTGCAGATCTAGATTGTGTTAAGGAATACAATAGGTTAAGAAGAGAGTATGTGCCACATTTGCCTCAATATCCTTTGTTTGAGAAACGTGTGGTAGGCCGGAAACGAAGAAATGTGACTAATAGTAGGGAGGTTATAGCAAAAAGACGAAAAGTTGATGAACCTGAAATTATAAGCAGAAAGAAAATGGATTCTGTTGAAGATGTTGTTGGTTTTAAATTTGAAAATAGTTCTGGTGTCAACTGCTATGCTAATGTAGTGGTTAATGTTCTCTTTTCACTAGAGACTTTCAAAGAACAGATTGTGATCAATTCGGAACAAAGTTTATGCTGTTTGTTGAATTCTGTGTTAGAGAAATGTAGTGCTGATAAAACGAGAGTAGAAAGTGTGTCTGAAATTCGTTTTCTGTTAGACGAATGTTCAGGTCAAACAGAATTCTCTGAAAATATTCAGCAGGATTGTCAGGAGTTTTTAATGTATATGCTTGATGTATTGCAAGATGAGGGTGTAGATGTAGATTATCTATTTGGCCTTTCTTATCAATGGCAGCATGACTGCGAGAATTGTAGGCTATCAAGTACTACTAGTGTAGATTCTGAAAGATTTATATATTTAACTTTGCCAGACAGTAAATCAGTGTCCTTTCATAAGCTAGTAAAAGCAGCTGATCACAACATGGAGTGTAGCCAATGTAAATCTGAAATGATGTCAACATTATTTTTACGAAGATATGGCCTGTATGTCATTTTAATGTTCCAACGATGTAGGACTGATGGATCAAAATTGACAACTTTAATAAAAAATGTTGTTGCTTCGCAGTTGTCAATATCAGGAAGGACTTTTGTAACTGCAGCAATTATATTTCATGACGGTCCTACAACAACATCAGGACATTACACAACTTATTTAAAGTCCAGATATGGCTGGTCATTCTGCAACGATTCTGCTTTAACTTTCAAAAAGAAATTGCCTTTTGACCTTAAAAATTCTTACCTGGTGTTTTTAAAACCAAAATTTTAGGGACAGAATCTCGGGATTTGTTCTGAGCAATTTCTAGAGGTTAATGGAGTAGAGGGAATGTAAGTCTGCAATGCTGTCTAGATTATTTATCCAAACTTTGGATCATAATGTCATTTTAAAAACTGAAAAATATAAACCTGATGCAAGTAACTGTGCTTCATAGTAAGCAGTATCAGTGTCATAGGAAATGTTGAACATGAGTGAGCAACAAGGGTAAGATATTAATAGTCCAGGATTGTGAAAGTAATCTTAAACGTTTTCTTTCTGAAAGTTGCGAAAATAGAAAATGACGGAATTTGCTTACAAGAATTCCAAAAGTTGTAAATCGCTCTAACATGATTTGGCCATGTGGAAACATGTGGTAGAATGTGAGAAGTCTTTTATCGTATGTAACATATTTTTCAAAACGATGGAGGTTTTCTTTCAGAAAGTGGCGGGCTGAAAATATTAACAGCAGAACAGAGTGTAAGCTGTTCATAGGACATCCTTCGACGTCATGGAAAGTAAGTTAATTTTAAGGAGTTTTGAATTCTGATTTCTTATGTTGTTTGGGTTTTTTTAAACACAATCATTTTGATTGTATTTTTTTTTCCCGCTGTTACATGATGAATACCTTCAAGTCACTGATTTAGTGAAATTTGATACATTCTGAGAACAGCAAAAATAAACCATTTAACATGTATAATAAATTCTCTACTTTTTGTACTTATGATATACATTTAGAAATGTGAGGTAGACATGGAGAAACTGAGGCTTCTGTAAGTGTCAAAGTTAATGCATACAGTGCTGCACTTCTGGGTACTGTTTTATTTGAAACCTGAGTAGGCCTCACCTCACACCTCAAACAAACCTCTGGAAAGGACACATCTTATTTGCATCCAGAAACAATCATTTAAAATGTTAGGGACAATTTTATGATGGCTTTACATCTCTTTTGCGCTGCCATTGCATCACTGTTGTAAAACATCAGCAGTGCCAAAGATGCACCATGTTCCAAAATAGGCCTCACTTCATCAGCATCAAGATACTGTTAGTTTAAAATATATATCTTTAGGACTGTGTAGGGGGCCTAGAGAAGCAGAGGCTTCTGTAAATGTCAAAGTTGTTGAAAAACTGTTTGTCCTTCAACCTTTTCCCTTGTCTTTTCTAATTTTTAAATTCATGTTTTAATATTTTTCAAATGTTTGTTCTCTTTTTCACAGATTGAAAGTATGAAAAAAAAGTGAATAAGTTAACAACAATTATAAGGTAAATGTTTTCTACTCTTTTTATTCCATTTCTATCACATTCACCTACTATAGGGCTTCAGACTATAGAGCTTTAAACAAAGTTTAACTAAATGTGGAAATTTGGAGCTGTGCCCGTGGCTTTTAGGTCAATGCGCAAGTGCATTGACCTAAAATGCGTGTGCACATTACCAAATCGCCGTCTGCTCCCTCAGCCGCACTCCTCCCACACCTTTGAAGTGAAGATTAGCTTCACTTCAAAGGCCCCAGCTGCTTTACACCCTCTTTCTGCTCTCCCCGCTCCGTCCCCTCCCCTGTCCGCCGTGTGCATTTCTCGTCCCCCCCTCCCCACACTAACGCCACTCACACACGCAACGCCACTCACACACACAACGCCACTCACACACGCAACGCCACTCACACACGCAACGCCACTCACACACGCAACGCCACTCACACACGCAACGCCACTCACACAGGCAACTCATCCACGCAACGCCACTAATCTATGCAACGCCACTCATCCATGCAACGCCAATCATCCACGCAATGCCAATCATCCATGCAATGCCACTCATCCACGCAACGCCACTCATCCATTTGCAAAACCAAAAGGACAAACTCTTCTATTGTTTGACCTATTGCATTTTCAATGCTTGATTCTTTCACTTCCTTATCTATTTTGTTTTTCACAATTATATCCTCTTCCATCTTTTCTTCGGTAAATAAATCTATTAAACAGCATCTCTGGTTTAGTCCCTATAGTTGTCTTTCTTTTAACATTACTCTCTGTTTACTTCCCTTGTACTTACTCTTTTATTTTTTTTTAAAAAAATTTGGGGTTAGTTCCCGGTTCGCGTACCGGCGAGCGAACCGGTATCCGAACTAAAAAAAAAACAGCTTGCCAGAGTGTTACACTTTCTAGCAATTTTTGTATAGAGGGGAGGTAGTTCTGAAAAGAACTTTTTTTTAATGTTTTTGTTGTTTTATATTTTTTTTTTCTTTTTTGAACATTATTTGTTTTTTTTGTATTTTTTGAACAATTTTGTTTTTTTTTAAACGGAAAGAACAAAAAATAGGTATTGAAAAGGTCTCAAGAAGAGCAAAAAAAAAAATTATTTCTTGTGGTGTTTAGGGCATTGGTGTTTTTCAAATGCTAAATTAACTAATTTAACACTCATGTTCGCACATGAAAATAAGGCGCCACAATATAAGCAAACAATTTTCATATGTACAAAATATTTTGGGATGTTTGGCACGATATCTCGTTCTTCTGCAACCGACAGAGATATTTCTCCTGATGTCCTGGCCACAGAAGTTGGAGGGTTATCTTGCAGGTCACGCATCTATGCCCGGCTATAATTCAAAGGATGCCACCTCTGCATATGACGGTGCATAGTATAGTTCACATAACTATACTTCTTTTCAGTGCCTCTAGATAAATCAGTTAGAAGAAGAGGTGGGTGACCCAATATACCCTTGCGGGCTTGGGCAATGAAATCGTTTAAAGGAAAGTTGCCAGCAAGGGGTTTACTTGTGGATCTGTGTTTAGACAGTCTAGCGCAGTCAGTATTACTTAGACTTGGCAGCTGAGTGAAGCAGTGACTGTGAATAATCTAATGAATCTGTCAACCCAAAACTATAGTAACTACCACACTAGCCCCATAGAGATGCAATGGTTTGGACAGATCCTGATTCAACAACAAGTTTATGCTTTCTGACAATGAATGAAAATTAAGCATAAAAGAAAAAGGTAAGCAACACGAAAAGGTTATTTTTTTGAAAAAATTATTATTTTTATATTGGAATAAATCAATGAAAATCAAGGGTGTACAGTGATAAACAATTGCATGTGTTTCTAAAGTAAATGGAACTGAAAAAAACAATCCATAAATACAGAAGAAAACAATCCAGTCAGGAATAAATTAAATTAAATTGACTTCTTTCCAGGATGGTAAATAGAGAGCCAGATTTAAACTATAAAGGAAGACTTGGATTGAAGAGTCGACGTTTCGGTCTCAGTGGAGTAATCCAGAGACCATCATCAGGACAACAGAATAATGCAATTTGGATGACCCCTATAAAAAACATATTTAAAATTAACGTGTTGCTATCATATGACTGTAAGTTAGAACATATATTTACATACATCACATTTATGTGCATTTTGGTAAATCATATACAGAAGGTGCAGTCAGGTAGATGGCGCATTCTGGCAGATAGGTCAGTGTGGTGACCAAAGGGATGACTGTCACGTATGTATAATTGCATTGAAACATTTTAAAAAATGAGATAAATATTTACAAGGCTGAAATCAGTGTGGTAATCAGGAGGGTGACTGGTAATTCTTATTTGGAGAAAGAGTAGGCGGATAAACTTACTTATTTCTTGATTGGAGAGAAGACTGAGAATAAACTCATATTTAGTGTGGACAATTTATTGCCTGTGGGGAAAAAATGTCACGAATTGACAAAGGCAATTCTCATTTAACCAATTGATTGCATTGAGTTTAAATAAAAGTGAGGAACACTGTTTACCTTGGGGAAGCTTTTAGTCTTCCCTGTAGTGATATCAAACTGATCAAAGCCAAAAAACGTTTACACTCTTTGGGGAACCTGTAGCTTCAATCTCAGGGTCCGTGATATCTGTACAAAAAGGTATATAGTATCAAGAATTAGATAAGGAGCATGAGACATAGAGCTGTTCATGTTTTAGACAGTGTCTACGCACTTCTTAACTTCATAGCATAGAGAAGTTGCAAGCGAAGACATATATCTAGCACGCTTGTATGACAGTATGGCTACAAGAAAATTATAAATTGCCATACGTGTCTATATGCAGTGACTGGGCATGAGCGCTGAATTGGAAGCAGCATGCGAGGCATATATGTGCCTGAAATAGACGATGATAGGGCGTCGTTATCGCAATATCGAGAATTAGATAAAGAGCATGGGACATAGAGCTGTTCATGTTTTAGACAGTGTCTACGCACTTCTTAACTTCATAGCGTAGAGAAGTTGCAAGCGGAGACATGTATCTAGCACGCTTGTATGACACTATGGCTACAAGGAAATTATGAATTGCCATACGTGCCTATATGCAGTGACTGGGCATGAGCGCTGAGTTGGAAGCAGTATGCGAGGCATATATAAGCCTGAAATAGACGATGATTGCATGACGCGCTAAAGATCAGATAGAGCGTCGTTATCGCAATATCTGAAGATAGTTCAGGTGCTGGCTGTTGGTAGTGTAACTATTGAGAATTACACCTAACTCTGCCCCGTTGAAGTGACAGGATGGCTGACCAGGAATAATATATTGCATATTGCCTCTATGAGAAGTGGCTGGGATACGCAGCACACGGAGTAGGAATGCACTCAAAGTGTTGGATAAAGCCGCGGATGGCAAAAGATAGTGCCATTGTCGCGGTGCCTTCGAGCATTTAGCTTTCAAAGTATATAACATAGGTTCTAGCGCTTTAAATATTTATTAGGCAGGTTCTTAAGACTAGCGATGGAAACTAAGGAAACCGACACCCAATGCTGTGCTTGGAAGGCAGTGGCAGTAAGGGGTGTACACATAGAGGCGGCATTAGGAGATTGGAAATCACAGTGCTCGCATCTAAAAAATGGCTGTAATATGCTCTGCAGTTTAAACATGAAATTTTACAAGGCGGCATTTCCGAACTTACTTCTCGAGCGAGTGACTCGCGTAGGGCGTCTCTTCTGTATCCAATCAGAAGGGAGATAGGAAATGAAGCCAGTACTGGCTAATATATAGCGCGAATTAATTGGCTAACCCGGTCACGTGATGAAGGGCGGCCGAGGGTCTGAAAAAGTAAACTAAAATGGTCGCCATTATTATAGTGGTTCGAGCCTACTGTTATGTATCACGAATCTAGCATAGTAGTTCGGTTTAATTAAAGAAAAGTGTTTATCTAACACCCAATTTGAATATCGTCTGTGTTATCGTTGGGGTGATTGGAGCATTTTAAATCGGACGACCGGGAGGTTAGAATAACTGTCTAGAATGGTCGCCATCTTGTAGTGGCTAAAGCCTCTATCTATACCACCATTGAGGTTTGGTGAAGTAAAGGGATCGTCTGGGCTATTAATGAGAGGGTGATTGGGGATCTTACAATTAGACATTGGACATGAAGTCCATTGAGCCCTGTCGCATAATATGCGCGCACATTCTTTTAATGATCATTTATAAGCACGTGAATAACAGATTTCAAAATTCTTATTATGAGCACATATAGAATTATACCACATGGTGATTCACAGTGACAAATACATAGAGCTATAGGATACACAGGAGTATATGGATGGCCATTCTGTCACATAGAGTGCTCACAGTCTTCGTAGTGTGATAATAAATCAGATGAGACAAGCTAAAGTGTGCCATTCAGTAGATGAATTTAACCCATTTTTAACGCTATTTGCAAGCTCTATCCATTGGTTTTCTCTAAGAGTCAGCAATCTGTCGACATTGGTTTGCCTAATGGAAGTTTTGACTACTTCTACAACCCACCATTTGATGTCGTTCTCACTATGTTTAAGTTGAACAAAATGTTCCACTAGAGGGGCATTCTCTGTTTTGCACCTGACTCTTGATTGATGTTGTGAGATCCTCTGTTTGATCATTTGCGTGGTTTTACCAATGTATGTCATGCCACAAGGGCACTCTATACAGTAGACCACATTCTTTGTGCGACAGTTGGAAAAGTTTTTTATTTGAAAAGTCTTACCATTCAAATTGAATGTTTTGATGTTATTGGTCGTACCACAAGCTGTGCACTTATTGCATTTATAGTGACCAATCAAAGGGGACAGTTGTCTCATGTTGTCAACCAGATCTCGGTTATCATTCTCATATGCGTGTACTAATCTGTCACGCAGGTTGCGACCACGTTTAAATGAGAACAAAGGTTTGTCCGTGAGCTCTGGTAGCTCAGATAGTAATGGCCAGTGCTTCAATATGACCTTTTTCAGTTGGTTACTGAGGGTGCCGAAAGTTGTAACACAAACTAAAGGGTTATTGTCATTTTGTGTACGGTTGGTGAGGAGCATGTCGCGATTGTTGTACCATGCTCTTTTCAATGATTGCTTGAGAAGTTTGTTGGGGTATCCCCTAGCCAGCAATTTATTTTTCAGAATCTTTGCTTCCTGAAAGTAGTCTGTTTTTTTGGTGCAATTTCGTCTTAGACGAAGGAATTGCCCAAATGGGAGGCCATCCCTCAAGGCCTTTGGATGGTGACTGTTGTATTTAAGCAGGGTATTCCTGGACGTGGGTTTCGTGTATAAAGTGGTATATAGCATGTTGTTGTCACCTACTTTGACAGTAATGTCCAGGAAGTTCATCTGCAAGTTGTTGCGTTCAAGAGTGAATGAGAGGTTGGAATTTCTCTCATTGAGCCAAGTGTGAAAACTTGATAGAAGGTCTTTACTGCCTTTCCAGATTAAAAAGACGTCGTCTATGTACCTGAGCCAGCAGGAAATGTTGGCCAGGTAAGGGTTCAATGAGTGGTAAATAAATTCTTTCTCAAAGTGAGCGACGTAGATGTTGGCTATATCAGGGGCAAAAATTGCCCCCATCGCCACCCCCTTGAGTTGCTGATAATAGGTTTTCTCAAAGAGGAAAAAGTTTTCACATAGGGGTATTCTAATGCAATCAAGGATAAAGTCGGTTGGTACTTCGTGGGGACTAACACGGCTATTTAGAAGATCTTTAAGGATAGCCAATACCTCATGTTGGGGGATGTTGGTGTAGAGGCTTTCTATGTCCATCGTTACCAACAGTTCTTCATTAGGATTGAAATCATGGTTTTCCAGTTTGTTAATAACAGATGTTGTATCCTTGATGTACGTGTCTGACTCTATGGTAAATGGTCTTATAAAATGGTCTGAGTATTCAGCAAGGGGTTTTAAGATCGAATTGCAACCCGATACTATGGGTCTCCCTGGTGGTTCAGTGGTGCTCTTATGTACCTTTGGGAGAATATATAGTGCTGGTACGGTGGGTGCTTTGTTTACCAGGTATCTTGCTTCTTTTTCACACAGCCAGCCTCCTGTTAGGCCTTGCTGGCTTAAAGATGACATTTCTTTTTGAAGTCTGGTTGTCGGGTTACATGGTAGTCGTTTGTAATTTTCACTGACAGAGAGTTGTTTCAGAACTTCAGTTCTATAGGCATCTTTGTCCCAGAGGACAATGCCTCCCCCTTTGTCTGCAGGCTTGATCAAAGTATTTGGCATCGATTCAAGGGCTCTGAGAGCTGTCAGTTCATTTTTGCTAAGGTTGTTTTTAGCGAAGGGCATTTGTTTAAACAGATTCTCAGTTTCGATCAAAACTGCTTGTTCGAAAGTTAGAATTTCTTTAGCCACCGTGTTATTGGGGGGGAAAGAAGGTTGAGGGTGGATGTAAACCAGTGGCATTTCTTTCCATTGTGGATGTTTTGTCAAAAAAGAAGTTTTTCAATCTAACAGTTCTAAAGAATCTGTATAACTCTAATTTTGTTTGAAACAGATTATTCCTGTTAGTGGGGACGAAAGATAGACCAGAGGACAGGACTTTTACCTCCGGTTCTGTCAGTACATGTTTCGAGATGTTAAAAATGGGAATGGAGTTGTTATTTTCTACCATTCGTAGTACTGGTTCCGAGTTCGACGTTGGCCGGGGGTGTACTGGTTCCCAAACCATCCCCTCCTCCCGCCCCTGTTGCTCCGGGGTCGTCCTGATCTCCTCCTGTCCTGTCCTAAAAAAACAGATTGTCGGGAAGTAGAGGGTTGTTGGTCAAAGTTTGATCTGGATTGTCCACCTTGTTCGGAATCTGTCTCAGATCCTGTGTCAGAAAAGGTCACTCTTTTCTGTTGAAAATGATGAGAGCCCCTTTGGTTGTTTTGGGGTTCATAGAAATCTTTCTGAAGATAAGGATAAGTCTTATCTTTGTTGTAACTACGTATGTCCTTCTGTAGTTTGTCAGTCTTTTTTTGTGCGTTGAATGTTTCAAATTCTTTAATGGTTTGTGAGACTTTGTCTAAAAGTGATTTAGCATTTGGAATATTACTATCCGAGTTGATCTTGTTCTCGATAGTTTCAATTTCTTTCAATAAGAGAATAATCTGTTTGGACGCGGTCTCAATACTCAAGACCATCCAGGTCCTTGAGCATTTGTTAGCAGCAAAACTGAAATTGACTTTGAATTCGTTATCGTCAATAAAGATAATGGGAATATTCCTAATCTGTAGTCCAGTTGGAATGATGTTATTATTGAGACAATCTGTGAGAAATTTGGCGTGTAGCTCTGTTCTCACCAGTTTCTTCTTTAATCTTTCAAGTTGTGCAAGGTCACTTTCGTATGGCAGCTGGGTAGCTGTGTTTTTATTGCCTAGCAGAGATGGACCTGCTGCTATCTTTTGGACATACTCCTCCGTGTACGAAAGAGTTTCTGTTTCCGACATTAAGAACAAGGTGTACAGGTAATGACCTGTTTAACCACTTGGATGTGGCCCACAGCAGAACAAGTCTGCGCTAAATAGTTAGAAGAAGAGGTGGGTGACCCAATATACCCTTGCGGGCTTGGGCAATGAAATTGTTTAAAGGAAAGTTGCCAGCAAGGGGTTTACTTGTGGATCTGTGTTTAGACAGTCTAGCGCAGTCAGTATTACTTAGACTTGGCAGCTGAGTGAAGCAGTGACTGTGAATAATCTAATGAATCTGTCAACCCAAAACTATAGTAACTACCACACTAGCCCCATAGAGATGCAATGGTTTGGACAGATCCTGATTCAACAACAAGTTTATGCTTTCTGACAATGAATGAAAATTAAGCATAAAAGAAAAAGGGAAGCAACACGAAAAGGTTATTTTTTTGAAAAAATTATTATTTTTATATTGGAATAAATCAATGAAAATCAAGGGTGTACAGTGATAAACAATTGCATGTGTTTCTAAAGTAAATGGAACTGAAAAAAACAATCCATAAATACAGAAGAAAACAATCCAGTCAGGAATAAATTAAATTAAATTGACTTCTTTCCAGGATGGTAAATAGAGAGCCAGATTTAAACTATAAAGGAAGACTTGGATTGAAGAGTCGACGTTTCGGTCTCAGTGGAGTAATCCAGAGACCATCATCAGGACAACAGAATAATGCAATTTGGATGACCCCTATAAAAAACATATTTAAAATTAACGTGTTGCTATCATATGACTGTAAGTTAGAACATATATTTACATACATCACATTTATGTGCATTTTGGTAAATCATATACAGAAGGTGATGTCATTTGAGATGTCATCAGTGATGTCATCAGTGATGTCACTGACCATGTCATGAATGATGTAATATGTGACATCATCAGCAGTGGATTGCGGGTGCGCGATATATAGTTATTGCAACTAACTATATATGGGAATTTCAATGGTTTTGTGCGAGTAAAATAAGGTTTTGTAAATGCTAATCCCTAACTATATATGGTCTATAACCTATGGTTTTTTCAGTGAATTTTCAAGGTTTTGTAAATGCTAATTCCTAACTATATATGGTCTATAACCTATGGTTTTTTCAGTGAATATATATATATATGTAGTAGTATAGCTTTATTTCGATACGGTACATATCATAAAAGCAGTACAAAAAGTAAAATCATTACAAAGGTGCATAATATAAAATACCGTAGAGAATCATAATAGACATTAATACATAAAATACACATTTAAGCTATCCTTACATATATTTGCACTAGTGGCTAAAAACAGGTCAACGAGAATAGGACATTATTGAATCAATAGCTTTCTTGCAGATCTTATACGCCATGCCCAACCAAGAAATTTTGCCATGCAGCATGCAAAGAATGGGCGGGCATCAGAGCGCAATATACGTAGGGCTTCTAGATGTGATCTTGTTCCCAGACTTCTGCACAAGGGCTTTAACCATTTCGATCTAGGAGCTGCATAAACACTGCACTCGAACAGAAGGTGGGCGTCAGATTCAACCCTTGAGTCGCAAAATGGACAAAATGGGACCGTTTGAAAGGGAGGATTCCAGGAGGAAGTAAACAATCCTAAGGGGAGAACACCCACCCTAAATTTGAAGTAGAGTGATCTGTCTCCAGAACTGTGAATTAGGTCCAAATAGGGTTCCCTGAAGGGGAGATCTTTAACTAGTAAAAATTGGGCAACAGATTTGCAAAGATTGGAGTTGCGCATTCTGTTATTTTTTACCCATAGCCAGTAGGCATTCTTTAGAAGCAGCTTGGGTGGTGCTGTTTTGTTGGCCCAAGCATCTCCCAATCCCAGCTCATAGAGCAATCGTTTTACCTCCCTAAACCAGGGTATCTTATTACAACCTGGGAGAGACAACAGATCTTTCAGGGCGTCAGCGTAACTACACAATTCTGGGACATTCCATACCCGGGACCAAAGTAGCAGGGGGCGCAGTTTTGCTTGCTCACAAATTGGGCGAGTGCCTGCATCCAACAAGAGGGGGATTGTAGGAGTGCTGTGGGGTAGCCTCATCAGATCTTTATGGAAGTTGTTTTCCATCTTTGCCAATGTATCGACTCTCTGCGTACCCCACAGTTCGGCGCCATATAAAGCTGCGCTTACGACCCTTGCTCTGTAGATATCTAGCACTGCCCCGATTGGTTTCAATGAGGAGGCTCGTTGCTCCTTGAGCAAAACACCCGTGACCCTTTTGTGCGTCAGAAACACCTTTTGATGGTGTGCCTTCCAACTCATTGAGTCACACAAGCGAATTCCCAAGTAGTCAAATTCTTTGACTCTCTCCAGGGGGGTGGAGTCTAAAACAGGTGGGGCGACGGATTTCTTGGGGGGATTAAGGACAAGGAATTTGGTCTTGCTTATATTTATAGCTAAACCCCTGCTATTACAGAAGGATTTAAAGCTAGAAAGCAATTTCTGGATGCCAGCTGCAGATTTCGAGATCAGGAGGGTGTCATCCGCAAACAGGAGCGTTGGGATCTTTCTGCCCGCCAGGGTAGGCGCATCCGCAGGGTGTTGCAGCAGATGCTCCACCACTCCGTTGACATATAGAGAAAACAGAGTGGGGGCAAGCACACACCCCTGGCGGACGCCCCTGTCTACTGGGATGCGAGATGTTTTTTCTCCCTGGACACCCCACCTGATCTGGGCGATATTGCCTTCATGAAATTTTTTAAGCAAGAACAACAGGTAGTTAGGTAGTCCTAGACCATCGAGGACATTCCATAGCAGTTCCCGTGGGACTAGGTCGAAGGCCGTTCTCAAGTCTATAAAGACTAGATATAACGTACCCCCTCCCAGCACCACCACCTTCCAATATATCATCAGAAGGCGGAATGTTTGCTCGATGGTGCCTGTCCCTGTTCTAAAACCTGCCTGAAAATCAGACAGGATCTTTTCCTCGTCGGCCCATTGGAGGATCCTACCCAGAACAACTTTCCCCGCAACCTTCTGGGTTGAGTCCAGCAAGCTAATAGGGCGGTAGTTTGCTGGGTCGTCCCGGCTGCCTTTCTTAAAAATAGGCACAACTTCTGCGCCCCTCCAAGAGTCAGGAAAGGATCCCCCTAGCAGAGCCTCATTTAAGAGTAAAGCAATTAATCTGCTCCATACTACCGGGTAGGATTTAAGTAAGTCCCCTGGGATACCATCAGGGCCTGGAGCCTTGTTGGGGACAATGCTCCTAATAGCCCCTTCAACTTCCTGACTAGTAAAAGGGAAGTCTATAGGAAGAGAGTTAGCTATTGTAATGGCCAAAGATCCCGGGCATGGAGGAGACAAGTCCAGTGCAACAGAATAAAGCTTGGAGAAGTGGGCAAACCAAGCATCACCCGGAATGTTGCAGGTTATTTGTTCGTCAATGGGCTTGTTCCTTGCTCTTAGGAGATCCCAAAACCGTTTGGAATCCTTCAAGGAACTAGCTTCAGTTAGGTCACACCAGAAATGGTAATCATGAGTCTCCTTTGCCTCAACCACTATTTTTTTGTAAGATTTCCTCGCGGAACTAATGGCGACCTTGTCCCTACTCTTTACTGCAGCAATAAGCTCCCCCTTAGCAATACGACATTTAGGAGAGTACCAATTGTCTCTAGCATCGGAATCACTTTTGGAACCCACCCTGGGTTTAGTATATAGAATAGTAAACAATTTACTCAGTGATACTATAGTCTCTATAAAAAGTGGTAAGACTTTAGTACTGGCTGGGCTTATGGCGTCAAGCCGAGGCTCCACCACTGACAAGATGGACCCGGCTTGCGCCATCCTTGCCTCATCAGCTTTAACTTTTGCCCACTTCAAACGTCTACCACAATTGGACGGAACAATTTCATGGGATGACTTCCAAGTGGGTGCTTGCTTGTACTTCTTGCTTTGCCAATTTGGAGAGAGGGTTAAGCAAAGGGGGTTGTGGTCGCTATCGCAAGATGCTACAACCTCCATATCCAAGTGGAATGGCCAAAGATTATAATTCAGGATAATAAAATCGATTCTGGAGGAGTGACCCGGTCTATTGTAGGTGTGAGCTCCCATAAGGTCCGATTTTGAGCGGCCATTCGCTGATCTCAAATTATGCTCCAAGCAGAGTGCATTGATATCTAACGCACTTTGTGTCCATTTGGGAATCGGATCCAGCGACAAGGTCGGGATACCCCTTCTTGCATCTTCTTCGAAAGAATTCAAGATATCCTCCTTTGCCAGCGGTTCGAAACAACAGTTGAAGTCGCCCGCAAGGAGAATATAAGAGTCAATCTTGCAAGCAGCTAGGTCGTTGCTAAGACCTGTCTGAGGTAGGCTTGATGTCCCGCTCCTGGCGCCCCTCAGATATAGGTTGAAGACCTCTAACATCTTGCCCCCCTCGCAATGTATTGAGATCCTCTGCAAGTCGGGAGAATGAGTGGACCTATCACTCACTTTTAAACCCAAAGCAATTCTAACCCATATTAAAAGGCCTCCAGATGGACGACCCTTTGAACCCCTTTGTTGGAGAGCTGGGACAAAATAGGTGGTAAATCCTACTCTATGTTTTGGGTCCAAGGTCCAGGTTTCTTGCAAAATGCAAATGTCAAATGGCTCTATGAACACATTCCATTCGGGATTGTCAAAGTTCCGATTTAGCCCTGCCACATTCCAGCTTACAATCTTTAACGGAGGTACAGCTGTGATAGGTTGACTGGGGGAGTAAGCAAATGCAGTAGAAGTTGGCACAGCCGCTGGGGGTAACCTGTCGAGGGGCTCATCTTGGGAAATTTTGTAGGAGGTTGTAAGGACCATAATTCCCTCAGACTGACTTCCTACAAATGAAGGTGTGGCCTGTACAGGGGCATTTGGTAGGATATGCAAGGATTCCGACTGTGCATTCCTACCTTGTGGACTAGAGGCTCCCAATACAGTCAGCTCGGCTTGATCTGCACTACTCTTAGCTATCAAACCCCCCTCAAAAATAGAGCTGTGTAGTGTTTGAACTAGGCCAAAAGGATGTACAGTTGCTGAGGGTTCGATGCCTGCACAATGGGACCCGGGACGGCCATGGGCTGGGAAAGATGGTACATTGCCCGCTGTGTGGGAACCTGGGTGCCTAGGGAGTCAATCTACTTCCTCTAAACCCCCGAATCTATTTGAGATTGGGAAACCATTCCAATGTGAAAAAGGATCCACTTGATGGTTAAAATGGTTTCTCCTTGGTTGTTGAAGGACTAGTGACCAATTGTCCATCTGATTGTGGATCGGTCGTGGGGGATAGAAGAAGGACAAGGGTTTCGGAATGACAGAGGACCCTTCACTACAAGGCCACGAGCATATATGCTGTGCTGTGTGCGGGTCATCGAAAGTTACAACTATGCAATCCCCCGCATTTGTTTTCCTAGTTGGGCCCACCCAGGAAGTTCTGCGCACCATCAGCACTTTACTTCTACGGCCATTGGGGATAGGTCTATTGACATTGAGCCAATGCATTATTTTATTTTTCAAGGACCAATGATCCTCATATTGGCCATTGCTGATCTGTGGAACCCCCATCAACACAACTACAAAATCATTTGCTTCCGGGGGAAGGTCAATATAGCCCCCTCTAAAATTATTCTTAACCTGGAAGTCCCGGGTAGGTGGTATAGCTACCTTGTCAGGCTGGAGTTTTGAAGATAGCCCAGCTTTAGAATTGACAGGTAGGTGGGTTGGGGTCCGCTTCGGGACCTTAGGGATTGTAACAGGAGGTATTTGATCCACCTTCACAGTCCTCGGTTTAGGAACCGGTCGTGCAATCGTGGGTATAGTGGGCTGATTTTGGTGTGTTTGCACTATGGGAGCTGGAGAGATGGCATCGGCTACAGGGAGGCCCTGGTTCTCAAGACTTCTCAAACCGAGAGTGGCCAGAGCAATAATGCTCTTTTCCATCTCAAGTAGATTATTTTCGATTCGTGAAAGTCTGAGATCTAAGGGGGAAAGGAGCTTTTTAAGGGATTCCCATACCAGATCTATGAATTCCCTGTCATTATTACCCAAACCATCTATCTGTGAACCTTCAGTCACTGGGGTGGAAGCAGGTAATTGCTCAGTGGTTGTCCCCACCCCAACTCCCTCCAGTGGTGGTTGCTCCCCAAACGGCCGAGCAACTTTGATGGTAGGTGTTGGGCCATTCGTCGGTGTCAGGTGTTGTGGCACCGCGATTTTCGCCTTTTTCCGTGAATAGGCGGAACGAGAGCGAGCCTTCCGGTTTAATTTGGTGGCACTAGGGGCACTAGGGGCATTAAAGACCACTGGGGGGGGGAGGGTAGGAACAGCATTCTGGGCGCAAGAGGTGACGGGGGCGCTCACTTCCAGTAAATTGGGTTGTGAGGTGTGGTGTGGGGAAGGGATGAGTTGAGGAGGAGTCTGGTGTACCTCTGCCTGGGAAATTATACAGTGGGGGATGGGAGGACGCTCTGGAGTGACTGCCACAGCTATAGAGCCCAAGGAGGATTTTTTGGAAGTAGCAATGACTTCAGACAGTCTTCTGGCCGCTGCCAACTCGAGAGATACCCGAGTCTGAAGCTTGGATATTTCCCGGTCAATGGCGAAGTTAGTGCGGGTAATGAAGTCATCCATTGGACCACTAATTGGGTGACCACCTTTGGAGGCCTTACTCCTGGTTATTCTTGTGCACATATCTTAAGTAAGGGGCAAGGCCAAACAACAAAATATATATAAGAAAAAGAGGGCATGGATCGAACTTTGCGGACCTCTGTGGTAGGAAGTAGCGGGCGAAAGAGAGCAGGCCAGTCCAGTCCGCTCAGTCCTCGAACGGCCTCAAACGGCCCGCTCTTTGCCCGGTCTTCGCCCCGGTCGCTCCCGCGCGCGCTCCCGCGCAGCGAGGGACAGCTGTATCTATAGGTCCTTGGGCCAATGGGCAGAGACGTTCGAGGTGGGGCGGGGCGGTCAGGGAGAGCGGGGCCAGGTGACTCGGCCTCTCACACACCGGGACTCCTGGGAGTGTGAGTCCCGGGTTTTGCGCTCGCAGCCCTGCCGCTTTTCACAACCCCACAGCAGCGTCCACAAGACGGGAGAATCCGAAGCGGGACCCGCGGAGCGGGTACCGCGAGGCGTTGGTCAAGGACAGAAAAGCCTCCAGCAATCAGCAGGACGGGAGAGCCTCCAGTAATCAGCAGCGCCGTCCAGGTCAGGCAAACAGTGTCCCACAGTAGAGAGGGTCCTTCCCTCTTTTCAGCTGTTCGAGGTGGGGCGGGGCGGTCAGGGAGAGCGGGGCCAGGTGACTCGGCCTCTCACACACCGGGACTCCTGGGAGTGTGAGTCCCGGGTTTTGCGCTCGCAGCCCTGCCGCTTTTCACAACCCCACAGCAGCGTCGACAAGACGGGAGAATCCGAAGCGGGACCCGCGGAGCGGGTACCGCGAGGCGTTGGTCAAGGACAGAAAAGCCTCCAGCAATCAGCAGGACGGGAGAGCCTCCAGTAATCAGCAGCGCCGTCCAGGTCAGGCAAACAGTGTCCCACAGTAGAGAGGGTCCTTCTTCCTTATGTATATATATATGTATATGTATGTGTATATATATATATATATATATATATATATATATATATATATATATACACTGAAATACATATATATATATATATATATTCACTGAAAAAACCATAGGTTATAGACCATATATAGTTAGGGATTAGCATTTACAAAACCTTAATTTACTCGCACAAAACCATAGAAATTCGCATATATAGTTAGTTGCAATAACTATATATCGCGCACCCGCAATCCACTGCTGATGATGTCACATATTACATCATTCATGACATGGTCAGTGACATCACTGATGACATCACTGATGACATCTCATTTGACATTACTGATCACATCACTGATAACATCTCATTTGACATTACTGATCACATCACTGATGACATCATTCATGTGATAATACGATTAACCTCTTCAGACTCTAATATAACCTTAGATACACTCAGTGTAAACAGACACTCACAGATTGTCACTCATCCATGGAGTTACTCATTCACATAGTCAGTCATGCAAAGAATCAATCACACCTCCATTTCCTCAACTATACAGTTATACACACCTTACTTATTCAAAAAAATTCTAACACATATTTACTCTCTTATACAATCACTGATACAAGTTTTCAATGATCCATGCAACCACTCACACATTCACTAGCTCTTATACACAGTAATTTATATATGTCAACTCTCACATGTACTGTGTTTTACAAATGTACTTACTTTGACATGTAGCACTGACATATCCATTCACTCACCAATACGCTCATGCACACAGTCAACCACCCATACAGCTGTTTCCACATACAGTTTTGAACCAATACATCTAGTGAATCAACTGTTCACACATCTATGCACAGAGTCACACACCTCCCAGCCACCCACACACACACACACTCACTCTCCCATACAAATACTTGGGCAACCAATCAATAACCCATATAGTTACTCATATAGCTACTGATCAACACATGCAGCAGTTTACAGAACAACAGATATAATGATGCACAAATTAAGACAGTTTAGTCACTAACCCATGCACTCAGTGAGACATATTTAATCACTCTCTCATACAATCAGTCATGCACCTACTAAATCCTTCATCCAGAATCTTATACATCCACTCATTCTTCAATATGTAAGACATATTTTAACTTTACAGAAACATACAGTCACTGGATGATGTCATCAGTGATGTCATCAGTGATGTCACTGACCATGTCATGAATGATGTAATATGTGACATCATCAGCAGTGGATTGCGGGTGCGCGATATATAGTTATTGCAACTAACTATATATGCGAATTTCTATGGTTTTGTGCGAGTAAATTAAGGTTTTGTAAATGCTAATCCCTAACTATATATCGTCTATAACCTATGGTTTTTTCAGTGAATTTCAATGGTTTTTTAATAGCAAATATCAAAAGCTGTAAAATGTATTCCTATTCTAATTCAAAAATATATTTTATATTTTATTTTTTAAGCAAAGGACCCAGATGCATTTACAGTTTATCACTAACAATGTTCCAGGCTAATGTATTTTCACGGGAAATTAACAACTGTCCTGCAAGTAAAATATTCCTATTTCGAGAAAAAGGGCGTTTCTTCGTCCCATGAGGGAGCCGTTGAGCAAAAGAGACTCGGCCTGCTGTCTTAGTCACTGATAGGCCTGATTATCGGATTCTTATCGATCACTTTATGTTGCAGGAGTGGAAAACAAAACAGCCCTTGCCCATTTATTTTTACAACATTCCTGCATATTATACCCTACCCCCAAACAGTTTTTTGCCTGTTACCATAGTAGTAGTTTATGGAACACTTACGTGAACACATAGGTTAAAAGTTCACCACAATATGTTGCTAATGAGTGAGCTTCAGCATTATACTTCAAATTATAAATATCATTTCTATTGATGACTGCTACCCCCACAAAAAAACAGACGTATGTACTTTTTTAATTAACTTTTATTAAAACAATAACTGGAACTATAACTAAAAGATAACACTACAATAAATAACTAGAACTATAACTAACAAAACAATATAATAAACAGCATATAATATGGAGTCCAAAATAAGTATTGTAGTTAATCTGCAAAACAAAAAGAAAATTAATGTTTAAAATTAGATTGAAGTGACTAAATGAGATCAAACATCACAAGTCAAAGTAAAACTTGACAATATTTATATTTTTAAAAATCTTCGCAGTGTGCCTGAAACGCTTCCACTGGCATTGTACATGCAGACTTTGGTCCACCCTTTTAATCAATTTTTGCAGTTTGAGATATAACGTCCTACATCTGTTATTCATCTCCTACTTTCTCCTTTCAAATTCTAGTACCTATATCCGTTACTTTTTAACTTCGTTGAGTAGTCAAATTGTGAATATTTACCTTAAAGTTGTTAATTTTTTATCGATTATTGCTCTTTGAGATATTCCCTGTCTACAAACAGAGAAGAATAGGAATATTCTGTCTCCCTTTGCAGATAGTGAAGGATAGGTAATGCGGACTTTTGTCCCCCGTTGTAATCCGTCATGCCTGTTTTTCTCCCCACTGATTGATTGATTGGCTGGACATTTATTGTTCAAGGAATAGTTCTTTCGAGGTATTCTCTATTTGCGAATAACGTGGAATAGAAATATTCTGTCTAGTCTTTGCAAGTAGTGAAGGGTGGGTAATGCGGACCTTTGTCCCCCGTTGTAATCTGTCATGCCCATCTACTCCCCACTGATTGATAAACTAGTTCCACCCGGACCATTTATTAGAGGTACATCATCTGGCTCAACCGGAGGGTACCCCTAATAAAAAAGACATATGTAAAATACGAAGTAATCACTGAATCCTGTTAAACAGAAACTTTAGCATGAAACACACTTGAAAAGGAAGGGAAAGAAATCGAACAAAATCAGTAGGCCACTGATGAGTTTTTGACTTTGCTAGAAATAAGAAACATGAAAGTGGTGAGAGAAGCCAAGCTTGACGTTACGGCAGCCACGAGGTAGCTAGGCTCCGCCACCCCCCCACTGTTCCAAGTATGTCTGTCCCACCGCCCGCCACGCCCAATAACGGTAACATGAAATAGATACAAATCAGCAGATACCTACCCCCATTCCGGAAACTCCCGAAGTGCAACAGGTTCGCGGCTACACCCATCCGGAAGACGAGGCCTTCGGCACGTGTAGGGCGGGTCCTGCTGGCAGCCGTCGGCCGGGGAGGTTGTCACATAAGGTGGACCAGGAGAGGAGCCGAGGCCGACAGGATTCTTCAATAATGGCTACGACAACATTGGGGGGGATGTCTTGCACGTGCCACCGACCCCCCCCTCCCCTCGTATCTCCTGGTCTGGCCCCGGCTTGGTATTAGCTCCCCGTTCGGTCCTGAAGCGGCGCCCTGCAGGCCACGGGGGGGGGGATGTCTTGCCTCTGCCTCCGACCCCCCCCTCTTATCGCCTGGTCCGGACATCACGGATATCAACGCCAGGTGTCGGCGTGGGGTGCGCTGGGAGGGAGAGGCGGCGCGAACGAGCCTCTCCCACCCCCCCAGGTGGGGGCTCCTCAGCTGCACCCCCAACGCTCCACTCACCCAACAAAAGGTCTCGTCCACTGTTGCGAGGCAATGATGCTCCGCTCACTCAACGGGGGTCTGGTCCACTGTTGCGGTGCGACGACGCTTCTGCGTCCAGAAATGTTCTCCTCAACTTTGAAGATTCTATAAGAGCCACGGGGCCCCCGACCCCCGCAGACACCCCCGATGGGGAATGACTGCCATGATCACCCACGGAACGACCACGACGTAGCCGCGGGACGTTGGCGCACTCATGCCGGTGCCGGCCTCAGTCTTGAAATGACCAAAATCCTGCAAGACTACCAACTTGCTCAGTTCCGGTGGGACACCAGTATGACCCGGTAGGAGAGATTGTTGCCTCCCACCCCTCTTTGACTGATGGTTCATGTCGCCAGTCCCCTCTGCTACCCTTTAACGAAAACATTTGGACTGCCGAAAGAGGTCCCGGTCCAACCACGAGTTGGTGGAGACATTTTGACTACACTTGGACCTTCCTGACCTCACCCAAAATGGCGCCGGTACAAATGAAACTCTCAACTCCTTGTTGTGCCCCGATTGCTCAGCCTTGATATCATGAGATATGTATGCAGTTTTTAGCACATGAATTGATATGGGATAAGACTGATTATATGTTCGGACAATGAATTGATCCGGGATGGGTATTGATTATACGTTCGAACAATGAATTGACATGGGACTTGTACTGATTACACGTTCAGACAATGAATTGATATTAAGTTCTAATGCATCATTGATTACTGTATTTATTGAAGGTTCGAAATGTCGACACTTTTGGTACTTGCTCACAATGAATTATCGATATGATTTTGTTGCACTTCTCGCACTTTTTACTATGAAATCAACGACCACTGACTCTGTTATGCTTTCCACAAATAAATACCCCCCCCATTTACAGTTCCAGCATGCTCCGTGGCCGGCCCACGGGGTTGTAGGCCCGTATTTGTGCACCAACATTTTTATTAAAGGTTTTTGAAAAAGCAAAAGTAGTTGTAACGCGTAGATTGGTAAGTTTCGAATAAATGGCCACTGTTTCCGATATAAAAAAATAAAAAAAAAAAAGCAGGTGAAATGAAGCAGCTCGATTAGTTAAGGGTTAAAAAGTATAGTACGCAGAAGCATTGCAAATATGAATGGTCCATGTTTCTTGTATGTGTTTTTCATTTTTGTACAGCATAAAGCAATCGATAAAGTCCTGGTATTTAGCCTCTACTTTATATGCTACCTGTATCAGGGAAGTTGATTTAAATGCCCCTAAGCCACCCCGAAGGAATGTCACCTGGCCCCCCTAGTACGAATGAAAACGACCCCGTACCACTGTAGATTATCTCTCTTCCTCAAAGGAGAGCAAGAGCTAGCCCCCACTTTACACCGACTGCCCTTTGTTTTGACCCTCCCCTGCACACGATCCGTAATGCCACACTTGGGCGACCTATGCTATCCACAGGCCTCCGATAATTATCTCTCCCACATTACCGGTCCCCCTGGCCTTAAACGCCGAGATGGTAGGGACTGCATCCCGTGGAGATAGGCCGAGTATGTAGTAAGGAAAAGCCTTTTCGGGTTTATGCGCGCTGATGTGTTTTAAACGCTGCCCCCGCCCCTTCTTTTTCCCTCTTTTCTGCAGGCCACTTCGGAACGTCCATTAAAGTACGGAAAAATGGTGACTTAACGGCCGATGGGATGGGAAAAAAGGTTTGAATATGGTGCCTATACACTTCCTGATTTCCTTCGAATCGAACGTTAACAGACGTCACGCAGCAAAGAAAAAAAAAAAAAACGCTCCCGCGCAGCCGCTGGAAGACAAGTATCAACATATATGAGCATCCTCAGCCACCCTCAGAAAACATAGGGGGTCAGGATACGTCTCCCGTACCCCCTTATACCCATTTCTCGAATTGTTTTTCCTCCATCTTGTAATTTAAATAAAACGAAACACAAAATGGCGAATTCCCGTTTCGCGTCCCGATTCGCTACCCAGTTCGCGAACCGGAAAGCGCTACTTCCGCAAAAAAATCAATATTTTTTTATTTGCCCCACGGGACCCTTTAATAACCCCAACATCATTCCTAAGGGGTCAAGAAGGGTCTACCTTACCCCCTTTCATTAAATTCGCCCTTCGTTTTTCACCTCTTCTTCTCTCTCGATCCTACCGAGAGACAAGATGGCGGCCGCACCGGACTGTTTAGAATGTTGACAGACACTGGAGAGCCAATCAGCTTCGCTTCGCAAAGCTCCGTTACGCGAAAAGTACGCGATCTGGAGCGCTAACCAGGACGCTGTCACAGATATATACATTTTTTAAAACGTTAATTTCTCAAAATCCACTGGAGCACATATATTGAGACCCAGCAAAGGCACATCAGGCTACCAGTCCCTACAATTTTGCCAAGTTTCGTGTAAATCCATTCAGCCGTTCGAGCTAAAAGTGAGGCAAAACGCCCTATGGAAATTAACATGGGAAAAACGCGTTTTGGGACCCCCCTTTTTTCTCGGCCCCCCCTTAACGAAACCCCCCCCAATTTTCAGGGGCTGCTCAGAAACAAAATGTGCCATTTTCCTGAAAATTTCAGCCGATTCCGTCCACAAACGCCAAAGGTATTAGACATAGAATTTTCAAAAGTCCCATAGAGAAAAAATCCTAACTATATATACCTACTGGCTATCGCCAGTAGGTAATATATATATATTCACTGAAAAAACCATTGGTTATAGACCATATATAGTTAGGGATTAGCATTTACAAAACCTTAATTTACTCGCACAAAACCAAAGAAATTCGCATACAGTTAGTTGCAATAGCTATATATCGCGCACCCGCAATCCACTGCTGATGATGTCACATATTACATCATTCATGACATGGTCAGTGACATCACTGATGACATCACTGATGAGATCTCAAATGACATCACTGATAACATTATCTGGATGAAGGATTTAGTAGGTGCATGACTGACTGTATGAGTGAGTGATTAAATGTGTCTCACTGAGTGCATGGGTTTGTGACTAAACTGTCTTAATTTGTGCATCATTATGTCTGTTGTTCTGTAAACTGCTGCATGTTTAAATCAGTAGCTATATGAGTAACTATATGGGTTATTGATTGGTTGCCCAAGTATTTGTATGGGAGACTGAGTATGTGTGTGGGTGGGTGGGAGGTGTATGACTCTGTGCATAGATGTGTGAACAGTTGATTCACTAGATGTATGAGTTCAAAAGTGCAGGTGGAAACAGCTGTATGGACAGTTGACTGTGCATGAGTGTATTGGTGAGTGAATGGATATGTCAGTGCTACATGTCAAAGTAAGTACATATGTAAAACACAGTACATGTGAGAGTTGACATATATAAATACCTGTGCATAAGAGCCAGTGAATGTGTGAGTGGCTCTATGGATCATTGTGAGCTTGTATCAGGGATTGTATAAGAGAGTAAATATGTGTTAGTATATGTTTGAATAAGTAAGGTATGTATAACTGTATAGTAGAGGAAATGGAGGTGTGATTGATTCTTTGCATGACTGACTAAGTGTGTGAGTAACTCCATGGATGAGTGACAGTCTGTGAGTGTCTGCTAACACTGAGTGTATCTAAGGTTAGATTAGAGTCTGAAGAGGTTCATCGTATTTTCACATGAGTGATGTCATCAGTGATGTGATCAGTGATGTCATTTGAGTTGTCAACAGTGATGTCATCAGTGATGTCATTTGAGATGTCATCAGTGATGTCATCAGTGATGTCACTGACCATGTCATGAATGATGTAATATGTGACATCATCAGCAGTGGATTGCGGGTGTGCGATATATAGTTATTGCAACTAACTATATATGCAAATTTCTTTGGTTTTGTGCGAGTAAATTAAGGTTTTGTAAATGCTAATCCCTAACTATATATGGTCTATAACCAATGTTTTTTTCAGTGAATTTTCAAGGTTTTGTAAATGCTAATCCCTAACTATATATGGTCTATAACCTATGTTTTTTTCAGTGAATTTCAATGGTTTTTTAATAGCAAATATCAAAAGCTTTAAAATGTATTCTTATTCTAATTCAATTTTCCTTTAGCAGTATTAAAGGTATGCACTCCGGAGGCTGCAACCAACAAAGGCACTGAAATGCTGATATTCATCACACATATCTCTCATGTCAGCCAATCAAAACTCTTCCCTCACTATTTTCAAATCAACACCCTTCCCCCCTCTGCCCTTTCTACCTTTTTTCCATAGCAACTACCGCCTGCCAGACCTCTCAAGTTTACAAGTTCGCACAACAATGTTTCAAATGAACTCTGAACTCTCAGTACACCTGCTAATCCACTGCAATGTTTCATAACAACATTTTTAAATAACCATTCAAATTACATCTTTCAAAGAACACATCCATGCACCCTAACTTTCTGTTTTCAGCAATGGAAATACACCAATCACTGCTAATGAATCATTTGCACTTAAACTCCACAGTTTTTTTTCATTACAAACTTCACTATTTCAACTGCCATTTCATTCCCACACTTCATCTGACTGCAGCAAAAACTCCCCTAGCCATGTTTTCAGTCTGGATTCTTGGACATAGCTACATCCACTGGGCTCACAGGTATGCTGATAACAGAAATTTACACAACCTCAATTTACAAAATGTGGAATCAAATGGATTGGCCGAAGAGGATTGAAATGTCACCAATTGATACCATTGGTGAAAACCTTTTTACATTTGCCAAACCCTGACCTCATAATAGTGCACTGTGGAGGAAACGATTTGGGCACTTTGACTGGGGTAGGTCTGGAAATGCTCCTAAAAGACACCTTTGAGCAATTGATGACACTTTTTCCTCAAACTGCCTTGGTATATTCCAATATATACCAAAGACAAAAATGGAGGTGGTCCAATCAATTTTGTCCACAAATTGAGAAAGCGAGGAAGCATGTAAATAAGTCTGTTTCAGCTTACATGAGAGACCATGGAATGGGTGCTATCTACAACAATAACTTGCGTTACTACATGCAAGATATCTACAGAGGAGATGGCGTGCATTTCTCAGATGAGGGGAACAGAGTTTTCATACTAAATTTAAGAATGTGTATTGGTTCCTACTTATAAGTATCTAGAACTTACACAGAACCCAAAAGCTCTTTTCAGAGCTACCTTAACTTTATTTACTCTTTTGAAATTTCGAATGTACCTTTTTTCACTAATTTTCACTTATGTCCGCTTCCCCGTTCGCTACCCAGTTCGCGTACCGGCAGCTAACCACACGAAAAATTCAATTTTTTTTTCTCGACATATATGAGCCTCCTCAGCCACCCTCAGAAAACTTAGGGGGTCAGGATACGTCTAAAGTACCCCCTTCTACCCATTCTGAACATTATTTACCCTCCATCTTATATCTCAATTCTACCGAAACACAAAATGGAGGACTCCCGTAACGCTGCAGGTTTGCGTACCGGGACACGCACTGACAAGCACTCGCTCAAAAAAGGTGGGAAAGTAATTTACAAAAAACCCACTGGAGACACTTTCACCAATTAAACATTAGCTCATACTACATACCAATCCCTACCATTTTCACAAATTTCGTTGGAATACCATTTAGCCATTTAGCATGTTGAACTCTCTAAAATCCCTGAGGTAAATTACTTCACAAAACATATCGGAAGTGTTGGAATTGACCACCAATTAAAATATTACTTTCAATTTCTACTATTATATCATGACATTTGATTGGTTATGTACCTGAATATATATAAACAAAGAGAGAGAAACAGCCATTTTGACTACTACTTCTTGAAGTGCATATCCACTAAATTTCAACTGATAACTTCAAGTTGTATTTAAAAGGTAAGATATTATTTTAAAAACTGAAGTATGTTCTGTACTATAAGCTAATTAGGAAAACATTTTCAGATAGTTATATTCTATCACTCTGTAATACCTATAGAATAAAATAGACTTCTCTGTTTTAGTTATGGATGGAGTTAGACTTGTCTTGTATAATTCAGAATTGACTAAGAGTTTATTTGATAATTTTTATTCATATTTCTACTTCCAGTTTGATACCATACACTGCCCAACGAAAAAAATCAATGTTTAAATAATAGCCTGTCTGTACTGAAACCCAACAGTGCCCTATCTGTACTGATATATTTTTTAAAAATTCATTTTTCAGCATACAAAATGGAAGGACAACAGGAAAATAACTTGAAAATTGAAGCAGGAACAAAAAACGAGTCGGAAATTGACCATGAATTCCATAACGATTCACTGAACAATGAACTTCTGCAATGTGTGGAAGCAGTAGATTTTCTACTGGAAAATGAAAAAAAAAATGATAATGATTTTTCAGAATTTCTTTTAAATTTTGAGAAAGAATCAGAATAATACATTGTTATTTCATAATTCAAAATGTTTTGACACATTATTCATTTTTATATGTATATTGTAAACTAGTAGCAAATTGATTATAACGTGAAATCCAACTTTAAATATACTGAACAACTTTTTTGTGTTACATACTAAGTTTGCTCATAGTTACTTCCTTTCTTCCACTATATAATCTCCAATGTGTATTTAACATCTCTTTATCATCTCCTGCCTCCATGTTGTTTCGGCTTTCCTGACAGACTATGGTATGAATTCCATATACCACAATAACTTCTGTAACAACATGCAAGATATCTACAAAGGAGACGGCGTTTATTGATTTTTAGACTCTGCATTGGTACCTACATGTTGCTACGTAAATAAAAATAAACAAAAAAAACAACAAAACGAACAATCAATAAACATACAATAAGTTGAAAGTCAATCATTCTTGTTTCCTTATAGTACGCTCCCCAGACCGCTATCCGGTACGCGTACCGGACGCACCCCACGAAAAAAAAAGATTTTTTTTTTTTGTTTGGCCCCGCGGGGCCCTTTTAAAGCCTCCACATCAAACCTAGGGGGTCAGGGAGGATCTACTATGCCCCCTTATGGTCATTTGCCCCTTCGCTTTGGCCTCCTCTTGTCTCTCGATCCTACCGAGAGACAAGATGGCGGCCGCTCCGGACTGTTTAGAATGTTGACAAACACCGGAGAGCCAATCAGCTTCGCTTCGCAAAGCTCCGTTACGCGAAAAGTACGCGATCCGGAGCGCTACCCGGGACGCTGTCACAGATATATCTGTTTTTTAAAACGTTAATTTCTCAAAATCCACTGGAGCACATATATTGAGACCCAGCAAAGGCACATCGGGCTAACAGTCCCTACAATTTTGCCAAGTTTCGTGCAAATCCATTCAGCCGTTCGAGCTAAAAGTGAGGCCAAACGCCCTATGGAAAACTCAATGTTAAAAACGCGTTTTGGGACCCCCTTTTTTCTCGGCCCCCCCTTGACAAAACCCCCCCAAATTTTAAGGGGCTGATCAGAAACAAAATGTGCCATTTTCCTGAAAATTTCAGCCGATTCCGTCCACAAACGCCAAAGTTATTAGACATAGAATTTTCAAAAGTTACATAGAGAAAAAATCCTAACTATATATACCTACTGGCGACCGCCAGTAGGTAATATATATATATACATATTCAAATGAGTTCCTATTTATAGACCATATATAGTTAGGGATTAGCATTTACAAAACCTTATTTTACTCGCACAAAACCATTGAAATTCGCATATATAGTTAGTTGCACTAACTATATATCGCGCACCCGCAATCCACTGCTGATGATGTCACATATTACACTATTCATGACATGGTAAGTGACATCACTGATGACATCATCCAGTGACTGTGTGTTTCTGTAAAGTTTAAATATGTTTTACATTTTGAAGAATGGGTGGATGTATAAGTGTCTGGATGAAGGATTTAGTTGGTGCGTGACTGACTGTATCAGTGATTAAATGTGTCTTACTAAATGCATGGGTTAGTGACTAAACTGTCTGAATGTGTGCACCAGTATGTCTGTTGTTGTGTAAGCTGCTGCATGTGTTGATCAGGAGCTATATGAGTGGCTATATGGGTTTTGATTGGTTGCCCAAGTATTTGAATGGGAGACTGAGTGTGTGTGTGGGTGGCTGGGAGGTGTGTGACTCTGTGCATAGATGTGTGAGCAGTTAATTCACTAGGTGTATGAGTTCAAGAGTGCATGTGTAAACAGCTATATGGGCGGTTGACTGTGTGCAAGGGTGTGTTGGTGAGTGAATGGATATCTCAGTGCTACAAGTCCAAGTAAGTACATATGTAAAACACAGTGCATGTGAGAGTTGGCATATATAAATGACTATACATGAGAGCCAGTGAATGTGCGAGTGGCTGTATGGATCATTGTGGACTTGTATCAGTGATTGTATAAGAGTAAGTATGTGTTAGTATATGTTTGAGTAAGTAATGTGTTGTGTGTATAACTGTATAGTTGAGGAAATGGAAGTGTGATTGATTCTTTGCATGACTGACTAGGTGTGTGAGTAACTCCATGGATGTGTGGCAGTGTGTGAGTGTCTGTATAGGTGTATGAGTGCATATGATAGTGTTGTATTGATGAGTGACTGTATGTATGAGTGATTCTATGGGTGAATGAGTGAATGTGTGTGTAGACCTAGGAATCAGTGAGTGCGTATGTAGTAACTGGTATTGGTGTGTCAATGGTTTCAAGAATGGTAGTCTGTATTTAACACTGGGTGTATCAAAGGTTATATTAGAGTGTGAGGAGGAGCATCGTATTATTATATGAATGATATCATCAGTGATGTGATCAGTGATGTCAAATGAGATGTCATGATGACAATCAATGATGTCATTTGAGATGTCATCAGTGATGTCATCAGTGATGTCACTGACCATGTCATGAATGATGTAATATGTGACATCATCAGCAGTGGATTGTGGGTGCGCGATATATAGTTAGTGCAACTAACTATATATGCGAATTTCAATGGTTTTGTGCGAGTAAAATAAGGTTTTGTAAATGCTAATCTCTAACTATATATGGTCTATAACCCATGTTTTTTTCAGTGAATTTTCAAGGTTTTGTAAATGCTAATTCCTAACTATATATGGTCTATAACCTATGGTTTTTTCAGTGAATTTCAATGGTTTTTTAATAGCAAATATCAAAAGCTGTAAAATGTGAAGTATTTGGTAGGTAAAAACCTTTTCGTGTTTATTCACGCTGATGTGCTTTGAACGCAGCCCCCCCCTCCTCTTTTCTTTTAGGAGTATTCTCTCTTTGCAGATAGTGAAGGGTAGGTAACGCAGGCCTTTGCCCCCGTTGTAATCCGTCGTGCCTGCTTCCCTCTCCATTTGATTGATTGTTATCCTAGCATTTATTGTTTTGGAATTTGTTCTCTTTGGTTCATTCTCTATTTACAAACAAGCACAGAGTCGCAATACTCTGTTTAGTCTTTGCAGATAGTGAAAAATCGTTAAAAAAACAAAATGAATCAAGCAAAATCAGTAGGCCACTAATGGGATCTCTTTTTGACCTCGCTAAAATAGAAACATTAGGAACAACCCCTCATGAGAAATACGAAACTAGTGAGAGGAACTGAGCTCGACGCCATGATGGCTGCAAGACAGCTCGGCTCCGCCGCCCACCCCGCCCAAAACAACGACAAACCCTATGCAAATATTATAAATATATACAACACACCAGCAAAGTAACAGGGTAAAACGTTTTATTAAATAACTATTTACATGGCAGCCTGCTGCAACATCCATCACTGTTCCTGTTGAGGTAACATAGCTGGCGGCCAAGGGGTGGAGGACCGTTGTGCAAATTGCTCGGGGACGACACCATGCGCCTAGGCTCGTCCCCAGTACATCCAGAGGTGATGTCCGACAAGTTGTGTGGGAGGATGCCTTGCTGATGCCACCACCCCCACCACCACCTTCTTATTGCCTGATCCGGCTAGCTCAATCGATCGAGCATGAGACTCATGCACTCTGATCTCCTTGGCCTCAGTCAAGCATCAATAGTAAGATTTTCATAGGTGAGTGTATGTTCATGGTTTTCCATCCACAGACAGCCTTGAGTGGGAGTGAAAGAACAATAACTAGGTAAGAAGGAAGGCAGAGGTTGTGGTAAGGACTCTGGATATAGTATGTTACTTGGACCCTGAGATGCTTCGATGTCACTGCCTTGCACAAATGGCATAAGTCCTGGATGTTGGGTGCCATAGTTAAGAGTTCCGAGCAGCGCTTGTAACACTGTCTGAAGCTTATTTGCACCTGCTGCAGCTTCACTATTCTCAAAGTAAGTGGGGGCTGTTTGTGGACCTGACTGCATTTGAAAACAATGTGATGCGGTGCCTCCCTGAACCGCTTGACGGAGGCCCCCGAGATAATTGCACCTGCTCCACACCTTGTCCAACAATCCGTTTGACCTGAAGACACGTCCTGCGGTGCCCTGGTCCGACCATCACATATACCTGCGCCAGGAGACGGCGTGGGGTGCAGTAGAAGGGAGAGGTGGCGCGAACGAGCCTCCCCCACCTCCCCAGGTGGAGGTTTCTCAGCTACACCCCAGCGCTTCACTCGACCAGCTGACTTGCGCCCGCTCTTGCGACACAGTGCCTCGCTCGGCCAGCTGAATTGCACCTGCTCTTGCTATTACAGCGTCTCACCCGCCATCCAACGGAATTGCACCCAATCTTGAGGTACAGGGACAGGTGGCTACCACGGAACACACAAAATGGCGGTCGTCTCCACAGACTTGGCCTGGCCTGCAAGTATGGCTCTGGGCAACCGTGGAACTCGGACGCTTGACTGCTACGGCATGGGCCCCATTCCCGAAAGCGTCCCCTCAGCCTTGAAGATTCTACAACAGTCACCGGGGCCCCCGACTCCCTCAAGCTTCCGGTGGTGAGCGGCCTCCATGATTGCTTGCGGAATGGCCACGACGTAGCCACGGGGTGCTCTCATGCTGACGCCAGCTTCAATCTGAAACATCCAGAAACACTGTAGACTACCAATTCGATCAGTTCCGGTGGAGCCCCAACGTGACCCGGTAGAGAAGAACCTGCGTTGTCGCCTAATGCGTCATATGACGCACCGCGTTAGCGCACCCGGAAGTGCTCCGGTGCGCGAGGCGCAGCTTCCCGGAAGCGATCAGGGGCGCGGCGCGCAGCGCATAACGTAAGAATAACAGGTCATGTGACTTGTTAATAAAACTTTTCTTCGGTTTATTTTACTTTTGTTTTTCTAATGATGGAAGACTTGGTCATATGACCTAAAAATAACACTTTTCATTGGTTTAGAACCTTTTTTTTTTTCCAAATGATGAAAGCCCCACTTTTTTTTCTCACTCTGACTTGTAAAGCAAAGGACCCAGATGCATTTACAGTTTATCACTAACAATGTTCCAGGCTAATGTATTTTCCCGGGAAATTTACAACTGTCCTACAAGTAAAATATTCCTATTTCCAGAAAAAGGGCGTTTCTTCGTCCCATGAGGGAGCAGTTGAACAAAAGAGGCTCGACCTGCTGTCTTAGTCGCTGATAGGCATGAATCTCGGATTCTTTTTGATCACTTTATGTTGCAGGAGTGGAAAACACAACAGCCCTTGACCATTTATCTTTACTGCTTTC
This sequence comes from Lissotriton vulgaris, assembly GCF_964263255.1. Taxonomy (NCBI): domain Eukaryota; kingdom Metazoa; phylum Chordata; class Amphibia; order Caudata; family Salamandridae; genus Lissotriton; species Lissotriton vulgaris. The sequence goes on from NC_141697.1 coordinate 845,600,850, forward strand.
CTGCGTATTATACCTTTTAACTGTCATGTAATCGAGCTGCTTTATTTCACTTGCCTTTTACTGATTCGAAAACAGTGGCTATTATTCAAAAATATACAAATCTAGGTACTACTACCATGTTTTGTTTTAAAAACCTTTATTGTGAAAAGGTCAGTATACAAATACGAGCCTATAACTACGTATGCCGGCCACGGAGCAAACTGTAATCGTATATGATGAGGGGACATTTACACTGTAGAAGAACGTAACGGGCGGGCCATTAGGTTGCAAGAACTAAGGTGTCTAACAGTTGCGGAATCGGTGGACGTACATTTTATAATTAAAGTATGACAGGGCCAGTTGCAATAAAATTATCTAGATATAAATTTGCGGGCAAGTACCATGGATGACGTTAATTCAAAATTTCAATAATACAGTAATCAATAACACATCAGAACTTAATATCAATAGGAATGTCAAAATATTCAATCAGTACTCGTCCCCGCCCGCCATGTGCTTCAAAACTGCATACGTATCTCGTGATATCAAGGCTGGGCAACCAGTACACAACATGGAGTTACGAGTCCCATTTATACCGTCGCCATTTTGGGTGAGGCCGGGCAGGTCCAGGATATAGTCAAAATGTCTCCACCAACCAGCGGTCGGACCAGAACCCCTTTCTGCAGTCAAAAAGGTTCCGTTAAATGACAACAGAAGAGATAGGCAACAAGAACCATCAGTCAAAAGAGGGGGCGCTTTCGGGAATGGGGCCCATGCCCTAGCAGGCAAGCATCCGAGTTCCAAGGTGTCCCAGGGCCATTTTAGTGGACCAGGCCCAAATCCAAAGAGCCGGCCACCATTTTGAGAGTCCTTTTGCAGCCGCCTACCGCTGCACCGCAAGAGTGGCCGCAACTCAGCTGGATGGTGGGCGAGACGCTGTAGCCGCAAGAGCGGGCAAAACTCTGCTCGATGGCGGGTGAGGCATTGTGCCGCAAGAGCGGACGCAATTAAGCTGGATGATGGGTGAGGCACTGTGCCGCAAGAGCGGGCGGAACTCAGCTGGATGGTGGGTGAGGCACTGTGCCGCAGGAGCGGGCGGAACTCAGCTGGATGGCGGGTGAGGCACTGTGCCGCAAGTGCGGGCGCAATTCAGCTGAATAGCGAGTGAAACACCAAGGGGCGCCCCACTGCACCTGAGGAGCCTTCACCTGGGGAGGCGGGAGAGGCCCGTTTGCGTCGCCTCTCCCCCCCCCCCCCCCCCGGGGCACCCCACGCCGTCTTTCGGCGCAGCATTGTAGGATGGCCACACCAGTGCGGCAACTTGCTGGACACCACCTCGGTATTCCGGATCTCGGCGCGTTGTGCTGCCTTCGGCCTACTGTAGCCACAAGTGCGGACGCAACTCAGCTGGATAGCGAATGAAACACCAAGGGGCGCCCCACTGCAGCTGAGGAGCCTCCACCTGGGGAGGCGAGAGAGGCCCGTTCGCGCCGCCTCTCCCCCCCCCGGGGCACCCCATGCCATCTTTCGGCGAAGCATTGTAGGATGGCCACACCAGTGCGGCAACTTGCTGGACACAACCTCGGTGCCATCCGGATCTCGGCGCGTTCTGCTGCCTTCGGCCTATTCGCACATCGGTCCGCTACTGACGCCACCTCACACCCAACGGATTTTGTAGGCTTCTTATAGCCCAAAGCCGCATAACAGGTCATGTGACTTGTTTATAAAACTTTTCATTGGTTCATTTTACTTTTGGTTTCCTAATGATGAAAGGCTTGGTCATATGACCTAAAAATAAAACTTTTCATTGGTTTAGAACATTTTTTTTCCCAAACGATGAAAGTCCCACCTTTTTTTTTCTCACTTGTCAGTTCAAAAAGATTCCGTTAGATGACAACAGAGGGGACAGGCAACAAGAACTATCAGTCAAAAGAGGGGAGGGCAAGTTCTTCTCCACCGGAAGTCATAGAATTGGTAGTCTACAATGTTTCTGGATGTTTCAGACTGAAGCTGGCATCAGCATGAGAGCACTACCATCTCGTGGCTCCGTCGTGGCCATTCCGCAAGCAATCATGGCAGCCGCTCCCCACCGGAAGCCTGCGGGAGTCGGGGGCCCCGATGACTTTTATAGAATCTTCAAGGCTGAGGGGACGCTTTCGAGAATGGGGCCCATGCCCTAGCAGGCAAACGTCCGAGTTCAAATGTGTCCCAGGGCCATTTTAGTGGACCAGGCCCAAATCCGAAGAACCGGCCGCCATTTTGAGAGTCCTGTGTCAACCGCCTATCGCTGCACCGCAAGAGTGGGCACAACTCAGCTGGATGGCGGGTGAGGCGCTGTAATAGCAAGAGCAGGCGCAATTCAGCTGGCCGAGCGAAGCACTGTGTCGCAAGAGTGGGCGCAAGTCAGCTGGTCGAGTGAAGCGGTGGGGTGTAGCTAAGAAACCTCCACCTGGGGAGGTGGGGGAGGCTCGTTTGCACCGCCTCTCCCTTCTACTGCACCCCACGCCGTCTCCTGGCGCAGGTATATGTGATGGGCGCCCCACTGCCGATGAGGAGCCTCCACCTGGGGAGGCGGGGGAGACCCGTTCGCGCCGCCTCCCCCCCCCCCCGGGCGCCCCACACCGTTTTTCGGCGCAGCATTGTAGGATGCCAAGACCAGTGCGGCAAGTAAAGGACATCACCTGGGTGCCGTCCAGATCTCAGCGCGTTGTGCTGCCTTCGGACTATTCGCACAACAGACCGCTACTGACGCCACCTCACTGCAGACCATTGTTGCTTTGTTTTAATATTTTTTTTTTACGTGTTTACTTTGTTGGAGCGTTGTATATATTTATAAGTTATTAAAGTGTTATAATCCTACTACTTTGTTGGAGTGCTATATATTTTTAATGTGACACATAATTGTGAAGACTTTGATGTACAAAAAGGCATCCCTGGAATCTTCCGCTTCAGGCTCGGTCCCACACACCCTCACAGTGAGAATCCCCTCCCCAATCACAATACAGGATCGTTATCAGATAGTAGGAACGCGTGTGGTGTGACGGATCTCATGGGGTGGGGGCCTTGATCTACTGTAACTCCTTTGAAGAGGGGTGATTCTTTACAGTTGGGGCCATAAACTACATCCGCAGGGCTAGGTGATAGCCTGGGACCGGCCTGGACAATCGGACACAGAGGAAGAGGAGTGTCAGAGGGTGCGGTAGTGAATAGGGTGAAAGGGAGGTGTTGAGCGGGCACAGGGTGTGATTCTCAGGGAAGAGCAGCGCAGATGGGAGGAGGTTTATGGCCCATGCATGAGAGAGAGAGCGTGGGTGACCAGTGCGTAGGTGAGATGCTTGCGAGGGTGGGGAGCCATGCTGAGATCGGCGGCGTGCAGAGAGTGGGTCTGGTCAAGGCATCTAAAATGGCTGCCATGCACGACAAAACTGTGGCAGTGGAAAAAAGGCAAGATGGCGCAGACAATGTTTATCAATACGAATTAATTTATAACAATAAAATTATCTAGATATACATTTGCGGGCAAGTACCATGGATGACATTAATTCAAAATTTCAATAGTACAGTAATCTATAACACATCAGAACTTAATATCAATAGGAATGTCCAAATGTTCAATCAGTACTCGTCCCCGCCCGCCATGTGCTTCAAAACTGCATACGTATCTCGTGATATCAAGGCTGGTCAACCAGTACACAACAAGTAGTTACGAGTCCCATTTATACCGGCACCATTTTGGGCGAGGCCGGGCAGGTCCAGGATATAGTAAAAATGTCTCCACCAACCAGCGGTCGGACCAGAACCCCTTTCTGCAGTCAAAAAAGGTTCCGTTAAATGACAACAGAAGAGATAGGCAACAAGAACCATCAGTCAAAAGAGGGGACACTTTCGGGAATGGGGCCCATGCCCTAGCAGGAAAGCGTCCGAGTTCCAAGGTGTCCCAGGGCCATTTTAGTGGACCAGGCCCAAATCCAAAAAGCCGGCCGCCATTTTGAGAGTTAATTTATAACAATTATTTTTAACAATATATTTACTCGCAGTGACAAAATGGCGATCAACACTTCCTGATTTCCTTCGAATCGAACGTTAACAGACGTCACGCAGCAAAAAAAAAAAAATCCGCTCACGAGCAGCCGCTGGAAGACATGTCTCAACATATATGAGCCTCCTCAGCCACCCTCAGAAAACATAGGGGGTCAGGATACATCTCCCGTACCCCCTTATACCCATTTCACACATTGTTTTTCCTCCATCTTGTAATTTAATTAAAACGAAACACAAAATGGCGAATTCCCGTTTCGCTACCAGTTCGCGAACCGGGAAGCGCTTCTATCGTGAAAAATCAATTTTTTTTTATTTTCCCCACGGGACCCTTAAATAACCCCAACATCATTCCTAGGGGGTTAAGAGAGGTCTACCTTGCCCCCTTTCATTAAATTCCCCCTTCGTTTTTCTCCTCCTCTTGTCTCTCGATCCTACCGAGAGACAAGATGGCGGCCGCTCCGGACTGTTTAGAATGTTAACAGACAGCGGAGAGCCAATCAGCTTCGCTTCGCAAAGTTCCGTTACGCGAAAAGTACGCGAACCGGAGCGCTACCCGAGACGCTGTCACAGATATATCTGTTTGTTAAAACGTTAATTTCTCAAAATCCACTGGAGCACATATATTGAGACCCAGCAAATGCACATCGGGCTAACAGTCCCTACAATTTTGCCAAGTTTCGTGCAAATCCATTCAGCTGTTCGAGCTAAAATTTTCAGGGGCTGCTCAGAAACAAAATGTGCCATTTTCCTGAAAATTTCAGCCAATTCCGTCCACAAACGCCAAAGTTATTAGACATAGAATTTTCAAAAGTCCCATAGAGAAAAAATCCTAACTATATATACCTACTGGCGACCGCCAGTAGGTAATAGATATATATATATATATATATATATATGCATTCCCTCACATAACAGAGATACGAGGGCACTCCTTAGTGAGTTTTAAATACTTATTGACAGGAGTAAAAAACTGTCAAGGCATTTCGAGAGCTCAAGGCACATACATATATATATATATATATATATATATATCCACATACTTACCTGAAGCACTGCCCGCGGAGTGCCTCGTTGTTTCTTCACGGAGGCAACATTTTGGATATACATATATATACACATACTTGTTATTACTATTGTTGAGTGCGGCATGGGACCAGGCCTCTTAGAGAGGCAAAGGCTCAAGTGAGTAAAAAAGACTCACTCCCATATTATACAACGATAATAGCCTATTATTATGTGGAGTGGTGTGGCTCACTGGTTAGAGGCGGCAGACCTGGAAGCAGGAGTCGGCCCGGGACCAGGGTTCAAGTCCTGATGTGGCAGGGTCGTGGACCAGAGTCAGCGGACTCGATAATTCTCACCTCTGTGCCGACTCTAACCAGGTGTCCCACTCGGCAACTCTGGGCATTAGCTTGCCTAATCTCCACAACAGCCCCATCAATGCCAGGGAGGCCTGGCTCCACCTTGGGGACTCCCAGTAGGGACCATCCCACAGGGAAAGCCAGGACGGGTTCATTAAGAATTATAATCAAGAACGAACATACCCCTACCTTAATAAGGACTATTACACCAATCGCCCTTACAATGGTCCACAACAACAGAGACCTTGGGGTCGGTTTAATAGGAGACAACAGTACGTAGGCTTTACTGACAGCTCTGCCGACTCCTCCGGCAACTCAGATCAAAGTGAAAGCCCAGGTCCCTCCAATAGAGATTTTTTAGAGGGAGGCCGGGGCCAACCCAGGGGCAGAGGAAAAACATGGTCCATACCTACAGCAAGTATGATCCCAGCTGAGATTCCCACATTTGAGAAACTGGTTCTAAAAGATCTATCAGACCTTGAAGAGAAAAGGGCCTTCATTCCATACAACATCAGTCTTGAAGAGATTCTGCGAAGGAGGCACTACAGGTCCAGAGCAGGCTCTGCCCAGAAAAGCTGGTCAACCCCTTGCCACTTCACAACCTTGGAGCAGAATACTGCTTAAACTAGCGTGTTTTGAGAAGGGAATCCCCCTCTCACACATAGATAAACACTTTAGGGCGTGTATACACATAGTCTGCATTACACACCTACTAGTTTAATCACACACACTTATTTTAATTTCGTCCTGAAGAAAGCCAGCATATTCATAAGGCACTGGCTGAAACATGTTGACCCACCAAAGGATGCAGGAGGTCGTAACTCGCCTCTAACATCCAACAGCCTTATTTTTAACCGCTGACGGTGGCCCAGGTATTAAAGTTTAATTCACCTACGGGTACTGGGACCCCCGCCAAGCCGTTTTAAATTCACTTTCACAACACTCTTCACCGCACACTCAGCGACATACCTGCTCTGCTGTAATCAGGCGTCGAAGCACACCCGGGACACGCTAGGTGTCACTGGGTGGGCCTGATGATGAAGCATGCCACCAACTAGGTTGGTGGGTGAGGGCTTCATGAGCACACTCACCAGGTGCTCCTACCCCCTGACGAAACATACTTGAGTCCTTAAACTTTCGTTAAACCCCCTACACGTAAGCTGGTCTCTTTTTGATTAACCTTATATAAATCCGGGGATATGGACTAGCTTTCTGGTCCTCTCTCTCTCTCTTGATACGCGATTCCTCTATTGAGCCATTATTGGCTGACGACTCCACCAAGGTGAACTAGGTAATGAAGTCATACTTCCACAGTATCAGAACTGTGACGCGGAACCTCCCTTTCCGGGCATTTCCTCAACGAACCAGGCTACAATTGTCTTTTTACCCTACCTATTAGACTACCTATAGATAATGTTCATTTAAGGAGTAAAGCCCCCTAAAGCAATACACCAAAAATATTAAAAATAAAAAAATGTAAAAATTTAAAAAGGATGCTTGAGAAAGACCAACATTTTTGTTTTAAATGAGCAACATTATATAGCTTGTTAAAAAAACTGAATAATAATGTTGGTCCAAAATAATAATAATAGTCCTCAATCAAGCAAGGAAGGGTGCTCCGAGGGGGAATGAGGCACCCAATGAATTATGTGCCATGGTTCCTCATTTGACCCTCAACCTAGAATGATTGTGCATCAAGATGGGTTCAGACAGAAGTCTGAAACTAATGGCCTCTATGTCCTTTATTGTGGTTTGCAGTACTATCCCAGTACTAGTTGTTTTCATTTGATCAGGATAACCATTAATAAATAGCAGTAATAAATAGAATGTATTTGGTTACATCCTAGATGATTTTAGTTCCTTCATCTCTTTAAAATCAAAGAGCTCTCAGAATTCTGGCTGAGCCCACCTTGATGCAGTAATGATGAAGCATATCACAAACTTCCCTGGATGAGGACCATTTTATAATCTTAACCTGTTATGCGTGCAGGGTCTTGGAATTATTGTCTTTGAACTCATTCCACCTAGGGGCACCTTACCTTGTTGGGTGAGTAATCTTGATTGGGAGACTGTAAAGCTCCCCAGTAAAGTCTCCTCTTTCCCTCTTTTATTTAAGTGAATTAATAGTAATAGGACATCCGAAAGCAAGTCATATGTAAAACCCATCATTAAAAGCAAAATACAAAATCTCTCTTACTCATTTGAAAACAAAATATTGAGAATGGGAGTTCAATGAAACCTTTGATATAGATGCCATCAAAAGGCTTAACTGAGACTCAAGTATATTTAGCACCTTACTGACTTTGCTATTCTACTGGTTGATATCTGGGGGGCCAAAATGGATCCAAAACTCTGTCTCCAGACTCCTTCACCTGCAACCATCGGACCACTTTGCACTGGCTCTTCATGCCCAACCACAGAGTACCATTGCATTGAAGGAAACCCTGCCTTCTTAGAATGAGCTGGGACGTAAGCTGGCACCTCCAATTATCATTCCTAGGCAGCAAAAGAGTTTTATAACTTTTAAAATGTTTGCATTATAAGCCGCCAATCTCTGAACTCCCTCATGACCCACGTAAGAATGCTCACTTCTCATTTGCTCAATTCCAAAAAGCCATGAAGACAGGACAGTCTATCCTCCTCCATAGGCTTCTTAGATTGCTTATTTAGACACCAGAGACTAATCCATATGAAAAATACCACGGAGTAAAAGAATAAGCAACATGTAAGGCAAATACAGTGATTTTGGAGGGTTGTCTCCAGTCTAAACCAAATAAGTGAGCTGGCAGAGGTATGTTTTAACAAGGTAGAACTTTATCAATCTTGTACTCCTCAGACATCTAAGAACAGGTAAACAGGGAGTGGAACCACACCGACTACAAACATGACTGCAAAGCACTGAAGTCCCGGCAGACTGGTTCTTCACAATTACTGGATGAGCCCTGAAATGCTTGAACCCAATCCTGAGTGCATGCTGTGGCCTGCCCAGTCGATGTAGACTGCCAGATCGGAGAATTAAGGGGCATGAGTGCTCAATAGTAGCCCATTCTGCAGATGCTGGCAAGACCGACCTGCGCCTCAGAGGCCCCATGGTGACAAGAGCCACAGGAGAGCTTGAGGGCACCAAGCCAGCGACCCGCGTGATGCAGTCCCATCACCTCCCGGGAGATTCCTTTAAGCAGCTTGGGTCCTGGTGGAGCACCATCTCAAAGAAAGGAGTGAGAGACTCCTCCCTGCAGTTACAGAAAGGCTCTGCTTGTTGACCACGAAATGGCAGCCTCAATTACAATGCAATATCATGAACCCCCACTGTTGCTTGAATACTTGGCTTGTAGGGCAGAGTGACTCCTGCTCGCATCCTAAACGCTCCTTCTTGCCTGCTTCTGCTCTACATTGCCTCTGTGGCTGCGTCTCATGCATTGAAGCACCCCCTTGTCTGTGGGGACTCTTTCTCCTACACCACTGCCGCCCATAGCGCCATCTGCACAGCCTGGCCTAGAATGGCGGCTCTTTTGTACCAAGGGTGCTGCCACATATCAACATCTGTGGGCCACCTATGTCCCCAGGCAAACAGGTGAACACTACATCCCCCGGCTTTGGATTGGCGCTGTTGCCTATCGTGGGGTAGAAGAGGCGCAGATACATCCTAGGTGTGAGCAGCAGGTGGTGCTTGCTTATGGATGCAGTCTCAGGTCAAGGCCTTCACACGGAGCCACGCTCTGGCCCGCCTTGCCCCAGCCCACCAAACATAGTGACATCAGCCCCCTCCTCATACCCGAGATGATCCCCGGGGACCCCAAACAATGGAAGCTCCCCTTCGAGAAAACTATGCCACCCAACCCAACAGACACAACTACGGCAATGGGGGAATGGCACTGAGGGCGGCCAAGAACCGGAACAATGGATGGGTATGAGAGATATCATGGCCAAACTCATATCTCGGTTCAAGGTGATCAACTCCTGCTTTTATACTATTGTCAGCTGACTGGCCTAATGGGGGAGTGCTTGGACCGACTGGACACACAGCTAGAGGGGGCTGAGGTACTCATATCCAAGGGTGGGTGAAGAATTCCACTCCGCTGAGGGAGTTAAAGGAGTTTTGCCCACTTTGTGTTCCGCGTGGAATGCAGAGTTCCAAGAAATTCTGAGAAGTGACGCGGAGGAGAGTTTTTTCTCTCGAGAAGCTCGCCTTCAGTAAGTTGCCGAGCACTCGCAAGAAAGAATCACGCGCTAGACCTCCTCCCGGTGAGATTTCTTGTCACGGGCGGTCATGGTATGTCGCAACTGCTTTTGTTGAGGAAACTGCTATTCGGCTTTGAGGAAGGTGCCACACAAGTAGAATGTCTTCTCCAGTGATAAAAAGCAGCAGCGTCCTCTGGCCAACACATAGTGCTGTTTACACTGATTTTAAAGCGCAGGACATACTCCCGGCACTAAAAATCAGTATGAGCAGTGCGACTTAACAGACTTTACTGCTGACGGAAGTCTGTGGAGCGTGGTGAGTTTATCTGGCACTTACCAGCGTTACGCAAAGTAAAACTCAGCGAACTCCGTCCAGGCTTACTCATATCCACGCAAGGGGAGGTGGCTGAGAAGACTGAGAAAAGCCCAAAGAAACTAGAATCTAGAATACACACTGTAGCCATCAAGAACGAAGATTTAGAAGCACTGGTACAGTGCAATAACCTTCGCAGATTCCACAGACACAGGGCACCTGGACCACTTCATGGAAAAACTGCACACTGAGCTACTTGGCTGCGAGATCTGCACAGCTACATTTGTAGTGGAGTGCACCGATAGGTTTTTGGGCCCACGACCAGTCCTGGGAGCAGTGCCCTGTCATAGCTCGACTACTCAATTTCAAGGTCCATCCTTGATATCACCTTCATCTCTTGGAATATTAGGAGGCTTAATGACCCTTGTAAAGGCAAGCAGGTGTTGCAGTTTTTGATAAAGACATGGGGCTCACATCGCCTTCCTACAGGAGACCCATGTCCAATCAAAACCCATGTCTACATTCACAACTCCATGGGGCCCCATTGCTGCTTCTCAAGTTATAGCTCTTACTCTAATGGGGTCTGCAATCTTATCCATAAAAGCCTTCTTTTATATCCATGCTCCATCTCCGCTGATGAACAGAGCAGATATGCACTGGTGGCTGGAACACTGGAAGATTTAGCAATACATAGAGTAGCTGTGGGTCACGAAGAGACACACTGTCTATTAACTATGTGCCTGGCATGAAGAGAATGTTGGATATAAACACATATTTAGAAAATATACGTGAAAAAAATGTGACAAAGGTCAAAAGGGTACTTTCTATGTGTGAAAAAATACTCATCAGTTCTCGACCGGAACCACCCAAGTCATTATCTGGGATCTATTTTTCCTCTTTTCTCTCCAATTTTAGTCTTTTCTGGCACTTGATTCCTTATTTTTTTCACTCAAATTCACGCACTGCTTAACAGTTGTCACCACACGCCCATATACTTTCCAATTCACTGGAACACACACATTGTTCAAATCAAAGAAAATTCTTTTTTGAAATGGTTGTAACATCTACCCTTCTTGGTGTGAAGGATCCCAGATGATGACAAGGGCGGTTCCGGTCGAGAACTGATGGGTATTTTTTCACATAGAAAGTTCCCTTTTGACCTTTGTCAAATTTTTTTCACGTATATTTTCTAAATATGTGTTTATATCCAACATTCTCTTGATGCCAGGCACATAGTTAATCGACAGTTTGTCTCTTCGTGACCCACAGCTACTCTGTGTCTTGCTAAATTGTCTTGTTTGGGGGATGTAGCTGTCCCAGGTCGGTAAATATCCCCTTGGACTCTCCTATCACCGTCTTGTTCATGGAACACTGGAAGGTCAGAAGGTCCTCCTGGCCACTGTGTATGAACCAAACACCGACGACCCAGATTTCTTCCAGGCACTTTTTACCCAACTTGATCATATCGACGATAATATGCTTTTAGATTCCTCACTGGACACCACAGCCATGAACTCTGCCAGGAAACCTCATTCCCTATGCTTTTTACACAATATATGTAATGCTTACTTATTACGCTATCCCTGATGCCTGCCCTCCACGACTACCCCAGCGAGAACCTTATACTCAGCCCCCACAACACATGAACATGCATGGATTACCAGTTGGTGTCAGTCACAGTTTTATCATGGTTAGGCCCTCTCTGCTGCATACCCTCTCAGATCACTCCATGGTCAAAATGTCCTGCACCATCCCTCACCCGGGCGAGCATGAACGCCTTAGGCACTTCCCCACAATGGCACAGCACAATATGCTTTTCCACACAGAACTCCAACCTGTGATGACAGAATATTTCTAACTTAATGAGGGCTCTGTCACATCACAGACCACTCTGTGGGAGGCTTTCCAGGCACATGCCAGGGCCATCTGCATAGCAAAACATGCAGGAGTCTTGAGAGACATGTGTGCCCTTCGATTTATTTATTTATTTAATGTGATTGTATAAAGCGCAAACATTACCAGAAGGTTCCAGAGCGCGTTACAAAAGAACCAGTTGCACTACATAAGGGATGGTTTACATGAGTTACTTAAGAGATACAAACAGAAAAAAATGTGTAAATATACAAGTGGAGTGAAAGGAGGGAAAAATAGCAAATGTACAAATTGTAAAGTCACTCAAGGAAGAGCTACGGACAGATAAACTCTAAGATCACATAGGAATGGTAGTAAGTACAAAGGTCTACTACATATACTGGTGGTTAGAGTTATATAAGTATACAAATAGCAAATTGACTCAGGGTTACAATTTAACAGCGATTAGGCTCAGAGAATTATATATTACATATTTACAGAGCAGGAAATTCTTGCCATCGTTCAGCCAGGTGTTCAGCAGCTCCATCGGTAATCGGCCATGTGGTTCGGCTTCCACCAGATTTAGATTGAAGATCTTGAAGTGACCGAAATGTCTTGAGTCCAGAAACAGGGGGTGGAGATGATGAGGATGGTATGGTACGAAAGGGTATGTAGCTTGGTTGCCATCTTACAGGAGCTTTACTCCTGCATGTTGCTCATCTACTGTACTGTGGGCGCCAAGTCTGGGTCAAGCATGTTTCGTCTTGGGCGCCATGTTGAAATCAGGTAGGGCTTATCTAGATGTCAGCGCTGTCATCTAAGCCCCTACGATTTGTTTTCAACAAGAATAAGAATGTTGCACGGGCTACAACAATATGAAGGAATTTCAAGAACACAAAACACATTACCTAGGGAAATAAGTTAAGGCCTGCCATTGTGGAGAGGGTGACCTTCCAGGATGCACTCTGGTACTCCTACGCCAACCATCCAGATCAGCCTCATATATACCAGAGCTACATGCTGGAAATGGCAAACTCCTCACGGACACTTAGAGAATTCAGCCCGAATTCCTATCTTAGTACGCACAACTGTACACCACCTGGCAAGTTGAGGATACCTTGGCGTTAACGCGCTATCTGGGCGAGGTAGCCATGGTTTGGCTTACTCTGCTCAACAGCAATTCCTCAGTGAGCCGTTAACTTCTGAGTAGATTGTTCTGGCCATAGATGCTATAGATGGGTCCAAGGCCCCTGGCCTGTATGGATTCACTGGTACATTTTGCGATCTGCGATCTTGCACAATTTGTATCCGCATCACTGCCCCCTCGTACACAGCATAGCGCTGTAGTGCGAGTGCCTTTACAAAACATCTAGAACTTTTGTAGCGTTTTTGGGGTGATTTGATACGGCGCTTTGAGTCGCGCTTTCGCAGCTGTTGCACGATCTGTGCCGCTGGGTTGACTGTGCATTGCCTGCTTTGGAGTGGAGTAGAGCCATTGTTGTTTGTCTGTGCCTGCCTCCGGTTTCGTTTTTGTTTCTCTGCCGCCATCTTACTGATTGTTGTGGTGCCTCAGAGCCCGTCCCCCACAGCCCGCCCCGCCTCCCAGCTGACCCTCCCTCCCACGGACTGCATAGCCCGCTCCCACACCCGTAAGCGCTGTGACCGGCCCGACGCTTGCTGAAGGCGGTCGCTCCCTTCGCCCCCAGCTCCTGATTGGTATTGTACACTGCGATCTGCGATCTTGCACAATTTGTATCCGCATCACTGCCGCCTCGTACACAGCATAGCGCTGTCGTGCGAGTGCCTTTACAAAAAATCTAGAATTTTTGTAGCGTTTTTGGGGTGATTTGATACGGCGCTTTGAGTCCCGCTTTCGCAGCTGTTGCGCGATCTGTGCCGCTGGGTTGACTGTGCATTGCCTGCTTTGGAGTGGAGTAGAGCCATTGTTGTTTGTCTGTGCCTGCCTCCGGTTTCGTTTTTGTTTCTCTGCCGCCATCTTACTGATTGTTGTGGTGCCTCAGAGCCCATCCCCCATAGCCTGCCCCGCCTCCCAGCTGACCCTCCCTCGCCCCCGCCCACTCCACCATCCATTTATGACAGATGCTCCCGCGCGCAGCGTTCACGAGCAGTGGTCGCGCCCCTTGCGCGCCGAAGGTGCGCCAAAGGTAAGCCCGTCTACGCCCGTCCGCGCCTGGCCCGTGCCCAGCGTCAGACCCCCTGGCCCCCGCCGTACCCAGCCCACTAGATTCACATATGATGCCGCAACTCTCCTCGCCCTCAACCCCGGACGCACACCACAATGCTGTGAAGCCACCCCAGGACGTACCCACGGCCCATTCGCCTGTCACACCTGCAAGTTCACCTGCTTCAGGACCCTCACCAAATCCACTTCCTCCAAACATAGCTCCGACTCTAACCAACTGAAGTGCATCCTGCTGAACACCCGCTCGGTCCACAGACACGCAACTGAACTCTGGGACCTACTCGACACTGTGTCACCGGACATCGCCTTCCTTACAGAAACATGGATGAACACATCATCAGCACCCGACATCGCTATAGCCATACGGGACGCCTACAAGATCATCCGAAAAGACCGCACCAACCAAACAGGAGGAGGCATCGCCATCATCCACAGGAACACCATCAAAATCACGACCAGCTTCGACGATAATCTTGCAACCGCCGAACATCTCCACTTCCAGATCCACACCGACCCTAGGACCACACTTAGAGGCACCCTCATCTACAGGCCTCCAGGAAGCCGCACTCAATTCAGCGATGACATCACTGACTTCGTCAGCCCACATGCCCTCGCCTCCGAGAACTACATTCTATTAGGAGACCTCAACTTCCACCTTGAAAACAAACACGACAGCAACACCAACTCCCTTCTGGACAACCTGGCCAATCTCGGACTCAAACAACTTGTGGACACCCCCACCCATGTAGCCGGGCACACGCTCGACCCTATCTTCACCTCCAGCAAGCACATTTCCTTCGACCACACCACAGCTCTCCATTGGACAGACCACAGCTGTGTTCACTTCAGCTACAAAACCACCTTGACCCACAACCGCCCACAACCTATTCCTCGGAGAAACTGGAACAAAATCACCTCCGACCAACTCCTCACATCACTCAACCAAAACCCTCCGAACCTCTCATTGGACCCAAACGAAGCGGCCACCAAACTCAAACAATGGATCACCCACAGCGCTGACGAATTAGCACCACTGAAAAAGCACCAGATCAATTCAGGCAGCAAAAAGGCTCCCTGGTTCAATGATGACCTTAAAAAATCCAAGAAGCACCCTAGAGAAAACATGGAGAAAAAACCCAACCACCGACAACATGGCCACCCTCAAGGCGGCCACCCGCAAACACCACCAACTGATTCGATCCACCAAGAAATCAGCTTTCAAGGATCGTCTCGACAACAACGACCACAACAGCAAGGAATTTTTCAACATCGTCAAAGAATTCACCAACCCCGCCGCAGCATCTAACGACATCACTCCCTCCCAAGACCTCTGCGATGCGTTATCCTCCTTCTTCTACAACAAAATTGCCGACATTCACAACAGCTTTGAGAACACTCCCGGCGAACAACCCTCCCCACCCCCCTCAGATCCTACACCGCCAACTAACAACCTCAGCACCTGGAACCCAATCACCACCGAAGACACCATCCGCCTAATGAACTCAATCCACTCTGGCTCGCCAACCGACCCCTGCCCCCACCACATCTTCAACAAAGCTGACTCCATCATCGCACCTCATCTCCGTGATGTCATCAACTGCTCGTTCAACTCTGCCACCTTCCCAGAAAGCTGGAAACACGCCGAACTCAGCGCCCTCTTGAAGAAACCCACGGCAGACCCCTCCGAACTTAAAAACTACCGACCCATATCCCTCCTCCCCTTCCCCGCCAAAGTCATTGAGAAAGCCGTCAACAGCCAGCTCGCCGCCTTCCTTGAATCCAACAACTCCCTCGATCCCTCTCAGTCCGGATTTAGAGCCAAACACAGCACCGAAGCCGCCCTCATTGCAGCAACAGACGACATCCGAACACTACTGGATAACGGAGAAACAGCGGCCCTCATTCTACTCGACCTCTCGGCCGCTTTCGACACAGTCTGCCACAGCACCCTTATACAACGCCTCAGCAACATCGGCATACAAGGAAAAGCCTTGGACTGGATCATCTCATTCCTCGCCGGGAGAACTCAAAGAGTCCGACTTCCCCCATTCAACTCAGAGGCCACTGAAGTCATCTGTGGAGTACCACAAGGATCATCACTCGGTCCCACCCTCTTCAACGTTTACATGAGTCCACTCGCCTCCATCGCGCATCAACACAACCTTAACATCATCTCTTACGCCGACGACACCCAGTTAATCCTTTCCCTCACCAAAGATCCTAACACCGCCAAAACCAATCTTCACGAAGGCATGAAAGAAGTAGCCGAATGGATGAAACATAGCCGCCTAAAACTCAGCTCAGACAAAACTGAGGTGCTCATCTTAGGATCCTCCCCCTCTGCCTGGGACGACTCTTGGTGGCCTTCCGCTCTGGGCACAGCACCCACAGACCACGCACGCAACCTGGGCTTCATCCTAGACTCCTCTCTCTCTCGATGTCCAGACAAGTCAACGCAGTCTCATCCTCCTGCTTCAACGTACTTCGTATTCTCAAAAAGATCTTCCGCTGGATCCCCCTCGAAACAAGAAAGACTGTCACCCACGCATTGGTCACGAGTCGACTGGATTATGGTAACACACTATACGCCGGAATCACAGCAAAATTACAGAAAAAACTCCAACGCATCCAAAACGCATCAGCGAGACTCATATTGGACATCCCTCGCCAAGATCACATCACCGGACACCTAAAAGACCTCCACTGGCTTCCCGTCAACAAGAGAATTACATTCCGTCTTCTCACCCACGCACACAAGGCCCTCTACAAACTAGGACCCGAATGCCTCAACACTAGACTGTCCTACACACCCACCCGCCAACTTATATCAGCCAATCAAGCCCTCGCCGCAGTCCCGCGCATCCGAAAATCCACCATGGGTGGCAGATCCTTCTCCTTCCTGGCGGCCAAGACCTGGAACTCACTCCCCACTTACCTCCGCCTTACTCAAAACCACATCTCCTTCAGAAAAGAACTTAAAACCTGGCTATTTGACAAAAATTGAACCCCCCTTCCTCAAGCGCCTTGAGACCCTCTGGGTGAGTAGTGCAACTTGAACTTGAACTATTTTACAAAACCTATGAACACATTCTGGTACTGCACCTTTTTGCAGTGTAAACTGAGGCCCTTGAAGCTGGCATCCTGCCACCTACACTACGTGAGGCTGTGATCACATTGCTACCCAAACCCGACAAAGACCATCGATTGTGCGCCTTTTACTGCCCCCTGTCACTGTTAAACTTTGGAAATAAGATTCTGGCTAAAGTGCTGGGCTCTTGCCTCTCCCTGATGATGGACCAGATCATATCTCCAGCTCAATCAGGCTTTGTTTCACACAGATCCATAACTAGCAATCTCTACATATTTTTTGCAGTCCTCAATAGGATCTCCCAACCACCCCTGCTGCTGTGACCCCACACAACTCTGAAAAGGAGTTTGATTTGAAGGTATGGCCGTTCTTTCTGGCTACCCTTCAAAAACTGGAATTGCCTGAGGCTTCAATTCATTCATTGATTACCTTACTGTACTCACATCCAACTGCCTGGGTTTGGATTAATGGCATTATTTCCTCTCCCTTCCCAGTCACTAGAGGTATGTGACAGGGATGCCCCCTGCCTCCTTTACTTTTTATTATAGCCATGGACCCACTGGTGTGTCACCTACAAGAGAAACACAAACATGGGGGACTGCAGTACAAACCAGGCCCACTGCTCATTGCATTATATGTGGATGACATCTTGTTATATATACGCCATCCTGTAGACAACCTAGATCCCTTTCTACACAAAATTTGATTCAGAAATCTTTCAGTGCTACATATAAATTGGACTTAATCCGAACTGTTTCCAAATACAGACTCTACGTCCCCTTTCTGATCTGAGTTTCCATTAAAATGGTGTATTGACTGTTCTAAATATTTAGGGTGTGTTCATACACCGGAACAAGGAACAGGTCATGCGTTTAAATTACGGCGCAGATATTGCAAACTAGCTACACAAGTCGAACTGTGGAATAGCCTCACACTGCCAATGCCGGGCTGCTTTGCCATTATTAATATGGTGGTCCTTCCCTGTTTTTTTTTATTTATTCATAAATATCCCTATCCCGCTCACCAACTCCTTCTTTACATCTCTCAGGAGCATATTAGTAGGACTTGTATGGGCTGATAAAAGATGCTGAATCCGCTGGCATATCCTGGTACTCCCTTATGAGCAAGTAGGGTTTGGAGGTTCCCCTTTTCATCTGTAATAATTGACAGCACAGTGCCACTTTGCGCACCACTGGTATCATACAGATGCATGGCTGCCATACACTATACCTAAGAAGGACCTTATCCTTTCCACTGCATTATGGGCACTGCTCCCCGTGGGACACCCATTGGATCCAACTGATATTCTACAGCTTTCTACCACCAGCTGGACCTGGCACAGGCTCTCCCGACTCTTCAACTGAGGCACACTTTACTCTCCCGCACTACTATGGGCACACAACCCATGGTTCCCATTATTAAAGAAAAGTTGTTCCAAAGCACCCTCCACAACAAGTCCCTACACACGGTCGAGTACCAGTTCCCAGAGGGCCACATTTATCCCAAACACAAGATATCAGACTGACCTCTGCTGCATACATGGACAATTTCGTGCTGTGTCATCTTCAGAACACCTTACATTCCCTGCTCCCCTCATACCCTCTAGCAGCTGAGGAAATCAGGTCGCTTACACAAATTATTTCAGACACTCATGGTGGTAAGCTGATCTCACAGCTATATCATGCTTGCTTTAACCTTCAGCCAACCCATGACACCAACCTGCGAACTACATGGGAGTCTGAACTGGATATCCCCCTCCCTGACGAGACCTGGAATGCCTGCTGCAGACAAACATGATTGGTCTTCATGTAAAACAGTCACAAGCTCCTTCACTTCAAATTCATACAACATGCATACACTACCCCGGAATTATTGGTTAAAATAGACCATAAGTGATCCCCGACTTGACCTTAGTTTAATGAGACTATGGCGAATTTTGCCCACATGACGTGGACATGCCCCATCATTGTCGAATTTTGGAGGGACTTCTTTGGTCGCCTAGCTTTGATGATAGATGTAACTCTAGAACCAAGCCCTCTCTTTGCCCTATTACGATACTTGGGTAATGCTTCCAAATCGGTCAGACGATACACCGCCATGGCCCTAATCTTACCCAATTGTGAACTTGCCATTAACTGGGGCAGCAGAACCCCACTCACAATGGAGGCTTGGCTCCGGAGCCTTACATTTTGGGACACCCCTAGTTGATTGTGTGCTACTCTACAAACGCCTATGTCCAGAACTAAAGACACCCGGCTGCCCCAGAGAACCTGCCAGCTGACAATTGATCATTCAGCAGAGGAATAGTGACTACTAGAGGGAGAGAAAAATGCACTTAGAGGTATTCTAAACAATGTATATGTACATTCAAGCCTCCCCTGTTTCCGCCTCCCCATACACCCTGTGATTTTGCAGCATGGACGCCCGTCTCCTCCCTGATCCCTCGTGGTTATTATATTGTTTGTCTTCATTGACGATACTGGAATATTTGTTTCATGTTTGCTCATTTATCCCGCCCGGAAATCGGGAGTCTTTTTGTGCTCTATGTATGGTATGGTAAATCAATCAATAAAAGTTTTCAAAAATCTGAAAAGTTAAACAGGAAAACACAGCAAGAAAAGAGCCCTATAAGGTCCTCGCCCATAGCACTCCATCCTTCCCACAGGGGGCAGCCAGCAACCATTCACACTATCTCTGGCTGCCATTACCTCTATTTCTCCTGAAGGTTGTCCAAAACTGACTATGGCTCCTTCGCTTCCAATGAAGGGTTGAAAGCTGGGTTGGCAGATGTCAGGATTGGCACCTCTCTTAGCCGTGATAGAATCACATGGGATCCTGGTCACGTCCTATGCTGACGTCACTCAATTGGTCGTTACCATTGACAAACAGCGTACCGACGCAGAGCTCCGGTTCAAAAACTGCCTCTTTGACGTCTTTGAGTGGTTAAATACTAATCATCTTAGATGCAATAGCGCAAAGACAGAGATCATTCCAATAGGTAAGAATCCTTCTTTTTGCCCGAAAGATTGGTGGCCCACAGGATCCGAGGCCCCTCCTAGTGCAGTTACATCAGCTAGAAACCTGGGCGTGCAATTCGATTCTTCCCTCACTTTTGATGACCACGTTAAGATCACTGCCGGTCGATGCTTTGGATTAATAAAATCTCTGAGGAAATTTTTTGACTTCCTCCCAATAGCAGCCAGAAAGTCAGTCGCGGTAGCCCTTTTACTTTCCCGACTTGACTACTGCAACGGCCTCATGGCCGGAGTGAAAAAATCCACCCTCAGAAAGTTGCAGAGCTTACAACATGCTGCAGCTCGACTGGTTCTACAACTCCCCAGAAGGTCATCTGCGTCTGCAGCCCTGAATTCACTTCACTGGATGCCACTGCACAAAAGAATCTTTTTTAAACTGCTTCTTACAGTCCATAAAACCATGCAAAACACAGGACCCCGTTACTTTGTAAACCGTTTCAAGCGCTATAACCCTTCGCGTTGCTTGAGATCCTCTGGGACTAACCTGGTTCAAATTCCCAGATTTAAATATAAGACCAGAGGAGGAAAATCCTTCAATGTTCTGGCAGCTAAAGCCTGGAACACTCTACCCGCCGACCTTAGAGCCATAGACAATGAGAACAATTTCAGAAAACTCCTCAAGACATGGGTCTACAAATTACCAGACTCCTCTGTCCTGGCTGCCATTTAGTTCTCTCTTCCATTCATTCCACTTTCCCAGCTATTTCTCTGCAGCTTGCCCAGCGCCATGATGCTCCCTTGGGAGCGAACGCTTGCGCTTTACAAATGACCATAAATATCAAATATCAAATAGGATTTGTTAGGATTCAATATGTACTAAAATAGAGGAGTTGATGGTGGCTGAGACAGGGTGTTCTGAGCTAAGAAGTGGTTGCTGGATTCTGATTTCGAAGCTAGGTGAGGGGTTGGTGTTAGTGTTGTCAAGGCAGGAGTGAAAAAGAAGAAAGTTGAACTGGAACAAAACACTAATAATAAATACAATATGAAGAAATGATAATGACGTAATTTAAATGAAGTTGATAATAATGACAAACTCTTCATTTATTATCATAATGACTATTTATCGGATTGTACCCTAACCCTGATTCTACCCATAAACATAGTGCTATCAGGGTCTTCATTTCCAAAACTGAAAAACGTGCAGGGTCCCACCATTTTTTAGGTCTCGTGCTAGCGTTGCAGTGTACAACACTGCCGCGCAGCGCAAGACATTTTGTAGGGGGTTTCAGAAACTGACCTAGGAATCGCACACGCAGCAGTGTATGCTTTTCCTTTTGGGGCACGCTATTGGGCTTTGCGTGCGTGTTTTTTACAAAGAGAGCATGCAATAGGCCAAAGGCGGGCTGATAGCTCCGCCCATGGCCTATTGGTGTCTATTATGCGCACCAGCCGCCATGTGGTTTCAATTATCGTGCCCTGACATGGGCGCAATAATTGAAACCACAGGTCTCGCTGTGGCGTGCGCTTGCGCACCACTCGTGGGCGTCTTCTTTTTGTGGAGTTGCAGGGGGCCGGGCCCCTCTATATCCAAGACATTGAAGGTGAACTATATCATGGCGAGAGTATTAACTGACAATTTTATTCCACCTTCAGGGCGTTCTAAGTGGCTACTCTCGAGTTCTGGAGAATCCATGGACGCTGATTGCTGTCCAGAAGCGCCCACGTAAAATCCCTGGGGCGCCTACGGATCTTAAAGCCAAAGTTTTAAATATTTCAGAGGCGCATAGGAACAAAGGTCAGATTTGGGAAAGAGAGTACTTGTATTAGTTTAGCATCCCTCTTGTGCCGTGCTTGAAGTGTAAATATAAGAAGAGTAGGTACTCCGTGTCACAGAGTACTGCGGGCCTGGAAGGGATGTACTCTTATTATTATTGTATTTGGCACATGCTAAGCAGTACCTGCACTCCCACTTCACTATGAAAGAAGTACTGGCTCTCAGTACCCACCCAGTTAAAGCCCAGCCCAACAGATTGCACAACCCCTTGCCCGCTCACCACGTGGCAGCTCGTGTTTACTCTTCCTCTCAGACTTAGTTTGATATTCAGTTAATTTGAACAGGTTTACGTGTGAAGGCAGTGCGGCCACCCTGGAGGCTTTCCGGATGAGAATGAAAGGCGGGCCCGTCTCCACACTGGAGCCTGGGCACAGTGCCAGCTCTGCGGGGTCGGGCGGGGACACTGCCAGCATGCGGAGTATGGAGGGCGTCCTTCGGGTTGGGGAGTGGTTTGCTCTGTCTGTAACTGCAGTGAAGTGAAGCGCAACGTAATGCTTATTTCCTCGGTGAGAGGTTACAAGTGAACGTTATATGGGAAAAGGAATTTTCCTGGAGTAAGATATACTTGATTCCCTAAGTTGTTTCCTGTAGAACGTACCCACCTTTATTGATTATTTCATATAAAACCAAACACAGTCCCTATAAAATACTTAATGCAAGTAATTACTTGACGCTGTGTAAATACGCATATCACGGGTGTTACATATTGTGCATTATTTTGCCTGCCTTTATGTAGTATGCAGTAAAATACAAATAAATCTTAAAAGCTGCATGTAGTGACTGCACTAACTTGAAATGTATTAATTCCGTGGCAGTAAAAGTTTTAAGTGCACTGTGCTGCTAACCAATATGAGGTAGATGGAAGTTGTTATGCAAATGTAAAGATCGTGCCGTATACATGTGAAATGAAATGAAAATGAATTTTATAAAGCGCGAATAGCTGCCCTGAGGCGTCCAAGCGCTGTTGTGATGTGCAAGTTATGTTGGTTTGTATAGCCCACTAATCACGGAAAGGGTATTCAGGCACTTGAGCAAGGTGTGTGCTTATATTAA
The DNA here is from genome assembly GCF_964263255.1 of Lissotriton vulgaris. Classification (NCBI taxonomy): domain Eukaryota; kingdom Metazoa; phylum Chordata; class Amphibia; order Caudata; family Salamandridae; genus Lissotriton; species Lissotriton vulgaris. The sequence goes on from NC_141697.1 coordinate 845,623,730, forward strand.
GATCCAGGCTTTCAGCTTCTTGCAGAACTTTAAAAGTGAAGCCGAGGTTCTGATGTGCTAAAGTTAAAGCAGGTTCAGGGGTGCGTCTGTTTAAGAAACTATCAACTGATTTAGTTGGTGAACGAAAATGATCCGAGGCCCTAAAATAAAGGACAAGTCCAAGAGCTACGTCCCTGGATAGCGCCCCCTTTCGAGGGCTCTGAGTAATTACAGAAGAGCCTGGTAGTGACCAGGGGCAGCTGAAGGGTACCCTACCCTTTGCACAGTGGACGGACTGGCCCTCACCCGTCACCCCTTTCCTTAATTTTCCACTGCCTGAATGTCCTTGTCTGCAAACAGGGCGTGCCATCCAAAGTTCCCCGACAGGCCCTTTCTTCAGGGAGATGGAAATTAACATGCCTCTCTTCAAACAGCTGCCAAACATTCCTTTACAACTCTTTAAATTAGCGTGACTCAGCCTTCTTACGAAAGTGCCCAAGGCTGTATGGCCCAAGGACACACTCTCTGGGTAACTTTGCTCCATTAATTAACCCCTCCCAAGGATCAGGGACTATTGCAAGTGTTGAACAACCCGTTTTTTTAACGTTTAGAAATGAGTTTATACTTCTCTGTCATTTATCAGAAAGTGTAAATCAACAAGCGCCATCCTGTCCTAGTTCTTTGCTCAGTCCACAGACAGAATTCATGTTATTAGGAAAGGTAAATAGAGGCTGTCGCTATGAAGAGCAGTCAATCTCTTATCTAATATACTTTGCGACCTCTTTGTCCCTGAACAGGGTATTGGGTTATCAGCTGTGCAAAAAGGAAGTGCTTCAGCACTGACCTGACTTGAAGCCTTTTGTTGAAATACTTTACTTGTTTCCTGTGCTGTTAAATGGTTCTGATATGAACAACATATTTCCACCTTAAAAGTCTTCTATCAATGTAGATTGCAGAAAGTCCACCGTTCTAAGAAACTGCCTCTGTTTTAGGAGTCTAAATAGCTAATGGAATTTTCATTTTGTCCCAAAAAAGTTGCATATGCTGAATATTGAGGCAGAAATTTCATGGCAGGCTTTGTGTAGCTGTGCACTCTAAAGTGGGTTTGACGATCTGTGAATTCACTGAAGGTGATCCACCATTTAACAAAAGATACTGCAATGGAGAGTCTTCCGCTGCTGAGAGAGGCTTTGCTCAACAGTGCCTCCCCCAACCATATTGTGATTGTCTGGTGCCTACTTCTAGCTACCCATGAGTAGAGGAGAAGTAGTGATAAGTGTTTATACAGGCCTTAGTATCTCTACTCCTTGGTGGTGATGCTGCTCGCTGCCTCTCCTGTAAATGTCCAACTAGTCCTCTGTGGAACATCTGTGTGCACGTGCTTCAGTGCCGTCACCCTGGAGACACTGAAGGATGGTTGCTGTCCTGTTTGACATTGTGAACATGGTGGCTGCAGGACATGCCGGTTTCCTTGCATGCTGGATGTGTGGGGATGGGTTCTGCCCATCTGATCCACTTGAATTTTTCGCTTTGTGTTCACCTGATTTTTTTGACCTTTTTACTCTGGGCGAGTCTCACAACAGTAGAACAGAACAAACAGGTGAATGAGAGTTAGTTGTGCTGGGAAGAAATATTAGTAATGTAACACAAAATCTGGTTAGCTCTAAGGATAAGGTCCTGGTCACCCACCCAGAACCAAAAAATGTGACCAAGAGACAGGTCACAAATGTAAACTTGAAAGAATGAACAGATATCCTGAGCTAGAAATTAATCAATATCAGAGTCCAAGTATTAAATCCAAAAAGTCAGAGTATCTTCGTTTTATCTTCATTTATTTTCCATTCCTAGGTAAATCCAATCTTCACCAAGAAGCATACAATAGCCTCTGCCAACACGTGTTTCGTCTTGGTCTGGTGGTGACCAAATGACTTCGTCAGGGCATATGGCTAGAATAGTTCGTAATGAAGTTCTAAGAGGTGTGCCTTAATCCGGCGTACAACAACCGTTGTTGTACGCCGCCTGCATCGGGAAACTTTGTGGACACTGCTCTGTACTCGGAGGACACGAGTGAACCACAAATACTCTTCGGGATTATCTTGTAGTGTAGTTCCTAGTTTCCCACTAGGCCCTGCGCATTGGAATAACATAAACAGTAGTATCGACGTAGAAGTGCGGATCTTCCAGGCCTCTACTGACTATGCTAAACTTAATTGTGTTTGTTACCAACTAGCTCAGAGGTCACTGGAAACTTTCTTCTCTGTATAGGAAGTGATCAGCTTCCCTGGCACAGACAAGAAGGGATTCAGTTTTCCAACAACCGTGCAACATGACAACTTTGCTCCTCAGATCAAGAGTCGATCTCTAGGGTCGTGTGAAACAATAGACAGGTATTTCACTCAGTCAGTTCTAGTGCAGTTTACTTTCACGATATGTATAGAATAGAGACGGGCGTTTGTCAATAAAGGGTTAACATTTATTGAACAGTCTTTCTTCTCGTACAAGAGAAATGAATTGCCACAATTGCAAGACTTGTTATTATAAAAAGTACGTACAGTAAGATAAGTATTGCAAAATAATACTGTAAAAGCATTGATATGGTTTCTTAGCCATACAATGGTTTAAAATGAATAAAACATATATACAGTCTAAAGTGGCTAAAATACTCAACTGGTGCTTCTAACTAAGCCTACCCCAGTGTGCCTGACCTAAGCCTAACACGTGGAAGGGGAGTAAGTAAGTAGCTTTAAGTTAAGTTGGTTTTGCCAAGGTTTGCTTCAAGAATTCTCTTCTAAGGGTTTAGTCAACACCATACCTCTGAATAGAGGTCTGGTATCTCCTTCAGGGGGAACTCGGTATCCCAGTCACCCGCAAGGGTAGACCAGAAACGCTGGAGCTGGATTTCTCTGCAGGAGAAAGGCAGCGTCTCTCTTCAGCGCGTCGAGGAGGAGGCGGGGGGACAGCGTCCGCGGGCAGCTGGAATCTGCTGGGCTCTTCGCAGAGGGACAGCTGTTCAGCTCCTAAGCTCACCACACCATCGTTCGCGCTTTGGCAGCGATAATGGTATCAGTAGCTTCACCACCAGCAATGGGACAGCAGCAGCATCAGCTGCATACAGCATACAACAGCAATGGGACACCAGCAATTGCTTAAGGCAACGTTGGTAGTATTTATACCTGAAAGGTGCCTGGTTTGACGCAAGTTTGCTGGACATAAGACGTCAATTAAAGATGTCACTAGGAAGTGATAGCTGTCAGTTGCTCATTAGAGTTCCATTACTAATCAAAACACAGCAAGCGGGGATTTCCAGGTTTGCTGAGTTTTTATCTTGTTGAAGAACTCGGAGTGTTAATCTAGGAATATCAGATAGTGACTTCTGCTCTGTCATTGCACTAATTGGTTGCAAAGGAAGTGGCAGAGAGAGCTATCCTGGAATGTGGCTCTGTTCGTGTGAGGCCAGAGATGACTTTCTGAATATCGCACTTGAACGGTTGAACGGTTATGCCAATATAGGGAATAAATGGATTTATTGCCGAATAGGGGCATAAGGTCACAGTATCGATCAGGAACCTAGATAAACACGCAACACCCACTCCACGGCTTCATGTCCATCAAATTACTAAAACTAGAGCAATAAGATGCATGTGTAACATTGCCCACCCCAAAATACATATATGCATTTGAAATAGGCGTATCTGTAATATGTGAAACTTGTAGGTACTGTATGTTTTTGAAGCATAGAAATCATTCAAAAATTATAGCATATGCAATGAATGAACGATTATGCAAAAAGAATTACACATGAAATATCTCTGAAACAGAAGAAGGGCGAGATAAATCATCACATATAAATGCATTGCAATAACATGTGCTAGAGGCTGATGTAAGTTATTATGTCACTAGATGTGTGTAGGAATAGAAGTTTGAACTTCTGTTCTCTAAGAATAGTTTTTACTTTAAGCAAAGAATTTTTCGTGCCAAAAAAAGGTGTCAATATTAAAAAATGTTCAATTCAAAAGAATTATTGCTTGAACGGGGAATTAGAGTTCCAACGCTTTTAGCTGTTTTTGTTGTTAAAAACTGAAGGCCGAATTCAGAGTTCATGGGAACGCAGTGTGTCGGAATGCTTCTCTAAAGTTATTGTTTCTGTTCGGGTGAGAACATCATATCAGACAAGCTCTCAAAAAATTGGACTACAAAATCAGGTGACAGTTCGACCAAGTCTGATAGTGCTGTAACTTTGCAGGTGTGAGAATGATTGCTGTCATCAAGGGCAGGATCAGCAATGCTCACGGATCGTTGTACCTGGATGATGTTGCTGTTGTCACTCGCTCCACTGTTACCACTTGGTCGTAGTACAGGAGTCTCCACGAATGCCGTCATCAGGATTGGTAGCCGCTGGGAACAACACAATGCGTGAGCCTTTATCGGACTGAGCAAAATATCGACGTCCATTGGTACTGCTGAAGGAAGTGCAAGACAGATGTCCAACACGCATTCATCTCCGCAAAGCATACATCGTAGCACAGGTAAGATGCAATGTTGCCATATAGGTCTGAATGAAAGGAACCAGGTCATGTTAAGATCCCTCAGCCTGGCCAATCCAAGGACTTTAGTTATTCTGTCCCGGTAGCGCATTGCTAGGATTGTCTCTTCCATTCCCATGGGAGCTATGTCTGAGTTTCGGCTTGCCATAACGAAGCAGGAGGGTCAAAAATAAAATCCCTGCAACGAGTCCCAAAAATAGTGGTATGCTGCCAAAAACAGAGTGGACAAAATTAGGAACGATTCCCAGAATTGCTTGAAAAGGTGTTAGCAGTCCCGTAAAAATCGTCTTAAATATGCCTGGGATGCCTGTAGCACTAGACATGTTAAGGAGTTGGCTAAGCATTTCTACGAAATGCACAGGGCAATTTTTTGATAAAAGTTCATGAACTTCAGTAGCTGTCCTTGCAACTAGAAGATCATACGTCTCTTTTGATGACGTTATGGGCACTGTTGTCTGCAAAAGCACAGACTTCATTTTGCTTAAAGTATAAATTCGTATAGAATAGAGATTCAGACGAGGCCAGATGGGAGTCGCCATGTCTCCAGGCTCAATCGGAAACAATGCTTGCATACAGCATTTGACCATGGATGTTACGCTTACTAGATAACTTTTCCCTGGAACAAGGCCACAACATCTGTGATCCGTTCTAAGAATGTAACTCCCGTTTGCAAGTTGCATAAAGAAGGGCTCTATCTGAGTTGCAGGTGTGGCAAGCTGGTGGCATGAAAGGTTGTTAGAATTTCCATCACAAGCTCCGTGTAAATTAATACCCTGGCACAAAGGTATACCGCTTAGTGAACATTTACAGTTTTCACCACTAAGAAATACATTTTTGTCGCTGTCACTGTAGCATGAATGTGTATATGGTAATTTCCATTCTGATTTCACATAACCTTTACCCAATCATTCATACTGGCCAGTAGGTATGTATTCAAGGCATTTTTTAAATTGGAAAGTAGTTATCGGAATAGTGATAATTCCGTGTATTATCCATTCAATGACAGGACTCTCTGACATTGTCAATGGTAATCTTTTAAGTTTTTCGATGCTCAGGATTGTATAGTCTGCTCCTTTCTGTGCCAAACTGATCTGTTTATCAGTAAGGTTAAAACTGGAAAACAATGACGTTGTGTTGATTAAACGCCAAGGCACATAGCCTGAACGAAGATTTTGCAGCGTCCAGCCTAATTGTACAATAGAACGTAATTGAGATTGGCCATGTTGTAACATTAGCAAATCCCTTTCTATTATGTCAAAGGCAGAAGATACAATATTGTCCAATGAATATATTCTGGAGGACAGCGTCATTAACCCATTGTCCACTACAGAAAGTGATTTTTCCAAATTAATACGATCAATTACTCGTATTTTTTCTGCTGTTTCAATTTGTGTGACTTTCCAAGCCTCGTTGTAAGCAGCATAGATACTGGTCGCTATGAAACGCTTTTGACGCTGTTTGCGTGGTCCAAGAATGAAATCGCGCAAATCAGCACCATCTTTTAGTAAAGACAAGTGTTGCTTAATTTCAGCCAGTGTGGATGATGTTAGCCATTCAAGGCAGAGTTTCCCTACACTGTATGTTGTTACTATCCCTGGATGTTGGGAGTATCTTTGGTCTAGTCTGGTCAATTTTAACCCCTGTGTTTTGTTCAGGAATCTATCTTGACAGTTGTTTGTGTCAATAGGCCAGATTAACCACTTTTTCCAATCAGGATGTGTTCTGTTAAAATGTAAAATTTGTGATACGTCTTACTCAATATCTGCAGTTGCATTTTCAGGTATTGGCTTTGGAATAGACGGTTTTTTTAAGTCTTTGATCTTAGCTAAGCCAAGACAGGATGTTTGGTGAATTGTGCCATTTAAAAACATCATTTGTTCTGGTATCATGCAGGTTCTGAATAGTGCTTCTAAGCCTTGTACCTGACAATCTGTTGTACCCAGATTGTTTTTGTTTCAATGTTATTTTTCCAATAATCAAAACCAAATGTCATCATTTTTTCATAAAATGCCTCAGAATATATCAATTTAGAATCACTGGTGTTAAACCCTGAGAAGTACTTGAATTTCTCATAGAATGTTTTAGAACTACTTTTTGGTGGTGTAGCACAATGTTCCCATTGATTATACTTAAAAACATTTCTAGGCTGTGCAGATTTATGCAAGTAATGGTCGCCATAATGGGTAAAACAAAACATTTGTTCATAACTAGACAAACCTTGTAAATAATCATGATCTGTAAATCTAGCTGACATTACTAAATCTGACATCATATTATTATTACTTTCAAAGTCCCAATCATCAGAGAATGTACTAGGTTTTACAAAGTCACTTAAGGATACCTTCAGTTGATGAGGATACTTCAGGATTTCGACCGGACCATAGATCTCATAGTCTGTTTTCTCCCATACTACCCCACCAGGTATTGGAATTGCTGTGACATTTACTGTTGACAGTTCTCTTTTCTTCACGTGCGATGATCTGTGTGGTTTGAGGACTAAGTTGATGTTCTGACTTGCTGTGTCCATTCAATTGTAATAAACTTTCCTAAAATTAAAACTAAAATTAGGCATAGTAGGAGTATGAATACCCCTGAAATAATCCAATGCTCAATCAACGGTGAATCCAGATATAATTCTTTGATTTGTTGAAAGAGTTCCCTTGTAGTTTCATTAGAATACTTTTTTGTTTCTGGCATCACTTCGGGGTCGTTTTGATCTTCAGAGAAGTTGTCGAAGTTGATGAAATAACCAGAGGCAGTTCTGTCAATTGTTGGAATTGGATTCTCAATTTGACTTTCGGTAGCAGATTCTGATGCTACATTAATGTAGACTGGTGTTTCTTGACGAACTGTTTCAATCTGTGTTTCAAGAGGCACGAGATCCATGGCATTATTGCATAGTCCTTCTCTGTGCACTGCAGGCTGATCGAATGTGATTAGTCTTTCAGTTTGAACCTCTTGGATTGTTGCAAGTTTGGGTATTCTGTTGTTTCTTGGGAGTCCACTGGGCCTACTGTTGATTATAGGCCACATGCTTGTGGTTTTACCAGATCGATAGACACGACTCTGTTCTCCTTTTTACCAGCAAGGGGCGGTAGTACTACTGATATTGTTCCGGTGACTGCCAAGACACGTACTGCTTTTCTGTAAGAAGGCCCAAATTCCTTCTTCACCGCGATCTTCTCTCTGACTAGATCCCCAATCTTTGGAATCCAGACAGGCCTTGCTGTGGCTGTTGCTGGTGGTGCCTCGTCAGTGGTATCTGGCTGTTGCTTTAACTTTATGTAGCTTAAGGATTTTCTTGTTTCATTCAGTTCCTGTAAAACAGCCAAACGATCCTTTACATCAAAGTGCGTTGTTTCTTCTTGTACCACTGACATCTGACTGTCGAGGTCCTGAATACGCATTCTAATTCCGAACAATAGTTCGTATGGGCTGAAACCTTTTAGAGAATTTCTTGGCAAGTTATTAGGACTAGTCTGGACACTTATTAAATGTTTGACCCACCCAGCGCCTGAACCTAATACCTTCGCTGTTATAGATCGCTTTATGTCCCGGTTTTTTCTTTCTACCACACTATTCCCTTCGGGGTGCGACGGACAAGAATACCGCAACCCAATTCCCATGCTGGCCATGGCCTCCTTATAAGCTCGAGAGCTAAAAGCAGGACCCTGGTCAGAATGGAACGTGGTAATTGCGTATGTGCCGATAAAGACTCGCAGATCTTTTATAACCGTTCTAGCGTCAGCCGAGTGCTGGGGGCCTCATTTTTTAAGTGCTTTTTGTCTTAATGGTGTACACTGGGATGCGCTTCTCTTCTTTGATTGCGCAGATAGACCGCCTTATGCTGTCTATCAGGGATCCTGAAACTACACTGGCCGGTTCATTACTGCGATCTCTGTTGCAGTCTTCACAATTTTGAGCAAAGCATTGAATATCTATGCTCATTCCTGGCCACCAGTACTCTGATTGTAATTCTTTCAGAGAGTCTTTGATTCTTTGGTGTCTCAGACCCAACCCCATGTGTGCTTCCAGTAAGAGGAAGCCCCTCCTGCTCCTGTTTGGAATCACTCTATCCCCCACTCCAGGGATTCGAGCAACGGAACGGAGTTTGCATCGATTACGTATGCATAATTGAGTGGATAATTCACGGGTAGTGCTGCACAGTCGCCTTTTAAGGACGTTTTTACTGCCAGCATGGTTTCCCCGTCAATGTATTTTTCTGTACGCTTTTTTGTGGCTACGGAAGCCTGTTTAGTTGCTTCCGCGGAGGCTGTATTAGCCAATGAATTCCCTGCAACGTGAACGCCATCACGTTGAAGACCCTGTGCGTGTACCACGTGAGTCTTTTGTAGTTCTTTCTGTAAAAGAGCTACCTGGTTCCAGAGCAATTTATGCTTTATTGTGGCACCTGTGTCATCTTTGTAATCGTTTTCAATCCAGCTCTGCAATTTATTATTGTAAGAGTTGACGCAAAAATGAGAATCGCACACGATAAGTGTCGGGAATTCACGTTCTGCATTTTCAAGCGCCATCTTTAAGGATCTGATTTCAGTTCTCTGAACCGAACAGTTTCTTACAGATTCAGTTTTTGTTACTTTCGGTCTGAATTTACCGCACAGCCAACGACCTTTAATAATCGCACATGCTGCATTGTAGGATTTGCTCTCTACATTGAAATGCTGTACAAAACTATCTGTATAGATTATACAGGCGTACTGTGGGAGAGGCAGAAGTTCGATTGGCAGAGGATATTCTTCTTCATATTCTAAATCATTCAGTTCTTCGAATTGCGGGCGAAATAGTATTTCCCATCTTCCGCTCCTAGAGAATCTATGCACTGTATCCATTTTGGATCCAGTGACACTGTAGGCAGGTTTACTGGGCTGAATAGCGCCTCGAAGGCGGATTCCGCTGTGAGGATATTAATCCTTTTGCCTTGTGCTAGTTCTCGTTCATTTGCTAATGCAATTTGCACTGCTTTCACAGTTCTTTCTGTGGGACTGAATGTTTTCTCCGCTTGTGTGTACAAGTGAGTTTTAATTGAAATTGGTACCTTTTCTCCCTCATTAGAGGTTAGGTACGAGAATCCGCATCTTCCTGGGATGACTCGGATTACAAGATCGCGTGTGTTGTCACGTGTATCTAATTTTGTTTTTGCTAACATGTCTGTTTGCAGTGATCTCAAAATTTCTGTGTGTTTTTGAGTCCAATTGATTTGTTTAAAATCAGGTTTAATTAGTTCGTAGAGAGGTTTAACCCTCTCTGCGTAATTTAGAATGTAAGTTCTTCCGAAATTCAGAAAACCTAGTATGGATTGTAAATTCTTCAGCGTTTTTGGAGCTTGGAGTACAGCGCACTTCTCTAAGAAGTTGTCCGCTAGGCTTTTTCCTTCACTTGATAATTCATATCCTAAAAATAATACTGTCAGATGGGCAATTCGAGACTTTTTAAAGTTGAATTTGTAACCCTCTGCTGCGAACCCAAGTATAATGGTGTTCACTCTTTTCAAGTGAGTATCCAAGTCGTCATCTGTGAGATAGATATCATCTACGTAAGATAATGCCTCATCATCATATATTTGTAGTAACTCTGTTACTCTAGCTGAGAATAGTCCTGGGCTGTTCTTGAACCCCTGTGGGAGTCGACAGAATTTTTTCTGTGACCCAAATGCTGAGAAAGCGGTCAAATATCTGCTTTCTGGAGCAATGTTTTGACAAAAGAAACCATTAGAAATGTCTAATGTTGTTTTATATTTTTTCCTAACTATATTATTCATTAGGGCTGCACTATGCGAATTTTGTACTGCAAATGTTTTGCAACATGAGTTTAGATGTCTGTAGTCCAAAACTAGACGATATGAATTGTCTGGCTTGGAGACAGGAAACAAAGGATTGTTCATTTGAGTGGTGCATGTTTCAATCACCCCCTGGTATTCAAGTTGATCTAAGATCTCCCTGACTTGTTTTTTAGCTTCTTGCTTTATGGGATACTGCCGTTGGGCAGTTGGTTCACTTTTTAACTGGATTTTGTGAGGAGGTGAGTCCTCATCCCATCCTACATGATGTTTATATAATGCAGGTGCCTGGGCTACTGCCCATTTCCTTGCAAAAGTATATTTTTTGTGAATCGGAATGTGATTCGAGAAGGCAGGCATAATCATTTCTTCGCCACGAGGGCACTCCCTGACAAACTCCGGGGGCCAATCTTTTTCAGCTAACAGAATATCGTAGCCTTTTGAGAGTTTATCCCAAAATAGACCCCTAATTTTCCTAGTCTTATCACCCTCTATACGCAATGTTATTTCGTATATTTAATGGGGCTCGCTAAGTCTGGTGTCGGCAGTTTCAACCTGAATGTATTCATTCGTGTTCACTGTCTCCAGATGACTCATCAGGATCTTGCGGGCTATACTGATTTCTGCTGCACTGTCTAACATTGTCAATGCCCACTCCCCGTTTTTCAACTGTGTCCTCAGTATTCTCGGCATGTTCGATTACTCTAATACTAGCTACCTTCTTTTTTGGAAATTGTGATTTCTTATTTTGAGCAGGTTCCTTGTCTTTGGACTTGGTGTGCTCTCCTGGGTCTGACCGTCCTCTTCTTTCCGATTTCTGCGAAAAAGATCGAGAGGGACGTGTATCAATACTTTGATATCTATCAGGCTTCTTTAAATTATCCCTATTTCTAAGGTTATATCTTTTCTCAGAGGGTTCCCGCTGGGGAGACTGGTGTTCTCGAGTCGGAGTTCTTTCCCTTGTCGAGGAGACCTTCCTCTGGATTGGAAAACTTTTTCTTTGGGACTGGACTGTTTATTTCCATCCCAGCTCTTTTTAGGAGTGTTTGAATTATTTTTAATAAATAATTTTTCAGGATTTTCGAGCAGTTGGGGCTTAACTGGTTTTCCACCCAAGCTGTCTCTACCTAATTCTTCATAGCATTTTTCTATGATTTTTGCAAGCTCTATTGGTTGATTTGTTATATCTGTTTCCCTCAACTTCTGGCGGATCGCCACAGATGCTGCTTCTCCTTTTATGTTGGCTAATAATATAGCCGAGACCTGCTTGAAGTCTTTCAGTAATTTCATACCAAGAGTTAAAGCGGGTTCTGGACCGTATTCATTCTGAATCTGTTCTAGCACTTCTGGTATTACCGCCATTGACGGAACACCGTGTGTTTTTGTGTAAATGGAAGCAAAGACTGTACCCCAAGTGTCACAGTCCTCCACGTACGGTGCGACCCCCATAGGAAGGCAGATGGTCAAGATTCTGTGTTTCTCTATAGGGGTAGTATTAGGAAATACTGCCTCTATTTGAGTGATTTTCTGCGCTAACCAGAAAGGAATTTGTTCCCGTTTTACGAGTGTTTTACCAAGACATGATTGTATGTTCTGTGGTGTAATTTTATTTGTATTCCCCTGATGAGGGGTCAGCTGTGGTACATTAACAGCTGGTTGGACTGTTGCAGTCCGCATTACATATTGGACTAATTGCCTATGTATTTTAATTAGTGTTTTTAGCTGTACTAACAGCTCTTCTCTAGACATTTTTACAATGTCCGGATGTGGTGTGTAGCCGGCTAGAACCGGCCACGTTGCTCCTGGTCTACCTAGTGGACCGAGCCTAGTTATGTGATCATTGTGTTTTAGGGCGCCATGAAACCAGAGCAGGTGCTTCTTGGAATTTTAGTGGAATTTCAATCTCCTCGAAAGGAGCGTACTCTTCCGGAGGTTCCTCTATTTTGTAATAGTGAAACTCTTTTGTTCTAGCGTTTGCCGCTGGAAAGTTTATCCATGAATAGAATACCTCTGTCTGCCGATATTCGCTAGCCTCTATCACGAAAATTACTGTACCACCTTGTGGTGTCAGTCCGTTTTCTATAAGTTTTAACGTTATAGATTTTCTTAAGTGTGCCGGGATGATTATTGCACCCGGTACAGTATCGTCAGAATCCTGCTGAGTCGCATTTACTGCACCCCCAGTCGTTCCGTTGTTTTCTACTGACATTCTATAAATGCAGGTTTTGCAGAGTAGGTCTCCAAGGAGACAAAGATTAGGTGCACAATATTTTGGAACACTGTATCCTTCAACGTTGAATAAACCAGAGCTTTACATAGGAATCTCTTCCTACTAAGGTCGGGCGGATTTTAACCTTTCACCCACTCCAGACGTCTATTGGAGTATTTACGGGAGAAAGGGGTCTGTTTGAAATATGCACGACTGAGTTACTCAAACGTCTTGCGTTAGTTTATCGCCTTACCAAACGTTTGGGCGCCATGTAGTGTAGTTCCTAGTTTCCCACTAGGCCCTGCGCATTGGAATAACATAAACAGTAGTATCGACGTAGAAGTGCGGATCTTCCAGGCCTCTACTGACTATGATAAACTTAATTGGGTTTGTTACCAACTAGCTCAGAGGTCACTGGAAACTTTCTTCTCTGTATAGGAAGTGATCAGCTTCCCTGGCACAGACAAGAAGGGATTCAGTTTTCCAACAACCGTGCAACATGGCAACTTTGCTCCTCAGATCAAGAGTCGATCTCTAGGGTCGTGTGAAACAATAGACAGGTATTTCACTCAGTCAGTTCTAGTGCAGTTTACTTTCACGATATGTAGAGAATAGAGGGACGGGCGTTTGTCAATAAAGGGTTAACATTTATTGAACAGTCTTTCTTCTTGTACAAGAGAAATGAATTGCCACAATTGCAAGACTTGTTATTATAAAAAGTACGTACAGTAAGATAAGTATTGCGAAATAATACTGTAAAAGCATTGATATGGGTTCTTAGCCATACAATGGTTTAAAATGAATAAAACATATATACAGTCATATATACATTAGGCTAAAATACTCAACTGGTGCTTCTAACTAAGCCTACCCCAGTGTGCCTGACCTAAGCCTAACACGTGGAAGGGGAGTAAGTAAGTAGCTTTAAGTTAAGTTGGTTTTGCCAAGGTTTGCTTCAATAATTCTCTTCTAAGGGTTTAGTCAACACCATACCTCTGAATAGAATGATGGAGGTCTGGTATCTCCTTCAGGGGGAACTCGGTATCCCAGTCACCCGCAAGGGTAGACCAGAAACGCTGGAGCTGGATTTCTCTGCAGGAGAAAGGCAGCGTCTCTCTTCAGCGCGTCGAGGAGGAGGCGGGGGGACAGCGTCCGCGGGCAGCTGGAATCTGCTGGGCTCTTCGCAGAGGGACGGCTGTTCAGCTCCTAAGCTCACCACACCATCGTTCGCGCTTTGGCAGCGATAATGGTATCAGTAGCTTCACCACCAGCAACGGGACAGCAGCAGCATCAGCGTACTGCATACAGCATACAACAGCAATGGGACACCAGCAATTGCTTAAGGCAACGTTGGTAGTATTTATATCTGAAAGGTGCCTGGTTTGACGCAAGTTTGCTGGACATAAGACGTCAATTAAAGATGTCACTAGGAAGTGATAGCTATCAGTTGCTCATTAGAGTTCCATTACTAATCAAAACACAGCAAGCGGGGATTTCCAGGTTTGCTGAGTTTTTACCTTGTTGAAGAACTCGGAGTGTTAATCTAGGAATATCAGATAGTGACTTCTGCTCTGTCATTGCACTAATTGGTTGCAAAGGAAGTGGCAGAGAGAGCTATCCTGGAATGTGGCTCTGTTCGTGTGAGGCCAGAGATGACTTTCTGAATATCGCACTTGAACGGTAATGCCAATATAGGGAATAAATGGATTTATTGCCGAATAGGGGCATAAGGTCACAGTATCGATCAGGAACCTAGATAAACACGCAACAATCTATGAACTGACCTATATGATACGGGTTGGGTTTATACTCTTCTCATAACCCCAAAGGATTGAACTTATGGATTTTGTTATTTATTGATACCTTTGGAGAATACTTTGGATATCGTGGAACATCTTGGAAATAACATATGAGTGGATGCTGTGAATGGATTAAGGCACACCTCTTAGAACTTCATTACGAACTATTCTAGCCATATGCCCTGACGAAGTCATTTGGTCACCAGACCAAGACGAAACACGTGTTGGCAGCGGCTATTGTATGCTTTCTTGGTGAAGATTGGATTTACCTAGGAATGGAAAATAAATGAAGATAAAACGAAGATACTCTGACTTTTTGGATTTAATACTTGGACTCTGATATTGATGAATTTCTAGCTCAGGATATCTGTTCATTCTTTCGAGTCTCACAACAGGTGACCCACCCACAGTAAACACACAATAAGTGGACTAGGCATGTCTGCCAATAGTGTCAGCTTTTTAGGTTTCGCCTAGCGATGCAGCGCGTGCGCTGTTTGCCTTGGAGAGACCTATTGTTGTCGGTTTGGTGGGCGAAGGGGCACTGGATATGTGCACTTGCCTGGACAGCCAATGTGCACGTGCACAGCATCTCCTCTATGGCGATGTTAGCTTTCACACGCTCCCACCTCGCTCTCACTTTCATGCGCTTGATTTAGCTTTCACTTTCACTGCGGCGCTGACTTCACACAAGGCAGACACATACATTTCAGAGCTGAAGCATATCAAAATCTTTTTTCACCACGCGATGTAACTTTTCTCTGCTGCTTCTGTTCACGCAGCATGACAGGGTACACTGTCCACACTTCTGCTGGTCACACTACCTCCTGAGATGCATTGTTCATTACCATCCTCATCTCCACACCATCCAGTTACTTTATACCTAAAATGGTGTCCGCTTGCACTGCACAGTAAGTTAATAGTGTTGTACTTTGTTTAATTTGTCCTACTTTTAAGTAAAACATTTTAAATTAATTTACATTAACTTTTAACATAAAAATGTACACAATTCCTTTTAACCTTAATACACTTTTATAAATGTTCCTGTACTTTATTGCACTAATTCAATGGTGGGGCTGGCTACTCATCGGGTATCCGAATTTCCAGTTCCAGTGTGAGGCAATGCAAGTGCAAGGTCGCTGGTGGAGGTCAGCTGAACGGATGTTAATCTGAGAAGCAGATGACCGTGGCTCTCAAGACTATCAGGTAGATTCATCATCGGCCCGTTTTGCGAGTCTGTAATAGCGATTATTAAGGAATCGCTATTACAGACTCGCAAAACGGGAATCATGTACAAATCGCAATTTTGTTTGCGATTCCTACAGCTTCCTTATTTGCGATTAGCTAATTGCTAATCGCAAATAAGGAATAACTCCCCATTCATTCCTATGGGCCTAAAGGCCCATAGGAAAGAATGGGAAGACATATCCATGTGCGAATCGCTATTAGCGATTCGCATTCTGAGTTTGCGATTTCAAGGGTGCAGGGGTGTCCAAAGGTCACCCTGTTGCACCCCTGAAATGATATTAGACGCTGGTGTTACGCACACACATGTCCCAAGGACATGTGTGTGTGTAACATACAACTTAGAAAAATGCACTTAAGTGCATTTTTCTAAGTTTCCACTATTTACCATGAGGTTTGACTTTGCGGTAAATAGCAGGCCGAAATTGCGAATTTGCAATTTTTAAATGTTTCATGAATTGCATTTAAGGAATCTCAATTAGAGATTCATTAAATGCAATTCCCAATCCCAAAAATGAGTGTTCATGCCCATCACCAGAAGCCACCAGCAGGCATTGAGTATTGGCCAAACCTAGTGAGTGAGAATGAACACCCAGGTGTAGAATTAATATCACTGAATGAAAGTTTGCAAGAAGGTGTGGGGTTACCTCAAATGAGTGAGACTAAGGCATGAGCCTGAGTGAGACTGTGCTCCAAGACTTAAAACTCATAATAAGTGACATTGTTCACATCAAATATGTGACTGCTCGCCACGGTGTTACAATTACATTCAATTAGTAAGAGTGTGGTAATTGAGTGGCTCTCGAAATAAGTGAGCTAGGCTTTGATTCATGAAGTGAAACTAACAGAGAACAGCAGTGAATAAATGAATAACAAGTATTTTTATTATTGTATAATTACTTACAATCATTGCAAATTGTGCATCATTGACATAAAATAACAGTTAAAAAAGGTCCTCTCCACTTTCGTAAATACTGACTTTGTGTAATAAATGAAACCTGATATAGAACAATAATTAAAAACCGGACCTCACACCTCTTGTAAACAAGCATTGGCATAGCCAATAGGTCTCGCATTTGGGACCTTATAAGTGTTTAGCCATGCAACAGTTGTTGTTGTTGTTGTACCAAGGATATTCTGCTGCATAACAAAATACTTATAGGGTCCAAAAAGCGAGACCTATTAGCTATGCCAGTGATTGTTTGTTTTTTGTTGCTGTTTTGTTTAAATTGCCAGATCTACAATAGCTGGACATGGTTTTTGTTAACAGTTCTTTGCATCAAATGAACATGTTTTCATTGCTCTGAATGTTGTTTCCATTCTGGTTGTAGGAAGCAGTCATTCCCGGGGTGTGGGGGTGGCCTAGCTCTGCGCATGTGGCAAAGTTTGCAAGTGAGAAAAAGCCTGGTGCAGTCGCAATTTACAAGTGTGGAGTGAATGAGCCCCAGCCAGCATGACTCACTCACACAGGAGTTCATTCACTGCACCTGCATACTCAGCATGGTTTAAGGAAACTCGACCACTCCCTCCCAGGCATCGAACACATATTTACCAAGAAACTCTGAGAAGAGCCTGCCTGCTGCACAGACGGCTGGTGGTGTGTGTGCCTGGTGAAAGCATGCACTGACGGCTGGTGGTGTGTTTGCCTGAAGCATGCACTGACGGCTGGTGGTGTGTGTGTCTGGTGGAAGCGTGCACTGACAACTGGTGGTGTGTGTGCCTAGTGGAAGCGTGCACTGACGGCTGGTGATGTGTTTGCCTGGTGGAAGTGTGCACTGACAGCTGGTGGTGTGTGTGCCTGGTGAAAGCCTGCACTGACGGCTGGTGGTGCATGTGCCCAGTGAAAGCGCACACCAACGGCTGGTGGCGTGCGTGTGCCTGGTGGAAGCGTGTACTGACGGCTGGTGGTGTGTGCTTGGTGGAAGCGTGCACCGACATCTGGTAGTGTGTGACAGTTGGAAGTGTGTGTGCCTTGTGAAAGTGTACACTGATGACTGGTGGTGTGTGTGCTTGGTGGAAGCGTGCACTGATGGCTAGTGGTGTGTGTGCCTGGTTGAAGCGTGCACCGACAGCTGGTGGTGTGTATGCCTGGTGGAAGCGTGCACTGATGGATGATGGTGTGTGTGCCTGGTGGAAGCATGCAATGATGGCTGTGGTGTGTGTGCCTGGTGGAAGCGTGCACTGACGGCTGGTGGTGCGTGTGCCTGGTGGAAGCGTGCACTAACGGCTGGTGGTGTGTGTGCCTGGTGGAAGCGTGCACTGACTGCTGGTGGTGTGTGTACCTGGTGGAAGTGTGCACTGACAACTGGTGGTGTGTGTGCCTGGTGGAAGCGTGCACTGATGGCTGGTGGTGTGTGTGCCTGGTGGAAGCATGCACTGACGGCTGGTGGTGTGTGTGCCTGGTTGAAGCGTGCACTGATGGCTGGCGGTGTGTGTGCCTTGTGGAAGTGTGCACTGACAACTGGTGGTGTGTGTGCCTGGTGGAAATGTGCACTGACAACTGGTGGTGTGTGTGCCTGATGGAAATGTGCACTGACAACTGGTGGTGTGTGTACCTGGTGGAAGTGTGCACTGACAACTGGTGGTGTGTGTGCCTGGTGGAAGCGTGCACTGATGGCTGGTGGCGTGTGTGCCTGGTGGAAGCATGCACTGACGGCTGGTGGTGTGTGTGCCTGGTTGAAGCGTGCACTGACGGCTGGCCGTGTGTGTGCCTGGTGGAAGCGTGCACTGACAACTGGTGGTGTGTGTGCCTGGTGGAAATGTGCACTGACAACTGGTGGTGTGTGTGCCTGGTGAAAATGTGCACTGACAACTGGTGGTGTGTGTGCCTTGTGGAAGTGTGCACTGATGGCTGGTGGTGTGTGTGCCTGGTGGAAGCATGCACTGATGGCTGGTGGTGTGTGTGCCTGGTTGAAGCGTGCACTGACGGCTGGCGGTGTGTGTGTCTGGTGGAAGCGTGCACTGACAACTGGTGGTGTGTGTGCCTAGTGGAAGCGTGCACTGACCGCTGGTGGTGTGTGTGCCTGGTGGAAGCATGCACTGATGGCTGTTGGTGTGTGTGCCTGAAGGAAGCGTGCACTGACGGCAGGTGATGTGTGTGCCTGGTTGAAGCGTGCACTGACGGCTGGCGGTGTGTTTGCCTGGTGGCAGCGTGCACTGGAGACTGATGGTGTGTATGCCTAGTGGAAGCAGGAGCATTCACAGCGATAGAAGACACAAATGAAACTGACGAAGAGGAGGGGGAGAAGGGAGGGGGAGTGCGAGCAGAGGAGCATTATTCACAGCTAGAAGACACAAATGAAGCTGACCAGTAGGGGGGGAAAGGGAGGGGGTAGTGCAAGCTGAGTGGGAGTAAAATTGGAAAAATACATGGTGAAATGTCCATTTTTCATCCTAAACAAATCAGAAGTCCCTTCCCACTTCCCTTTTCTTAGAAATAAGTCTCCCGTTAGAGCCCATCTGATGACTCTGTCAGTTTTGGCTGCATTGTCTTTAGTCTGTCCAGTGCACCCCACTTACTTCCGGTGACGTGATCTTGTACTTCCTGTTCTGAAGGAGTGGGTTCGCTCATGAACAAGTCAGCAGCACCAGGCCCTTTGAAAGTTCTAATGTTTCGTGCATTTTGGAAGATCGCGCGCATATATATCAAATACATACTGTGTGGCTAGGGTACAGGGCTACTCCCTGGAGACTGCAGACAGCATTCACTAATGTGTACAGGGGTGAAGGTGCTATCTCTCTCGCACATTCCATGGTACAAGGTAGAGTTTGTCCAGGCAGTGAGTGGACCGTGCGGCGGCCTCCTCCCAGAGGTAAAAGTATGTTGGTCTCCACGCAGAAAAGTCTAACCGAATTACAATCATGCTATCGACCCCGGAAGGTGAAAAGGCCCTGCTTCCCCACCAGTTCGTGAATAGAGCTCGAGACTCGATTGTTGCACCTGAGCAGTTGCTGAAATCGAGATACTTTTTGTTTACATCCAGTTGTTAATCCGCCCCAGAGATTCCCTCGTGATGCTCTAATGCCTGACTCAGGGAAGGGCTGGCTGCGTCCTTGGTGCTGCGGCTGATGGATGCTAACTCTTAGCGCACACTGCAGTCTCCAGCTCAGCGCAGATGGCGCCTGGTGAGCCCTGGAGGTAGTGTGAGTGTGAAGTGCGGCTCTGGGTACGCCTTAATGGTGAATGAGCTGTACTGCTGCACTCTGCATTAATGACCCTAAAAGCGCGGAATGCTTGGCTCTTAGAAACTGCAGAGCTGGCCGGCCGCTGCAGTGAGAAGGCACCTCGTGCATGGCTGGAAACTGACAGCACGCCTCCCCAGCTGCGGGTCCTGGAAGCTTCCCTCACAGAGAGGACAAGTGCAGTGCAGGCAGTCAGTGTTAAGACACGGCCCCACAGCCATTAAAGTGAAAGTGGCCAGATGGCTCCCGGAGCAGCAGCCAGCGGGAAGAGCTGGGTGCGCTCTGTGGTGGGAGAGGGGTAGGAGCATTCAAAAGGAAAGCCTTGATCCAGCCATGTGTGGAATGCAGAAAGCCATATGGCGGCTGCCCACGTGCACGAATGCGTGGACCGCAAGCTGGTGGCCAGCAAAGCTTGTGCAAGCACTTTGAAATGCCCCTAACTAAATGTCCCGCAGGGCAACGCATGCGCTGACTCAGCGAGACCTAAAAATGGCTTTCTGCAAAAATGCAACATACTACATGCCCCTCTTCTGCCTTTCCTATAAATTTCACATCAGCGGCCTAAAATGACAGTTGAAAAACAGAGCCCTCACCTTATATTAACAATAACTTTCTGCAAAAATGCAACGTGTTAAATGCCCTCACTCCGGTCTTCAAATGTGACCCCATTTTTCGAGAGAAGTTTCTGCTGTTGAAACCCCACTTATACCAGCGACGATCCTGACTTGAGGGAAACCAGTCAAAATCAACAATGTAAAAATGTGACCTATTCTTAACAAGCATTTGCAATGCAATAGGTCTTGCATTTGCGAGAGTTTAAGCTATTGGCATTGTAAACCAACATGTAAATAAAAGGCATTGCCATTTACAATGCCAATAGCTCAAACTCTCACAACTGCGAGACCTATTGCATTGGAAATGCTTGTTCTTGGGAGCTGGTGCCAATGCTACTAAATGCCGAGGTTGCCTAATTTGAAGATTGCTGAGTGCTGATTCTATCTCATGCTCCATCACCCTATTCTTTCTTTCCCTTTATCTCACTCTTGCTGTTTGTTTTTCATGCAAACTTTTCTCATTGTTTTCCGCCAAACTCTGACGATGAACCTAAATCCAGGTTTTAAAAACATGGGTGCTGAAGTCCACCACAACATCTTAGTTCTCACACTTATCTTAACTCCAAATGCTGTCTTATCTTTAACGTTACCATTAAGCCTGACCCTAAATGTGTTTTACGAGGTGCATGATTGAGAAGAGGAGTATGTTGTGGGCAGACAAGATGACTGGAAGGGAGGTGATTTTGCTTACTTGCAGACCTTGATGTAGGACTGTGTAATGGCCTTTATTGCCAAAAGGGCTCGTTTTGCGTTTGGCCCACAGCGGATATAGAGACTTAATAATAGTGAATTTTTATAACAATATTGCAGGGCACAAACAGGGAATGTTTATTTCTGGTATTGAGCAGGCCATTGATGCAATGTTACTTAGTACACCTAAACCAGCTGCCATACTATGGACAGGAGATTTTAATATCAAATCATGTACTTATGCACTCAAGGGGGCATGCGGCCATAGGGAGGAGTACTCGGGAAGGGAAACAACATGTGTATACAATCACTTCCCTCATAATAACCTTGGCAGCGCTCTGAATAACTTATTGGCTAAATACGATCTGGAACTTCTCGAATGCAATAACAATGCAAACAACGCCAGATGTCCGACATTCCATGGAAGGAACAGCCAATCTTTTATTGATCATATCATGGTATCTTGCTCTGTAACCTATATTAATGTCTGGGTGATTGAACAAATGGTCAGTGATCACAACAGCGTAACTGTCGAATTGCTGGGTTGGGGGACCAAAAAGAATTCCTATGGTCGACCAATCCAGGACATCGCTGTAGGAAGACCGAACGGGACGAGGGTGAAGTGGACAAAAGTTGACCCCGCTAAATTTGTTCCCAATGTAATTACAAACTGCTGCGGAGAGGTGGAGTACTGCCTATCCCCGACACCACGCCCACAAACCCTGCTATCCAAATTTTTAACTATAACAAAAACTATTGAGAAATCACTGACACGCAATATCCGGAAACCAAGAAAAGTCAAGACGGCGTGGTTTGATGACAATTGTGCTCAGTCATTAAAAAGGTTAAAAATTTCGCTTGATGCCACACCAAGAGACTCTTGCAAGATTAGGGAAGAGCGTCATAACTATAAAATTGCACTATCCACCCGGAAGAAAGAACTACAGGACGAGGCCTGGGCAAAATTAGATCAGGCTGCAGAAACCAAAGATCATAAACTATTTTGGGACACTGTAAATAGTCCGTTCTTGAAGAACGACAATATTCCTGAACTAACCTCACATGTTAGTTGCCAGGCCTGGATTGTACACTTTACTGAGATTTTTAACTCTGATTTTACTCATGATTTTATTCCTGTTCCAAATCTTACTGTCTTAAATGATATGCCAACCTGTTTTAAATGGGAGAAATTATTGTTTTCGGTGTCTTTAAATGAGGTGATTGAGGCAATTGAGAAGAGTAAGGGGGGGAAAGCCCCGGGCCCAGACGGGGTCCCCGTGGACTTCTTCAAATCCGAGATCGATTTATGGGCCCCTATTCTAACACACTACTTTAATGCTGCTATTGAGGATGAGTTGCCAACCTCATGGGGTCAATCCATCTTGGTGCCACTCTTCAAAAAGGGTTCAAGGGCTGAAGCACGGAAATACCGCCCAATTTCTCTCTTAGACTCGTCGCTAAAGATACTGAGTCGCGTGCTTCTGGTAAGACTAGAATCCTGGGTTGAAGATAAAAATGTCCTTTCACCTATTCAGTATGGGTTCCGAAGAGGTATAGGAACCATGGAGCAGTGCGTGAACCTTGAACTTATCATTGGCAAGTACACAAGAGCCAAGGAGGGGAATTTGTTCATGTGCTTTGCCGATCTAAGTTCTGCATTCGATCTAGTGGAACACGCACTGCTCTGGCCAACACTACTCGCTATGGGCGCACTCCCAGAGATCATTCACCTACTGGCCAGAATGTACAACAGCCTTTCAAGCAAAGTCAGATTCGGATCAAACGGAGAATGCACCCCCTTTTTTAAAATTGGTAGAGGGATCCGACAAGGGTGTGTGCTAGCCCCCTTGTTATTCTCCCTTTTTATAAATCAGGTTGACCAATCCTTACAAGAATCTTTAGCTGATGCCCCTATTATTAATGGTAAACAAATACCCGTCCTCTTATATGCGGACGACGCGGTCCTGATTTCCAGGACCGCGAATGGGCTCCAAAAGCTAATTGATAAATTTCACATTTTTATTAAGGGCAGAAAGCTTAAAATTAACAAGGGCAAGACTATGGCCATGATCTGTGGAAAGAAACTAAAGAAAAGCAAGTCATTCTTTTTAGATGGGGATAAACTTGAATCTGTTCAACATTTTTGCTATTTAGGTATTACCTTTTCAGGAGATGGGAGATGGGTAAACGAGCAATCCTGTGTAGGCATGAAGATGACTAGAAACACAAATTGTATCTTCAGATTTGTTTCTAAATTGGGGGGCCGTAGAATAAGAGAGATGATTTCCATCTACAACTCAAGGTGCATGTCGTCTGCCCTATATGGAGCAGGGATATGGGGATATAATCCCCAGATTGCCCAATCCATCCAGCAAGAGGAAAACAGGTACTTGAAACGCTTACTATGTCTCCCTGCTTCAGCGTCAAATGAGATCACTCATAGAGAGCTAGGTTTAAATCATGCCACAGATCTGATTGCATTGCGTCCTCTTTCCCTTTGGCGATCCATATGGGCTAAAGAAGAAACTAAGTTCACCCAGGAAGTAATCGTAGACTGTATTATACTGGATCAGCATTCGAAAATCCCCTGGTTAAAACACATTTTCTCTTGGTACAAGATCCTTTTTGATCAGGACATTTTTAAAGATATTTTAACAGAATCAGTTTTAACGAAGTGTGACCTTAAAACCACCTTTATAGATCACGCAAAAGGGGCCAGAATGAAGAAGTATGCTATGCAAAGTACGTTTAAACTGCATTTGGAGTATAATTTAAGTATAGGATTTTCATCCTATCTCACATTTGTTAATATTAACTCCCACCGCTTTGTTTTAGCACGCCTGAGGTTGGGTATAGTCCACCATCTGGTGGCTTTCCCTATTGTAAAAAAACCTGGGTTATGCCCGTGCCCATGCGACGGGAAATCTAAACAGAGTATCTGCCACTTTTTACTATTTTGTAATTTTTATACTGGTTTTAGAAAGTTTTATCTGAAGCAACTATTTTTGGAATACAGTACGTGCAATATAAGAGCTGCAATGCAACTGTTGTTTGACTTGTCCTCCCCGAATGTGTGTTACCGTGTAGCCATCTATATTCTTAAATGTATTGGGCACAGGAAATCAATTATTATATGAGCCCCCTTCTTTCCTTTATCCCCCGTTGGTAAACACATCTAATGAACAACTGTGAGTTACTGTTAAACTTTTGCATTTCTCTTATATGAATTTTATCCACTCTGTATTTTTACTTGTTGATTGTATCCTTGATAATGATTACCTTCCGGCTTTGCACTTTTTCTTGCACTAATGTCTTTTTTCAAATTCTTTTAAAACAAACCGCTGCTAAAATACCTATGATTTCTAATATCTATAAGACCATACAGATGTTGCACTTTACTTATAATTTTGCATATTTGCACATACCAACTGCACTTTATGCCTATCAAAGGTCTTTTCTGATTTGCACTATTATACCTGGCGTGTTTCGCACTAAACCTTAACTGCTGCTAAATAATATACTGTGACCAAATTGAACTCTGTATATCAATGAGATATATCTTATGGGCTTAACAAGATTGGCATGGTTATTGATACAATTTTAAATAAGTTTCATTAGTTCAACCTACACAAATATGTTTTCATACAGTATTGTTGTATGTTGCTATATGGTTGTACTTGTACAAACCGAATAAAGCATTTTGAAACGAAACGGGGCTCTTGGGCAAGACTCGAGTGTTGATTCCTTCACACATGTTCAGCAACAGTCTACAGGGAAAAATATATCCACTAGCCAAAAGCTGAAGTCTCTGAGAACTTTAACAAGCTTGGAAGTAAAGAGACGTGCCTAACAGTGTTGAAAGAAATCACAAAAAAGATTTGGCAGGGCCGGATATAGGAGCGTGTCAATGAGTAATCCTGATGTTGCACTATTGCTATGATGGATTGTTAGGGCTTTCTATATATTTTGCATATAGTTTATAAATTATATATATTGGATCTACCTCTCCTAAGCACCAAGAATATCTATCGGCTTAGGAGAGTGTGTTTTCATGGGGATTTATGTGTTAAGATGAGGTGACTGAGGTTAAGTTGAACCACGTTTCTCTGTTAAGTAGAAGTCGGTTGTTAATGATGAGGCTATGTATCTAAGACCTACCTGAATGCGGATCCTGCACTTTTAATACCACATAGCACTGAGAATGCAGATTATTATCATCACTATTTTAAAATTATGTAAGTAAGTTGTTCTTTACTTAATTACATTTCAATATCCGGTATGAACATGCTGTTGTAACTATTCCTAGTCCGGTCGCCATCAGACAGAGACTGATTGAGATTATTAGTAGTTGCCTCATTGAAATGACCGTATCAATGTATAGACATGTGAAGGAATATAAATTGCTCTCCAACAGAATTGGGGTGAATAACACAGAGGGCATCATTACAAGTGCCCTATTGTAGAGGCTGTTAATTCTGCATATCCGAAGTTAAGGATGCCCAGGTTCAGATGAACTCTAAGGGCCCTTTTACGAGTCTGGAGGTCCGAGGGCTGCCAGACTCATGGTGGCGCGGGGGTGGCAGATCCAACCACCGCCGCACTAGTGGTCCAACCATCCCAATAGGAGTTGGGCGGTCGGACTACCCTGGGACCACTGACTCCACCAGGGAACCACTGTTCTCTGGTGTTGGTGCGATGGTCAGAGGCCGCAATATGCTTAGCAGGACCGCTGCAGTAATTAGGCGGTAAGGCGGAGCGTTTGTACGGTGGTGAAAAACGCCACCGCCCCACTGTAGGTTTCCGCATGCCAAATTTCCACTTTTCAGTAGTCTGGCAGGCATGCAGCATGGCGGTCCAAAGGCGGTGCTTCTTTCAAATGCGACAATGGGACCACACTACAAGTTTCCTGCATGGCATGGACTCATGCCATGCAGGAAGCTATGTGCATGCACACAGTGGGGCACATGTTATGCCCCTCTTGGTGGTTCCACATTTGGGTGAGGCACAGGGGGGTCCTGTAGGTCCCCCTGTCTTCTGCTCCAAGGTTTACTTGGAGGAAGAACTTTCATGTAAACCTTGGAGGAGAGGAAGTTCGTAATATGCTTGGCGGGACCGTGGTGGTATATTGTGGCTTCCCGACCGCCGCTCCAATGCCATGGAACGGTGGTTCCCTGGCGGAGCTGGTGGTCCCAGTGCGGTCCAACCACCCAACTCCTAATGGAGTGGTCGGCCTGCAGGTGCGGCAGTGGCTGGATCAGCCACCGCCTTCTACCAGAGTCTGGTGGTCCTCAGACCATCAGACTTGTATTAGGGCCCTTATTCGTCCCTAAAGGTGCAGAATTTCAAGGAGTTCCAGATTGTACCCTGCGAAATTATAATTTCTGGTGCACCAGCAATTCCTTATTGTCCACATGAGTTTTCTTTAGAGATTTCAAATGCTTTCAGCAGCCAAAATATCTGGGAAAAAATCTGACATTTATGTGGTGTGTCCACTGGCCTTATAATTGCCAATCGGACTGGTAACTGTTATTAACCTACAACAAGGCCAGATGAGCTGATGACAGTTCTCGACCTTGGACCTTATATGAAACTTGCATGCTCTATTATAGGTTTCACTTCTTTCTATGACACATTTCAACAATCACAAATTCGACTTTTCTAGTTTCATTTTATTAAATCGTTTGATGTGGACGCGCAATATGGATTTTGCCTGTTGTTTTCTTCGAAGGTGTCATTATAGTTATTTATACTAGACTCAGATTCTTAAGGAGCAAACTCTGTTTGGTGAAAAGGTAAAGACAGATCTCGATCAACGTTGCAGCTTCTGACCTTAACAGAGCATGTTGCGGAGCAATATTTAGTCACGGCAAGAGTATGTTATATTATATAGTAGTGCTAGAACATGAAGCACAGTTAGCGCCGCTCTGTAGCTGTTGGTCTCTTGTGCGCAGGTGCCATGAAAGAAGAGTATTTGTTTGGATCTCAGTAATTCATGCGGTGCCTTTCTTACCTGCGTGACGATGGTGGAGGTAAACGTGCTCTCGTCATACTCCCATCCATTCTGGCAAGCTTCCGTGTCCATCATTAAGTCGTCCGTGGACCAAGTGGCATTAGTCCGCAACAGCTGCCACTGAGGGGAAGTATATTGTAGACACCGCTCAAACGTCTGTGTTTTTGTCATAGGAATGAAAACCATGAGCAGTTCCCCTGTCAGATTAATGGCGGAGCTGCCGTTAATGACCGCAGTGTTATTGGTCGATGGGCGGCAGTGGTGCTCAGGGATGGCAGCTGAGAAGGTCTGCACGAGGTTGTGACAGTGTATCAGTACGAATGGAACGGTTAACAAAGTGGCGTGAATAATATGGAAGCGTCCCATGCTGCCCTCCTCGAGTTGATCAAGAACTCCCATTTGGGAAGAGGAAAATGCGGCGAGTACTCCACATAGGTAAGAGTCACTGACGACGAACCTTCAGAGAATTTTGCCGCTTTATCTAACAAGCCTTGCTGTGTTAAATATTAATATTCTTTAAAAATCATCAGCCTTTAATAAGTGACAGTTTAAACAACAGAGTCGCCGTTATGCTGTCAGAAATATCTCTCCCCTAAATCAATGATCTACATCAGTGGTTCCCAAACTTTTGACTCCTGAGGACCCCCATTGAGTCACCACTGGAAGCCGGGGACCCCCAAGCAATTTGTATGAGTTGAATTTCAAATATTAAAACAGTAATTCGAAAAA
Organism: Lissotriton vulgaris; assembly: GCF_964263255.1. NCBI lineage: Eukaryota > Metazoa > Chordata > Amphibia > Caudata > Salamandridae > Lissotriton > Lissotriton vulgaris. The sequence goes on from NC_141697.1 coordinate 845,651,525, forward strand.
AAATACACACATGTGCGTACAAAACAAATACTCAAAGTACTAAGGATTTAGGGGCAAGATGTACGGCCATTTCATTTAGCGCCTCGCAATTGGTGACACATGGCATGTGGCAAATTGCGAATCGCTAAATGAAATGTACAGCAGTGTGTTTAACACTGTTTGGGATTCCCAATGGGGTCGCAAATTGCGAGGTTCATTAATATTAATTAGCCTCTCACAATTTGCGAGCCCATTGGGAATGCCAGCCCTCCCAGCGATGGTGGCCTGCTGGGCTCTGCAGGCCACCATGTCTCGGACTGCTTTTAAATAAAGCAGTTAAAAAAAAATACAGCCTGTTTACCATGCCTTTAAAGAAAAAGGAAATGAAACATTTTTGTTTAATTTTCTACGGGCAGGCAGAGGTCCCTGGGACCGCTGCCTGCCCTTAAAAATAATTTTGCATGCATTTGCAAAGGGGAAGGGGTCCCCTGAGGACCCCTTCCCATTTGCAAATGCATTACCATCTACTTGAAGTAGTTGGTAATTGCGAATGTTTTGCGACCGCAAAACATTTGTACATGGTTTTGAGATTCGCTATTTGGAAGGAAATGCCCATTCCAAATAGCAAGTTGCAAAACGTATTTAGCGAGTCGCAAACGAATTGCGACTCGCGAAATATGCAATGTACATGCCCCAATAGGTTTTTGCATGCGCAAACAGGTTTGCGAACCCGCTCGCACATATAAAAACGGATCATACATCTGGCCCTTAGTATTTTATATTGAAGTAATAGCTCCTCTGTCACGTGCATTTCATTTGTTTTATAGCATCTCTCATACCATTGTAGGATGCCAGAGCACTTTACATCACACACATATAGAGACATTGAATCATACATGTAAATTAGTGTGTATATAAAATGTTTAAAGTGCTTGGTCTGGAAAAGCACAAACTCAGAATTCAGAACATAACACAGTGGCTAGCACTGACTTTAACATTAAAAATGTATTTCCACCCAAATAAACCTTTTTAGCAGCATCAGGATAATGAATAACTGGGGAAAAACATGTTACTAGCTGGTACCATGCAGTTTGCTAGCAGCTCTTTGATGACAGTTTATAGGTCTCTCTGCTAGATTACGATGGTCACTTATGAAGTGCACAGTAACGAAAGAATCTCTGTGACAAAAGCAGTAACCATGAACCTATGCACATAAAATACTGCGTTTTAAAATGCATGTTACACGTTCTTTGCAGTAGGCACATTAACCCTCTGTGCTACATTAGTTAACTCAAAGCTGCCACTAAACAAAACTCTCCTCACTCTCCAGCAGGTACATAAATCACTGGCATTATCTTGACACTTTTATTGTTGCTGGAAAGCTGCTAATTATACAAGAAACTTTTCTGTGCTTTTAAAACTGTTGCCTACGGACCCCCAGGGAATGTGTGACGGACCCCTGGGGGTCCGCGTACCCCAGTTTGGGAAACACTGATCTACATTGTCAGGGACTATTAAATCCCGTTCATTGCTGCTTTTTGACCTTTAGATCTACACATGAATTACCATGTTCATCTCCTCCGGCTGCTAACCGTGGTGCATCTTTTAAAGAATCCCTCTGTGAATAATAATGAGTGCTGCTAACTATCTTCAGTTGGGGAACACAACATTAGGCAAGAAGTTATTTGTTAGCAAGTGTCTCCTTCCGAATGCCCGGGAACATGTCCTTCTAAACTAATGGGGGAAGAGATGAAATATTAAAGCCTCAACAGGTCTTACCTCTATTCCAAGATAATATACAAACAAAAAAACACCTGTAGGCTTGTAATGGTATGTAGTCTTTATCTCACAGTCGCTGGTAAAGGGAAGTAAATTATTTTGGGCGGAAAGGGAGAAAGAGGTTTTCAGTTTTTTAGGATTTAGTGGTGGTAGAGGTGAAAGGAGGTAATAGGTTTTTAGAGTACATGGAATGCTAGAGGTAAAGAGAAGTAAGGGGTTTTAGGTTTTAGGGTTCAGGGACAGATAAAGGTAAAGGGAGGCTAGGGGTGTTTAGGGTTCGTGGGAGAGATTAACCTCTTCCACGCTGGTGACAGAACCGTTCCGTCACGAGCCACGGGTGGGCTGTGCTGGTGACGGAACGGTTCCGTCACAGCCCACTCGCAGCGCCTGCGCGGCGCGAATTCCGCACCTGCGCTAAGCGTTCTGAAGAGCGGGCGGGGCCGTGACGGAACCGTTCCGTCACAAGCACAGCTCACCCGCGAGCCGTGACGGAGCGGTTCCTTCACAAGCACGGAACCGCCGCGCGGCCGCCCCACCCCCTTAGCGCTGCGGCGGAATAGCCGCCGCAGCGAAGGGGTTAATTAAGTCATCGGCAAAGTGGGCAATTGTCCATGGCCCCCGCCTTCCAAAGGGGCCCCCTGGGAAAGTGAACTTTTCTCTCTCTGGCTCACCTCTGTCTATTCTGTAGCTGAACCTCTCTTCTTCTCTCTGACTACCTCTACCCTGTCCCTCTTTGCCCAGCGTCACCGTAAGGATTTGCAGGGTCCTGGAAAAGTCATATTTCAACTGTTTATTTGCTTCAATTACCACAACAGTGGATGATAAAAGTTGTCATAAACAGAGGGCCCCAAAATATGTCTTGAAATGAGTCCCATAAATACTTAAGACAATACTAGTTCAGGGGAGAGTAAAGTTAAAGGGGATAAGGTTTTTTTATGGCTGCAGGGGCAGGGGTAGTTAAGGTTTACAGGAAGAGAGAGGTAAAAAGAGATAATTCGTTTTTAGGGTTCAGGTAGTGGTTGAGCTAAAGGAAGGTTTTGGGTTTAGGGCTGCGAAGGGGTAAAGGGAGGTATTTTCTTTATGGGATTTTGTGAATAACCTTCCAAACCAGAAAAAGGGAATTGCTTTTCACAAAATGGGGTTGAAGGGCCACCCCCACCCCAAAAAATCTATATATTTATATATACTAGCTGTACCCTGCCACGCGTTGCTGTGGCTCAGTCTGGTTAAATGGAAGAGAAAGAAAAGAGTAAGTGCACATTTCTATTATGTTTGATTTCACAATGCTTGTGGGTACACAATATGTTTTTGTGACTATTGTCTGTATGCGTCCCTTGTAGTTGTTGCGCAGCAAGAAAATCGATAGGGTCTGTTCGGCCTTTCGATGAAAAACACGCACATACTGTACACACGCGTATTCGAATCCAATGTTGTGTATATATAAACATGCGCTAATGTTGCAAAGTGAACTAACTCCTCCCTCTCCCTCACCCATTTCCCGGTCTGCCAGCCTGACACAAACTGTCCATCCTAATCTGTGTAGACTATTGTCTCTATGCGTCCTTTCTTAATGTTGCAAAGTGAACCAACTCCTCCCCCCTCCCTCCACCCACTTCCCGGTCTGCCATACTGACACCAGCTGTTCATCCTAATATATGTAAACTATTGTCTCTATGTGTCCATTGTAGTTGTTGCACAGCAACCCAATCAATAGGGTCTGTTCGCCCTTTCGATTAAAAACATGCGCATTGCACACACGCGTCTTCGAATCCAACGTTGTGTATATATAAACCCGCGCTTATTCAAATCCAACGTTGTGTCAAAATTTCAAAGCAATCAGTGAAGAACTTTCGGAGATTTAAGATTTTGAACAAACAAACATTGACATTTTTTTGTGTATGTTCGGGCTTTTGATTTAAAACACACGCGTATTGCACACACGCGTCTTCGAATCCAATATATAAACCTGCGCTCAATCACATCCAACGTTTTGTCAAAATTTCAAAGCAATCAGTGAAGAACTTTCGGAGATTTAAGATTTTGAACAAACGAACATTGACATTTTTATGTGTATGTTCGGGCTTTTGATTAAAAACATGCGCGTATTCGACATGCGCGTATTCTAATCCAATGTTGTGAATATAAAAACACGCGTGTATTCAAATGCAACGTTCTGTCAAAATTTCAAAGCAATCGGTGAAGAATTTTCGGAGATTTGAGATTTTGAACAAACGAACATTGACATTTTTATTTATATAGATTACAATAAAATATATATTACACAGGCACCGGTCACCACTGTGTATTATTAGGTCATAGTCTACATTGGAAGAGCATTTTTTTAACTAATAACATTGGTGTCATTTGCCAAAACTTTCCAAAAAAGTTCCTTCCTTCAAAACTTTGTGGTGATCCATCAATTGGGGCTCAGTAAAGGGGGATGAGGCAAACATTGATTTTCCTTGTTAATTCCCATAGGAAATTTTGGAAAGCAATGCAAATAAAATGGCTGAATGGAATTACACCAAATTTGGCAGAAAGACGTTTACCCAGGACACATGCATTTTGTCATTTGGTGTCAATCTGTTAAGCTGTTTTTGAGAAATTTGCATTTAAAGATGACCATGGGGTAGTCGTGAAGGTGTTAAAAAATAGGTCTATCTGGAGTGTTGGTGTTCTGATATGCTCTAATTGGCAACTTTAAGAGGGAATAATATTGCTGCTTGTATTTGAAGAAAACCAGTGGCCCCTGTTTTAGAAATGTATGAATGGAAGGGTCTTCCAACTGTGACATATGGTATGGGGGATTGGGGTTTATAGAGATATAGGGTTTAGCAAAAGTAGAGGAAAATAGATTTTGCAGACACTTGTTGTAGGTCCACCCCCTTGACTCCTCATTTTTTCCTTGCATCAAGAATTAGCCCTTGAGTATGTCCAGGACCTCATCATGCCACCCCTTTGGCTCTTTGGTATTCAATTTGGACAAACAAGGAAGCAGAGCTTAATGGGGCTGTAGTTCGAGATTGCCTTTTATGTGATAATGGATTGAACATCCCACGGCTACAGTAAATAAGAGATATCACTTTGGCTTTGGGATGTTCGTATTTGTTTGAGAAACCAGATACCATCACTAAAACAAGCATTGAAAATGCAACAGGTCTCGCCTTTTGTTAAGTTAAAGGTATTTGCTTTGCAGAGCAAATGACTTTAACTTAATAAAAGGCGAGACCTATTGCATTTTCAATGCGTTGTCCTTCTGGTCTTCCTTTTCCTTTCTCTAATAATCTTTCCATTTCCTTTCTCCTAACTGTTTACTCTGTCACTTGAACTCCACCGACGTCAGACATCCAGATACACGTACGCACTCACATGTACAGGCGTGTACCACACACAAACACGCAGGGTTAAGACAACCACATGGGGAGACCTGAACAGCAACCCGTATCCCACTCGCGCACACACTCCACACACATCGAGCGCACCTTCACACGCAGGGGTCACTGCAGATAGTGCCACAGAGACACATACCTAGACCCACCACTTGGACTGCCCTCCGCAAGGGAAAGACACAATTCATAGACACACCGTCACATGATACATGTGAGCCTCTACAGTGCACATAAGTTCAACTGAGCTGTGCGGGCACAGACCTGGCAAATAGATAACAAGTACAAGCCTGAGAGGCACGCACATCAGGCGTGCTTTAATGTGATGCTGACGAATTGGACACGTTACACAGAAACAAGTAAATACCAAAACAGGAGACCCCTGCCAACTCCTGCCACACAATCCAACAACACACACACAGATAGCCTGCATACAATCACGCCTACATGCATACATCCCCAAGCCAATATACACCTCCACACACAGACACCTACACTTACAGACCTCTCGCACCCACTCTTAACTCCGGCCAATTACATCGGCGCACACAGAGAGAATATAGATACACAATCAGCCAGCGCAGCGATACCTTCATGCGCCTATATGTATAGATCCCCCTCACAAATACACACCTCCACAGACAGACGCCTACACTACAGACCTCTGGCACCCACTCCACACCGGCCAAGCAAATGTACGCACACAAACCACCCAGCCACAAGCCCAGTTAGACATCCACGCGCACACACGTCAAACAGCCCCCTCGCCCTAAACAGGCAGGCGATCGAAATCGCACATCCAGACCGTGCCCGAAGCACAAAACGGTAGCAACTGTCCGCGTCCCTAGACCACAACAACTGATTAACATAGCCATCACTCAAATTACTTTCATATTTTATTATACTATTTCACCACTAATACTTTATGGGTCCTGGAGTAGCGTGCTACCCACCAAAAAAGCACTTCGTCAGGGGTAGTAGGTGCTACATAAATGCAATTACAATAAAATACATAACATATTTTCTGTGTGGGAACAAGGCATATTATAGATTGCCTGATCACTGGTATGGATCTTGTTATTTAGGTCTTGTCTTTCCTAAAATTTTCCATGTAGATAGAGAACTAATGGAATTCATGAGATAGGTAAACCTTTAAGTCGTAGAAGCAGAGAAAGTGTGATATAAATGATAGGTGATGTTTTTGGAGCATTGATACCAGCAGTGGGTATATCCTTTAACGAAAACAGAATTCGACAATTGTCAACGATAGTAGATCGTTTGTCAACAGATACCGCAGGAGGATTTCTAATTGTAAATACAGAAATGGTTGCTATGAGAGCTATGGTGATGCAAAATCATCGACTTGCTCTTGACATAATTTTGGCAAAAGAAGGAGGAGTCTGTGGAATTTTGAAGGTACAACATTGTTGTACATACATTCCAGATAAAAGTAAAACATTAAAAGATATATTACAAATCTTACAGAGTTGCATAAAGAAATGGAACCACTGAAGGTTGACAGTGTTCTTGAGAAACTTGGTAGAAGTTTTTCAGCAGTTAGAAATTGGTTTTATGAAATAGGTAGATCCATAATAGGAAAAGTACTAATTCCTGTAACATTAATAATAGTAGTATTATTGATTTTAAGATTAGGTTGTAAACTTAGAAAAAGGAAAAATCTTAAAAGGCCTATAAAGAAAGCATTTCAAGAAAGACAAGAAAGAGAACGTGAAAAGGGTGACATTGAAATGGAAGAGTTCAAAGAGAAGCTTTATCAAGATAGAAAAAAACTAGAAGAAACTAGAGTATAACTCATACTAATTTAAAGAATTTGAAACATGTTGAGATAAAATTAACATCATTTTGGGTGTTAAGGGGGGAGTTAATGGAGCGAGAGTGAAAACAAAACTTTTTGTATACCCCTCATTAAATTTCTTCCCCATAACAGTAATATGTACTAATTGTGTGGTTTTGAAATTAACCAACCTAGAATAAAATGCACACACACGAATACACGTGGGATACTAATTTGCTTGTGTTGCAGATTATAATATACTAATTATTTGAATTAGTTTTACTTACGCAGTATGAAAATGTCATAATCTAAAGTAAAACCCATGCATATAAGCTTTTATATGTCTTATTGTGGCAGAAATTATGGAGAATGGTAAGTAAACCATGCTTCTTTGTAGCTAAAATTCTAGGTAATAATGAACAGGGTTACCTTAGAATGGGGAGAGGTAAATAGAAGGACTATACTTCAAAATCAGACGTTTAATTGTGTTTGTTTCTGTAATAATTCCCATAAAGGCCCATGAGGCCTACATAAAAATAGAGGTTTTTGAGACTCCGAGATTGTGATGGGGATCTTGGGTGGGGGGACGGCTGAAATTGGTAGCGCTCCAGTCTACCCTACATAAGGAGCCACATTGAAAGCACATGTAAGATTCCTACACCGGAGAGAGTGTTAATTGTGGACTCCTCCTGAGGCGGAAGCCGGGAGGTAGTTAGCGTGTACCTAGCTGACTGTTAATTCTCCTGTTTTACCTAGCTGACAAAAAGCGCTGTTTGCAGAGTTTTACTCGTGTATTTTGCGCCGACTTTTTAAAATTTGTAAATACTTGACTTCTCCTCCCCACACCTCCCTGAGCACTCACCATTATTTTTGGCTGCTCCTTTCCCCTCGTTGGCAGCTCGGACGGGCACAGCCGATCTTAGGGCTGAGTCCTGATTGGATACTGTCGAGGGCAGACATCTTGGGTGGGGGGACGGCTGAAATTGGTAGCGCTCCAGTCTACCCTACATAAGGAAGCACGGCATGCCTCCGCGCAGCGGACGCGCGCGGATCAGCGCCGGAGTCACGCCTGAGTCCAGCCCGTCTGCGCCAGTCCGCGCTGAGGACGGGCTGGAGAACGGTCCAGGGGCCTTACAGGATACTCAGGTGACCAACCTATCCAAACGGGACATTGTTGCCCTAAACAATCACCCATATAATAGATGCACTCATTCCCTGACTGTAGATAATTGGGTGGGTCCTATCTGTTGCCATACATGTAAAAAGACACTAGTGCCATATCGCACTGCCATCAAGGAAGTAAGCCCAAATAACCTTAGATGTGGTCTAATTAATGCACGATCAATGGTCAAGAACTCCGCACACTTATTTGATCTCATCACGGAAAACGATTTGGATTGCCTTTTCATTACGGAAACCTGGCTCCGTGAATGGTCTAACCCTGACATAGTCCACACCCTCCCCTTGGGCTTTTCTATATGCAGACAAGATCGCATTGAACAGCGCGGAGGCGGACTGGCTATCATTCACAGAGACACCCTAAAGTGCACTATGAAAGAACCACCAAATATACGAGGTGCTGAGAGCCTAAGCTTCTGCATACAAGTCCTAGAAACTTTGCTTTAGCAGGGATACTGATATATCGCCCTCCTGGACATCCCTCCCAGTTTCTTGAAAACGTGGGGGAAGTGCTTGGCGATCTGACTCTCAGATACGCTAATTTTACCCTGTTGGGAGATCTCAATCTCCATCTTGACGACTCTACTGACGGCCAAGCGTCAAGCTTTAAAGAAATCTTACAGGTTATAGGACTTAAACTCCAAACGCTTGAGGCCACACACAACGCAGGGCATACCCTTGACTGCATATGTTCGAATCTAACCAACATACTGGTAAACCCCCCTAAGCCCCAAATCTGGACAGATCACTACTTCATTGACTTTTCCATCCCTTTAAAGGGAACCAAATTAAATACTAAGGTGGCGGTAAAAAAAGTAGCTAACCTCCCCTGTTGGGGAAAAATTTTGGAACACCCTGACTTTGACAAATGGACCAAAGACAGCAAACCCTTTTTATCAGGGGATACGCTTGAAGATAATCAAAAATTTGAGGAATGGATGGCCAACATTGGCAATAGGATTAGGAACGCAGGGTCTAATGGCACCCTGAACAAAAAAAGACAGTCTGCCCCATGGTTTTCCGATAAACTTAAAGAGCATCTAGTCGGAGTTAGACACCTGGAACGAAAATGGCGCCGGACGTATGCGAACGAAGCAAAAGAGGACTATAAAAATGCCAGGAGACTCTATCATTCTATGAATAAAAACGCAAAGAAAACCTACTTTACCTCCTGCATTGAAGCATCCAAAAACAAACATAAGGACATCTTTAAAATAGTCAATAGCTTCAACAAACCCAAAGCTCTATCACGAGAAATTCCACCGTCCCAGACCCTGTGCAACGACATCGCAAACTACTTTGCCCAAAAAATCGATACCCTGACGAAAGACTTCCGACAACCAGTCCTAAAAAACTTTGAGGCAGAGCCTGGCACTAATCCAGCTCATCATTGGGGGACAAAGTTCAGCTATATTACGCTGGAAGAATCCCACCAAAGGATATTGGCCACCAAATCGGGTTCCCCGTTTGACCCCTGTCCTCCAACACTTCTGAGAACGATAATACACGAGGTCAACCCTGGCATTAATTCTATTATTAATGCGTCCCTGCAAACAGGGGATATTCCTTCTCAATGGAAACTGGCCGCAGTCAGACCACTACAGAAAAAAGTAATACCTGACCCCACGACACTGTCTAACCTGCGCCCCATCTCCCTCCTCCCCGCAATATGCAAAATCACCGAATCCCTTGTCAACAAACAACTGATGGCCCATATAGAAAACAACAACTTATTGCACCCGTGCCAAGCCGGTTTCAGGGCTCACCACTCCACTGAGTCAGCGCTACTATCATCAGCAGAAACCATTCGAGCTGCCTTGGATCAGGGAAAAATGGCTGTCCTGATCCTATTAGACCTCTCTGCGGCTTTCGACACGGTGTCACATGCTATCCTGTTACACCGCCTGACCAAAGCTGGCATAGCAGGAACCGTGTTCAAATGGCTCAAGAACTATTTGGAGCAGAGACGACAGGTTGTCATGCTAGGCAACTTCCTTTCTGAGGAGAAGCTCCTGACATCTGGGGTGCCGCAGGGCTCAAGCCTGAGCCCTACCCTTTTTAACCTTTATATGGTACCCTTACTGGAACTTATCTCCACCTTTAACATCAGTACTATTGCCTACGCTGATGACACCCAACTCGTGTTGACCCTTGACAAAAATCAAACTGACGCTGAACAAACTCTGAAAGAGTGCTTAACAGCAACCTTTGAGTGGATGACCCAAAATCATCTAAAATGTAACTCAGCCAAAACTGAGATTGTTCCTTTTGGCCTAAATAACTGTTTCTCCCCAAAGGACTGGTGGCCGGAAATGGTGGAAGCCCCCCCCAAGACAACTAATTCCGTTCGAAACCTGGGCATTAAGTTCGACAATACCCTCTCTTTCAGTCTACAAGCCAAAGAAGTAGCTGGGACTTGTTTCAGAACCATCAAAAGCCTTAGGAAATTCTTTGATTTCCTTCCCCTAAGTGCCAGGCGGACAGTGGCTGTAGCGCTTATAACGTCCAGACTGGACTATTGCAACAGTCTGTACGCAGGGCTGAATAAATCGGCCCTGCACAGACTGCAAATGGTCCAGCACGCAGCAGCCAGGCTTGTACTGTAACTACCCAGAAGGTCTTCAGCATCGGCAGCACTAGATGCACTGCACTGGCTCCCGGTGCATAAACGCATCCTCTTTAAAGTACTCACCATCATCTACAGAGCCTATCACAACCTAGGCCCGCTGTACTTGAGGAAGTACTTTCAAGCATATCAGCCGAAACGAACCCTCAGGTCATCCCCCACTAACCAACTTCAAGTCCCTAGATTCAGGTTAACGACCAAAGGAGGAAAATCTCTTGCAGTCATCGGAGCAAAGGCCTGGAACAACCTCCCCTTGTCTCTACGCCGTAACACAACAGAACTTAGTTTCAGGAAAAACCTAAAAACCTGGATCTACTCCCTCTCAGAATCAGACTTTAAAGCATTGCTATGATCCTCTCCCTGCACGCTCACTAAACTTTCATTACCTCTCATCTCTATCAACCATCATGGAATCGCAGCGCCAAGATACTCCTTGGAGTGGTAGCGCGCTATATAAGAACCCAATCACATCACATCACACATGGTCTACGCATGCGTGACTACGCTCGAGGGAAGTGCAAGCAGCTTGTGCCTGTACAGCGTGAGTCAAGGTCGACGGACCTGAGTTTGAGTAGGATGCCACAATCCTGCATGTCCGCATCGTGAGCATGGGAAACTAGTCTGAACTAACAAGTTAATGGACAAAAATTAAAAAAAGCTGTTAAGGACAATTGAGACTTTATTAAAACGATGACTTGGCGGAAATATGGACAATGAGGAGATGAGGTTATGCTCATCCACCCCCTTAATTCGACCAATGAGAATAAGCGAGGACCCTAAAAGTTATGAATATTAGATAGATAAGTTAGGGTGACAGGGTATAAAAGAGGACGTTTGGAAGTAAGAACAAAGCTTGCTTTTGATTTTATTTTCACACCACAAGATGCTGTCGGACTGACAAACTTTTCCTATGGTGCAAAGACTTTGAATTTTTCTTGATTTTAACTTTTGATGAGTACGGAGTCTAGATGGGAGGTGAACATCAAGAAAGAATAGAGAGGTGTTTTTTGGGAATTATGCTGTCCTTGCTTTGATGTCCGTGTCCTGAAATCTTGGTAATATTACTTTGACTTATTTCTCTGAATTGTCATGCTAATAAATATAAATGTTTGAATTCAATTTCTCTTTCTCTCTAGGTTATTGAATGTTTAGATGATTATTAAAATAAAGCAAATAAAGTAAGGTCATGCTAAGAGATTAAATCTCTAAATAAAAATTAAATAAGTGGAGAATTAAGCTGGTCTTAACTTTTATTAGCACATTCATATTCATATTCATAAGCTTTTATTCGATCACCACTTGTTTATAATCATAAAAAGTACACAATTTAAAAACAAACAAATAAACAATAAACATAAATTTAAAAATTAAAAAGAAATACATGAATGTCATATTTACAGCGAAAGATTCATATCCAGTTATAAGTTCTGGCGTATTTTAATAGTAGCTTTTAGAAAGGTGACTATGGACTTCGCAACATATGGCGAGTCCAAACACTGCAAAAAAAGAAATGCAGGGTGACATAGTCTGTGACCTGAGGCTTGAAGAAGTGGGAGGATCCAGGATTTTCGTGGTGATTTGTAATATTTACAAAAGAAGATAATATGGATTGTTGTTTGTAAAGAGAATCCATCACATGGACAGGTCATGAGAGTGCGAGACCAGTTTTGAACTTCGGGAAAGGAAACTAAACGGAAAAAGGTATTGAAACGAAATCTTGTCAGAAGATATTTCTCGTGATTGGACAGATAGTAGGTCAGATAAGGTTGCATACCTTTGACAGTTTGTGTTGCACAAATTTGACTATTCGAAGTTTTTGTGATCTCCGGCTGATTGCGCAACTCTCTCAAGTGGACCAAGCACATCTTCTTTAACTGTTTTCTAGAGATGTCTTCGATGCTAGGAGGGTCGTCAAAATAAGAATTACAGCCAAGGTCGTTAAAAAAGTTCCGTATATAGACCAGCCAAGGGATCTTGTGCCAATTAGTTAAAGCTATACAGTCCGTAATCAAAGATCGTGTCAGATGGCACTCAGGTTTGGACCATATACGTTGCCACAGTAAAATTGGTTGGGAGCGAATCGTGTCTATAATGTATTCCATGCCAAGCTCGTTGTGAGAAGCATTGTTCGGGGCGCTTTGCGGTAGGGCCAGCAGGTATTTGATGAAACCATTCTCTGTTACCTGTAAGGGATCTATATGGCCATACCCCCACACGCCTGCTCCATAAGTAGCCACACTATGGCATTTAGCATAGTAAATTTTCAGGAGTTCGGGTGGAGCTGGTTTCCCCAACTTTCTTGAGAAAGAGACCAGAGCCGATGTTGCACGCTGGAAAAGGAGGTTTCTACTGGCCGTAGCTTGTCGCCAGTTCAAAGAATCATCCACGAGGATGCCCAAATATGGATAGACAGAGGTTTTTTCCAGTCTTGTATTGTCCACCAATATTGGTTTGGGGTTTTTGACCCTGGGGCCAATATGCATGGTAAAAGTCTTTTTTATGTTAATTTCCAGGCCAAGTGAACCCATAAAGATACTGTATTTATTGACTTGTTTTTGAAGTTGGTTTAGTGTTCGGGCCAGGATGACTGAATCATCTGCGTATAGCAGTGTCGGTATTGGACAATGGATTATCTGGGGTAGATCCTGGCTGCCTTCCAGCATGGCCTGCTCTAGTCCATTGGTGTAAAGGTTGAACAGGAAGGGAGCCAGTACACAGCCTTGTCTTACTCCTTTTGTTATTGAGAAGGAGCGAGACAGCTCACCATTGATGCCAAATCTGACGCACCCTGTGGCATCGGAGTAGAGTTCCCGGAGGAAGGCTATTAGAGGTGGATCCACACCGAGGTCGCTAAGTATTGTCCAAAGTTTTCCATGTTGGACGCAATCAAATGCCACACTAAGGTCGACATATACGAGGAAGATGTTACCTCCTTTTGCGCCAACATATTTTCCAGTCAGAAGGGCGAGGTTCAGGGCCTGTTCCATGGTCCCAAGACCCTTGTGGAAGCCATATTGCAGGTCGGTCATGATGTTATTTTCCTGGGCCCAAGATTGTAAACGGTCCAGGAGCGCTCGACCTGCAATTTTACCCATGGAGTCCAGAAGGGAAATTGGCCTGTAACAGGCCGGGTCGTTACGATCGCCCTTTTTAAAAATAGGGAGCAGGATTGATGTTGACCATGACTGTAGTAGCCCAGCAGACGTTACTGCTGCCAAAACCTGAGTGATTATTGGTGACCATAGTTCTGTATTGTGGAGAAAAATGTCCATTGGAACTCCGTCAGGACCAGGAGCTTTGCCTGGTTTCGACGCCTTAAGTGCTTTGGTGACTTCCATATGGTGAAAATGGATGTTTATCGGATAGATGTTATTCTTCGATATATAGGGTTCACGGTGGTCTGTTCCTGTGGGGGTTGTGGAGAGTGACCGAAGATTTTTGAAAAGTGCATGACCCAATCTTCTGCCGTAACTACGACATCTAGATGCTGCCCCTTTGCACTGTCGGCCAAAAAGGGGGACCTGATAACTTGCCAGAATAGAGCACTGTCCTTACTTTGGCAGCTGTCGTGGAAATGTGCCCAAAGATCTCTCTTGATTTTTTTTTTACGGTCCCGTCTGGCTAAATTATAGAGTTTCCTTAGATTGGAGATTTCCTCTGGGTTCCTTGTGGGTCTATGCAGGGCTTCTTTTAAACTTGAGAGGGCCTTTCGGCAGGCTGTGTCAAACCACCTCATAATGGAGGGCTTATTGATCCTTGGTTTGCCAGAAAGTTCTTTACCAATTATCTTCAGAATATTCTGGAAACTATCGACGATTGACTGAGGAGTAGTATCTGGAGATGGACAGTCAAGTACCCAAGGTTTAGATTTTTCAAGGACCCTCTCTGTTACTTCCACCGGGTCAACCTTGGCCCATTTGACTGTATAGCCGTTCAGTTTGTTCATGGTTAATGCATTTTGCTTTAAGTGGCTCGAAATAAAAGGATGTGGCTTAACCATTTTTGGATTAATTCTTACACTGATCGGAAAATGATCACTACTAGCATCTGTCCCGGTAGAGAAATTGGTTACTTGTCCATTAAGTGTTTGGGAGGACGGAATAAAGTCTATAATGGTTAGGAAGCCTCTTCCATGGAAAGTTGGAGAGAAATCTTTCTGTGGCTCCACTAGATCGTTTGCAAAGTCCAGATCTAGGGAGAATATGATCTCGTTTAATTTATTTCCACAGGTTGAGTGGACAAAATGGGGCAGAGGACTGCCATGTTCGTCTTGTAAACCGCAGTTTCCGCTTTTGTAGTTGGAACATAATGGGAGATTGAAATCGCCGCCCCAAATTAGGTGTACTAAGTTAGGATTAAAATCGTTTTGCAGGGATGCTAAAAATGTGGCAATTTCGGCTAAGGTTGTCAGACAATCCATTGTAGTTGAATTGTTATATTAGTTAATTAGAATATAGATACAATCTTTTGTAAAATTTATTTGCAGGATTTGATAGGTCGGGAATTCTTTTAACATCCTAATGGATAGAGGAGGGAGAGTGTTGGCAACATAAACCACAAGACCCCCTTCTGGTCTACCCAAAGCTCCCTGAATTGCTGGGGTATGAAAGGTTTTATAGCCGGCTAGATGGTTTGGAGTAATAGACCATGTTTCCTGAAGGCAGAGTATCTGGTGTTCCCTCACTGTTTCAAGCCATGACTCTAGTGTCAGCTTGGAACGCAGTCCTGCGACATTCCAATATATTATAGAGAAATTCAAGTTGTTAGGGTCAGAAGGTAGATGGGTAACAGAGGGTTTAGGTGGAAAACGCTCTGTTAGGAACGTGGTAGATTTAATGATATTATTCGAATCGTTAGACTAGTGGAAACTTGTGTCGATGATATCCATGGGGGTTACCAGAACTTTGGTCATTGTTTCATTTAAAGTGACGTTGCGGGATTCTACAGTAATCCCAGACTGGGAATTTATATTAATGGATGAGATTTGATTTACTTGTCCCTGGGGTTTGACTGGGTATGACTGTAATCCTGAGTTTAGTGGAGCGGCCGTAATATGTACGGCCTCGGTCTTAGTTCTTATGGGCCTTAACGGTCAATCCACCATCTCTAGGCAGTCATACCGATTTCTAGTTGGAAGACCCTGCCAGCCCTCCAGTGGATAGTGGGGTCTGCCTTGCCAGGGCTCGTTATGCCAATCTCTATTTCTGTTTCTGTTCCCATAGCTATAGCTATATCCCACCTGGTTCCATTGATCTTCCTGGGGGTGCTGCCAGTTCGAAATAGGTATATATTGGTGTGTGTTCAGTGGCGGATAGAAGAAGGAAAGATGTTGGGCGTCTATTCCGCCTTTTTTCCCCAGGGATGGCCATGAGCAGATGTGGTCCACGGTACTTGGGTCCCTGCAAGTTACTATAATGCAGTCACCGTGGATCGACTTGTGTTCATCGCCTATCCATATTGCTCTGCGGACTGTGGAGATCCCGCCTGAATGGTATGTTTCTAGTGGTCTGTTTATACTTAACCACTGCAGGACCTTATTCTTGAGTGACCAAGCGGTTTCAACCATACCTTCGGTTAATTCGGGAACGCCTGTGAGGATAACCGTATATGGGGTTGCCTCCGGTGGGAGGTGCACTGGGCGCCTAGATCTTGGTGCCTTTTTGGGTACCATTAGGGGTTGTGTGACCATCGGTTTAGAAGGTGTGATAGGCGGTTTATTGTTTGTAGCTTGATTTATGGTTGTATCCACTGTTCTGTTTACAGGTTTTACTGTTTTTACAGAACCTGTTCCGGGTATAAGCTGAGGCAAATCAGTAGGTGTTTTAGCCTTTTGTACACTTGGCACTGGATATTGCTGCTTTGGTAATGGAACAGTATGCTTTGATTTTAGAGGGGGTGGAATAGTCGAAAGAGACTGCTTGGTTACTACGGCAGGTTGTGGTTGTTGGGAAACTTTTGAGGGGTGGGTAGAGTTTCCCTTCCCTTGACTAACTAAGTGTAAACTCTTCGCACTAGGATGAGTTTGTGATAGAATTGCTATTTGAGCTTCCAGATTCCTTATACTGATTTGTATAGGTTTTAGGTGCTGGGAAAAAAGCTCTTTGATTGTAGTTAGTATTTGCGATGTGGTTTTACAAGTTTTGCATGGGTTGTCTATATCCTCGATGAGAATAGCAGGTGGTATAGAGTTATTTTCAGTAGGAATAATTATACTTGACTGTGTGGGCTGTAGGGGTCGATCCCTCCCAGATTCCCTCCCGAGTTCCATGGGGGTAACAGGGATTGCTGCGTTATCGCATGGGTTGGTGTTTCCTCGTTTGGGGATGGCTCCTTCCCTCGCTCCCCGAAGCTGCTTATCTATAGTTGATTCCAATCTGTCGTGTGTTTGACAGGCTTCTAGGTCCGGAGTGACCTCTAAATCGTCTGATAGAAGAGAGTCAGACTCTGATTGGGTTACTGATAGATCAACTGAGCATGGTACTGTATGGATGTCTGCAACAGTCACAGATGAGGGGAGGATAGACGTAATAGGGGCTGGTTGGATAGGAGATGCCGCAGTTGCTAAAAGGCCCATAGAAGAGCGTTTTGCTTTGATAAGGTCCAGAGAAACTCTGCGTTCCAAAAGGGAAAAACTATGTTCGATTGCCTCGTTGGTCCGTGAGATAAATTGATCTATGGGTCCAGTAATCTGGGCTACAGCCAGTGCGGGTTTGGTTTTACTTCTGGTTCTTCCAGGCATGATGGATAGGTGCGAAATCCTATGTATGGAAACGTGTCGGGTTTAACAGTAAGGAACAAGGGGGGTGGCCCGGTCCGGTCTCTACCGGTCACGAACGGGCAACAACGGGCCCGCCCTTGGCCCGGGCTTCGCCCGGCGTCCCGCGAGACGGGTCTGATGGCAGATTTAAGCGCCGCCTGGCGCTTCTCCGTGAGGCGGAACACCGCAAGGGCCACTGGACCTTGAAGTCCGCCCCTCGCCCGTCTCCTCTCGGCGGCCCCTGCTGCAGGTGACAGGTGAGCAGTCGGGCGGCGGGAGACAGGCGGGCGGGTCCGCTGATGTTTTTCCGAAGGGAGCACAGAGCACAAGGCTCAATGATACTGGATACAGCAGGCACGTAGCAGTCGTGGTCAGTGGTGATTCCCCCACTCGATGGGGCTGATGGCAGATTTAAGCGCCGCCTGGCGCTTCTCCGTGAGGCGGAACACCGCAAGGGCCACTGGACCTTGAAGTCCGCCCCTCGCCCGTCTCCTCTCGGCGGCTCCTGCTCCAGGTGACAGGTGAGCAGTCGGGCGGCAGGAGACAGGCGGGCGGGTCCGCTGATGTTTTTCCGAAGGGAGCACAGAGTACAAGGCTCAATGATACTGGATACAGCAGGCACATAGCAGTCGTGGTCAGTGGTGATTCCCCCACTCGATGGGGCTGATGGCAGATTTAAGCGCCGCCTGGCGCTTCTCCGTGAGGCGGAACACCGCAAGGGCCACTGGACCTTGAAGTCCGCCCCTCGCCCGTCTCCTCTCGGCGGCCCCTGCTCCAGGTGACAGGTGAGCAGTCAGGCGGCGGGAGACAGGCGGGCGGGTCCGCTGATGTTTTTCCGAAGGGAGCACAGAGTACAAGGCTCAATGATACTGGATACAGCAGGCACGTAGCAGTCGTGGTCAGTGGTGATTCCCCCACTCGATGGGGCTGATGGCAGATTTAAGCGCCGCCTGGCGCTTCTCCGTGAGGCGGAACACCGCAAGGGCCACTGGACCATGAAGTCCGCTCCTCGCCCCCGTCTCCTCTCGGCGGCCCCTGCTCCAGGTGACAGGTGAGCAGTCGGGCGGCGGGAGACAGGCGGGCGGGTCGGCTGATGTTTTTCCGAAGGGAGCACAGAGTACAAGGCTCAATGATACTGGATACAGCAGGCACGTAGCAGTCGTGGTCAGTGGTGATTCCCCCACTCGATGGGGCGTATGGCAGATTTAAGCGCCGCCTGGCGCTCCTCCGTGAGGCGGAACACCGCAAGGGCCACTGGACCTTGAAGTCCCCCCCTCGCCCATCTCCTCTCGGCGGCCCCTGCTCCAGGTGACAGGTGAGCAGTCGGGCGGCGGGAGACAGGCGGGCGGGTCCGCTGATGTTTTTCCGAAGGGAGCACAGAGTACAAGGCTCAATGATACTGGATACAGCAGGCACGTAGCAGTCGTGGTCAGTGGTGATTCCCCATTCATAGACCAAATGGTGGGGTGTTTTATGTTTCTTAAGAATAAAACTATGGCAATTTTGACAAACTGCAGATGTTTATAGTGTACAAAAGTTTTAGTATGAAATAAGACACTCCGCTAGAATCCAGCAGCTCTCCTCTAGTCTTCACTTATCCTGGGAGCAGGGTAAATGTGTGTGTGTAAATGACTTGCGGTGTTATGGGCCCCACTGACGAGTAATGTGTGAAGAGCTCCTAGGAAGTGTGGTGATGATTTGCAGGTTTTGTTTAGAGCAGCGCTGGAGCATCACAAACTCCTCTTTCCCAATGGTCGGCCACCATTTAGCCTAAATGGTGACGCTGGCCAATGGGAAAGAGGGGCGGGGTTTAAAGCCTGCTAGTAAATCTCACTCAATCTCACTAGATCTCGCCAGCGAGGCTGCGCATGTGCAGCCATCGCAGGCTTTGACCTAAAAAGATAACTCCTGGGTACAGGACTGCTTCTTTAAGCACAGGCAGGCTAGAAGGGCGTCAGTAGAAGTGGTGAAACCATGTGTAAGAGATTATTGTTTGGCTCAGAACACAGCTGGGATTGCCCCATATTCACTTTGTGTGCAGAATATGTATGAATGTACGTTATTAACTCTTTTCACACTAGGGAAGAAACATTGTTTGTTATGCTTCCCACCATGGCAATATTCCTTAGATGATATTTGTAGTTGCCTGTGCGACAAACAATACAATTCAGACCTTACTGCACTTTGTCTTTATTTGTAATTATTACCTTCCTTATGCTAGGAGATATGTATTGCCCTTGTTGAGCAGGTATACATTTGTAAAGCAGCTCTGCTTTTTTTTTACAGCAACTCAATGATTATGATACTTGTTATTCAGTTGGTTGCTTTTTAAGAAGAATCATGTGATTGAGGAAGGCAATGTTATTATAATTCATGGCTGCCCAACCCAAACTGCACTTTATGTTCCAGCCCTCATAATCCTTTGAGTAACTCATTTGTTGTAATATTGTATTTTGTATCTCTTCCTTGAAGTTTTAAACAAGGTTTTTACATCTTGGCATGTAGTTTAAATGTTTATATATATAGTTTCTTTTTTAAATTTTGTATTTTGTTACATGCCTGTCATGATCGTATTCGGAATAATTGAATAAAGATTATTGATGAAGATTACGAAATGGGACAAGTCAGTCCTGATTGGTTGCCACAACCTGAACAATATGTTATGACAGCCATCACATACCTCTGGGGCGTTGTCCCTGTGTCCTGAAAATAAAGCAAGAAAATACATAAAGGGGCAGCATAAGTACACCCTAACCTCAATATGAATGTGTGGGGTATGTGATGTGGGTATTCCAAAAAAAATCCCCCTTTGATTGGCTGGCCACAGCATGAACAACATGTTGTGGCAAACATTACAGGACTCAAGATCATGGTACCCATTGAAAATGCATTGTAGTGACAAATTTGATGAGGGAATTGATGAACCATGTTTGAGAGAAAACATTTCTCATAGAGGTTATGGAAGATTCTGTATAAGATAAAAGGAGAGAACATTTGCCATACATTCACACAATCTTCTTCAGCCATGTGAGAATAAAGTCTGACATTCTGAGTAAAATGTACGTCCAACACAAGCATAAGCCTGTCAGTTGATTCCTGTCAGTGTCCTACTGGAGGCTACTACAGGGTTCTTATGAACAACTAGAACACTAATATTATATATTTTTGACATTGTGACATACCTGAAGCCATCCTGATGGATTCAAGTCTATAGAACTTAAAGCATTTCCTTTAGAAATTAACAAAATGAGGGAGTCCATTTTGTCATTGCCATTATGGTTAGTTCCCTAAGAGCTAAAACGAGGAAGGGCGTGACTTGGCCGAGCACCAAGATAGCCACTTGACCTTGAAGCTCCCGAGCAGCCGTCGACTTTTAAAACACCATATACTGCGAAATGTACATATTGCCATGTTAGGCGAGTAATGGTGTAAAATGGAATTTCTGTTATTGTAATATTCACAGGAAATAACAGCTTCTGCCTAAAAATGCTGTTGTCTCCTCTTACTACTTTCCTCTCTATGCCAAATTGTATATGTTTGGGTACAGGCTTGTGCCCCCCTCTATGGAAATGTTGAAGGTATCTCTTCAGAACATTCGTTGTTGAAAGTAAAAATTGGACCTCTGTCCGGCTGGACAAGTCATTATTCAATATAGCTTCCATTGTGTCTATATTTATTCTGTGCTATTATTTCTCTTGTGCATGGGACCACTGTGTCTTTCTTAAACATCTTGATAATGGGCCATGGTGGGGAGTGCCCATAATGAGAAGTAGCAGAGCCTCCTCTTTGATCGGACTGGGACTAGTGCTCTGCCTGGGCCGAGGGGCGCTGTAGAGGGATATTGCACTGCACGACTGGCAATGAATGTCTTTCACTCCATCTGCTGTGGAGAGCCCCACTTCCTGCTGGTGTAATCTGCGAGAATTATTGAAAACTCACATAATGAGGGCTAATTAGACGACTGCATGCTGGTGATAACCTGGGCTGTTCGCTGCTTCTGAGGCATAGCACACATTTTCACAGTCTTGCCATACTCTCCTACTTAGCTACTCCTGTTGCCACGCTGCCAGTGAGTCTAGGTGGACCTATAGATTCTTTTCAGAGGGCTTGAGATCTGGGGACTTGAAGCCACTGGTGGTGACGCATTGCCACGTGCTACCCCCATTTCCTACATTGCAACACTGCTTTACCAAACAATGGGTCACAGTGATATAAAACAGCTCCAGCTCTCTTTTGATGCAGCCAAAACCCCTCGATGTGAGGAGAATGACAACGTGCCTGGAGCAGGCCCACCGCTTTAGCTGCGGCTATAATGACGGGATTTTGAGCTGGGTTTAAATCAATTGATGCACGGTTTGAAACATTGATGACCAGCCTGGGGAAAATGCATCGCTGCATCGAACAACATGGAAGCCGCATAGATGCCACTGAGCAGCGATTGTCAGACCTAGACGACACCCAGCCTGCTACCATTAAGAGACTTGAATGAGTTGAACGTCTCCTTAATGCGGTTGCATCCACGGTGGAGGATTTGGAGGCACAATGCGCTGGAATAATATTTGTAGAGCAAGTGTGGCAGGTAAACAGACATAATATCGATTCCAAAATATCGATTGGACAAAATATCGAGTAAAAAATATAGACTGGACAAAATATAGACTAGACAAAATATAGACAACAAAAATATCGAGTATTATCGACTAGAATAGCCAAAATATCGAATCAAAAATATAGACTAGACATAATATAGACTAGATAAAATATAGACAACAAAAATATCGACAATAAGGTAAGTTATTAATATTTAATAATATTTGTGTAATGTAAATCTGTAGCGGGTTGTGGGTTTATAGGGGAATAGGGTGGGAAGTAATTTAATTATAAATAATTAATCATGTAATTTATTTCTAATTGTTAAATAATTATTAATTGGTAATTAATTAAAAAAGATTAATTGATAAATAAATAATTTTAAGTAAATAATTATCTGTAGCGGGTTGTGGGTTTATTGGGGAATAGGGTGGGAAGTAATTTAATTATAAATAATTAATTATGTAAATTTAATCTAATTGTTAATTAAATAATAATTGGTAATTAATTAAAATATAATTGGTAATTACATAATAATTGGTAATTAATTAAAATATAATTGGTAATTAATTAAAAATAAATAATTGATGAATAATTAATTTTTAGTAATTTATTTTCTGTAGCGGGTTGTGTGTTTATAGGGGAATAGGGTGGGAAGTAATTTAATTTTCATTAAATAATTATGCAAATTAATTATATTTTTTAATTAATTATTAATTGGTAAATAATTAAAATATAATTGGTAATTAATTTAAAATAATTAATTGGGAATAGTAATTTTCACCCCTACGCTATCCAATGCTTTCCCTACTGTTGCACCCACTGGAGTTGGAATAGTAATTTTTACCCCTACGCTATCCAACGCTTTCCCTACTGTTGCACCCACTGGAGTGGGAATAGTAATTTTTACCCCTACGCTATCCAACGCTTTCCCTACTGTAGCACCCACTGGAGTGGGAATAGTAATTTTTACCCCTACGCTATCCAACGCTTTCCCTACTGTAGCACCCACTGGAGTGGGAATAGTAATTTTTACCCCTACGCTATCCAATGCTTTCCATACTGTAGCACCCACTGGAGTGGAAATAGTAATTTTTACCCCTACGCTATCCAACTCTTTCCCTACTGTAGCACCCACTGGAGTGGGAATAGTAATTTTTACCCCTACGCTATCCAACGCTTTCCCTACTATAGCACCCACTGGAGTGGGAATAGTAATTTTTACCCCTACGCTATCCAATGCTTTCCATACTGTAGCACCCACTGGAGTGGAAATAGTAATTTTTACCCCTACGCTATCCAACTCTTTCCCTACTGTAGCACCCACTGGAGTGGGAATAGTAATTTTTACCCCTACGCTATCCAGCGCTTTCCCTACTGTTGCACTCTTTGGAGTGGGAATAGTAATTTTTACCCCTACGCTATCCAACGCTTTCCCTACTGTTGCACCCACTGGAGTGGGAATAGTAATTTTTACCCCTACGTAGGTATGGGCGAATTTTGCGAATCTCGCGTTCGCGAATTTTGCGAACTCGCAACCTGCAAAATCCGCGAATTCCCGCGAATTTTTTTTTTTTATGTTCGCACGGGTTTCTGCAAGTTCGCGAGGGTTTTGTACAATTTCGCAAATTGCGAAATTGTACAAAACGCGTGCGAACTTGCAGAAACCCGTGCGAACACAATGTGCCCCTTGTGTGAATAAAAGGTCAGAGAAAGATCAGGTCAGCAGATGAAGAGAAAGAAGCTCCTGGTCACAGGAACAGCATGGGTATTGCACTCGTGAAAGTCAAGGATGCAAAGGCCTCTATCCAGCATCACAGCTGATTTTCCACAGTCGATTTGGGAAGAAGGCACACCTGTCCAGCCTCGACGACGCTCACGATTGTTTTTGGGCTAATGAATGAGTCACTGAATCCAGCATCACAGCTGATTTTCCATGGTAGATTTGGGAAGAAGGCACACCTGTCCAGCCTCGACGACGCTCCTGATTGTTTTTGGGCTATTGAATGAGTCAATGAATTTGAGCATCAACAGTTCGAGCGACCATGTGTGTGTTACTATGCAATCGCCGCGAAGGGCGCAGGGGTCCCTTGAATGAGCTGCAGACCTGTGCAAAGCCATGCAACTATTTTACAATGGCGCCAGCAAGCTGCCAGCGCCGTTGTAAAATAGTTACAAAGTTAGCTTGCACAGGAAGCACTTAGATAAAATAAAGCAGCACCTGCTTCGTTTTATCAAGTGGTTCCTGTGCAAGCTAACTTTGTAACTATTTTACAACGGCGCTAGCAGCTTGCGGGCGCCATTGTAAAATAGTTGCATGAGTGGGGGTTCAACTTTTGAACCCGTTACGTTCGCGGATTTTTTTTTGCGGATTTTGCGGGAAATCCGCAAAATTCGCAGATTGCGGATTTCCCAAAAATCCGCAAAATCCGCGAGCGTAACAGATTTCCCGCTCACACCTACCCCTACGCTATCCAACACTTTCCCTACTGTTGCACCCACTGGAGTGGGAATAGTAAATTTTACCCCTACGCTATCCAACGCTTTCCCTACTCTTGTACCCACTGAAGTGGGAATAGTAATTTTTACCCCTACGCTATCCAACGATCTCTTTAATGTAGCACCCACTGGAGTGGTTACATTAAATTTAAACCTTTTGCTATTCTACGGTAAATATATTCTATATGTTTTATTAATAACATGTATATATATATATATATATATGTATTATTATTATTAATTTTTAAAGTTACATTAATTATGTAATAATGTTACATTTATTTAATAATTTTAACAATGTTTATATTAAATATATGTAATATTATAATAGTTTTAACTTATTTTAAAGACATAAAAAAATTGATATTTTGACAGTCTATATTTTTAACACTCGATATTTTAAACTCGATATTTTTGTACTTACCTTAGTGAAGATAGAAAGTCGATATTATGTCCCTCGATATTTTGTCATCGATATTATGGGAACTGGATATTTTGGTAGTAGATATTATTTCAGTGATCCGTGTGGCAGAATCCACTAATACTGGCTCCATGAATACATATGTTAAGCGGCTCCTTGCGGCTCTGATTTGTAGGGAGGTGTTTTCTTTGACACTCACATTGGAGTGAGCACACAGATCAATTGAGCACAGACCGGCACTTGTCACACCTCTGCGAATGATAATCACCAAGCTCCTCAACTACTATGCCCGGAACACAGCTCTCCGACTTGTTCGTGACAAGGGAACAGTCTAGCAATATTCTTATTGGCTGTACTAAGTTTCATCGAGAACAATAAGCTCAATGGGGGTCTCGATTGGACTTTGCCTCCCCCCTAGGAGTTCTCCTGCATTTCGAATTAGTGGTTTATTTGTTGGGTAATGATGGAATTTACTGGACATAGTTTAATTATTATCCGATGTGGGTGGGTGGAGGATGGACCTTTGGGTTATTAAATGTTGTGAATTCTGATGTTAATTTTTACTTCTGTCCCCTATTCTGTTGCTCCTTGTTCTCTGTTGGAAAACTTAAAGAAAAAAAAGGAAGCTAAAATGAGGACAGTCAGGTGGCAGCGTAGGCACAAGTTACCATGGAAGGCAGGAAGAAGAGTTCAGGGATCATACACACAGACAACAGATGGAAAAGGCAGGGGTCAGGGTGAGTAAGCTCACCACGGTGGGTAGGTCTGCATTGGCAGTGACAGCACAATGGACCACAGAGGGCTCGATTGTGATTGCAGGGGCATACACATGGAGAATGAAGGGCTGGTGTAGTGAGCTAACCACAAAGGGCAGGCTGGCATGGGCAGTGGCAGCACAGCAGACCACTAAAAGGCAATTGAGATTGGGCAAGTTACGCAGATGGAGAATGGAGGGCTAGTGGGAGGGGTGGAAGGAGGTCTACTAACTGACAGAAAAGAGCAGGGCGGCATGGGCATAGACTGCAAACTGTCTATTCCCAGCATTCAGGCATTGGCAACACCTTGGCTCACAGATGGAGGGGGAGGGAGGCAGAATCACTCTCTTGGAGAAGAAGGGGAGGGAGTAGTTGCAGTAAGCTGAATATGGAGTGGAGACGGGAGGGGGAAGGAGCACATAGTTGGACACCAGTGGGCTGTGAGGAGGGAGGCAGTAGCAACAGGCTGAATATGGAGGGCAGACCAGCATAGGCAGGGGAGGAGCAATGGACCACAGAGGGCAGGAGGCAGGGGGAAGCTGCACACACAAGGAACATAGAGAGAAGGGCTCAGGGGCAGCAAGCTGACCAAAGAGGGCAGGTTGGCAAGGGCACACAATGGACCACAAATGCAGGAGGGAGTGGTGGGGATGCACACACAGAATGTAGGGAATGCTGAGGTGGGGCAGGGGCTGTAAGCTGATCACAGATGGCAGGGGCAACAAGCTGACCATGAAGAGAATGCGAGAGAGGGCAGGGGCATGCAGACAGAGAATGGAGGGCAGACAGGAAGGGTGCCAAGGGAAGGACAGCCTGCTGATTATTCAGGGAAGGCCAGCAGGGGCAGCCAACAGACCACAAGGGGCAGCAAGAGGGGCTGGCAGGGGCACATAGATGAAGAACAGAGGGATGGATGAAATGAGAGAGGCATGGACAGCAAGCTGACCACAGAGAGAAGGATGCTGTTGGTAGGCAACCCACAGGGAGTGAGCCTGGCCGATCTCCAACTATGAATTGCTGAAGGCCATGGTCAGTAGGGGCATTGGCTAAACATGATAAAAAGAACAAATGTTGAAAATATTTTATAGGTAGGTATAGTAATGTGATCTTCCCTTTCATTAGGAAAATAACAGAAATTACCAGAAAAAATAGGATAAAGTGAAGCTATATTTAAATTTTGAAATGACACTTTAGCACTTCAGAAGTTCTGGTAAATGGGACTATGTGTACCTCAATGAATAACTTTCAATATGAGAATCGTATAGCAAGCATTGGATGATGTCATCAGTGATGTTATCAATGTCATTTGAGTTGTCATCAGCGATGCCATTTAACATGGTATAAGTGATTTAATATACCAGGTCATAAAAGTGCATGGCACAGACACAAGTTATAGTTAGTTCAATTAAGTATAACTGATGAATATCAGTGTTTTTTGGGTTTATAAATTCAACACCTTCTTATAACATTACTTTAACCTTTGTTTTTTTTCAGGGATTTACTGGGTTGAATTTAATCTTTTAATGAAATGGAAGATCATGTTACCATATCTAACTATAAAGTTTCTTCAATTTTTCTTAGTGAGGATATGTATATGTGAAGTTCTTCATGTATATGTATGTACATATATATATATATATATATATATTCACTGAAAAAAAAGGTTACAGGGACGTTATAGTTAGGCTGACATTTCACTCATACAAAACCAGAGAAATTTAGCAGTTATAGTTTGCTAAGCTAACTATAACTTGCACCCTTGCAATGCACTGCTTATGACCTCACATATTACAACACTCAGGACATGGTCAATGACATTACTGATAACATCACTGATTACATCTCAAATTACATCACTGAAGACACCATCGGGTGACTGTGAGTAACTGAATATGTTGAAGGCAGTATACATGAGTGTTGGAGTATATAAGTGACTCTATGTGTGAGCGTGTGCTTGTGCCAGTGACTGTATAGGGGAGTACGTTTGTGTTAGTATCTGTAAGAATAAGTTAGTTGATGTGTGTATAACTGTATAGGTGAGTAAGTAGCTGTGTAATTGGTTCTGTGGGTGAGTGTCTGACAGTGTGTGAGTGGCTGTATGGGTATATGAGTGGATATGTTAGCGGCTGTATTAGTGAGTGAGCGGGTGTATGAGTGGCTGTATGGGTGAATGAGTGGATGTGTGTATAGACCTATGAATCAGTGAGTGGGTATGTATGTACTGGTATGGGTATGTCAATGGGTTCGAGAATGAGTGTTACAATTGGAGTGGGTGCATAAATGGTTACATGGGGTGTGAGTGGCAGCATCAGAAATTCTGTGGATGATGTCATGAGTGATGTAATCAGTAGTGTCATTTGAGATTTCATCAGTGATGTCACTGACCATGTCATGAGTGATGTATATGTGAGGTCATAAGCAGTGCAATGTGGGGGCGCGAGTTACAGTTAGCTCAGCTAACTATAGCTGCTGAATTTATATGGATTTGTAGGAGTGAAATGTCAGCCTAAGTCTAAAGTCCCTGTAACCTTTGTTTTTGCAGTGAATTTCTAAGGTATTTGTTTATTCTATTTCCTAACTATAATGTCCCTGTAACCTTTTATTTTTCAGTGAATTTCTAAGGATCTTTGAATGCTAATTGTTAACTATAACGTTCCTGTATCCTTTGTTTTTTTTCAATTTCTAAGTTTAAAAAAAGTTGTATTTCTTAATTGTCATGTTCATTTTTTGTAAGTGAACCTGAAAGAGTTTCATACTTTCTTTCTATAATTGTATGTGGAACTCATTTTTTGATTTCCTATGTCATTATTAGAAAATACATTAATAACTGGTGCAAGGGTGCCTGTATTGGTGCTAGGCAGCACATTGTGCGCCAGTGCTGGGAAAAGACAGGAATGTGCCGTAAAATGTTAAGTATGGCACATGCCTGCCCTTTATGTTTCAGAAAGAGCAGTGTTGCCCATTACAACAAGGTGATTGCTGTGCTGCGCAATACATAGAGAAGTGTGACCCTGAGTTTTAGAATTTTGACTAGGCTTCTGTCCTCAGTTAACCTTCTGCTCGGTGCCTCAGTGCCAAGCAGAGAGACCAAGTTGTCCGATGTCTCAGCTTTGTTCTAGGTTTTCACTTTCTAACTGTAGTGTAGTCGGGGTCACTTGGAATGATGTGTTTTACAGCTGCGCCAGTTTTCGCATAAGTAAGAATTTGCTTAATTTGTCACATAATACATCATCTGATGCATAATCTGCAGAATTTAACAAAAAATAGTTTCTAGCTCAAAGTAATACCAAAGGACTGTCAAGTAAAGTCAAGAGGTATGTTTATTATGACCTTAGTCATTTAAACAGGTGCAAGAGGCAGTAACAAAAAAATAAAATATTCACATCAAGACATTTAAAACATTATAACATTAAAATTAATCCAATATAAGTTAAAACTCTTACACGCACTTCTTCCTTTGCCGACAACCATAAAATTGCATTTAAATTAGCATTCTGCATTTATGAATAAAACCCATTCAACTCCCTTCTGCAAGACTAATTTCATTAAATTAAAATACTTTAGAATCTACATATTATTCCCGGTTTCTTAGATCACTCAGTACTGCTTTTATGCATTTCCCAAGAGCAATCGCAATATCGATGGTGGGGATTTCAGTTAATAAGTTAGCTGCCTGCGCTCTAGAGCTTGTAGCATATTTTAGGAACACGGGTCGTAACCACCGTTTCCGCTGTTCCAGTAATGACAGGCAATCAAGAAGGATGTGTACCAGGTCTCCTTTGCACCCCAAATTACACTTACAGCACCCATTTTGATCTAGCAATTTCATTTTCAGATCTTTATTTGTTAACAATGGGTTTATACAAACCCGCAGCCTTAGGATCTCCTGCCTGAGGCCGCGGTTGGGTAGGATGTCTAAGTAAGGGAACCAATTTTCAATTATCCAAGCGCCCATCATATGTGTTATTGATTTCTTTTTCGCTAAATATTCCATATCGGTCATTCTCGATATTTCCTTCCCCTTTAATTTCAACTCACTCCTAGTACAGAGGAGTTGATGTGTTTCCTGGTTCACCTCTACCTTTAATCTTTTACAGATTTGGGTAACTCTTTCACTACACATTTTTGCCCATTTTAGATTACTCGATAGGATTTCCTTCTTGCACCATTGTGCTACTTTTTGTCCCTCTGGGTCTTCCAGTCCTTTCCAAAGTCTGAGTATTGCCATTTGAGTTAGTATCTCCCAGGACTTTGTGCCTATTTCCCTTCTTATGGCTTGCACCATAGCAGATTGTGGGAGAGAGAGGAGTCCTTTGAGGCATTTCCCCTCCACCAAGTCCCAGGCTCCCTTACCGCTCCAATAAAGGATTTCTGCCCCGTACAGAACTTGGGGGGGGTATCATTGCCTCAAAGGCCCTTAGCATTGGTCGGTGTGACATCTCTCCATAATCCCTATTAAACATTTTTAAGCCGCATATCGATGTGTGTGCTTTGGCTTTTTGTGTATCCAAACGCGTATCCCATTTTAGTCTCTTGTCAAACCATATACCTAGGTAGCGATACTCATTAACCGTCTCCAGTTTAAGCTCACCTAGGTACCAGTTAAATCTGCTTATTTTTTTCCCAAAGCAAAGGACTTTAGTTTTATCTAGGTTGACAGTTAGAGATTTACTAACACAGTATGCGTTAAAGGCATTAAGCTTTCTTTGGAGGCCTATCTCTGTCTGGTCTACTATAACCAAATCGTCAGGATGTAATAGGCAGGACACCTTGTTTCCGTCCACTCTAGGGCTTGCGCTACCCTCGACCTCTAGATGGGCCGGGAGGTCTGACAGGAATATAGAAAATAACTGAGGCGCTAACACGCAACCCTGTCTTAAACCGTTGTCTATGGGTATTTTTTGCGTTAAAGAGCCCACCGTATCCTTGATGACTTGCGCCCAGTTCTCATTGTGTAATTCCTTTATTATTGACAGAAGGTCACTGGGAATATTTACTTTCAATAGTGTTTCCCATAGGCATGCACGATCAACTGATTCAAATGCTGCTCGGAAGTCAACGAAACAACAGCATAACTTGCCATTTTGTTCCGTTGACTTCTTCGCCATCGCCCACAGTGCAAAACCATGGTCTATTGTGGAGTGTCCTTCCCTGAATCCTCCCTGTTCTATAGGGACGATCTGGAGCTCTTTTACCCATTTGTTAATTTGATTCAGTACAATTTTAGAAAAAACTTTCTCTCCTATATCTAGGAGGTTAATCAGGCGATAGTTTTGTGGTGCCTCCATGCTTCCTTTCTTATGGATGGGCCTAATTATTGCACCCTTCCAGTTAGGTGGCATTTTGCCTTCTGTTAATATTATACTAAACATCTGTGCAAAAAATCTTGCCCACCAATTTACGTCTAACTTTAATATTATTGCTGGAATATTGTCGGGACCTGCTGCACGGGTTAGTTTCAGCTCTCTTATTGTATCTTCAACTTGTTTTACGTTAAATTTAGCTTTAAGGTCTGCTGATATTTCCTGCCATTTATGTGTCGCTACCTGGGTTATAGGGGCTCTTGCCCCATACAATTCCCTAATATACTTCTCCCATGCGGCCTCACTAACTGCACATTTTAGTTCCCCATCAGAAGGGCTAAAGGCTGCCTTTACCAATTTCCAAAATTGTCTGAGGTTTTTTTCCTCAATCGCTTCCAACAGATTTGACCAACATTTCTCTTTAAATGACCTTTTAGCGTCATTTGCCATTTTTTTATAATCTCTTTTTAATCGGATTATGTGGTCCTGTCTCTCCTGGATGAAGTTCTTTTTTTGTCTTCTTTGTGCTGCCCGAATCTCCCGTTTTTTGGATTGGCACTCCGCTGAAAACCATTTTACTCTACTGGGTGGCTACCCACTAAAATTTTTGACCCTTTTCAGTTCTATTCTTAAACACCGGACTACTTCCTCTAATTTTCCTATGAACCAGTTCAAGGTTTTATTCTCTAGATTTTCCGGCTCAATTTTAATTTGCATAGCTGCCAGTTTTGCCTGATGTTCCTCCGTGAGTCGTGTCGTCACACGTCTGGGGTACTCAACCTCCTGGGGGATCACTTTATCTCTGGGTAAGCTTCTTCCCCCCTGTATTGTTAGGTGTAGAAGGTTATGGTCACTAATCTCTATTTTGTTCCAACTTAAATTCCCGTACTTGGGGGAAGTTTGTAAAAACATGTAATCAATTGGGCAGTTCTGAGAGCCTATTTTAAAGGTTTTCCCTGCTGGGCAGTCATACTTCATTCTTCCATTCAAGCATTGAAAGCCCCTGCCTCCTAGGAAATGTACCAGATCTGATTCCTGTTTCGATATCTCCCCTACTGGGAAGCTTGCTGGGTTTATTCCAAACACCTCTAACATTTCTCTGTTCCAAGTATCTGCCTTTTTTGGGTTTAGTTTATGATTAAAATCCCCCAATATTATCACAGTATCCAATACGTATTTTTCTACTACAAAATCTACATCTTCTTTAAACAGCTTCATCTCATTCTCGTACTCTACACCATTATCCCACTGCATGTATACATTCATTACAGTCAACATTTTATACTTCTTTTCCACTGTCAATAATTCTATTCTGCTAGTCAGAACCCATTTACATTTCATTTTTATCGGTGTTACTTCTCTGAGCACTTTTGTTGAAACCAATGTCATTAATCCCCCCCGACGGGCGACCAAAGTTCTTTTTCTTAGCCGGGTGGTTTAGTTGTAGGTATCCTTCATTGATCGGGGTTTCGTCGCATGTCCAGGTCTCTTGAAGGCAGGCAATGTCCACTTTATTTACTATGTCCTTTATAGTTTCTCTCTTTTTCTCATTGCCTAGCCCATTCACATTCCATGTTAGGAGACCTAGACTTTGCGACACCCCCTCATCCTATTCTACCTCACTCATGCCACCCTCTTCTCCCTCAGCCTCCGTATGACTCTCGTTTAGATCGAACCTTGGGCTACTACATTGTGACCAATTACCCCATGGGTCTTCATTTCCTGTATTGTCTATTTCTATGTTCAGACAGCTTTGGTTTCCTTCCTCATCTTTATATAATTTCACCTGTCTTCTCCCTAAACCTGCATGATACTTTAAGAAGGTATTGTCAGTGGGGGCTTTTACTTCCCTCTCCGGAATTATCCTTATTCCCAGGTGGTTTATCTCGCTGGTGGCTTTTAGGATTGCCATTTTTACCATGACTGAGTGTAATGACACTTTTGTTATTTCTTTACCATTTCTGGTCTCAACGAAACCAATTTGCAGAAGATCGCTTGTACTGATCCCACATAGGCTACTACATTCTGCGAAGACTTTCAAAATCTGTGCTCTATTCAGGGGATTGCTTTTCCTATTCGTACTCCTATTCGTACTTCCCCTTTTCCCCGACTGCATGTGGTCCAAATACACCCATATATTTTTCT
Organism: Lissotriton vulgaris; assembly: GCF_964263255.1. Taxonomy (NCBI): domain Eukaryota; kingdom Metazoa; phylum Chordata; class Amphibia; order Caudata; family Salamandridae; genus Lissotriton; species Lissotriton vulgaris. Next base: position 845,684,739 of record NC_141697.1, read on the forward strand.
CTCTCTCTTGTGCTTTTTTGGGAGTTTCATATTGGTGCTGTCTAGCCTTTGTTCTCTCTGTCCGCAGCCCATTGTTTCCCGTTCTTGGAATTACCTGGTCTTGTGGGCTTTCGACTCTATGACCCCTATTTGGTTGTCCTGAGGCTATTCTTACTTTCTGTTTCGTAATACAGGGTGTTAATGGTTTCTCTTTTGTGACCTTTGTTCTCCAGTTTTTTCTTGGGTTTATCGGGGTCGTTCTTAGGTTATACTCCCCTTGCCTTGGTCTATTTGGTACGTATATCGGGGCTGATGCGTTTAGGTCTGCCTGTGCCTCCCTCCCTGCTTTCCTCCCTTTTCTCTTTACTTTTGAGGTTTGCTCTCGCTTCTTTCTAACCCTACTCTTAAGGGGGGCCACTGTATACACCCCGCGCCTTTTTATCAGCATTTGGCGTCTGGAGATATATACATTTTCTGATGCTTCCACAGAGTCCTTTGTTAGCTTTTGGGTTATTGATTGTGGGGATCCTGCTGGGCTTCCCGCGGATGCCTCAACCAGTTCAATCTCTACACTTTCATCAGTCGGTTGTTCAGTGACTGTTGGGCTTAGCATCCTTGGCATTTGGTTCTTTATCCCCGCTAGTTCCTCTTCGATCTTTTTTAGGTACGATTTCTGAGCTTTCAGCACTCCATTATTTGAGAGAGTTACTTCAAGGATTCCTTGTAGTGTCTTTTGTAACATCAGTATCAGTTCCACCATTGAGGAAGTGGGTGTTACGGAACACTCCGGATCCTGTGTGTGTTGTCTTTCTGGGTTTGTATGATGACCTGTTCTTGTGGGTTCTTGCTGTGGAAGAGAATTTTGGGTGCCTTGTTGTTGTGGGGAGGAATGGGCTGGCTCACCGCCCCAAATAAGGCTCTGGCTCTGTATTTCATTTCCCCTTGGTTCCTCATTTCCCAGTGACTATAATGAGAATAGTTTTGGGGATGATGAGAGACGGGGAGCTGAGATGTGGATATTTTGGCTCTGGAGCGTCAGGTTTATTAATACAGAATCCTCCATTCCTGCTTCTTTATCGGGATTCACCACTGCTGCTCCTATCTTTCCTTCTCCCTCCGCGCCATGTTCTTCCATATCTTCCTCGGGGTCCAGACTTATTACTGGCTCGATAGATTTGTAGTGTTTCCCTACAAAATCCTTTATAGCTTTGTAAGTTAGCGTATTGTCTTTCTGTTTGGGGTTTGTTTGAACACAGTCCCTTTTAGCCTGTTTGGCATTTTTAATTGCCCTTTTAACTTTTCTTTTCTTGCGTCGCCCTTTATTATTCTCCGTAATTGAGGCATGACTTTCTTGGCTCTCTTCCAATGATATTGAGCCCTCTGATATTTTACTCTTCTCTGGGCTATCTTCTTTACGCTGGATTTGCCCTTTTTTCGGTCCCATTTCTTGGTTTGGTTGCCTAATGTGTAGTGCAGCTATTTGTAGTTTCGTGTGGTCGTTTCTTAATTTTAAAAGTTTAAAAAGGAATAACTGTAACTTTACACTTACCTCTGTTGTGCCTTATACCCACCGGCTTGCCTACCTGCGGCCCCTGTTGTCCTCTCTTGCGATATCTTCTGGCTTTTTCTTTGCCTTGTTCTCCTTGTACTGTTTCCTCTCTCGTTTTGGTTTCAGAGTTTAACAGTTTTCACTGGACTCCCCCCCCCTTACAGCGGCGCCTCTGTTGATTTCTTAGGTCTTCCTATTCTCCAGACTGGGCACCCTGTCTACTTGTGCTTCCGTGGGGGTTGGGGGCCGCTAAACAGTCGGTCGGCACACACGAGTGCTGAGTTCTGTGTTTACTGCACAGCCAGGGGTAACTGGTACCCGGTTACCGGCTTACTACGGCGTCCTGGGGTGCTCTCCCAAACTGCACCCTGCACTGCCCCACACCCCGCTCTGCTCGTCCTGGGTGCAGGGTACTGTTTTTCACACCCGCTAATGGCTTCCAATTTGCTTACAGTTTGCTTCTCGTCGTTTACTACGGCGCACCGTCGGTCCGCAGTCCTACTCCGCCCCCCTCCCTGTACTACGGGTTAGACACGTGCCGCATGGCTAGGGGGGCTGGAGCGGCGGAAAGGAGTATCTAAGCTCACCGGTGATGGCTTGTTAGCACTATCAGTGTCCTTGTTTGGCGTCCTCTTCCAGGCGAGCCGGCACTTTCCTCCTGCGCTCTACAGTCCGCTTGGTCCGTGGTCCGTGGTCCGTGATCCGCAATCCGCGATCAACTGATTAGGTCTGGCAGGGCAAGGCTAGGCAGGGCTAGGCGACAACAGAGAGGTCTCAAGAAACTGCATTCAAAGTAATACCAAAGGACTGGTTTCCACCTAGTCCGTACATATTACTCAGTAGCATATTTTTATCTGTTTCTATCAACTTACTCGAGTTCGCATCATCATAGCCATTTCTGTGATAGTTTCGTAATCTGCATTATTGCAAGACCTTTACATCGACTTACCTTTATTTCAAGGGACTTAATAACTGGGCAGAAATGTTATATCAAAGTTGGCAGCTGACCCTTTTGTGCATGTGGAATGAACCCTACCCGCTATTAGAGGAAAAAATATGATGGATGAGTTTCGGAAATACAGGGAGAGGGCTCAGGGTCTATACCAGGAGCAAAAACAGGAGCAAATGTTACTGCGAGGAAGTGAGCTTGTCTATAAAATATGCAATTGAGATATCTGGGGCCATGGGACAATTGTACCTCTTGGAAATAGCGGCATGAGAAGAAGGGAGGGTAGGTTGGAGTGCAGCAACTTCATATACATCTATATTCCCCTTTGTATTAGAATAAGATTTGTTTTGTTATGGTACATTTTAGTTATCTTCATTGAATGTAATGCTCAGGTGAATCTTCCTTTACCTTGCAGAGTGCTATAAATGAGCTGAACCTATTACTTTAGCACAGCCTAAATCATGCTGAGGTCATTTTAATACCCAGCTTAGGCAAAACTGGCAGTCGCACAATACATTTTCTCTTTAGCTCCTGTCCAACTGGAAAGCAGCTGAGTCTTTTCTCTGCTCTTATCAGATTTTTGATGTTTTCAACAATTACTCCAGTCACATGGTCAGACCACCATTTCCTTGCTTTCCAACATAAAACAACGCAAAGCAAAACATCTAAAACAAATGTTATGTTATGTTATGTTAACCTTTTGTTGAAGCGCAAACAGCTGCCCCAGCAACGGAGCGTCCCGGCGCTGACCTAACCAGTACCTGAGGAGTGGGTGGGATAGCCAACAGAAGACTAGATGACAGAAAAGAGATGGGTTTTGAGTTCCTTTCGAAAGGCAGTCAGATTGGTTTGGGTGCGGATGTGTAGAGGCAGGGAGTTCCAAAGTCTTGCCCCTAAGACTTTGAAGGAACGTCCACCCGTTCTACAGAGCTTAGTTCATGTACATGCTCATGTTCATGTTCATGTTCATGTACATGCATCCATCTATCAACTGTGGCAAAAACGCAATTTTGAACAATTTGAAACACAACAAAAATCCAATACAGATCTAGACATAATAACTTCAGTTCAAGGACTATTTGAGTGGCTAAAGAAAGCTTTTGATATCCTAATACCACTTAGAACAACGCAAAAAAAACAAGTGCCCTAGATAAATACAGAGCTGAAAGTGATTAAACAGCTAGTTAGAAAGGTGGAACATGCCTGGCTCAAAACAAACACCGATCAGGACAAACTTTACCTACAGAAACTTAACAGATAATACAAGTCAGCAATCAAAATAGCTAGGAAAAGATACTATTCACACAGAATTCCAAATGGCAAATGTGCTAATAAATAATTCAATAAAATTCTTACAGAATTTTGGAAACAAATTGCCTAGAAGTAGCTCATCCCAATACTCAATATTTCACAAACTGGCAAATCATTAAACAAGCAGAGCAGATACCTTGGACTCTTATTTTAAACAACGAAAAACCACCAGCACCGAGCCTTTTCAAAAACAACCTTCCAATTGTAGGATAACACGGCCGCTTAATTCCTTCCAACAAATAACACACAATAAATTTATGAACATGGTCAAAAAAAGCAGCCCTGCCGGCAGCCCTTCTGACTCGTTTCCATAACAAACCTTCAAGAAAACAATTCCTTAACTACTGGAATATTTCTAGAAGGCCTGAAAATGTCATACATACACCCTTTACTAACGAAAACAAACCTAGACCCCCCTTAACACCGACAACAACAGACCAATTACAAATGGACCTTTCCTAGGTACACTGATAGAAAGAGCAGCATTCGCCTAAACGTCATAATGCTTTGAAGATTATTCCAAACTTTCAGACTGCCACACAGGATTCCATCCAGGAAGAGGGAAAAAATCTGCCCTCATTGCCATTTTGGTAGTCCATAAAAATGCAGTTGACCGGAACAGGGTTTGCCTTACAACTTCTCTTGGACCTCTGAGCTGCCTTTGATACAGTTGAACATGACACTCTAATACAAAGACTTTATGAAGCTAGCATAGAGGATATACTCTCAACTGGATCACATCCTACTAAATTGAACTAATTCCATCCATACACCCCTTTTCTCATCCAAACCATACTTCAAAAAAGCAAGGGTCTCTTAAGACTCTATCATCTCATCTTTGCTTTTCAACATCTACAGGAAGTCAGATGATGCACAAATACTTCTTAAACTGGAAATCGCCAACCACATTGAAAACTCACAAATGTCCAGTTGCCTCAGAGCCGTTTATCAGTCGATTACATGGAGCCATCTCAAATTGAATGCTTATAAAACAAAAATACTCATATGTGGTAAATGGAAAAATGATGATCCACTCACCGCCTGACATGACGATCTGGTATCTAAAGTATTTACGGAAATAAGAAACCTCAAATTTACCATGGACTCCAGGCTATCAATGAATGCCTTAGTGGTCAAACTAGCAAGATCCAGATTCATCAGTATAAAAACTCTGCAACACATTTTACCCCACCTGGGATTTCCACACAAGGTCCAGGCTACTGCCTCTCTTCTCTCTTGTTATGTCAAATTTTGATTATGCCAATAGTCTCTACCATGGATCATCTGTAGCAACTATAACACGATTACAATGGATTCAGAACCCTGCTGCCAGACTACTCTTACATATAAAGCCACAAGCCCAAACTTCCCATTCCGTGAAGGCCATACATTGGTTACCGGTTGCCAGAAGATCCACATTCAAGCTGCTTTACTTCACCCACAAAGCTGTACATAGAACAGTGCTGCTCTTCATCAGGAATTAGATCCCCAAATACATTCAACAAAGGAACCTCCTCTTGGCGCACTGCTGGTAGGACGATGAGGTCCTCTTGTGTCCTGAGGACCTCAGGACACTAAAGGACCTCATCCCCCAAGCAGCAATGTGTCAGGAGCCGTGTTTGCAGAGTGGTGTAAAAAAGGGGGCGTGGCCTCGGGCCACTCTCAGCAATCCAGCTGTTTGGGACTTACTAAAGGTACCTGGTGGGCCAGTTGGCCCTCAGGGACCCTCATGAGGAAAGGGGACTTCATCCCCCAACCAAGTGTGCACCAGGAGGCGTGTTTGCAGAGTGGTGGAGAAAAGGGGCATGGCCTGTGTCAACCTCTCAGCATCCCACTGTGTGGGGTTTACTGGGGGTAAGAGGTAGGCTAGTTGGCCCCTAAGGTCCCCCAGCAGTGAAGGGGACTTCACCCCCATAAAAGAGTGTACCAGGGAGTGCATTTGCATAGTAGTGGGCAAAGGGGGCGTTGCCTGTTATGAGAACTTAGCAATCCTGCTGTTTGGTATTTCCTGGAACTAATAGGAGGGGTAGTTGGCCCCCAAGGATATCCTTGGGGGCCAAGTACCCCTCTTGTTACCTCCAGTAAGTCCCATGCAGTAGGATTGCTAAGACGTCTTCAAAGGCCATGCCCACTCTCTCCACCACTCTGCAACCACGCCTCGTGGCAGACTACGGGATGGGGGATGAAGTCCACTTTTTCCCGAGGGGCTTTGGGGACCAAGAAGCCCTCCTTGTACTTCCTGTGAAGTCCTACGCAGCGGAATTCTTGAGTGCTGGTGGGAGGCCCATCACCCTTTCTCTACCACTCTGCAAACACAACTACTTGTTAAAGTAGCATGTTTCTGCACCTCTAACTTAGAAGTCATTGTAATCCCCTGCCCTATTATACACTAGGGCCTTACAGGGGAAGTCATGTCAATCACAGGGGTACCCCAACCCATAGTTTATCCTAGTGTATGTATGTGTTTTCTCTGTATTATAAGTGTCTTTCAGCATAGCACTGGCTCTGGGCCTGGTTAGTCAGAGTCAGCTACCACCAGTACCAGCCAGCAAAAAGTTGGGGGTACAGGATGACTTTGCAACAAGGTCTCTTTTTTGCACCTCTGTTGGTTCTTTCTGCATATCCCTTGCTTCTTTCTTCGTATTTCTGGACTTCTGTTGCCTCTTTCTACATTTCTCTTGCTTCTTTCTGCACCGTTCTTCCTCTTTCTGCATATGGCCTACCTATATAGGCACAGTTAGAAATACGCATTTAAAAAACCTTAGAAATTCACTAGAAACATAGGTTTCAGGGACATTATAGTTTGAAATTATCATTTAATAAACCTTTGAAATTCACTTAAAAAACAGAGGTTTCAGGGACTTTATAGTTAGTTGGACATTTCAGTCGTACAAAACCAGAGAAATTCAGCCATTATAGTTAGTTGAGCTAACTATAACTTGTGCCCCCACAATGCACTACTGATGATATCACATATTACATCATTCATGACATGGTCACATCACTGATAACATCCCTGATGACATCTCAAATGACATCACTGATGGCATCATCCACGTTATAATCTGATGCACCTCCTCACACCCTAATATACAATTTTTTAAACCATAGACCCACCAATACCAGTTCCTACATACCATAGTATATAATAGGACAGGGGATTACAACTACCTTTAAGTCAGAGTTGCAGAAACATGCTACTTTAACTTGTAGTCCAGTTTGCAGAGTGTTAGAGAAAGGATGCTAGGCCTCCGACTAGCGCTCAAGAATTCGGCTGCCTATGGCTTACAGGAGGTGAATTTCTAAGGATTTTTTAAAGGCTAATTTCCAACTATAACATCCCTGAAATCTATGGTCTTTTCATTGAATATATATATATACATATATATATAAGCTCCCAAAGTCCTTTCCGAAATGCGGTAAAGTCAGCCGCCAAAAAAGAAGAAAGCACTCACGAGGGGGAGGTTTCCAGTGTTTTATTTGAAACCTTCAAGCACCAGCAAGACGCGTTTCGGCACTTAGCCTTTTTCCATTGCACCACATAACGCATCGCGGCCATTTTTAAATATGATACAAGCTGACAGCGTCACCAGTGTTACATTGACATAGACAATGCACTTGATGTTCAACAAAGTCCCGCCATCTTGGAACATGCAATTTACAATAAACATTCAAACCAAAATCAAGTCGAAGTTTACCATTATATTCATTTCATTACATCATTATATTTAACGATGGAACCAATGCCTATTAATTATTAGATTGTGTAGCCCTGAATGGGCTCGATGCTAATATATTTTGCAGCCGCAAAAAATGCATCAGAATCTTGCCCATGGATGGGCTTGTGTGTCACACATCCAATGACAGTACATGACAGCTTTTAAGGTCTTTAAAAAGTAATAATTTTGTAAGTATATTAAATCAGAAACAACCTATCACTTCATTTCAACATTTTCATTTTACAAATTAATTTTACAAATTTCAGAAGACAAAAGAACAACAGAACGAATAGCTTTAGCCCAAGTGTGAAGCTAATTCTTCGTGATTATTTAAAACCAGTGGACTCTTGGTTTGAAGATCAATAATGTAATGAGATTCTAAACGTCTCAACTTTTGTAAGCGATCTCCCCCCCTGGGATGTATGGGTATGTGGTCCAGACAGTAATAGGCCAATAGGCCAATAGGTCCCTATTGTGCCCATGAACGTTGTTAAAATGTCTGGCAACAGGATACGCTTCATCAACATTATTGACCGCACGCATATGTTCCAATATGCAGAGTTTAACTGGATTTATCGTACTGCCAATATATTGCAGCCCACAAGGGCATATTAAACAGTAGATTACGTATGGTGTCGAGCAGGTTATGAATTTGTTAATTTTTCTGGGTTTCCGAATGCCTGGAATTTTACAACTCAAAGTTCGATTGCTCATTTTGCAAGCTTTGCACCTGCCTCAGGAATAAAACCCTTTAATGGTTGTAATGTCTTGGGTTTGGTAATTTCTGTGGCATGGTAACTGTGTACCAATTTTAAGCTCTAGCTTTACGAAAAGTGATTTGCGGATTAGTTGGCAAATCCTCTTTGATACTGTTGTCAGTTAATAGGATGCTCCAATGTTTTTTCAAGATCCTTTTCAAATCGCCTGCATGATCAGAGAAAGTAGTTATGAGTCTAAAACTCTTGTTCTCTGAAATTATTTTAGGTTTAGTTTTTAATAGCTCTTCACGTTTTAAGTTATTAACTCTATTTAAGGCTTCTTATATATATATAATTTTACCTACTGGCGGTCGCCAGTAGGTAGTTTTAGTTAGGACCTAGTTTCCATAGGAAATCCACACCATTCTATTTGGAATAACTTTGGCGTCGGTGGACGAATCTTCGCGAAATTCTCCAAGAAAATGGCCTGCTCCGCTCCGCTCCTTCCCCGAAAGTTTGGGGGTGATTCGTGAAACGGGGACTTAGAAAAAGGGGTGTCCCAAAACATGTTTTCCCCATGCAATTTTCCATAGGACCTTTAGCCAGGGCTACAGCCCGAACGGCTGAACCGAATCACACCAAAATTTGGCAAAAAGGTAGAGTTCGGTTCGCAGATTGTGCTTTTTGTTAAATGGTGAAAATCCGTTCAGCAGTTCATGAGAAAATCAAAAGTAAATTCATAGTGATATCTAGAGACAAAGTACGGTACGCGTACATTAAGTGTACCGAAAACCGTACAGTTATGAGCACGAGCTGCACGTTGCTTGGCTGTGAACTGTCTGTCAACACTCCAAACCAGGAAGTGTTGGCAGCCATTTTGTGCCTCGGTCGAACCGAGGCACAAGAAAACAGAAAAAAAAACGCGAAAAACGCAAAAAGGGGGCAGGGTAGAAACACCCTGACCCCCTAGGCCTGCTTAGGGGGTCCCACAAGTACCCCCAAGGCCCCCCCCCCGATTTTTTTGTTGTTGAAAAAATCGCCGATCCCCTCTAAAAGAACATAAGGCACAACTCTGCAAACGCGCCCCCTGGTGCGTTTGTGCCAGAGTGCTGCCTTGCAGAGACGTGTAAAGAGGCCACGCCCCTTTTTACACCTTTCTGCAACGCAGACCCCTGGCGCATACTGAAGGTTCCTGGTGGACTAGTTGGCCCCCAGGGACCCCCTGTATTCAAGGGTAATTAGTTCCCCCGCTGCACACGCGCCAGGGTGCTGCCTTGCAGAGATGTGTAAAGAGGCCACGCTCCTTTTTACACCTCTCTGCAAGGCAGCCACCTAGCGCATACTGGAGGTTCCTGACCCCCTAGGCCTGCTCAGGGGGTCCCACAAGGACCCCCATGGCCCCCCAAAAATTGGGGGGGAATCTTGGGATACGCGTAGGGTACGCGCACCCTGCCAATCCCCCCCCCGAAAAATTAAGGCACCACTTTGCAAACGCACCCCCTGGCGCATTTGAAGACGAGGAAATAAATCCCCTTGAATACTGGGGGTCCCTGGAGACCAAGTAGCCCACCAGGAACCTCCCGTATGTGCCAGGGGGATGCCTTGCAGAGACGTGTAAAGAGGCCACGCCCCTTTTTACACCTCTCTGAAACGCAGGGCCCGGTGCATACTGGAGGTTCCTGGTGGGCTAGTTGGCCCACAGGGACCCCAGTATACAAGGGGAATTAGTTCCCCCTCTGTAAACGTGCCAGGGGGCTGCGTTGCAGAGAGGTGTAAAAAGGGGAGAGGCCTCATTACACCTCTCTGCAATACAGCCCCCTGGCGCATACTGGAGGTTCCTGGTGGGCTAGTTGGCCCCCAGGGACCCCCAGGATGCAAGGGGAAATAGTTCCCCCTCTGCAAACTCGCGAGGGGGCTGCGTTTGCAGAGAGGTGTAATGAGGACACGCCCCTTTTTACACCTCTCTGCAACGCAGCCCCCTTGCACATACTGGAGGTTCCTGGTGGGCTAGTTGACCCCCAGGGACCCCCAGTATGCAAAGGGAATTAGTCCCCCTTTTGCAAACACGCCAGGGGGCTGCGATGCAGAGAGGTGTAAAATGGGGCATGGCCTCATTACACCTCTCTGCAACGTCTGTAGTGTTCCTATTTTCCCAATAGTGTTCCTATTTTCCCAATAGGCCCTGCGCATTGGAATAACATAAACAGTAGTATGGACGTAGAAGTGTGGATCTTCCAGGTCTCCACTGACTATGCTAGACTTAATTGGGTGTGTTACCAACTAGCTCAGAGGTCACTGTAAACTTTCTTGATTGAATAGGAAGTGATCTGCTTCCCTGGTACAGACAAGAAGGGATTCAGTTTTCCAACAACCGCATAAACATGACAACTTTGCTCCTTAGAATAAGAGTCAATCTCTAGAGTCGTGTGAAACAATAGACAGTTATTTTACTCAGTCAGTTTTGTGCAGATTACTTTCACCAATATGCAGAGAATAGAGAGACGGGCGTTTTCAATAAAAGGTATTATTTATTGAACAGTCTTTCTTCTCGTACAAGAGAAATGAATTGCCACAATTGCAAGACTAGTTATTATAAAAAGTGCGTACAGTAAAATGAGTATTGCGAAATAATACTGTAAAAGCATTGATATGGTTTCTTAGCCATACAATGGTTTAAAATGAATGAAACATATATACATTCATATATACATTTAGCTAACGTACTCAACTGGTGCTTCTAATTACGCCTACCCCAGTGTACCTGACCTAAGCCTAATACTTGGGAGGGGAGTAAGTAAGTAGCAGTTTTAGTTAAGTTGGTTTTGCCAAGGTTTGCTTCAAGAATTCTCTCTAGGGGGTTTAGTCAACACCATACCTCTGAAATAGAATGTTGGAGGTCTGGTATCTCCTTCCAGGGACTCGATATCCCAGTCACTCGCAAGAGTAGGCTGGAAACGCCGGAGCTGGATTTCTCAGCAGGAGAAAAGACAGCGTCTCTGTCAGCGCGTCGAGGAAGAGGAGGGGCAGCGTCCGTGGGCAGCTTGCATCTGCTGGGCTCTGAAGGGGACAGCTGTTCTGCTCCTATGTTCACCACACCATCGTTCGCTGATGCCGTTGAGGCAGTGATAGCTTCAGTATCAGCGAGGCAGCGATAGTATCGAGGCAGCGTTTGCTTAAGGCAACGTTGGTAATATTTATACCTGAAAGGTGCCTGGTTTGACGTAAGTTTTTGGACATAAGACGTCAATAAAGATGTCACTAGGAAGTGATCGTCTCTCAGTGCTCATTAGAGTTCTATTACTATTCAAAACATAGCAAGCGGGGATTTCCCAGGTTGCTGAGTTTTTATCTTGTTGAGGAACTCGGAGTGTAATCTAGGAATCTTAGATTGTGGCTTCTGCTGTGTAATTCGCACTAATGAGCTGCAAAGGAAGCTGCAGAGGAAGTGATTCTGAAATGTGGCTCTGATCGTGTGAGGCCAGAGATGAGTTTCTGAATATTGCATTTGATCGGTTATGCCAATATAGGGGAACAAATGGATTATAGCCGTATAGGGGCATAAGGTCACAGTATCGATCAGGGTCCTAGATTAGAATGCGACACCCACTCCACGAATTTATGTCCATCAATTTACTAAAACTATAGCAAAAGATGCATGTGTAACATTACCCACCCCAAAATACATATTTGCATTTGAAATGGCGTATTTGAAATACATGGAATGTACTGTACGTCTTTAAGCATAGAAATCATTCAAAATTATACATATGTAATCAATGAACGATTTTGCGAAAAAAATTACACATGAAATATCTCTTAATACAGAAAAGAAGGGCGAGATAATTTCATCACATATAAATGCATTTGTTATAAAATGTGCTAGAGGCTGGTGTAAAGTTATTATGTCTCTAGAATTACCTAAAAATAGAAGTAGAAGCTTCTGTTCTTTATGAATAGGTCTACTTTAAGCAAAGAATTTCGTGCCAGAAAAAAGTAATTATGAAAAATTGTTCAATTCAAAAAAATTCTTGTTGAACGGGGGAAATAGAGTTCCAACGCTTTTTAGCAGTTTTTGTTGTTCAAAACTGAAGGCCGAATTCAGAGTTTATGGGAACGCTGTGTGTCGGAATGCTTTTCTAAAGGTAATGTTTCTGTTCGGGTGAGAGCATCTTGTCAGACAGGCTCTCAAAGAATTGGTCTACAAAATCAGGTGACAGTTCGACCAAGTTCGATAGTGCTGTAACCTGGCAGGTGTGAGAATGATTGCTGTCATCAAAGTCTGGATCAGCAATGCTCACAGAAGGTCGTACTTGGGTGATGTTGCTTTTATTTCTCGCTCCACTGTCACCACCTAGTCGTAGCACAGGAGTCTCAACGAATGCCGTCATCAGGATTGGTAGCCGCTGGGGACAACACAATGCGTGAGCCGTTATCGGACTTAGCAAAGTATCGATATCCATTGGTACTGCTGATGGAAGTGCAAGACAGATGTCCAACACACACTCATCTCCGCATAGCATACATCGAAGCACAGGTAAGATGCAGGATTGCCATATCGGTCTGAATGAAAGAAACCAGGTCATGTTTAGATCTCTCAGCCTGGCCAATCCAAGGACTCTAGTTATTCTGTCCCGGTAGCGGATTGCTAGGATCGTTTCTTCCATCCTTTTAGGAGTCATGTCTGAGTTTTGGCTTGCCATATCGGAGCAGGAGGGTCAAAAATAAAATGCCTGCTACAAGTCCCAAAAATAGGGGTATGCTGCCAAAGACTGAATGGACAAAATTAGGAATGATTCCTAGAATTGGTTTGAATGGTGTTAGCAGTCACGAAACAATCGTCTTAAATATGCCTGGGATGCCTGTGGCACTAGACATGTTAAGGAGTTGGCTAAGCATTTCTGTGAAATGCATGGGGCAATTTGTTGATAAAAGGTCATGAATCTCTGTAGCCGTCCTTGCAACTAGGAGATCATACGTCTCTTTTGATGACTTGATGGGCACTGTTGTCTGCAAAAGCACAGACTTCATTCTGCTTAAAGTATCAATTCGTATAGAAGAGAAATTCAAACGAGGCCAAATGGGAGTCTCGGTGTCTCCAGGGCCGTTTGGAAACAATGCTTGCATACAGCATATGACCATGGATGTTACGCTTACGAGATAGGCTTTTCCTGGCAAAAGGCCACAACATCTGTGATCCGTTCTTAGAATGTAACTCCCATTTGCGAGTTGCATAAAGAAAGGCTCTATCTGCGTTGCAGGTGTGACATGCTGGTGGCATGAAAGGTTGTTAGAATTACCTTCACAGGCTCCGTGTAAATTAATACCCTGGCACAAAAGTATACTGCTTAGTGAATGTTTACAGTTTTCACCACTAAGAAATACATTTTTGTTGCTGTCACTATAGCACATGTGTGTGTATGGTAATTTCCATGTTGACTTAATGTATCCTTTACCCAATCGTCATACTGGCCAGTAGGTATGTATTCAAGGCATTTTTTAAATTGGAAAGTTGTTATCGGAATTGTGATAATCCCGTGTATTATCCATTCAATGACAGGACTTTCTGACATTGTCAAAGGTAATCTCTCAAGTTTTTCGATGCTCCGGATTGTATAGTCTGCTCCTTTCTGTGCCAAGCTGATTTGTTTATCAGTAAGGTTAAAGATGGAAAATAATGACGTTGTGTTGATTAAACGCCAAGGCACATAGCCTGAACGAAGATTTTGCAGCGTCCAGCCTAACTGTACAATAGAACGCAATTGTGACTGGCCATGCTGTAACATTAGCAAGTCTTTGTCTATTATATCTATGGCAGATGATACAATATTGTCCAACGAATATATTCTGGAGGACAGAGTCATTAACCCATTGTCCACTACAGAAAGTGATTTTTCCAAATGAATACGATCAATTTCTCGTATTTTTTCAGCTGTTTCAATTTGCGTGACTTTCCAAGCCTCGTTGTATGCGGCATAGAAGCTGGCCGCTATGAAGCGTTTTTGACGCTGGTTGCGTGGTCCCATTATAAAATCGCGCAAATCAGCACCATCTTTTAGTAAAGATAAGTGTTGCTTAATTTCAGCCAGTGTGGATGATTCTAGCCATTCAAAGCACAGCTTCCCTACACTGTATGTTGTTACTATCCCTGGATGTTGTCTCTGGGAGTATCTAGGGTCTTGTCTGGACATTGTTAACCCCTGTGTTTTGTTCAGGAATCTATCTTGACAGTTGTTTGTGTCAGTAGGCCAGATTAACCACTTTTTCCAATCAGGATGTGTTCTGTTTAAATGTAAAATTTTAGATACGTCTATCTCAATATCTGTTGTTGCATTTTCAGGTATTGGCTTTGGAATAGACGGTTTGTTAAGGTCTTTGATCTTAGCTATGCCAAGACAGGTTGTTTGTTGAATTGTCTCATTTAAAAACATTATTTGTTCTGGAATCATGCAGGCTCGAAATAGTGCTTCTAGGCCTTGTACCTGCCAATCTTTTGTACCCCAGATTGTTTTTGTTTCAATGTTATTTTTCCAATAATCAAAACCAAATGTCATCATTTTTTCATAAAATGCTTCTGAATATATCAATTTAGTATTTGTCAGCATTGTTTTCAATCCTGTTTTATCTAACAGTTTATAATAAAACGTTTCTGCATCACTGGTGTTAAACCCTGAGAAGTAATGAAATTTCTCATAAAATGTTTTAGAACTGCTTTTAGGTGGTGTAGCACAATGTTCCCATTGGTTATACTTAAAAACATTTCTAGGCTGTGCAGATTTATGCAAGTAATGATCACCATAGTGTGTGTAGCAGAACATCTGTTCATAACTAGACGAACCTTGTAAATAATCATGATCTGTGAATCTAGCTGACATTACTAAATCAGACATCAAAAATATTAATACTTTCAAAGTCCCAATCATCAGAGAATGTACTAGGTTTTACAAAGTCCCTTAAGTAAACCTTGAATTGATGAGGATACTTCAGGATTTCGACCGGACCATATATTTCATAGTTTTTTCCCATACTACCCCGCCGTTGTAGTATGGGAAAAATACACCTAGACCAAACCAGAACTCTAACCATGGAGAAATAAGGTAAATGTCCTTGAGTTGATGAAAGAGTTCTGTTGCTTTTTCTTTAAAAGTCTTTTTTGTTTCTGGCATCACTTCAGGGTTGCTTTGATCCTCAGAAAAGTTATTGAAGTTGATGAAATAGCCAGAGGCAGTTCTGTCAATTGTTGGAATTGTTCTTTCAATTTGTCTTTCGGTAGCACATTCTGATGCCACATCATTTTAGACTGGTGTTTCTTGACAAACTGTTTCAATCGGTGTCTCAAGAGGCACGAGTTCCATGGCATTATTGCATAGTCCCTCTCTGTGCACTGCAGGCTGATCGAATGTGGTTAGTCTTTCAGTTTGGACCTCTTGGATTGTTGCAAGTTTGGGTATTCTGTTGGTTCTCGGGAGTCCACTGGGCCTACTGTTGATTATAGGCCACATGCTTGTGGTTTTACCAGGTTGATTGATACAACTCTTTTCTCCTTTTTACCAGCAAGGGGCGGTAGTACTACTGATCTTGTTCCGTTGATTGCTAAGACAGGTACTGCTTTTCTGTAAGAAGGCCCAAATTCCTTCTTCACCGCTATTTTTTCTCTGACTAGATCCCCAATCTTTGGAATCCAGACGGGCCTTGCTGGGGCTGGTGGTGCCTCGTCAGTGGTAGCTGGCTGTTGCTTTAACTTTATGTTGCTTAAGGATTTTCTTGTTTCGTTCAAGTCCTGTAAAACAGCCAAACGATCTTTGATGTCAAAGTCTGTTTTCTTATGTTCTACCACTGATATCTGACTATCTAAGTCCTGAATTCGCATTCTAGTTCCGAACAATAGTTCGTATGGGCTGAAACCTTTTAGAGAATTTCTTGGCAAGTTGTTTAGGCTTAACTGGACACTTATTAAATGTTTGACCCACCCAGCACCTGAACCTAATACCTTCGCTGTTATAGATTGCTTTATGTGCCGTTTTTTTCTTTCTACCACACTGTTCCCTTCGGGGTGTTACGGACAAGAATACCGCAAGCCAACGCCCATGCTGGCCATGGCCTCCTTATAAGCTCGAGAGCTGAAAGCAGGACCCTGGTCAGAATGGAACATGGAAATTGCGTATGTGCCGATAAAGACTCGCAGATCTTTTATAACCGTTCTGGCGTCAGCCGAGCGCTGGGGCCACATTTTTTAAGTAGGTTTAGCCTAATGATGTACAATGGGACGCGTTTCTCTTGTTTGATTGCGCGGATAGATCGCCTTATGCTTTCTATTAGGGTTTCTGACACTACACTGGCCGGTTCTCCACTGCGATCTCTGTTGCAGTCTTCACAGTTTTTTGCAAATTCATGAATACCTTCACTCATTTCCGTCCACCAGTACTCTGATTCCAATTCTCTCAGAGAGTCCCTGATTGTTTGGTGTCTCAGACCCAACCCCATATGTGCTTCCTGTAATAGGAAACCTCTCCGTTTCATGTTTGGAATTACCCTATCCCCCACTCCAGGGATTCGAGCTAAAGGAACGGAGTTTGCATCAATTACGTATGCATAATTGAGTGGATAGTTCACGGGTAGTGCTGCACAGTCGCCTTTTATGGACCTTTTGACTGCCAGCATGGTTTCCCCGTCTATGTATTTTTCTGAACGCTTTTTAGTGGCTACGGAAGCCGGTTTAGTTGCTTCCGCTGTTGCTGTATTAGCCAATGAATTCCCTGCAACGTGAGCGCCATCACGTTGATGACTCAGAGTGTGTATCACGTGAGTGTTTTGTAGTTCTTTCTGTAAAAGAGCTGCCTGTTTCCAGAGCAATTTATGCTTTATTGTGGCACCTGTGTCATCTTTGTAATCATTTTCAATCCAGCTCTGCAACTTATTATTGTAAGAGTTGACGCATAAATGAGAATCGCACACGATTAGGGTCGGGAATTCACGTTCTGCATTTTCAAGCGCCATCTTTAAAGATCTGATTTCAGCTCTCTGAGCCGAACAGTACTTCACTGATTCAGTTTTTGTTATTTTCGGTCTGAATTTACCGCTCAGCCAGCGACCTTTAACAATCGCATAGGCTGCATCGTAGGATTTATTCTCTACGTTGAAATGCTGTACAAATCTATCTGTATAGATTATACAGGCGTACTGTGGGAGAGGCAGAAGTTCGATTGGCAGAGGATATTCTTCTTAATATTCTAAATCATTTAGTTTTTTGAATTGCGGGGCGAAATAGTATTTCACATCTTCCGCTCCAAGAGAATCTACGCACTGTATCCATTTCGGATCCAGTGACACTGTAGGCAGGTTTACTGGGCTGAATAGCGCCTCGAAGGCGGATTCCGCTGTGAGGATATTGATCCTTTTACCATGTGCTAGTTCTCGTTCATTTGCCAATGCAGTTTCTACTGCTTTCACAGTTTTTTCTGTGGGACTGAATGTTTTTTCCGCTTGTGATTTAATGAGATTTAATTTAAATTGGTACCTTTTCTCCCTCATTAGAGGTCAGGTACGTGAATCCGCTTCTTCCTGGGATGACTCGGATTACAAGATTGCGTTTGTTGTCACGTGTATCTAATTTTGTTTTTGCTAACATGTCTGTTTGCAGTGATCTCAAAATTTCTGTGTGTTTTTGAGTCCAGTTGATTTGTTTAAAATCAGGTTTAATTAGTTCATAGAGAGGTTTAACCCTCTCCGCGTAATTTAGAATGTAAGTTCTTCAGAAATTCAGGAAGCCTAGAATCGATTGTAAATTCTTCAGCGTTTTTGGAGCTTGGAGTACAGCGCACTTCTCTAAGAAGTTGTCCGCTAGGATTTTCCCTTCACTTGATAATTCGTATCCTAAAAATAATACTGTCAGATGGGCAATTCGAGACTTTTTAAAGTTGAATTTGTAACCCTCTGCTGCGAACCCAAGTATAATGGTGTGCACTCTTTTCAAGTGAGTCTCCAAGTCGTCGTCTGTGAGATAGATATCATCTACGTAAGATAATGCCTCATCATCATATATTTGTAGTAACTCTGTTACTCTGGCTGAAAATAGTCCTGGGCTGTTCTTGAATCCCTGTGGGAGCCTACAGAAATTTTTCTGTGACCCCATTACTGAGAAAGCGGTTAAATATCTGCTTTCTGGTGCAATGTTTTGACAAAAGAAACCATTTGATATGTCTAATGTCGTTTTATATTTTTTCCTAACTATGTTATTCATTAGTGCAGCACTATGCAAATTTTGTACTGCAAATGTTTTGCAACATGCATTAAGGTGTCTGTAGTCTAAAACTAGACGATATGAATTGTCTGGTTTGGAGACAGGAAACAAAGGATTGTTCATTTGAGAGGTGCATGTTTCAATCACCCCCTGATATTCAAGTTGATCTAAAATGTCCCTGACTTGTTTTTTAGCTTCTTGCTTAATAGGATACTGCCTTTGTGCAGTTGGTTCACTTTTTAACTGGATTTCGTGAGGAGGGAAGTCCTCATCCCATCCTACATGATTTTTATATAATGCCGGTGCCTGGGCCACTGCCCATTTCCTTGCATAAGTATATTTTTTGTGAATCGGAATGTGATTCGAGAAGGCAGGCATAATCATTTCTTCGACACGAGGGCACTCCCTGACAAACTCTGGGGGCCAATCTTTTTCAGCTAACAGAATATCATAGCCTTTTGAGAGTTTATCCAAAAATAGACCCCTTATTTTCCTAGTCTTATCACCCTCTATACGCAATGTTATTTTGTATATCTTATGGGGCTCGCTAACTCTGGTGTCGGCAGTTTCAACCTGAATGTATTCATTCGTGTCCACTGTCTCAAGATGACTCATCAGGATCTTGCGGGCTATACTGATTTCTGCTGCACTGTCTAGCATTGTCTGTGCCCACTCCCCGTTTTTCAACGGTGTCCTCAGTATTATCGGCATGTTCGATTACTCTAATACTGGCTACCTTCTTTTTTGGAAATTGAGATTTTTTACTCTGAGCAGGTTCCTTGTCTTGACTTGGTGTGCTCTCCTGGGTCTGACCGTCCTCTTCTTTCCGATTTCTGCGAAAAAGATCGAGAGGGACTTGTATCAATACTTTGATATCTATCAGGCTTCTTCAAATTATTCCTATTTCTAAGGTTATATCTTTTCTTAGAGGGCTCCCTCTGGGGAGACTGGTGTTCTCGAGTCGGAGTTCTTTCCCTCCGTCGAGGAGACCTTCCTCTGGACTGGAAAACTTTTTCTTTGGGAGTGGATTGTTTATTTCCATCCCAGCTCTTTTTAGGAGTGTTTGAATTATTTTAATAAATAATTTTACTAACTCTCTATATGATTTTGTTAATTCTCCTATGTTAATTAAGAGTTCTTCACTTGACATTTTATCAATGTCCGGATGTGGTGTGTAGCTGGCTAGAACCGGCCATGTTGCTCCTGGTCTACCTAGTGGACCGAGCCTGGAAATATGATCATTGTGTTTTAGGGCACCTTTAAACCAGAGCAAATGCTCTTGGAATTTTAATGGGATTTCAGTGTCCTCGAAAGGAGCGTACTCCTCCGGTGGATCCCCTACTATATAGTAGTGGATCTCAATATATGTGCTCCTGTGGATTTTGGGAAATTAACGTTCAAAAAAATATATATATCTGTGACAGCGCTCCGGGTAGCGCTCCGGTTCGCGTACTTTTCGCGTAACGGAACTTTGCGAAGCGAAGCTGATTGGCTCTCCGGTGTCTGTCAACATTCTAAACAGTCCGGAGCGGCCGCCATCTTGTCTCTCGGTAGGATCGAGAGACAAGAGGAGGCCAAAACGAAGAGGGAAATGATCATAAGGGGGCATAGTAGATCCTCCCTGACCCCCTAGGTTTGAAGAGGAGGTTTTAAAAGGGCCCCGCGGGGCAAAATTTTTTTTTTAATTTTTTTATGTTTTTTACGTGGGAAGCTCCCGGTTCGCGCACCGGAAAGCGGTCCGGGGAGCGTACTATGAGGAAAAAAGAATGATTGACTTTCAACTTATGGAAAGGGG
Organism: Lissotriton vulgaris; assembly: GCF_964263255.1. Lineage (NCBI taxonomy): Eukaryota > Metazoa > Chordata > Amphibia > Caudata > Salamandridae > Lissotriton > Lissotriton vulgaris. The sequence continues at coordinate 845,704,976 of NC_141697.1, forward strand.
CGACCGCTCGGTCCCCCCGAACGTATGGTGGAGTACCCCGATCCCCCCGGGAAGCCATTTTGGGCGGGAGGCGAGTCTCGGCTGGTATGCCCGAAGCGGCGTAGCCGGGGCGTGCCTTTTTCCCGCCCAAGAAGGGGCTGTCCTAGACACCGACGCCGATGGCCACGCCCCGGAAGCGGATTGGGGAGGGTCCACGCCCGCCCGAAGAAGGATAAAAGGAGCAACAAGCCAAGGAAGCATCCTCTTGTTCCTGTGCTCTGAAGCTGCACCTCCACATTGCACGTGAGCTTGAGACGGAACGAAGAGCCAATTTTGAAAATTAGTAATTTTGTGTTTTCTCTTTTAGCGCTTCGAACTTTGATTCCAGGACCTTTCGGTCGACTATCGTGAGAAAATGCCGGGCAAAAGGGTCGGAAAGAAGGTTAGCACCGACCAGATGCTACGTATGCTGGTAAAGGACATGGCGAACATGAAGAAACAGATGGCGGCCATGAACGGTACGGGCCGGCCTAAGAAGGTCATCAGACCAGCATTGCCGGGGGTAGTCCCTGCCGGGAGAGGTAAAAGGGCCAGGAACAGGGCGGCGGGGGATGAGGCACCGGTTCCCGAGTCTCCTCCGGCAAGCCCGGTCAGGCCATTAGAGGCCCCAGTTCCGATTCCGGACGCAGGACAGCCGATCCCTGTCGTAGTGACACCTGTGAACGAGGGGGATATGCCACCCGAGTTGGCCGCCCAGTTGGCGGCATGGTTGGGCAAGAATAATGAGGGTGCCATAGCTCCAGGGGATACGGCCGAAGAGGCCAAACTAATAATGAAGCAGTTGCGGCAATCGCGAGATGCTGCGAAGGCACCTTGTCCTTTTGTTCCCCCTCAGGTTCCCGTGGAACAACCGTCTTCGAGCGTTGGAACAGCGGCTGCAGCGAATTCAGCTGATTCGGGTAAGAAGCCGTTGCCAATGGCGGGGGAGGGGTCGTTACCCTCAAGGAGGGAAAAGGTGGTGCAACATATCCGGTTGGCCACAAAGGAAATGATATGGGCGGATAAATATGTGAACATATTTTCGCTATTGACTGATCATTACGAAATAGAACACGTTAAAAATCAGAAGGAATTGTTGCATCCAAGTGTATGGCGAGCAAAGATGGCGGGTTTCAGAGTTGATGAGACAATCGCTAATTGGGCCAGGGCTTTTGGGATGTTTACTGCAATCATGGGGGAGCGTAGGCCCGAGGTGTTGGCTGAATTGGCTTGTTACCAGACACGAATAATGGATTTTTATGAACCGTACGATGGTGATCAATGGTTGGGTTATGATAACAAATTCCGTAAGGCCAAAGAGCACGACTCATCCCTGACGTGGGATTGTTTCGACTCCATTTCCTGGCAGAAACAGGTTAGGTCTAACCCGGCAAAGCCGAACTCGTTTAGCGGGAATGGGGCAGAGCCTTCCCGCCATTTTCCGTCGGCGCCCTTTCGAGCGGGCACCGGTAGTGATCAGCACACAAAAAGTAATGGGAACTCTGGCAAGAAAGGGGTCTGTTGGAGCTTCAACAGGGGGAAGTGCACTAGACCACAGGGGATGTGCAAGTTCAGGCATGAGTGTGCAGGGTGCGGACAGTCTTCACACCCTGAGAGTTCATGCCGAGCCAAGAATGGCGATACAGGGGGCAGAGGCGGCGCTAAACAGGTTTAATGACGGCCGAGGGGCGCTGCTACCTACTCCCATCGACATCATGGCAATGATCCCCTGGCTGAACGAATATCCTGATCATGTCTCCGCTGGGGTGTTGAGAGACGGTTTCTCATGTGGTTTCCGCAGCCCGGCGGGGGATTTTCGGGGGGAAGCACTGTGTAAAAACCAACTGTCGGTGCAACAGAATACGGTTGTAGTGCAGGCAAAGATTGCAAAGGAGGTGGCCCGAGGTCGGGTTGCGGGTCCTTATGCGAACCCGCCTGTTCATAATTTTGTTTGTTCACCGTTGGGTGTAGTCCCCAAGAAGGACCCAGGTGAGTTTCGGTTAATACACAATTTGTCCGCTCCCAAGGGTCTTTCCGTGAATGATGCGATTGATCCGGGAGTTTTTTCGGTGCGGTATGCTTCCTTTGATGAGGCTGTCGCCATGTTGAATCGCCTGGGGCCCGGAGCGCTGATGGCAAAATCTGATATCGAGTCAGCGTTCCAGTTGCTCCCGGTACACCCGCAGGATCAGCGTCTGTTAGGTTTTGTGTTTCAGGGACGCTATTTTATGGATAAATGTATGCCAATGGGTTGCTCCATCTCTTGTGCGTATTTTGAAAAATTCAGTAGTTTTTTACAATGGGCGTTCACCAGAGCCACAGGCTTTACGCAGGTTATGCATTACCTTGATGATTTTCTGTTTCTGGGGGCAGCCGGGGACACGGAATGTGCGAAGGCTTTGAGTAAATTTTGTGATCTCATGAGAAGATTTGGTGTGCCATTGGCACCAGGCAAGACAGTGGGGCCGTCTACTTCACTCGAGTTTCTGGGTATTGACCTCGATTCTGAAGAAGGATGCTTCCGGTTGCCTGAGGAGAAGGTGTTAAAATTTAAGGCCTCGCTCGAGACATGCATTAGCGAGACGAAAGTAACATTGCATCAGTTGCAGCAGGCTGTGGGTCAGCTTAATTTTGCCCTTAGAGTGATACCAATGGCTTGCCCCTTTTCTCGCTCTATTGCTCAAGCCATGGAGGGCCTTAAGGAAGGACATCACCACACAAGACTCTCTGCAGAGGTTCGTCAGGACATGCGCATATGGTTGGCATTCCTGACGGATTTCAATGGTCGCGTCCTGTGGAACAAACCAGCGGTTTCCTCTGAGGAGCTGGGATTGTGGACCGACTCGGCAGGGAGTGTGGGCTTTGGCGCCATTTTTTGTAATCATTGGTCAGCACAAAAATGGCCGGCATGGTGGCATAAGAGTGGGCTCACGGGTAACATTGGGTTTCTTGAACTGTTCCCTATTCTAGTGGCTCTGAAGACATGGCCAGAGGGGTTTCGTGATCGCACTGTGGTGTTCTGGTCGGACAACATGACTGTGGTAGAATGTGTCACTAATCAGGCAGCACGCTGCAAATTGATCTTAAGATTAATGAAATTGTCCTGCTATGTATGCAATTGAACGTTCACTTTAGAGCAAAACATGTGCCCGGGGTATTGAACCAGGCGGCTGATGCACTCTCTCGTTCCCACATGCAGGCCTTCCGGGGCCATCGGCCCTCTGCGGACTTGGTGGCGGCACCATTTCCCGAAGTTCTCTGGTCTCTCGGTGCCCCGGATTACAAAACCTTGTGGGAGAGAGTTTAGCCCCCAGGACAAGGAAGGCTTATGAAGGGGTGTTCCGTTCTTATTGGGTATTTTTGGGTCCAGCTAGGAGGGAACAGTGGGGCCAGGAGGAGTACGTCCTGAAGTTTCTAGTATCATTACATCAGGCAGGCCGATCAGTGGCAACAGCCAATAGACATCGAGCCGCCATTGCGTTCATGGCACAGGCTCATGGCATGCAGGATCCCACAGCGTCCTTTCTGGTAAAAAAGGCGCTGCGCGGGTGACAACGCCTTGAGGGTCGGAGAGAGGACGAGAGGCGCCCGATAGGGCTAGCAAGGTTGTCCCAGTTAATGTCCGTACTCCCTGCGACTTGTTCATCTCAGTCAGAGACAGTGCTGTTCCGGGCCGCTTTTACATTAGCATTCCATGGGGCTATGCGGATAAGCGAACTGGTAGCGAAGAACAAGCAGGATACGGGGGAGGGCTGTGCCGAGAGCATATCCAGATTAAGGGTGACACGATGGTAGTCATGATAGCCAAGTCCAAAACCGACCAAGGAGCGATCGGAGACAGTGTGGTTGTTCAGCGCATGCTAGAGTCCCACATGTGCCCAGTGAAATGCGTAGAGGAGTACTTGGCGCAAAGGGCGGCAGCATGGGGAGGGAGCTTGCTGAGACATACAGACGCCACCCCACTGACCAGGTTTCAGTTTCAGCGGGTGTTAACAATGGCAATCGCGGCAGCGGGCTTGAACCCGAGCGATTTTGGGACCCACTCATTCCGGATAGGTGCTGCTACGGAGGCTACAGCCAGGGGTTTGAGTGTGGAAAAAGTGAACGAATTGGGGCGTTGGTCCTCGAATTGTTATAAGAGGTATGTGCGGTTGCACATGTTGTGAAGCTAATGTCATGAACTCACGCTTCTTGTTTTCTGTTTGGTTTTCAGTTTTGCGAGCAGGCTTTGCGGACTGTGCAGTTGACCCGACACCTGGGGACCAGCGGTCAAAGATCACCGGCTGAGGCAAGAGTGGTGTGGGTCGTTGGCCACTCATACGTGAGGCGCGCCGCAGACGTATTCAAAGCAGGTGACATGATTCACATGGCTGGGGAATACGGGTACAGGGTGACCTTCTACGGAAGGGGTGGGCTCTGTATTGACCAGTTTCAAACTTTTATGGAGGGATTGTTAGGGCGGACAAGGTCACCGCCGTCTGTAATCATAGTGCATCTTGGGGGCAATGATTTGGTGACCATTGGTCGACGAGTACTTCTCGAGCTAATTCTATCCACAGTAAGTTGGTTAGCGAGAAGGGTTCCGGGGTGCACGATTGCATGGTCCCACATGATTCCACGTAAGGTGTGGCGGGGGGCTATTTCTGTGTCAGCCTTAAATCAGTCAGTGAAGAAAGTGAATAACAAACTTGGTAGGTTGTTCCGTACAAGTACATTGCATTCTATTCCTCATGGATGTATCAGGGGGGACCATATGTATCTGGAGGATGAGGTCCATTTGTCCCGGGAGGGGAATGCTTTACTCATAGGAGACTTCGTAGCTTGGTTAAAAAGTTTGTGCAGCCATGACCTTTAAGTAGGAGTTTTTGTGGGGGGTCCGGATAGCCGGTCAACTATCCGGCCTGTGGCGGTAAGGTCATGATCGGTGAGCAGTAATTGGAAGATCCCTAGAGGTGGGGCGTCACCCATTATGGATGGGAGCGCCCGGGGGGAGGCGGCCATTGGCCCCTCAAACGGGGAGGCGGTCCCCTCTAAGGATGGGGACGCCGAAAGGGAAGGCGGTCATAGGCCCCTCCCTGGGGAGGAGGGGCTACGGGCCCCTCCTGGGAATTTCCCGGGGCCAGGACATCTGCGACGGCAGATGTGGTAAGCAGTGTGGGGTGGGAGGGGGGTCTACGCTACCTTCTAGACACCTCACACGAGTCCTCGAACGACCCTAAGATGGCGTCAAGTAAACAGGGGCCCCCGTTAAGACAAGGGAAATTGGAAGTTGGCACAGAGGTACAGTCCTCTGTGCGCCCGCCCCTCACAAGTGAGGGGGGAGTTCTGGTATTAGGGATCTGACACCGGTTACGACCTTGCCGTTGGCCCGTAATGTTAGGATGTACAATTTCAAGTTTGAGAAATGCATTTACAGGATGTTTTAGTATCGGCTCCTTTTCCGCCAAATACTCAATTTCCCGGACAGGTTTTAGAACTCGATTTCGCGTTGCAGCAAGACCAAGACTCACCCAAATGATACTCCTGGATTTGGCATAGAGACTTGCTGAAGACAAGCGGTCAGAACATTCGTAAGCTCCGATTTCTCGATGCGACAACATCTTCAAACTGAAACTGTACAACTTCTTGCTGAGGCTCTTTTCCTGGGAAATATCCTCCCACATATCCTTCAATTCTGTCTTTTCTTTTTCATTTTGAGAAGGAATTTACATGTTGAAAGAGGTCTGGTAAATGGATCAATGGGTAATGTTGTTGATTTTGAAAAATACAGAAATAGAGATGGTATTGAATTTTTAAAAATTAAATTTGATGGCATTGAGGAAGTACAGCTAATTGGTCGTTCTTCTGCTAGATTTTTGCTTGTAAAAGACTTATATGTGCGCCGTAAGCAGTTTCCTGTTTGCTTGGCATATGCGGTGGCAATCCATAAATCGCAAGGTTTAAGTGTAGATAGTGCTTTAGTGAATATTGGCAGTTCTGTGTTCAAGGAGGGTATGGCTTATGTGGCTTTGTCACGAGTTAGAACTTTATCGGGATTGTACTTGATTGACTGTGATGTCACAAACATTTGTGCAGATCTAGATTGTGTTAAGGAATACAATAGGTTAAGAAGAGAGTATGTGCCACATTTGCCTCAATATCCTTTGTTTGAGAAACGTGTGGTAGGCCGGAAACGAAGAAATGTGACTAATAGTAGGGAGGTTATAGCAAAAAGACGAAAAGTTGATGAACCTGAAATTATAAGCAGAAAGAAAATGGATTCTGTTGAAGATGTTGTTGGTTTTAAATTTGAAAATAGTTCTGGTGTCAACTGCTATGCTAATGTAGTGGTTAATGTTCTCTTTTCACTAGAGACTTTCAAAGAACAGATTGTGATCAATTCGGAACAAAGTTTATGCTGTTTGTTGAATTCTGTGTTAGAGAAATGTAGTGCTGATAAAACGAGAGTAGAAAGTGTGTCTGAAATTCGTTTTCTGTTAGACGAATGTTCAGGTCAAACAGAATTCTCTGAAAATATTCAGCAGGATTGTCAGGAGTTTTTAATGTATATGCTTGATGTATTGCAAGATGAGGGTGTAGATGTAGATTATCTATTTGGCCTTTCTTATCAATGGCAGCATGACTGCGAGAATTGTAGGCTATCAAGTACTACTAGTGTAGATTCTGAAAGATTTATATATTTAACTTTGCCAGACAGTAAATCAGTGTCCTTTCATAAGCTAGTAAAAGCAGCTGATCACAACATGGAGTGTAGCCAATGTAAATCTGAAATGATGTCAACATTATTTTTACGAAGATATGGCCTGTATGTCATTTTAATGTTCCAACGATGTAGGACTGATGGATCAAAATTGACAACTTTAATAAAAAATGTTGTTGCTTCGCAGTTGTCAATATCAGGAAGGACTTTTGTAACTGCAGCAATTATATTTCATGACGGTCCTACAACAACATCAGGACATTACACAACTTATTTAAAGTCCAGATATGGCTGGTCATTCTGCAACGATTCTGCTTTAACTTTCAAAAAGAAATTGCCTTTTGACCTTAAAAATTCTTACCTGGTGTTTTTAAAACCAAAATTTTAGGGACAGAATCTCTGGATTTGTTCTGAGCAATTTCTAGAGGTTAATGGAGTAGAGGGAATGTAAGTCTGCAATGCTGTCTAGATTATTTATCCAAACTTTGGATCATAATGTCATTTTAAAAACTGAAAAATATAAACCTGATGCAAGTAACTGTGCTTCATAGTAAGCAGTATCAGTGTCATAGGAAATGTTGAACATGAGTGAGCAACAAGGGTAAGATATTAATAGTCCAGGATTGTGAAAGTAATCTTAAACGTTTTCTTTCTGAAAGTTGCGAAAATAGAAAATGACGGGATTTGCTTACAAGAATTCCAAAAGTTGTAAATCGCTCTAACATGATTTGGCCATGTGGAAACATGTGGTAGAATGTGAGAAGTCTTTTATCGTATGTAACATATTTTTCAAAACGATGGAGGTTTTCTTTCAGAAAGTGGCGGGCTGAAAATATTAACAGCAGAACAGAGTGTAAGCTGTTCATAGGACATCCTTCGACGTCATGGAAAGTAAGTTAATTTTAAGGAGTTTTGAATTCTGATTTCTTATGTTGTTTGGTTTTTTTAAAACACAATCATTTTGATTGTGTTTTTTTTTCCCGCTGTTACATGATGAATACCTTCAAGTCACTGATTTTAGTGAAATTTGATACATTCTGAGAACAGCAAAAATAAACCATTTAACATGTATAATAAATTCTCTACTTTTTGTACTTATGATATACATTTAGAAATGTGAGGTAGACATGGAGAAACTGAGGCTTCTGTAAGTGTCAAAGTTAATGCATACAGTGCTGCACTTCTGGGTACTGTTTTATTTGAAACCTGAGTAGGCCTCACCTCAAACAAACCTCTGGAAAGGACACATCTTATTTGCATCCAGAAACAATCATTTAAAATGTTAGGGACAATTTTATGATGGCTTTACATCTCTTTTGCGCTGCCATTGCATCACTGTTGTAAAACATCAGCAGTGCCAAAGATGCACCATGTTCCAAAATAGGCCTCACTTCATCAGCATCAAGATACTGTTAGTTTAAAATATATATCTTTAGGACTGTGTAGGGGGCCTAGAGAAGCAGAGGCTTCTGTAAATGTCAAAGTTGTTGAAAAACTGTTTGTCCTTCAACCTTTTCCCTTGTCTTTTCTAATTTTTAAATTCATGTTTTAATATTTTTCAAATGTTTGTTCTCTTTTTCACAGATTGAAAGTATGAAAAAAAGTGAATAAGTTAACAACAATTATAAGGTAAATGTTTTCTACTCTTTTTATTCCATTTCTATCACATTCACCTACTATAGGGCTTCAGACTATAGAGCTTTAAACAAAGTTTAACTAAATGTGGAAATTTGGAGCTGTGCCCGTGGCTTTTAGGTCAATGCGCAAGTGCATTGACCTAAAATGCGCGTGCACATTACCAAATCGCCGTCTGCTCCCTCAGCCGCACTCCTCCCACACCTTTGAAGTGAAGATTAGCTTCACTTCAAAGGCCCCAGCTGCTTTACACCCTCTTTCTGCTCTCCCCGCTCCGTCCCCTCCCCTGTCCGCCGTGTGCATTTCTCGTCCCCCCCTCCCCACACTAACGCCACTCACACACGCAACGCCACTCACACACACAACGCCACTCACACACGCAACGCCACTCACACACGCAACGCCACTCACACACGCAACGCCACTCACACAGGCAACTCATCCACGCAACGCCACTAATCTATGCAATGCCACTCATCCATGCAACGCCAATCATCCACGCAATGCCAATCATCCATGCAATGCCACTCATCCACGCAACGCCACTCATCCATTTGCAAAACCAAAAGGAAAAACTCTTCTATTGTTTGACCTATTGCATTTTCAATGCTTGATTCTTTCACTTCCTTATCTATTTTGTTTTTCACAATTATATCCTCTTCCATCTTTTCTTCGGTAAATAAATCTATTAAACAGCATCTCTGGTTTAGTCCCTATAGTTGTCTTTCTTTTAACATTACTCTCTGTTTACTTCCCTTGTACTTACTCTTTTATTTTTTTTAAAAAAAATTTGGGGTTAGTTCCCGGTTCGCGTACCGGCGAGCGAACCGGAAAGCGAACTAAAAAAAAAACAGCTTGCCAGAGTGTTACACTTTCTAGCAATTTTTGTATAAAGGGGAGGTAGTTCTGAAAAGAACTTTTTTTTTAATGTTTTTGTTGTTTTATATTTTTTTTTCTTTTTTGAACATTATTTGTTTTTTTTGTATTTTTTGAACAATTTTGTTTTTTTTGTTTTTTTTTAAACGGAAAGAACAAAAAATAGGTATTGAAAAGGTCTCAAGAAGAGCAAAAAAAAAAAATTATTTCTTGTGGCGTTTAGGGCATTGGTGTTTTTCAAATGCTAAATTAACTAATTTAACACTCATGTTCGCACATGAAAATAAGGCGCCACAATATAAGCAAACAATTTTCATATGTACAAAATATTTTGGGATGTTTGGCACTATATCTCGTTCTTCTGCAACCGACAGAGATATTTCTCCTGATGTCCTGGCCACAGAAGTTGGAGGGTTATCTTGCAGGTCACGCATCTCTGCCCGGCTATAATTCAAAGGATGCCACCTCTGCATATGACGGTGCATAGTATAGTTCACATAACTATACTTCTTTTTAGTGCCTCTAGATAAATCAGTTAGAAGAAGAGGTGGGTGACCCAATATACCCTTGCGGGCTTGGGCAATGAAATCGTTTAAAGGAAAGTTGCCAGCAAGGGGTTTACTTGTGGATCTGTGTTTAGACAGTCTAGCGCAGTCAGTATTACTTAGACTTGGCAGCTGAGTGAAGCAGTGACTGTGAATAATCTAATGAATCTGTCAACCCAAAACTATAGTAACTACCACACTAGCCCCATAGAGATGCAATGGTTTGGACAGATCCTGATTCAACAACAAGTTTATGCTTTCTGACAATGAATGAAAATTAAGCATAAAAGAAAAAGGGAAGCAACACGAAAAGGTTATTTTTTTGAAAAAATTATTATTTTTATATTGGAATAAATCAATGAAAATCAAGGGTGTACAGTGATAAACAATTGCATGTGTTTCTAAAGTAAATGGAACTGAAAAAAACAATCCATAAATACAGAAGAAAACAATCCAGTCAGGAATAAATTAAATTAAATTGACTTCTTTCCAGGATGGTAAATAGAGAGCCAGATTTAAACTATAAAGGAAGACTTGGATTGAAGAGTCGACGTTTCGGTCTCAGTGGAGTAATCCAGAGACCATCATCAGGACAACAGAATAATGCAATTTGGATGACCCCTATAAAAAACATATTTAAAATTAACGTGTTGCTATCATATGACTGTAAGTTAGAACATATATTTACATACATCACATTTATGTGCATTTTGGTCAATCATATACAGAAGGTGCAGTCAGGTAGATGGCGCATTCTGGCAGATAGGTCAGTGTGGTGACCAAAGGGATGACTATCACGTATGTATAATTGCATTGAAACATTTTAAAAAATGAGATAAATATTTACAAGGCTGAAATCAGTGTGGTAATCAGGAGGGTGACTGGTAATTCTTATTTGGAGAAAGAGTAGGCGGATAAACTTACTTATTTCTTGATTGGAGCGAAGACTGAGAATAAACTCATATTTAGTGTGGACAATTTATTGCCTGTGGGGAAAAAATGTCACGAATTGACAAAGGCAATTCTCATTTAACCAATTGATTGCATTGAGTTTAAATAAAAGTGGGAACACTGTTTACCTTGGGGAAGCTTTTAGTCTTCCCTGTAGTGATATCAAACTGATCAAAGCCAAAAAACGTTTACACTCTTTGGGGAACCTGTAGCTTCAATCTCAGGGTCCGTGATATCTGTACAAAAAGGTATATAGTATCAAGAATTAGATAAGGAGCATGAGACATAGAGCTGTTCATGTTTTAGACAGTGTCTACGCACTTCTTAACTTCATAGCATAGAGAAGTTGCAAGCGAAGACATATATCTAGCACGCTTGTATGACACTATGGCTACAAGAAAATTATAAATTGCCATACGTGTCTATATGCAGTGACTGGGCATGAGCGCTGAATTGGAAGCAGCATGCGAGGCATATATGTGCCTGAAATAGACGATGATAGGGCGTCGTTATCGCAATATCGAGAATTAGATAAAGAGCATGGGACATAGAGCTGTTCATGTTTTAGACAGTGTCTACGCACTTCTTAACTTCATAGCGTAGAGAAGTTGCAAGCGGAGACATGTATCTAGCACGCTTGTATGACACTATGGCTACAAGGAAATTATGAATTGCCATACGTGCCTATATGCAGTGACTGGGCATGAGCGCTGAGTTGGAAGCAGTATGCGAGGCATATATAAGTCTGAAATAGACGATGATTGCATGACGCGCTAAAGATCAGATAGAGCGTCGTTATCGCAATATCTGAAGATAGTTCAGGTGCTGGCTGTTGGTAGTGTAACTATTGAGAATTACACCTAACTCTGCCCCGTTGAAGTGACAGGATGGCTGACCAGGAATAATATATTGCATATTGCCTCTATGAGAAGTGGCTGGGATACGCAGCACACGGAGTAGGAATGCACTCAAAGTGTTGGATAAAGCCGCGGATGGCAAAAGATAGTGCCATTGTCGCGGTGCCTTCGAGCATTTAGCTTTCAAAGTATATAACATAGGTTCTAGCGCTTTAAATATTTATTAGGCAGGTTCTTAAGACTAGCGATGGAAACTAAGGAAACTGACACCCAATGCTGTGCTTGGAAGGCAGTGGCAGTAAGGGGTGTACACATAGAGGCGGCATTAGGAGATTGGAAATCACAGTGCTCGCATCTAAAAAAAGGCTGTAATATGCTCTGCAGTTTAAACATGAAATTTTACAAGGCGGCATTTCCGAACTTACTTCTCGAACGAGTGACTCGCGTAGGGCGTCTCTTCTGTATCCAATCAGAAGGTAGATAGGAAATGAAGCCAGTACTGGCTAATATATAGCGCGAATTAATTGGCTAACCCGGTCACGTGATGAAGGGCGGCCGAGGGTCTGAAAAAGTAAACTAAAATGGTCGCCATTATTATAGTGGTTCGAGCCTACTGTTATGTATCACGAATCTAGCATAGTAGTTCGGTTTAATTAAAGAAAAGTGTTTATCTAACACCCAATTTGAATATCGTCTGTGTTATCGTTGGGGTGATTGGAGCATTTTAAATCGGACGGCCGGGAGGTTAGAATAACTGTCTAGAATGGTCGCCATCTTGTAGTGGCTAAAGCCTCTATCTATACCACCATTGAGGTTTGGTGAAGTAAAGGGATCGTCTGGGCTATTAATGAGAGGGTGATTGGGGATCTTACAATTAGACATTGGACATGAAGTCCATTGAGCCCTGTCGCATAATATGCGCGCACATTCTTTTAATGATCATTTATAAGCACGTGAATAACAGATTTCAAAATTCTTATTATGAGCACATATAGAATTATACCACATGGTGATTCACAGTGACAAATACATAGAGCTATAGGATACACAGGAGTATATGGATGGCCATTCTGTCACATAGAGTGCTCACAGTCTTCGTAGTGTGATAATAAATCAGATGAGACAAGCTAAAGTGTGCCATTCAGTAGATGAATTTAACCCATTTTTAACGCTATTTGCAAGCTCTATCCATTGGTTTTCTCTAAGAGTCAGCAATCTGTCGACATTGGTTTGCCTAATGGAAGTTTTGACTACTTCTACAACCCACCATTTGATGTCGTTCTCACTATGTTTAAGTTGAACAAAATGTTCCACTAGAGGGGCATTCTCTGTTTTGCACCTGACTCTTGATTGATGTTGTGAGATCCTCTGTTTGATCATTTGCGTGGTTTTACCAATGTATGTCATGCCACAAGGGCACTCTATACAGTAGACCACATTCTTTGTGCGACAGTTGGAAAAGTTTTTTATTTGAAAAGTCTTACCATTCAAATTGAATGTTTTGATGTTATTGGTCGTACCACAAGCTGTGCACTTATTGCATTTATAGTGACCAATCAAAGGGGACAGTTGTCTCATGTTGTCAACCAGATCTCGGTTATCATTCTCATATGCGTGTACTAATCTGTCACGCAGGTTGCGACCACGTTTAAATGAGAACAAAGGTTTGTCCGTGAGCTCTGGTAGCTCAGATAGTAATGGCCAGTGCTTCAATATAACCTTTTTCAGTTGGTTACTGAGGGTGCCGAAAGTTGTAACACAAACTAAAGGGTTATTGTCATTTTGTGTACGGTTGGTGAGGAGCATGTCGCGATTGTTGTACCATGCTCTTTTCAATGATTGCTTGAGAAGTTTGTTGGGGTATCCCCTAGCCAGCAATTTATTTTTCAGAATCTTTGCTTCCTGAAAGTAGTCTGTTTTTTTGGTGCAATTTCGTCTTAGACGAAGGAATTGCCCAAATGGGAGGCCATCCCTCAAGGCCTTTGGATGGTGACTGTTGTATTTAAGCAGGGTATTCCTGGACGTGGGTTTCGTGTATAAAGTGGTATATAGCATGTTGTTGTCACCTACTTTGACAGTAATGTCCAGGAAGTTCATCTGCAAGTTGTTGCTTTCAAGAGTGAATGAGAGGTTGGAATTTCTCTCATTGAGCCAAGTGTGAAAACTTGATAGAAGGTCTTTACTGCCTTTCCAGATTAAAAAGACGTCGTCTATGTACCTGAGCCAGCAGGAAATGTTGGCCAGGTAAGGGTTCAATGAGTGGTAAATAAATTGTTTCTCAAAGTGAGCGACGTAGATGTTGGCTATATCAGGGGCAAAAATTGCCCCCATCGCCACCCCCTTGAGTTGCTGATAATAGGTTTTCTCAAAGAGGAAAAAGTTTTCACATAGGGGTATTCTAATGCAATCAAGGATAAAGTCCGTTGGTACTTCGTGGGGACTAACACGGCTATTTAGAAGATCTTTAAGGATAGCCAATACCTCATGTTGGGGGATGTTGGTGTAGAGGCTTTCTATGTCCATCGTTACCAACAGTTCTTCATTAGGATTGAAATGATGGTTTTCCAGTTTGTTAATAACAGATGTTGTATCCTTGATGTATGTGTCTGACTCTATGGCAAATGGTCTTATAAAATGGTCTGAGTATTCAGCAAGGGGTTTTAAGATCGAAGTGCAACCCGATACTATGGGTCTCCCTGGTGGTTCAGTGGTGCTCTTATGTACCTTTGGGAGAATATATAGTGCTGGTACGGTGGGTGCTTTGTTTACCAGGTATCTTGCTTCTTTTTCACACAGCCAGCCTCCTGTTAGGCCTTGCTGGCTTAAAGATGAAATTTCTTTTTGAAGTCTGGTTGTCGGGTTACATGGTAGTCGTTTGTAATTTTCACTGACAGAGAGTTGTTTCAGAACTTCAGTTCTATAGGCATCTTTGTCCCAGAGGACAATGCCTCCCCCTTTGTCTGCAGGCTTGATCAAAGTATTTGGCATCGATTCAAGGGCTCTGAGAGCTGTCAGTTCATTTTTGCTAAGGTTGTTTTTAGCGAAGGGCATTTGTTTAAACAGATTCTCAGTTTCGATCAGAACTGCTTGTTCGAAAGTTAGAATTTCTTTAGCCACCGTGTTATTGGGGGGAAAGAAGGTTGAGGGTGGATGTAAACCAGTGACATTTCTTTCCATTGTGGATGTTTTGTCAAAAAAGAAGTTTTTTTAATCTAACAGTTCTAAAGAATCTGTATAACTCTAATTTTGTTTGAAACAGATTATTCCTGTTAGTGGGGACGAAAGATAGACCAGAGGACAGGACTTTTACCTCCGGTTCTGTCAGTACATGTTTCGAGATGTTAAAAATGGGAATGGAGTTGTTATTTTCTACCATTCGTAGTACTGGTTCCGAGTTCGACGTTGGCCGGGGGTGTACTGGTTCCGAAACCATCCCCTCCTCCCGCCCCTGTTGCTCCGGGGTCGTCCTGATCTCCTCCTGTCCTGTCCTAAAAAAACAGATTGTCGGGAAGTAGAGGGTTGTTGGTCAAAGTTTGATCTGGATTGTCCACCTTGTTCGGAATCTGTCTCAGATCCTGTGTCAGAAAAGGTCACTCTTTTCTGTTGAAAATGATGAGAGCCCCTTTGGTTGTTTTGGGGTTCATAGAAATCTTTCTGAAGATAAGGATAAGTCTTATCTTTGTTGTAACTACGTATGTCCTTCTGTAGTTTGTCAGTCTTTTTTTGTGCGTTGAATGTTTCAAATTCTTTAATGGTTTGTGAGACTTTGTCTAAAAGTGATTTAGCATTTGGAATATTACTATCCGAGTTGATCTTGTTCTCGATAGTTTCAATTTTTTTCAATAAGAGAATAATCTGTTTGGACGCGGTCTCAATACTCAAGACCATCCAGGTCCTTGAGCATTTGTTAGCAGCAAAACTGAAATTGACTTTGAATTCGTTATCGTCAATAAAGATAATGGGAATATTCCTAATCTGTAGTCCAGTTGGAATGATGTTATTATTGAGACAATCTGTGAGAAATTTGGCGTGTAGCTCTGTTCTCACCAGTTTCTTCTTTAATCTTTCAAGTTGTGCAAGGTCACTTTCGTATGGCAGCTGGGTAGCTGTGTTTTTATTGCCTAGCAGAGATGGACCTGCTGCTATCTTTTGGACATACTCCTCCGTGTACGAAAGAGTTTCTGTTTCCGACATTAAGAACAAGGTGTACAGGTAATGACCTGTTTAACCACTTGGATGTGGCCCAGAGCAGAACAAGTCTGCGCTAAATAGTTAGAAGAAGAGGTGGGTGACCCAATATACCCTTGCGGGCTTGGGCAATGAAATTGTTTAAAGGAAAGTTGCCAGCAAGGGGTTTACTTGTGGATCTGTGTTTAGACAGTCTAGCGCAGTCAGTATTACTTAGACTTGGCAGCTGAGTGAAGCAGTGACTGTGAATAATCTAATGAATCTGTCAACCCAAAACTATAGTAACTACCACACTAGCCCCATAGAGATGCAATGGTTTGGACAGATCCTGATTCAACAACAAGTTTATGCTTTCTGACAATGAATGAAAATTAAGCATAAAAGAAAAAGGGAAGCAACACGAAAAGGTTATTTTTTTGAAAAAATTATTATTTTTATATTGGAATAAATCAATGAAAATCAAGGGTGTACAGTGATAAACAATTGCATGTGTTTCTAAAGTAAATGGAACTGAAAAAAACAATCCATAAATACAGAAGAAAACAATCCAGTCAGGAATAAATTAAATTAAATTGACTTCTTTCCAGGATGGTAAATAGAGAGCCAGATTTAAACTATAAAGGAAGACTTGGATTGAAGAGTCGACGTTTCGGTCTCAGTGGAGTAATCCAGAGACCATCATCAGGACAACAGAATAATGCAATTTGGATGACCCCTATAAAAAACATATTTAAAATTAACGTGTTGCTATCATATGACTGTAAGTTAGAACATATATTTACATACATCACATTTATGTGCATTTTGGTAAATCATATACAGAAGGTGATGTCATTTGAGATGTCATCAGTGATGTCATCAGTGATGTCACTGACCATGTCATGAATGATGTAATATGTGACATCATCAGCAGTGGATTGCGGGTGCGCGATATATAGTTATTGCAACTAACTATATATGCGAATTTCAATGGTTTTGTGCGAGTAAAATAAGGTTTTGTAAATGCTAATCCCTAACTATATATGGTCTATAACCTATGGTTTTTTCAGTGAATTTTCAAGGTTTTGTAAATGCTAATTCCTAACTATATATGGTCTATAACCTATGGTTTTTTCAGTGAATATATATATATATATATATATATATGTATATATATATGTATATGTATGTGTATATATATATATATATATATATATATATATATATATATATTACCTACTGGCGGTCGCCAGTAGGTATATATAGTTAGGATTTTTTCCCTATGGGATTTCTGAAAATTCTATGCCTAATAACTTTGGCGTTTGTGGACGGAATTGGCTGAAATTTTCAGGAAAATGGCACATTTTGTTTCTGAGCAGCCCTTGAAAATTTGGGGGGGTTTTGTGGAGGGGGGGCCGAGAAAAAAGGGGGGTCCCAAAACGCGTTTTTTCCATGTTAATTTCCATAGGGCGGTTGGACTCACTTTTAGCCCGAACGGCTGAATGGATTTGCACGAAACTTGGCAAAATTGTAGGGACTGTTAGCCCGATGTGCCTTTGCTAGGTCTCAATATATGTGCTTCAGTGGATTTTGAGAAATTAACGTTTAAATCAAGATATATATCTGTAACAGCGCTCCGGGCAGCGATCCGGTTAGCGAACCTTTCGCGTATCGGAACTTTGCGATGCGAAGCTGATTGGCCCTCCGGTGTCTGTCAACATTCTAAACAGTCCGGAGCGGCCGCCATCTTGTCTCTCGGTAGGATCGAGAGACAAGAGGAGGCCAAAACAAAGGGGGAAATTACCATAAGGGGGCATAGTAGATCCTCGTTGACCCCCTAGGTTTTATGTGGAGGTTTTAAAAGGGCCTAGGAGGGTCCAAAAAAAAAAATTTTTTTTTTGCGTGGTAAGCGCCAAGTTCGCGAACCGGAAAGCGTTCTGGGCAGCGAACTTTAAGGATAAAAGAATGATAGACTTTTCTAATACTGTATGTTAATTATTTGTTGTTTTTGTTCGTTTTTTTATTTATTTATTTATTTTGATTTTAAAAAAAATTATTTATTATTTTCATAGTTCATTAAAACTTCCAGCATTATATCATCTGGTATCTCGTCAAACATGGATGTTTCTGTCTCTTGTAAGGTTTGAATAAATTGTTCGTCAAAAGATTGATCCATAAAATCTTCATCCACATTTTCTTCAGTTACAATGTCTTCGGATGTAATCTCGAAGGAAACATTAGTTTTTTCTTGCTCCCCTTCCATTTTTTTGCTGTAAATTGCATAAAAAAATAATTAAATTAGAAGAGTTAGGGCACTGTTGGGTTTAAGTTCAGACAGGTAGTTCTGTTTTTTTAACAGTGAACTTAAAGTAAGTAAATTCATAATTATAGCAGAGAAGTGTAA
The DNA here is from genome assembly GCF_964263255.1 of Lissotriton vulgaris. Taxonomy (NCBI): domain Eukaryota; kingdom Metazoa; phylum Chordata; class Amphibia; order Caudata; family Salamandridae; genus Lissotriton; species Lissotriton vulgaris. Next base: position 845,723,129 of record NC_141697.1, read on the forward strand.
GTCAATCAATAAATATAACAGAGGAGTCTATCTGTATCTATAACTATAGCAGGGGGACAGTAAATAATTATCAAAAACGTTTTTACAAATTAATTTAAAGTGCCACTTACAAATTATCAATTTAATTTTCAGGGAGGTGAAAAGGCTCTTGAAATGTAGTTCAGGAAGTAGTAGTCAAAATGGCTGTGTTTCCTTCTCTTCCTTTATATATATTCAGGTACATAACCAATCAAATGTCAGGAAAAAAAAATTGAAAATGAAAGTAACATTTTCATTGGTTGTCAATTCCAACACTTCAGATGTGTTTTGTGAAGTAATTTACCTCACGGTACTTAGAGAGGTCTACAGGCTTAATGGCTAAATGGAATTTCAATCAAATTTGTGAAAATGAAAGGGATTGTTATGTAGTATGAGCTAATCTATATTTGGTGAGAGTGTCTCTAGTCGTTTTTCTGTAAATTACTTTCCCACCTTTTTTTAGGACCGCTTTCCGGAAAGCGGCCCGGTTAGCGAACCTTAAGCGTCACGGGAGTCCACCATTTTGTGTTTCGGTCGCATTAAGATACAAGATGGAGGGCAAATAATGTTTAGAATGGGTAGAAGGGGTCATGGTAGACTTATCTTGACCCCCTAGGTTTTCTGAGGGTGGCTGAGGAGGCTTATATGTGCGGAAAAAAAACATTTTTTTAAAAAATCCGTGAGGTTAGCTTTCGGTTAGCGAACCGGGTAGCGCTCCGGGGAGCGTATTTTGTGGAAAATTAGTGAAAAAAGTTAGAGAAAAATAATAATTGTGAGTGATCAGATGTAGGGTAGCTCTGAGAAGAGCTTTTGGGTTTATGGTACATTTAGGTACTTATAAGTAGGTACCAATGCACAGTCTTAAATTCAGAATGAAAATTCTGTTGCCCTCATCTGAGAAGTGAACTCCATCTCCTCTGTAGATATCTTGCATGTAGTAACGCAAGTTATTGTTGTACAGAGAGCCCATTCCATGGTCTCTCATGTAAGCTAAAACAGATTTGTTTACATGCTTCCTCGCTTTCTCAATTTGTGGACAAAATTGGTTGGACCACCTCCATTTCTGTCTTTGGCATATATTGGAATATACCAAGGCAGTTTGAGGAAAAAGTGCCATTAATTTCTCAAAGGTGTCCTTTAAAAGCATTTCCAGACCTACCCCTGTCAAAGTGCCCAAATCATTACCTCCACAGTGCACTATTAACAGGTCAGGTTTTGGCAAATGCATAAAGGTTTTCACCAATGGTATCAATTGGTGACATTTTAATCCTCTTTGGCCCAACCACTTAATTTCCACATCTTGTAAATTGAGGTTAGGTAAATTTCTGTTCTCAGCATACCTTTGAGCCCAGTGGATGTAACTATGTCCAACAATCCAGACCTTAAACATGGTGGGAGAAGGTTGTTCTGCAGTCAGATGAAGTGTGGTAATGAAAGGGCAGTTGAAACAGTAGGAGTTTCTAAAGAAAAAAAACTGTGGATTTCCAATGCTAATGATTCATTAGCAGTGATTGGTGCATTTCCATTTCTGAAAACAGAAAGTTAGGGTGCATGGATGTGTTCTTTGAAACATGTAATTTGAATGGTCAAGGAAGAAACATTTAATGAAAGATTGCATTGGATACGCAGGTGCACTGAGAGTTCAGAGTTCAATTGAAACATTGTTGTGTGAATTTGCAAACATGAGAGGTCTTCCAGGAGGTGGTTGCTATGGAAACAAGGCAGAGAGGGCAGAGGGGGGAAGGGTTTTGATTTGAAAAAAGTGAGGGAAGAGGTATGATTGGCTAATATGAGAGATATGTGAAATGAATATCTGTATTTCTGTGCTTTCAATAGCTGCAGCCTTTGGAGTGCATCCTTTTTCTTCTGCTGAAGACAATTTGGTGTATTTCTGAGACTGTTTTCAAAACTCAAAAAATATTTGCTAAGGTGAGAAAAGATTTATTTAATTTAGATAGAGAATAGTATGATTTAAGGAGAAAATGATGAAGAAAGCTGTGTTTTTAAAATGTGGTTTTGTCTCTAGTGATATACTAATAGAATTAGTTTCTTTGAGAAATTGTAATTGCATATTCGGTGTAGCATTCTGGCATGCAGTAACACAAGTTATTGTGGTACATGGAGCCCATTCCATGGTCTGTTATGTAAGCTGAAACAGATATGTTATCGTCATCCTGAATTAATAAATAGATCTATTAAACAGTATCTCTGGTTTACTCCCTATAGCTGTCTTTCTTTTAACATTACTCTCTGTTTACTTCCCTTATACTAACTCTTCTTTTTTTTTTAAAAATATTTTTTTGGTTCGCTTCAAGTTCGCGAACCGGGCAGCGAACGGGAAAGCGAACCAAAAGAAATAGAGCTTGCCAGAGTGATAAACATTCTAGCAATTTTATTTGAAAGGGGAGGTAGTTCTGAAAAGAACTTTTTTTTTTGTTTTTGTTGTTTTTTTTTTTTTTTTTTTTGAACATTTTTTGATTTTTTTGTATTTTTAGAACAGTTTTATGTTTTTTTTGTGTTTTTTATGGAGGGGAAACAACAAAAAAACAGGCATTGAAAAGGGCTCAACAGGAGCAAAAACACCATATTGATCAAGTTCACGCTCATGTTCCCATACGAGAGCATAGCACCACAATATATACAGGTAAACTTCATATGTTTAAAGTTTGGCTGAATGTTTGGCACAGTTTCCTGTGCCTCTCTTCCTGTCAAAGATATTGTTGACGTAGATCTGGCCACAGGAGTTGTCGGGGGATTATCTTGTAGGTCCCTTAACTCTGCCCGGCTGTAGTTTAAGGGATGCCACCTGGCCATATGCCGATGCATAGTATAGTTGCCCATACTATATTTTTTCTCTGTGCCTCTAGACAATCTGTATTTACAGATGAGGCAGGTGGCATATTTAGCATTGACCTTCTTGTCCCCTGGAGGGATGGAAAAAAACTGCCATATGAAACTTGTTTTCCTTTTAGAAACACGGGGCAACTCCGGGATAAATTCTGGTTGATCTCTATCCTCTTCTTCTTCTTCCTCCTCTTCCTCCTCTCTGTTAGAGATAAATTGACTTGGTGGTCCTCTCTTCTTATGAGGAGGTGGAGGTGGTGGTGGGGGTGCACCAGCTGCAGCAAGTATAGAAGCCATTGCTGAACTCCAGGAAAATGGTCTTTCTCTCACCAAGATGAAAGTCAGAGTGAGGAAAGAAGGAGGGGTTTACATGATTTGGGAAAAGCAAAAGTTCTGAACCAATGAAAAGTGTTATTTTTAGGTCACATGACCTAGTCATACATCATTTGGAAACCAAAAGTGAAATGAACCAATGAAAACTTTGATAAACAAGTCACATGACCTGTTCCGCTTACGTTACGCGGTGCGCGCCGCGTCTCGGATCGCTTCCGGTTCGCGGTCCGGAGCACTTCCGGGAGCGCTAACGCGGCGCGTCATTAGACGCATTACGCGACAACGTGATACGTCGCGCTTCCGCGACGCGTCACAGTTCCGCTAACGTAACGTTTACCGGTTCGCGGACTAGGTCGCGGCATCAAGATGAGCTAACGGAAGGCTTCCCGGTTCGCGAACTGGAAGCGAAGAAAAAAAATATTTAAAAAAAAATTATTAATAAACATCTAAAATATATTTTAAGATTTAAAGAAGAATACATTTTACAGTTACAGATGTTAGCTTTTAAAAAACCAATGAAATTCACAGAAAAAACCATAGGTTATAGACCATATATAGTTAGGAATTTGCATTTACAAAACCTTGAAAATTCACTGAAAAAACCATAGGTTATAGACCATATATAGTTAGGGATTTGCATTTACAAAACCTTATTTTACTCGCATAAAACCATTGAAATTCCATATATAGTTAGTTGCGCTAACTATATATCGCGCACCCGCAATCCACTGCTGATGATGTCACATATTACATCATTCATGACATGGTCAGTGACATCACTGATGACATCACTGATGACATCTCAAATGACATCACTGATGACATCACTGATGACATCTCAAATGACATCACTGATGACATCCCTGATGACATCTCATTTGACATTACTGATAACATCACTGATGACAACATCCAGTGACTGTATGTTTCTGTAAAGTGTAAATATGTCTTACATATTGAAGAATGAGTGGATGTATAAGTGTCTGGATGAAGGATTTAGTAGGTGCATGACTGACTGTATGAGTGAGTGATTAAATATGTCTCACTGAGTGCATGGGTTAGTGACTAAACTGTCTTAATTTGTGCATTATTATGTCTGTTGTTCTGTAAACTGCTGCATGTGTTGATAAGTAGCTATATGGGTTATTGATTGGTAGCCCAGGTATTTATATGGGAGACTGAGTGTGTGTGTGGGTGGCTGGGAGGTGTATGACTCTGTGCATAGATGTGTGAGCAGTTGATTCACTAGATGTATGGTTTCAAAAGTGCATGTGGAAACAGCTGTATGGGCGGTTGACTGTGTGCATGAGTGTATTGGTGAGTGAATGGATATCTCAGTGCTACATGTCAAAGTAAGTACATATGTAAAACACAGTACAAGTGAGAGTTGACATATATAAATAACTGTGCATAAGAGCCAGTGAATGTGTGAGTGGCTGTATGGATCATTGTGAACTTGTATCAGGGATTGTATAAGAGAGTAAATATGTGTTAGTATATGTTTGAATAAGTAAAGTTTGTATAACTGTATAGTTGAGGAAATGGAGGTGCAATTGATTCTTTGCATGACTGACTAGGTGTGTGGGTAACTCCATGGATGAGTGACAGTCTGTGAGTGTCTGTTTACACTGATTGTATCTAAGGTTATATTAGAGTCTGAAGAGGTTCATCGTATTATCACATGAATGATATCATCAGTGATGTGATCAGTAATGTCAAATGAGATGTCATCAGTGATGTCATCTGTGATGTCATTTGAGATGTCATCAGTGATGTCATTTGAGATGTCATCAGTGATGTCATCAGTGATGTCACTGACCATGTCATGAATGATGTAATATGTGACATCATCAGCAGTGGATTGCGGGTGCGCGATATATAGTTAGCGCAACTAACTATATATGGAATTTCAATGGTTTTATGCGAGTAAAATAAGGTTTTGTAAATGCAAATCCCTAACTATATATGGTCTATAACCTATGGTTTTTTCAGTGAATTTTCAAGGTTTTGTAAATGCAAATTCCTAACTATATACGGTCTATAACCTATGGTTTTTTCTGTGAATATATATATATATATATATATATACACTGAAATATATATATATATATATATTCACTGAAAAAACCATAGGTTATAGACCATATATAGTTAGGGATTAGCATTTACAAAACCTTAATTTACTCGCACAAAACCATAGAAATTCGCATATATAGTTAGTTGCAATAACTATATATCGCGCACCCGCAATCCACTGCTGATGATGTCACATATTACATCATTCATGACATGGTCAGTGACATCACTGATGACATCTCATTTGACATTACTGATCACATCACTGATAACATCTCATTTGACATTACTGATCACATCACTGATGACATCATTCATGTGATAATACGATTAACCTCTTCAGACTCTAATATAACCTTAGATACACTCAGTGTAAACAGACACTCACAGATTGTCACTCATCCATGGAGTTACTCATTCACATAGTCAGTCACGCAAAGAATCAATCGCACCTCCATTTCCTCAACTATACAGTTATACACACCTTACTTATTCAAAAAAATTCTATCACATATTTACTCTCTTATACAATCACTGATACAAGTTTTCAATGATCCATGCAACCACTCACACATTCACTAGCTCTTATACACAGTAATTTATATATGTCAACTCTCACATGTACTGTGTTTTACAAATGTACTTACTTTGACATGTAGCACTGACATATCCATTCACTCACCAACACGCTCATGCACACAGTCAACCACCCATACAGCTGTTTCCACATACAGTTTTGAACCAATACATCTAGTGAATCAACTGTTCACACATCTATGCACAGAGTCACACACCTCCCAGCCACCCACACACACACACTCACTCTCCCATACAAATACTTGGGCAACCAATCAATAACCCATATAGTTACTCATATAGCTACTGATCAACACATGCAGCAGTTTACAGAACAACAGATATAATGATGCACAAATTAAGACAGTTTAGTCACTAACCCATGCACTCAGTGAGACATATTTAATCACTCTCTCATACAATCAGTCATGCACCTACTAAATCCTTCATCCAGACACTTATACATCCACTCATTCTTCAATATGTAAGACATATTTTAACTTTACAGAAACATACAGTCACTGGATGATGTCATCAGTGATGTCATCAGTGATGTCACTGACCATGTCATGAATGATGTAATATGTGACATCATCAGCAGTGGATTGCGGGTGCGCGATATATAGTTATTGCAACTAACTATATATGCGAATTTCTATGGTTTTGTGCGAGTAAATTAAGGTTTTGTAAATGCTAATCCCTAACTATATATCGTCTATAACCTATGGTTTTTTCAGTGAATTTCAATGGTTTTTTAATATCAAAAGCTGTAAAATGTATTCCTATTCTAATTCAAAAATATATTTTATATTTTATTTTTTAAGCAAAGGACCCAGATGCATTTACAGTTTATCACTAACAATGTTCCAGGCTAATGTATTTTCACGGGAAATTAACAACTGTCCTGCAAGTAAAATATTCCTATTTCGAGAAAAAGGGCGTTTCTTCGTCCCATGAGGGAGCCGTTGAGCAAAAGAGACTCGGCCTGCTGTCTTAGTCACTGATAGGCCTGATTATCGGATTCTTATCGATCACTTTATGTTGCAGGAGTGGAAAACAAAACAGCCCTTGCCCATTTATTTTTACAACATTCCTGCATATTATACCCTACCCCCAAACAGTTTTTTGCCTGTTACCATAGTAGTAGTTTATGGAACACTTACGTGAACACATAGGTTAAAAGTTCACCACAATATGTTGCTAATGAGTGAGCTTCAGCATTATACTTCAAATTATAAATATCATTTCTATTGATGACTGCTACCCCCATAAAAAAACAGACGTATGTACTTTTTTAATTAACTTTTATTAAAACAATAACTGGAACTATAACTAAAAGATAACACTACAATAAATAACTAGAACTATAACTAACAAAACAATATAATAAACAGCATATAATATGGAGTCCAAAATAAGTATTGTAGTTAATCTGCAAAACAAAAAGAAAATTAGTGTTTAAAATTAGATTGAAGTGACTAAATGAGATCAAACATCACAAGTCAAAGTAAAACTTGACAATATTTATATTTTTAAAAATCTTCGCAGTGTGCCTGAAACGCTTCCACTGGCATTGTACATGCAGACTTTGGTCCACCCTTTTTATCAATTTTTGCAGTTTGAGATATAACGTCCTACATCTGTTATTCATCTCCTACTTTCTCCTTTCAAATTCTAGTACCTATATCCGTTACTTTTTAACTTCGTTGAGTAGTCAAATTGTGAATATTTACCTTAAAGTTGTTAATTTTTTATCGTTTATTGCTCTTTGAGATATTCCCTGTCTACAAACAGAGAAGAATAGGAATATTCTGTCTCCCTTTGCAGATAGTGAAGGATAGGTAATGCGGACTTTTGTCCCCCGTTGTAATCCGTCATGCCTGTTTTTCTCCCCACTGATTGATTGATTGGCTGGACATTTATTGTTCAAGGAATAGTTCTTTCGAGGTATTCTCTATTTGCGAATAACGTGGAATAGAAATATTCTGTCTAGTCTTTGCAAGTAGTGAAGGTCAAGTCAAGTCAAGTCATACAATTTATATAGCGCACTACATACCCAGAGGGTTTCAAGGCGCTTAGGAAGGGGAGGAGGATTATATGTCAAATATCCACGTTTTAAGCTGCTTTCTGAACGCTAGGAGATTCTGGGTGAGGCGAAGGTAAGCGGGGAGTGAGTTCCATGTTTTGGCAGCCAGGTAAGAGAAGGATCTGCCTCCCATGGTGGTCTTGTTGATGTGGGGTACAGTGGCGAAGGCTTGGTTGGAGGAGCGAAGTAGGCGGGGGGGGGAGTAGAAGGACAGTCGGGAGTTGAGGCAGTCTGGTCCGATGTCGTAGAGTGATTTGTGTGCGTGGGTGAGCAGTCGGAAAGTAATCCTCTTATTGACGGGTAGCCAGTGGAGATCTTTAAGGTGACCAGAGATGTGTTCATTGCGTGGGATGTCTAATATGAGCCTGGCTGAGGCGTTTTGGATTCGTTGTAGTTTCTTCTGGAGTTTGGCGGTGGTGCCTGCGTAGAGGGTGTTTCCGTAGTCCAGTCGGCTCGTGACCAGAGCGTGGGTGACTGTTTTCCTTGTTTCAGTGGGGATCCAGCGAAATGTTTTTCTGAGCATGCGAAGAATGTTGAAGCAGGAGGAGGATACGGCGCTGACTTGTCTGTTCATTGATAGTGAGGAATCCAGGATGACGCCAAGGTTTCGTGCGTGGTCTGTCGGGATGGGTGCATTTCCGAGGGCTTCCGGCCACCAGGAGTCGTCCCAAGCAGAGGGGGATTTACCTAAGATGAGGACTTCTGTTTTGTCTGAGTTCAGTTTCAGTCGGCTTTGTTTCATCCATTCGGCGACTTCTTTCATTCCTTCGTGAAGGTTAGTTTTGGCGGTGCTGGGGTCTTTGGTGAGAGATAGGATCAGTTGAGTGTCGTCCGCGTAGGAGATGATGTTGAGGTTGTGTTGGCGGGCGATGGCCGCGAGGGGGCTCATGTATACGTTGAAGAGGGTGGGACTGAGTGAGGATCCTTGTGGTACGCCGCAGATGATTTCAGAGGCCTCTGAATTGAATGGTGGGAGGCGGACTCTCTGGGTTCTTCCGGTGAGGAACGAGGTGATCCATTCCAGTGCCTTTCCTTGGATTCCGATGTTTCTGAGGCGATGTAAAAGGGTGCTGTGGCAGACTGTGTCGAAGGCTGCAGAAAGATCGAGGAGGATGAGGGCGACTGTGTCTCCATTGTCCAGTAGAGTACGGATGTCGTCTGTTGCTGCGATGAGGGCGGTCTCAGTGCTGTGTTTGGCTCGGAATCCAGATTGTGAGGGGTCGAGTGAATTGTTGGCTTCGAGGAAGGCGGCGAGTTGGTTGTTGACAGCTTTCTCGATGACTTTGGCCGGGAATGGAAGAAGCGAGATGGGGCGGTAGTTTTTGAGTTCGGTGGGGTCTGCTGTTGGTTTTTTCAGAAGGGCGGTGAGTTCAGCGTGTTTCCAATCTTCTGGGAAGGTAGTGGAATTGAAGGAGCAGTTGATGACGTCTCGGAGGTGCGGAGCTATGACGAAGTCTGCTTTGTTGAAGATGTGGTGAGGGCATGGGTCTGTGGGGGATCCAGAGTGGATGGAATTCATCAGGCGGATGGTGTCCTCCGTGGAGATGGGGTTCCAGGCGTTAAGGGTGTTAACGGGGGGAAGATGGTCGGCTGATGGTAGGGTGGGTTGGTTTCCGGGTTGGTTGTCAAAGCTGTTGTGGATGTCAGCAATCTTGTTGTGGAAGAAAGAGGCTAGGGAATCGCAGAGGGTTTGAGAGGGGGAGATGTCGTTGGAGTTGGCCGAGGGGTTGGAAAATTCCTTGACGATGTTGAAAAGTTCCTTGCTATTGTGGGCGTTGTTGTCAAGTCGATCTTTGAATGCTGTTTTCTTGGCTTTTCGGATCAGTTGGTGGTGAGTGCGGATGGCGCTTTTGAAGGCGTCCTTGTTGCTGGTGGATGGGTCTTTTTTCCAGGCCTATTCAAGGGAGCGGCACAGTTTCTTGGACTTCTTGAGGTCATCGTTGAACCATGAGGCCTTCTTGATACCAAGTTTGTGTTGACGTTTTTTCATTGGTGCTAGGGTGTTGGCGGTGTTGGAAAGCCAGAGGGTGAGGTTAGATGCGGCTTCGTTGGCGTTAGAAGAGAGGGCTGGGGAGGTTTGAAGGAGCGATGTGGAGATCTGCTCCGTGGTGATTTTGTTCCAGTTTCTTTGTAGAGTTGGTTGGAGGTGGGCGATGGGTTTCGGTTTGTTGTAGGTGAAGTGAACGCAGGTGTGGTCAGTCCAGAGGAGATTCGTAGTGTGGCTGAAGGAGACATGGTTGCTGGAGGTGAAGATGGGGTCGAGTGTGTGGCCTGCGATGTGGGTGGGGGAAGTGACCAGTTGTTTAAGTCCGAGGTTGGCTAGGTTGTCCAAGAGGGTGGTGGTGTTGCGGTCTTTGCTATTTTCAAGGTGGAAGTTGAGGTCTCCCAGAAGGATGTAGTCTTTAGAGGGGAGCGCGTGTGGGGTGATGAAGTCCGTGATGTCTTCACTGAATTTTGCGCGGGGTCCTGGTGGTCTGTAGAGGAGGGTGCCTCTGAGAGTGGTCTTGGGGTCGATGTGGATCTGGAAGTGAAGGTGTTCGGAGTTAGCGAGGTTGGCGTCAGAGCTGGTTGAGATGCGGATTGTTTTCTTATGGACGATAGCGATTCCGCCTCCTGTATGGTCCGTGCGGTCCTTGCGTGTGATCTTATAGTCGTCAGGGATAGCGATGGCGATGTCTGGGGCGGAGGAGGCGTTCATCCATGTTTCCGTTAGGAAGGCGACGTCAGGAGAGATGGTGTCTAGTAGGTTCCAAAGGTCAATGGCGTGTCTGTGGACCGAGCGGGTGGGTAATGCGGACCTTTGTCCCCCGTTGTAATCTGTCATGCCCATCTACTCCCCACTGATTGATAAACTAGTTCCACCCGGACCATTTATTAGAGGTACATCATCTGGCTCAACCGGAGGGTACCCCTAATAAAAAAGACATATGTAAAATACGAAGTAATCACTGAATCCTGTTAAACAGAAACTTTAGCATGAAACACACTTGAAAAGGAAGGGAAAGAAATCGAACAAAATCAGTAGGCCACTGATGAGTTTTTGACTTTGCTAGAAATAAGAAACATGAAAGTGGTGAGAGAAGCCAAGCTTGACGTTACGGCAGCCACGAGGTAGCTAGGCTCCGCCACCCCCCCACTGCTCCAAGTATGTCTGTCCCACCGCCCGCCACGCCCAATAACGGTAACATGAAATAGATACAAATCAGCAGATACCTACCCCCATTCCGGAAACTCCCGAAGTGCAACAGGTTCGCGGCTACGCCCATCCGGAAGACGAGGCCTTCGGCATGTGTAGGGCGGGTCCTGCTGGCAGCCGTCGGCCGGGGAGGTCGTCACATAAGGTGGACCAGGAGAGGAGCCGAGGCCGACAGGATTCTTCAATAATGGCTACGACAACATTGGGGGGGATGTCTTGCACATGCCACCGACCCCCCCCTCCCCTCGTATCTCCTGGTCTGGCCCCGGCTTGGTATGAGCTCCCCGTTCGGTCCTGAAGCGGCGCCCTGCAGGCCACAGGGGGGATGTCTTGCCTCTGCCTCCGACCCCCCCCTCTTATCGCCTGGTCCGGACATCACGGATATCAACGCCAGGTGTCGGCGTGGGGTGCGCTGGGAGGGAGAGGCGGCGCGAACGAGCCTCTCCCACCCCCCCAGGTGGGGGCTCCTCAGCTGCACCCCCAACGCTCCACTCACCCAACAAAAGGTCTCGTCCACTGTTGCGAGGCAATGATGCTCCGCTCACTCAACGGGGGTCTGGTCCACTGTTGCGGTGCGACGACGCTTCTGCATCCAGAAATGTTCTCCTCAACTTTGAAGATTCTATAAGAGCCACGGGGCCCCCGACCCCCGCAGACACCCCCGATGGGGAATGACTGCCATGATCACCCACGGAACGACCACGACGTAGCCGCGGGACGTTGGCGCACTCATGCCGGCGCCGGCCTCAGTCTTGAAATGACCAAAATCCTGCAAGACTACCAACTTGCTCAGTTCCGGTGGGACACCAGTATGACCCGGTAGGAGAGATTGTTGCCTCCCACCCCTCTTTGACTGATGGTTCATGTCGCCAGTCCCCTCTGCTACCCTTTAACGAAAACATTTGGACTGCCGAAAGAGGTCCCGGTCCAACCACGAGTTGGTGGAGACATTTTGACTACACTTGGACCTTCCTGACCTCACCCAAAATGGCGCCGGTACAAATGAAACTCTCAACTCCTTGTTGTGCCCCGATTGCTCAGCCTTGATATCATGAGATATGTATGCAGTTTTTAGCACATGAATTGATATTGGATAAGACTGATTATATGTTCGGACAATGAATTGATCCGGGATGGGTATTGATTATACGTTCGAACAATGAATTGACATGGGACTTGTACTGATTACACGTTCAGACAATGAATTGATATTAAGTTCTAATGCATCATTGATTACTGTATTTATTGAAGGTTCGAAATGTCGACACTTTTGGTACATGCTCACAATGAATTATCGATATGATTTTGTTGCACTTCTCGCACTTTTTACTATGAAATCAACGACCACTGACTCTGTTATGTTTTCCACAAATAAATACCCCCCCCATTTACAGTTCCAGCATGCTCCGTGGCCGGCCCACGGGGTTGTAGGCCCGTATTTGTGCGCCAACATTTTTATTAAAGGTTTTTGAAAAAGCAAAAGTAGTTGTAACGCGTAGATTGGTAAGTTTCGAATAAATGGCCACTGTTTCCGATATAAAAAAAAAAAAAAAGCAGGTGAAATGAAGCAGCTCGATTAGTTAAGGGTTAAAAAGTATAGTACGCAGAAGCATTGCAAATATGAATGGTCCATGTTTCTTGTATGTGTTTTTCATTTTTGTACAGCATAAAGCAATCGATAAAGATCATGGTATTTAGCCTCTACTTTATATGCTACCTGTATCAGGGAAGTTGTTTTAAATGCCCCTAAGCCACCCCGAAGGAATGTCACCTGGCCCCCCTAGTACGAATGAAAACGACCCCGTACCACTGTAGATTATCTCTCTTCCTCAAAGGAGAGCAAGAGCTAGCCCCCACTTTACACCGGCTGCCCTTTGTTTTGACCCTCCCCTGCACACGATCCGTAATGCCACACTTGGGCGACCTATGCTATCCACAGGCCTCCGATAATTATCTCTCCCACATTACCGGTCCCCCTGGCCTTAAACGCCGAGATGGTAGGGACTGCATCCCGTGGAGATAGGCCGAGTATGTAGTAAGGAAAAGCCTTTTCGGGTTTATGCGCGCTGATGTGTTTTAAACGCTGCCCCCGCCCCTTCTTTTTCCCTCTTTTCTGCAGGCCACTTCGGAACGTCCATTAAAGTACGGAAAAATGGTGACTTAACGGCCGATGGGATGGGAAAAAAGGTTTGAATATGGTGCCTATACACTTCCTGATTTCCTTCGAATCGAACGTTAACAGACGTCACGCAGCAAAAAAAAAAAAAAACCGCTCCTGCGCAGCCGCTGGAAGACAAGTATCAACATATATGAGCATCCTCAGCCACCCTCAGAAAACATAGGGGGTCAGGATACGTCTCCCGTACCCCCTTATACCCATTTCTCGAATTGTTTTTCCTCCATCTTGTAATTTAATTAAAACGAAACACAAAATGGCGAATTCCCGTTTCGCGTCCCGATTCGCTACCCAGTTCGCGAACCGGAAAGCGCTACTTCCGCAAAAAAATCAATATTTTTTTATTTGCCCCACGGGACCCTTTAATAACCCCAACATCATTCCTAAGGGGTCAAGAAGGGTCTACCTTGCCCCCTTTCATTAAATTCGCCCTTCGTTTTTCACCTCTTCTTCTCTCTCGATCCTACCGAGAGACAAGATGGCGGCCGCACCGGACTGTTTAGAATGTTGACAGACACTGGAGAGCCAATCAGCTTCGCTTCGCAAAGCTCCGTTACGCGAAAAGTACGCGATCTGGAGCGCTAACCAGGACGCTGTCACAGATATATACATTTTTTAAAACGTTAATTTCTCAAAATCCACTGGAGCACATATATTGAGACCCAGCAAAGGCACATCAGGCTACCAGTCCCTACAATTTTGCCAAGTTTCGTGTAAATCCATTCAGCCGTTCGAGCTAAAAGTGAGGCAAACCGCCCTATGGAAATTAACATGGGAAAAACGCGTTTTGGGACCCCCCTTTTTTCTCGGCCCCCCCTTAACGAAACCCCCCCCAATTTTCAGGGGCTGCTCAGAAACAAAATGTGCCATTTTCCTGAAAATTTCAGCCGATTCCGTCCACAAACGCCAAAGGTATTAGACATAGAATTTTCTAAAGTCCCATAGAGAAAAAATCCTAACTATATATACCTACTGGCTATCGCCAGTAGGTAATATATATATATTCACTGAAAAAACCATTGGTTATAGACCATATATAGTTAGGGATTAGCATTTACAAAACCTTAATTTACTCGCACAAAACCAAAGAAATTCGCATACAGTTAGTTGCAATAGCTATATATCGCGCACCCGCAATCCACTGCTGATGATGTCACATATTACATCATTCATGACATGGTCAGTGACATCACTGATGACATCACTGATGAGATCTCAAATGACATCACTGATAACATTATCTGGACGAAGGATTTAGTAGGTGCATGACTGACTGTATGAGTGAGTGATTAAATGTGTCTCACTGAGTGCATGGGTTTGTGACTAAACTGTCTTAATTTGTGCATCATTATGTCTGTTGTTCTGTAAACTGCTGCATGTTTAAATCAGTAGCTATATGAGTAACTATATGGGTTATTGATTGGTTGCCCAAGTATTTGTATGGGAGACTGAGTATGTGTGTGGGTGGGTGGGAGGTGTATGACTCTGTGCATAGATGTGTGAACAGTTGATTCACTAGATGTATGAGTTCAAAAGTGCAGGTGGAAACAGCTGTATGGACAGTTGACTGTGCATGAGTGTATTGGTGAGTGAATGGATATGTCAGTGCTACATGTCAAAGTAAGTACATATGTAAAACACAGTACATGTGAGAGTTGACATATATAAATAACTGTGCATAAGAGCCAGTGAATGTGTGAGTGGCTCTATGGATCATTGTGAGCTTGTATCAGGGATTGTATAAGAGAGTAAATATGTGTTAGTATATGTTTGAATAAGTAAGGTGTGTATAACTGTATAGTTGAGGAAATGGAGGTGTGATTGATT
Source organism: Lissotriton vulgaris (assembly GCF_964263255.1). Lineage (NCBI taxonomy): Eukaryota > Metazoa > Chordata > Amphibia > Caudata > Salamandridae > Lissotriton > Lissotriton vulgaris. Next base: position 845,738,261 of record NC_141697.1, read on the forward strand.
CTTTGCATGACTGACTAAGTGTGTGAGTAACTCCATGGATGAGTGACAGTCTGTGAGTGTCTGCTAACACTGAGTGTATCTAAGGTTAGATTAGAGTCTGAAGAGGTTCATCGTATTTTCACATGAGTGATGTCATCAGTGATGTGATCAGTGATGTCATTTGAGTTGTCAACAGTGATGTCATCAGTGATGTCATTTGAGATGTCATCAGTGATGTCATCAGTGATGTCACTGACCATGTCATGAATGATGTAATATGTGACATCATCAGCAGTGGATTGCGGGTGTGCGATATATAGTTATTGCAACTAACTATATATGCAAATTTCTTTGGTTTTGTGCGAGTAAATTAAGGTTTTGTAAATGCTAATCCCTAACTATATATGGTCTATAACCAATGGTTTTTTCAGTGAATTTTCAAGGTTTTGTAAATGCTAATCCCTAACTATATATGGTCTATAACCTATGTTTTTTTCAGTGAATTTCAATGGTTTTTTAATAGCAAATATCAAAAGCTTTAAAATGTATTCTTATTCTAATTCAATTTTTCTTTAGCAGTATTAAAGGTATGCACTCCGGAGGCTGCAACCAACAAAGGCACTGAAATGCTGATATTCATCACACATATCTCTCATGTCAGCCAATCAAAACTCTTCCCTCACTATTTTCAAATCAACACCCTTCCCCCCTCTGCCCTTTCTACCTTTTTTTCCATAGCAACTACCGCCTGCCAGACCTCTCAAGTTTACAAGTTCGCACAACAATGTTTCAAATGAACTCTGAACTCTCAGTACACCTGCTAATCCACTGCAATGTTTCATAACAACATTTTTAAATAACCATTCAAATTACATCTTTCAAAGAACACATCCATGCACCCTAACTTTCTGTTTTCAGCAATGGAAATACACCAATCACTGCTAATGAATCATTTGCACTTAAACTCCACAGTTTTTTTTCATTACAAACTTCACTATTTCAACTGCCATTTCATTCCCACACTTCATCTGACTGCAGCAAAAACTCCCCTATCCATGTTTTCAGTCTGGATTCTTGGACATAGCTACATCCACTGGGCTCACAGGTATGCTGATAACAGAAATTTACACAACCTCAATTTACAAAATGTGGAAATCAAATGGATTGGCCGAAGAGGATTGAAATGTCACCAATTGATACCATTGGTGAAAACCTTTTTACATTTGCCAAACCCTGACCTCATAATAGTGCACTGTGGAGGAAACGATTTGGGCACTTTGACTGGGGTAGGTCTGGAAATGCTCCTAAAAGACACCTTTGAGCAATTGATGACACTTTTTCCTCAAACTGCCTTGGTATATTCCAATATATACCAAAGACAAAAATGGAGGTGGTCCAATCAATTTTGTCCACAAATTGAGAAAGCGAGGAAGCATGTAAATAAGTCTGTTTCAGCTTACATGAGAGACCATGGAATGGGTGCTATCTACAACAATAACTTGCGTTACTACATGCAAGATATCTACAGAGGAGATGGCGTGCATTTCTCAGATGAGGGGAACAGAGTTTTCATACTAAATTTGAGAATGTGTATTGGTTCCTACTTATAAGTATCTAGAACTTACACAGAACCCAAAAGCTCTTTTCAGAGCTACCTTAACTTTATTTACTCTTTTGAAATTTCGAATGTACCTTTTTTCACTAATTTTCACTTATGTTCGCTTCCCCGTTCGCTACCCAGTTCGCGTACCGGCAGCTAACCACACGAAAAATTCAATTTTTTTTTCCGACATATATGAGCCTCCTCAGCCACCCTCAGAAAACTTAGGGGGTCAGGATACGTCTAAAGTACCCCCTTCTACCCATTCTGAATATTATTTACCCTCCATCTTATATCTCAATTCTACCGAAACACAAAATGGAGGACTCCCGTAACGCTGCAGGTTTGCGTACCGGGACACGCACTGACGAGCACTCGCTCAAAAAAGGTGGGAAAGTAATTTACAGAAAACCCACTGGAGACACTTTCACCAATTAAACATTAGCTCATACTACATACCAATCCCTACCATTTTCACAAATTTTGTTGGAATACCATTTAGCCATTTAGCATGTTGAACTCTCTAAAATCCCTGAGGTAAATTACTTCACAAAACATATCGGAAGTGTTGGAATTGACCACCAATTAAAATATTACTTTCAATTTCCACTATTATATCATGACATTTGATTGGTTATGTACCTGAATATATATAAACAAAGAGAGAGAAACAGCCATTTTGACTACTACTTCTTGAAGTGCATATCCACTAAATTTCAACTGATAACTTCAAGTTGTATTTAAAAGGTAAGATATTATTTTAAAAACTGAAGTATGTTCTGTACTATAAGCTAATTAGGAAAACATTTTCAGATAGTTATATTCTATCACTCTGTAATACTTATAGAATAAAATAGACTTCTCTGTTTTAGTTATGGATGGAGTTAGACTTGTCTTGTATAATTCAGAATTGACTAAGAGTTTATTTGATAATTTTTATTCATATTTCTACTTCCAGTTTGATACCATACACTGCCCAACGAAAAAAAATCACTGTTTAAATAACCAACCTGCCTGTCTGTACTGAAACCCAATAGTGCCCTATCTGTACTGATATATTTTTAAAAAATTCATTTTTCAGCATACAAAATGGAAGGACAACAGGAAAATAACTTGAAAATTGAAGCAGGAAGAAAAAACGAGTCGGAAATTGACCATGAATTCTATAACGATTCACTGAACAATGAACTTCTGCAATGTGTGGAAGCAGTAGATTTTCAACTGGAAAATGAAAAAAAAATGATAATGATTTTTCAGAATTTCTTTTAAATTTTGAGAAAGAATCAGAATAATACATTGTTATTTCATAATTCAAAATGTTTTGACACATTATTCATTTTTATATGTATATTGTAAACTAGTAGCAAATTGATTATAACGTGAAATCCAACTTTAAATATACTGAACAACTTTTTTGTGTTACATACTAAGTTTGCTCATAGTTACTTCCTTTCTTCCACTATATAATCTCCAATGTGTATTTAACATCTCTTTATCATCTCCTGCCTCCATGTTGTTTCGGCTTTCCTGACAGACTATGGTATGAATTCCATATACCACAATAACTTCTGTAACAACATGCAAGATATCTACAAAGGAGACGGCGTTTATTGATTTTTAGACTCTGCATTGGTACCTACATGTTGCTACGTAAATAAAAATAAACTAAAAAAACAACAAAACGAACAATCAATAAACATACAATAAGTTGAAAGTCAATCATTCTTGTTTCCTTATAGTACGCTCCCCAGACCGCTATCCGGTACGCGTACCGGATGCACCCCACGAAAAAAAAAGATTTTTTTTTTTTTGTTTGGCCCCGCGGGGCCCTTTTAAAGCCTCCACATCAAACCTAGGGGGTCAGGGAGGATCTACTATGCCCCCTTATGGTCATTTGCCCCTTCGCTTTGGCCTCCTCTTGTCTCTCGATCCTACCGAGAGACAAGATGGCGGCCGCTCCGGACTGTTTAGAATGTTGACAAACACCGGAGAGCCAATCAGCTTCGCTTCGCAAAGCTCCGTTACGCGAAAAGTACGCGATCCGGAGCGCTACCCGGGACGCTGTCACAGATATATCTGTTTTTTAAAACGTTAATTTCTCAAAATCCACTGGAGCACATATATTGAGACCCAGCAAAGGCACATCGGGCTAACAGTCCCTACAATTTTGCCAAGTTTCGTGCAAATCCATTCAGCCGTTCGAGCTAAAAGTGAGGCCAAACGCCCTATGGAAAACTCAATGTTAAAAACGCGTTTTGGGACCCCCTTTTTTCTCGGCCCCCCCTTGACGAAACCCCCCCAAATTTTAAGGGGCTGATCAGAAACAAAATGTGCCATTTTCCTGAAAATGTCAGCCGATTCCGTCCACAAACGCCAAAGTTATCAGACATAGAATTTTCAAAAGTTACATAGAGAAAAAATCCTAACTATATATACCTACTGGCGACCGCCAGTAGGTAATATATATATATACATATTCAAATGAGTTCCTATTTATAGACCATATATAGTTAGGGATTAGCATTTACAAAACCTTATTTTACTCGCACAAAACCATTGAAATTCGCATATATAGTTAGTTGCACTAACTATATATCGCGCACCCGCAATCCACTGCTGATGATGTCACATATTACATTATTCATGACATGGTAAGTGACATCACTGATGACATCATCCAGTGACTGTGTGTTTCTGTAAAGTTTAAATATGTTTTACATTTTGAAGAATGGGTGGATGTATAAGTGTCTGGATGAAGGATTTAGTTGGTGCGTGACTGACTGTATCAGTGATTAAATGTGTCTTACTAAATGCATGGGTTAGTGACTAAACTGTCTGAATGTGTGCATCAGTATGTCTGTTGTTGTGTAAGCTGCTGCATGTGTTGATCAGGAGCTATATGAGTGGCTATATGGGTTTTGATTGGTTGCCCAAGTATTTGAATGGGAGACTGAGTGTGTGTGTGGGTGGCTGGGAGGTGTGTGACTCTGTGCATAGATGTGTGAGCAGTTAATTCACTAGGTGTATGAGGTCAAGAGTGCATGTGTAAACAGCTATATGGGCGGTTGACTGTGTGCAAGGGTGTGTTGGTGAGTGAATGGATATCTCAGTGCTACATGTCCAAGTAAGTACATATGTAAAACACAGTACATGTGAGAGTTGGCATATATAAATGACTATACATGAGAGCCAGTGAATGTGCGAGTGGCTGTATGGATCAATGTGGACTTGTATCAGTGATTGTATAAGAGTAAGTATGTGTTAGTATATGTTTGAGTAAGTAATGTGTTGGGTGTATAACTGTATAGTTGAGGAAATGGAAGTGTGATTGATTCTTTGCATGACTGACTAGGTGTGTGAGTAACTGCATGGATGTGTGGCAGTGTGTGAGTGCCTGTATAGGTGTTTGAGTGCATATGATAGTGTTGTATTGATGAGTGACTGTATGTATGAGTGATTCTATGGGTGAATGAGTGAATGTGTGTGTAGACCTAGGAATCAGTGAGTGCGTATGTAGTAACTGGTATTGGTGTGTCAATGGTTTCAAGAATGGTAGTCTGTATTTAACACTGGGTGTATCAAAGGTTATATTAGAGTGTGAGGAGGAGCATCGTATTATTATATGAATGATATCATCAGTGATGTGATCAGTGATGTCAAATGAGATGTCATGATGACAATCAATGATGTCATTTGAGATGTCATCAGTGATGTCATCAGTGATGTCACTGACCATGTCATGAATGATGTAATATGTGACATCATCAGCAGTGGATTGCGGGTGCGCGATATATAGTTAGTGCAACTAACTATATATGCGAATTTCAATGGTTTTGTGCGAGTAAAATAAGGTTTTGTAAATGCTAATCCCTAACTATATATGGTCTATAACCCATGTTTTTTTCAGTGAATTTTCAAGGTTTTGTAAATGCTAATTCCTAACTATATATGGTCTATAACCTATGGTTTTTTCAGTGAATTTCAATGGTTTTTTAATAGCAAATATCAAAAGCTGTAAAATGGGAAGTATTTGGTAGGTAAAAACATTTTCGTGTTTATTCACGCTGATGTGCTTTGAATGCAGCCCCCCCCCCTCCTCTTTTCTTTTAGGAGTATTCTCTCTTTGCAGATAGTGAAGGGTAGGTAACGCAGGCCTTTGCCCCCGTTGTAATCCGTCGTGCCTGCTTCCCTCTCCATTTGATTGATTGTTATCCTAGCATTTATTGTTTTGGAATTTGTTCTCTTTGGTTCATTCTCTATTTACAAACAAGCACAGAGTCGCAATACTCTGTTTAGTCTTTGCAGATAGTGAAAAATTGTTAAAAAACAAAATGAATCAAGCAAAATCAGTAGGCCACTAATGGGATCTCTTTTTGACCTCGCTAAAATAGAAACATTAGGAACAACCCCTCATGAGAAATACGAAACTAGTGAGAGGAACTGAGCTCGACGCCATGATGGCTGCAAGACAGCTCGGCTCCGCCGCCCACCCCGCCCAAAACAACGACAAACCCTATGCAAATATTATAAATATATACAACACACCAGCAAAGTAACAGGGTAAAACGTTTTATTACATAACTATTTACATGGCAGCCTGCTGCAACATCCATCACTGTTCCTGTTGAGGTAACATAGCTGGCGGCCAAGGGGTGGAGGACCGTTGTGCAAATTGCTCGGGGACGACACCATGCGCCTAGGCTCGTCCCCAGTACATCCAGAGGTGATGTCCGACAAGTTGTGTGGGAGGATGAAATGAAATGAAATGAAATGAAATGAAAATGAAATGAAAAAGGTTCTTAATAGAGCGCACTGTGACCAAGCGGCTTCCTGGCGCTAGAGGTGGGGAGCTGAGGGAGACAGGGGAAGCCAAAACTGTTTAGCAGGGATAAGCAGTGGAGAACAGGTGGGTTTTTAAGGCCTTACGGAATTGGGAATAAATGGTAATGGATCTGATTGTTAGAGGGAGACTATTCCAGAAGGAGGGACCCAAAACAGAGAATCTGGTGCCTCCGGTTTTGGATTTACGGAATCGAGGTACATTGGAGAGGAACTGATTAGAGGAGCGGAGGGAACGGTTGGGGACATAGGGAGTGATGAGAGAGTTGATAAAGACTGGGCCGATGCGGGCTCGAGCCATGAAGACCAGACAGCCTATCTTAAAGAGGGATCTCTGGGAGATGGGGAGCCAATGAAGTGTTTTCAGGACAGGGGTGATGTGGGAGGACTTTGGGAGGTGGAAAATAAGGCGGGCGGCCTGATTCTGGACAGCCTGTAGGCGGCGAAGTTCGTACGCTGGAATGCCCACGTACAGGCTGTTCCCGTAATCGAGACGGGAAAGAATCATGGCCAAAATAATAAGCTTAAGGGCGTCAGAAGAAAAGAAACGGGACACCTTTCGGATGATTCGGAGGGAAAGGAAACAGGAGGATACAACCGAGCTGATCTGGGCATGCATAGAGAGGTCCCGACTGACTCTAATGCCCAAGGTCTTTGCCGAGGCTGCTGGTAGAGGTGGAGGGCCAGAGATGGAGGGCCAAAAGGCAGTCGACCAAGGGGAAGAGGAGGAGCCAGTCAGGACCAACTCCGTCTTGTCCAGATTAAGCTTCAGTTGATTCCGATTCATCCAATCTGAAATAAAGGCCAAGGTAGAGTGAAATTTAGGTGGGGAGTGCAAGGGAGAAGAAAGATCAAATACGAGCTGGAGGTCATCCGCGTAGTTATACACGGAGACCCCCATTTCAAGAAGGGAAAGAATAAGAGGACGGATATAAAGGTTAAAAAGAAGAGGGGACAAAGAGGAGCCTTGGGGAACACCACAGGGGACCAAGCGGGAAGGGGCGGAGTAACAGGAAAGATGAACCGCCTGAGTTCGATCTTTAAGAAAAGAGGCGAGCCAAGAGAGGGCTGTACCCCGGACGCCCACTGCGCTGACACGGTCGAGAAGGATAGCATGGTCGACCGTGTCAAACGCAGCGGACAGATCGAGAAGCACCAAGGCTTGGGGCAAGTTCGAATCTGCCTTACTCTTTAGCTCGTCCAAGACGGACAGGACAACAGACTCTGTGGAATGAGCCGGTCGGAAACCTGCTTGGTGGGAGGCCAAGAGGTGGTTGTCCTCGATGTGGGAAGAGAGACAAGAAGTGATGTAGCTCTCCAAGATCTTTCCGAGGTAGGGGAGAAGGGAAATAGGCCTAAAGTTAGAAGGGAGGGAAGGGTCTAGGCCAGGTTTTTTTAAAATAGGGCGAACTATGGCGGATTTGAAATACTTAGGAACAGAACCGGAGGAAATGGAAGAATTAAGAAGAGAGAGAGGAGGGTCGGGGCAATGGGTGAAGAATACTTTCAGACAGCGGGCTGGCGCACAATCGGCTGGGGAACCGGATGCCTTGCTGATGCCGCCACCCCCACCACCACCTTCTTATTGCCTGATCCGGCTAGCTCAATCGATCGAGCATGAGACTCATGCACTCTGATCTCCTTGGCCTCAGTCAAGCATCAATAGTAAGATTTTCATAGGTGAGTGTATGTTCATGGTTTTCCATCCACAGACAGCCTTGAGTGGGAGTGAAAGAACAATAACTAGGTAAGAAGGAAGGCAGAGGTTGTGGTAAGGACTCTGGATATAGTATGTTACTTGGACCCTGAGATGCTTCGATGTCACTGCCTTGCACAAATGGCATAAGTCCTGGATGTTGGGTGCCATAGTTAAGAGTTCCGAGCAGCGCTTGTAACACTGTCTGAAGCTTATTTGCACCTGCTGCAGCTTCACTATTCTCAAAGTAAGTGGGGGCTGTTTGTGGACCTGACTGCATTTGAAAACAATGTGATGCGGTGCCTCCCTGAACCGCTTGACGGAGGCCCCCGAGATAATTGCGCCTGCTCCACACCTTGTCCAACAATCCGTTTGACCTGAAGACACGTCCTGCAGTGCCCTGGTCCGACCATCACATATACCTGCGCCAGGAGACGGCGTGGGGTGCAGTAGAAGGGAGAGGTGGCGCGAACGAGCCTCCCCCACCTCCCCAGGTGGAGGTTTCTCAGCTACACCCCAGCGCTTCACTCGACCAGCTGACTTGCGCCCGCTCTTGCGACACAGTGCCTCGCTCGGCCAGCTGAATTGCACCTGCTCTTGCTATTACAGCGTCTCACCCGCCATCCAACGGAATTGCACCCAATCTTGAGGTACAGGGACAGGTGGCTACCACGGAACACACAAAATGGCGGTCGGCTCCACAGACTTGGGCCTGGCCTGCAAGTATGGCTCTGGGCAACCGTGGAACTCGGACGCTTGACTGCTACGGCATGGGCCCCATTCCCGAAAGCGTCCCCTCAGCCTTGAAGATTCTACAACAGTCACCGGGGCCCCCGACTCCCGCAAGCTTCCGGTGGGGAGCGGCCTCCATGATTGCTTGCGGAATGGCCACGACGTAGCCACGGGGTACTCTCATGCTGACGCCAGCTTCAATCTGAAACATCCAGAAACACTGTAGACTACCAATTCGATCAGTTCCGGTGGAGCCCCAACGTGACCCGGTAGAGAAGAACCTGCGTTGTCGCCTAATGCGTCATATGACGCACCGCGTTAGCGCACCCGGAAGTGCTCCGGTGCGCGAGGCGCAGCTTCCCGGAAGCGATCAGGGGCGCGGCGCGCAGCACGTAACGTAAGAATAACAGGTCATGTGACTTGTTAATAAAACTTTTCTTCGGTTCATTTTACTTTTGTTTTTCTAATGATGGAAGACTTGGTCATATGACCTAAAAATAACACTTTTCATTGGTTTAGAACTTTTTTTTTTTCCAAATGATGAAAGCCCCACCTTTTTTTTCTCACTCTGACTTGTAAAGCAAAGGACCCAGATGCATTTACAGTTTATCACTAACAATGTTCCAGGCTAATGTATTTTCCCGGGAAATTTACAACTGTCCTACAAGTAAAATATTCCTATTTCGAGAAAAAGGGCGTTTCTTCGTCCCATGAGGGAGCAGTTGAACAAAAGAGGCTCGACCTGCTGTCTTAGTCGCTGATAGGCATGAATCTCGGATTCTTTTTGATCACTTTATGTTGCAGGAGTGGAAAACACAACAGCCCTTGACCATTTATCTTTACTGCTTTCCTGCGTATTATACCTTTTAACTGTCATGTAATCGAGCTGCTTTATTTCACTTGCCTTTTACTGATTCGAAAACAGTGGCTATTATTCAAAAATATACAAATCTAGGTACTACTACCATGTTTTGTTTTAAAAACCTTTATTGTGAAAAGGTCAGTATACAAATACGAGCCTATAACTACGTGTGCCGGCCACGGAGCAAACTGTAATCGTATATGATGAGGGGACATTTACACTGTAGAAGAACGTAACGGGCGGGCCATTAGGTTGCAAGAACTAAGGTGTCTAACAGTTGCGGAATCGGTGGACGTACATTTTATAATTAAAGTATGACAGGGCCAGTTACAATAAAATTATCTAGATATAAATTTGCGGGCAAGTACCATGGATGACGTTAATTCAAAATTTCAATAATACAGTAATCAATAACACATCAGAACTTAATATCAATAGGAATGTCCAAATATTCAATCAGTACTCGTCCCCGCCCGCCATGTGCTTCAAAACTGCATACGTATCTCGTGATATCAAGGCTGGGCAACCAGTACACAACATGGAGTTACGAGTCCCATTTATACCGTCGCCATTTTGGGCGAGGCCGGGCAGGTCCAGGATATAGTCAAAATGTCTCCACCAACCAGCGGTCGGACCGGAACCCCTTTCTGCAGTCAAAAAAGGTTCCGTTAAATGACAACAGAAGAGATAGGCAACAAGAACTATCAGTCAAAAGAGGGGGCGCTTTCGGGAATGGGGCCCATGCCCTAGCAGGCAAGCGTCCGAGTTCCAAGGTGTCCCAGGGCCATTTTAGTGGACCAGGCCCAAATCCAAAGAGCCGGCCACCATTTTGAGAGTCCTTTTGCAGCCGCCTACCGCTGCACCGCAAGAGTGGCCGCAACTTAGCTGGATGGTGGGCGAGACGCTGTAGCCGCAAGAGCGGGCAAAACTCTGCTCGATGGCGGGTGAGGTATTGTGCCGCAAGAGCGGACGCAATTAAGCTGGATGATGGGTGAGGCACTGTGCCGCAAGAGCGGGCGGAACTCAGCTGGATGGCGGGTGAGGCACTGTGCCGCAGGAGCGGGCGGAACTCAGCTGGATGGCGGGTGAGGCACTGTGCCGCAAGTGCGGGCGCAATTCAGCTGAATAGCGAGTGAAACACCAAGGGGCGCCCCACTGCACCTGAGGAGCCTTCACCTGGGGAGGCGGGAGAGGCCCGTTTGCGTCGCCTCTCCCCCCCCCCCCCGGGGCACCCCACGCCGTCTTTCGGCGCAGCATTGTAGGATGGCCACACCAGCGCGGCAACTTGCTGGACACCACCTCGGTATTCCGGATCTCGGCGCGTTGTGCTGCCTTCGGCCTACTGTAGCCACAAGTGCGGACGCAACTCAGCTGGATAGCGAATGAAACACCAAGGGGCGCCCCACTGCAGCTGAGGAGCCTCCACCTGGGGAGGCGAGAGAGGCCCGTTCGCGCCGCCTCTCCCCCCCCCCGGGCACCCCACGCCGTCTTTCGGCGAAGCATTGTAGGATGGCCACACCAGTGCGGCAACTTGCTGGACACAACCTCGGTGCCATCCGGATCTCGGCGCGTTCTGCTGCCTTCTGCCTATTCGCACATCGGTCCGCTACTGACGCCACCTCACACCCAACGGATTTTGTAGGCTTCTTATAGCCCAAAGCCGCATAACAGGTCATGTGACTTGTTTATAAAACTTTTCATTGGTTCATTTTACTTTTGGTTTCCTAATGATGAAAGGCTTGGTCATATGACCTAAAAATAAAACTTTTCATTGGTTTAGAACTTTTTTTTCCCAAACGATGAAAGCCCCACCTTTTTTTTTCTCACTTGTCAGTTCAAAAAGATTCCGTTAGATGACAACAGAGGGGACAGGCAACAAGAACTATCAGTCAAAAGAGGGGAGGGCAAGTTCTTCTCCACCGGAAGTCATAGAATTGGTAGTCTACAATGTTTCTGGATGTTTCAGACTGAAGCTGGCGTCAGCATGAGAGCACTACCATCTCGTGGCTCCGTCGTGGCCATTCCGCAAGCAATCATGGCAGCCGCTCCCCACCGGAAGCCTGCGGGAGTCGGGGGCCCCGATGACTTTTATAGAATCTTCAAGGCTGAGGGGACGCTTTCGAGAATGGGGCCCATGCCCTAGCAGGCAAACGTCCGAGTTCAAATGTGTCCCAGGGCCATTTTAGTGGACCAGGCCCAAATCCGAAGAACCGGCCGCCATTTTGAGAGTCCTGTGTCAACCGCCTATCGCTGCACCGCAAGAGTGGGCACAACTCAGCTGGATGGCGGGTGAGGCGCTGTAATAGCAAGAGCAGGCGCAATTCAGCTGGCCGAGCGAAGCACTGTGTCGCAAGAGTGGGCGCAAGTCAGCTGGTCGAGTGAAGCGGTGGGGTGTAGCTAAGAAACCTCCACCTGGGGAGGTGGGGGAGGCTCGTTTGCGCCGCCTCTCCCTTCTACTGCACCCCACGCCGTCTCCTGGCGCAGGTATATGTGATGGGCGCCCCACTGCCAATGAGGAGCCTCCACCTGGGGAGGCGGGGGAGACCCGTTCGCGCCGCCTCCCCCCCCCCCCCCCCCCCCCCCGGGCGCCCCACACCGTTTTTCGGCGCAGCATTGTAGGATGCCAAGACCAGTGCGGCAAGTAAAGGACATCACCTGGGTGCCGTCCAGATCTCAGCGCGTTGTGCTGCCTTCGGACTATTCGCACAACAGACCGCTACTGACGCCACCTCACTGCAGACCATTGTTGCTTTGTTTTAATTTTTTTTTTTTACGTGTTTACTTTGTTGGAGCGTTGTATATATTTATAAGTTATTAAAGTGTTATAATCCTACTACTTTGTTGGAGTGCTATATATTTTTAATGTGACACATAATTGTGAAGACTTTGATGTACAAAAAGGCATCCCTGGAATCTTCCGCTTCAGGCTCGGTCCCACACACCCTCACAGTGAGAATCCCCTCCCCAATCACAATACAGGATCGTTATCAGATAGTAGGAACGCGTGTGGTGTGACGGATCTCATGGGGTGGGGGCCTTGATCTACTGTAACTCCTTTGAAGAGGGGTGATTCTTTACAGTTGGGGCCATAAACTACATCCGCAGGGCTAGGTGATAGCCTGGGACCGGCCTGGACAATCGGACACAGAGGAAGAGGAGTGTCAGAGGGTGCGGTAGTGAATAGGGTGAAAGGGAGGTGTTGAGCGGGCACAGGGTGTGATTCTCAGGGAAGAGGTTTATGGCCCATGCATGAGAGAGAGAGCGTGGGTGACCAGTGCGTGGGTGAGATGCTTGCGAGGGTGGGGAGCCATGCTGAGAATCGGCGGCGTGCAGAGAGTGGGTCTGGTCAAGGCATCTAAAATGGCTGCCATGCACGACAAAACTGTGGCATTGGAAAAAAGGCAAGATGGCGCAGACAATGTTTATCAATACGAATTAATTTATAACAATAAAATTATCTAGATATACATTTGCGGGCAAGTACCATGGATGACATTAATTCAAAATTTCAATAGTACAGTAATCTATAACACATCAGAACTTAATATCAATAGGAATGTCCAAATGTTCAATCAGTACTCGTCCCCGCCCGCCATGTGCTTCAAAACTGCATACGTATCTCGTGATATCAAGGCTGGGCAACCAGTACACAACAAGTAGTTACGAGTCCCATTTATACCGGCACCATTTTGGGCGAGGCCGGGCAGGTCCAGGATATAGTAAAAATGTCTCCACCAACCAGCGGTCGGACCAGAACCCCTTTCTGCAGTCAAAAAAGGTTCCGTTAAATGACAACAGAAGAGATAGGCAACAAGAACCATCGGTCAAAAGAGGGGACGCTTTCGGGAATGGGGCCCATGCCCTAGCAGGAAAGCGTCCGAGTTCCAAGGTGTCCCAGGGCCATTTAAGTGAACCAGGCCCAAATCCAAAGAGCCGGCCGCCATTTTGAGAGTTAATTTATAACAATTATTTTTAACAATATATTTACTCGCAGTGACAAAATGGCGATCAACACTTCCTGATTTCCTTCGAATCGAACGTTAACAGACGTCACGCAGCAACAAAAAAAAAATCCGCTCACGCGCAGCCGCTGGAAGACATGTCTCAACATATATGAGCCTCCTCAGCCACCCTCAGAAAACATAGGGGGTCAGGATACATCTCCCGTACCCCCTTATACCCATTTCACACATTGTTTTTCCTCCATCTTGTAATTTAATTAAAACGAAACACAAAATGGCGAATTCCCGTTTCGCTACCAGTTCGCGAACCGGGAAGCGCTTCGACAGTGAAAAATCAAATTTTTTTTATTTTCCCCACGGGACCCTTAAATAACCCCAACATCATTCCTAGGGGGTTAAGAGGGGTCTACCTTGCCCCCTTTCATTAAATTCCCCCTTCGTTTTTCTCCTCCTCTTGTCTCTCGATCCTACCGAGAGACAAGATGGCGGCCGCTCCGGACTGTTTAGAATGTTGACAGACAGCGGAGAGCCAATCAGCTTCGCTTCGCAAAGTTCCGTTACGCGAAAAGTACGCGAACCGGAGCGCTACCCGAGACGCTGTCACAGATATATCTGTTTTTTAAAACGTTAATTTCTCAAAATCCACTGGAGCACATATATTGAGACCCAGCAAATGCACATCGGGCTAACAGTCCCTACAATTTTGCCAAGTTTCGTGCAAATCCATTCAGCCGTTCGAGCTAAAATTTTCAGGGGCTGCTCAGAAACAAAATGTGCAATTTTCCTGAAAATTTCAGCCAATTCCGTCCACAAACGCCAAAGTTATTAGACATAGAATTTTCAAAAGTCCCATAGAGAAAAAATCCTAACTATATATACCTACCGGCGACCGCCAGTAGGTAATAGATATATATATTACCTACTGGCGGTCGCCAGTAGGTATATATAGTTAGGATTTTTTCCCTATGGGATTTCTGAAAATTCTATGCCTAATAACTTTTGCGTTTGTGGACGGAATTGGCTGAAATTTTCAGGAAAATTGCACATTTTGTTTCTGAGCAGCCCCTGCAAATTTGGTGGGGTTTCGTCAAGGGGGGGCTGAGAAAAAAGGGGGGTCCCAAAACGCGTTTTTTGCATTGAGTTTTCCATAGGGCGGTTGGACTCACTTTTAGCCCGAACGGCTGAATGGATTTTCACGAAACTTGGCAAAATTGTAGGGACTGTTAGCCCGATGTGCCTTTGCTAGGTCTCAATATATGTGCTTCAGTGGATTTTGAGAAATTAACGTTTAAATCAAGATATATATCTGTAACAGCGCTCCGGGCAGCGATCCGGTTAGCGAACCTTTCGCGTATCGGAACTTTGCGATGCGAAGCTGATTGGCCCTCCGGTGTCTGTCAACATTCTAAACAGTCCGGAGCGGCCGCCATCTTGTCTCTCGGTAGGATCGAGAGACAAGAGGAGGCCAAAACAAAGGGGGAAATTACCATAAGGGGGCATAGTAGATCCTCGTTGACCCCCTAGGTTTTATGTGGAGGTTTTAAAAGGGCCTAGGAGGGTCCAAAAAAAAAAAAGAAAAAAATTTTTTTTTGCGTGGTAAGCGCCAAGTTCGCGAACCGGAAAGCGTTCTGGGCAGCGAACTTTATGGATAAAAGAATGAAAGACTTTTCTAATACTGTATGTTAATTATTTGTTGGTTTTGTTGATTATTTTTTAATTTTTTTATTTTTTAAGCAATTTTTTATTGTTGTGATTGTGTTTCAAAATTTAATAACATTTCTAACATTTAACTAGTTTATGAATTACATATAAAAATGATTAAAGACTCAAACAATTTTTTAATATTACATACAATTTTATTTTTCGGATTGTTTTTCGAAATTTAATACAACGTCTAGCATTTCACTGTCTGATATGTGTTCTTGTTCAGTGAACATAAGTTCAAACATTTGACCGTCATCATAATGAAGTAAATGATCCACTGATTCTACACATTGAACTAATTCATGGTCCCGTGATTCATCCATGAAATCTGAGTCATCATTGTCCTCAATAACTTTTTCTGTGTTGGTCTCCAGAACAATTTCGAAGGAAACATTCTGCTCACCTTCCATTTTATTGCTGAAATTTGCATAAAAAATAAATATATCAGTAGAGATAGGGCACTGTTGGGTTTAAGTTCAGACAGGCACTTGTGAGTTTATAACAGAGAAGTAATCTATGGGCACTGTATGGTTTCAGGCGTGAAGTAGTACTATTAAAAAGTGCCTGTGAAGAAGCCTAAGTAAATTCATAATTATACCACAGAAACCTAAATCAGTCCATAATTATAATAAAGAAGCCTTTCTCAATGTCTAACTCTTACAGAGGGATCGTATATAACTATCTGAAAAAGTTTACCATATTTACTTATAGTGCACAATATACTTCAGTTTTAAAAATAACAACTTACCTTTAGAAACAAGTTGATGTTATTAGTGATATTCTAAATGATATATACAACAACAAGTAGTAGTCAAAATGGCTGTGTTTCCTTCTCTCCCTTTATATATATACAGGTATATAACCAATCAAATGTCAGGTAATAAAAGTAGAAAATGAAAGTAACATTTTCATTGGTTGTCAATTCCAACAATTCAGATGTGTTTTGTGAAGTAATTTACCTCACGGTATTTGGAGAGGTCTACAGGCTAAATGGGTAAATGGAATTTCAATGAAATTTGTGAGAATGGAAGGGATTGTTATGTAGTATGAGCTAATCTATATTTGGTGAGAGTGTCTCTAGTCGTTTTTCTGTAAATTACTTTCCCGCCTTTTTTTAGGACCGCTTTCCGGGAAGCGGCCCGGTTAGCGAACCTTAAGCGTCACGGGAGTCCACCATTTTGTGTTTCGGTCGCATTAAGATACAAGATGGAGGGCAAATAATGTTTAGAATGGGTAGAAGGGGTCATGGTAGACTTATCTTGACCCCCTAGGTTTTCTGAGCGTGGCTGAGGAGGCTTATATGTGCGGAAAAAAAAACTTTTTTTAAAAAAATTCCGCGAGGTTAGCTTTCGGTTAGCGAACCGGGTAGCGCTCCGGGGAGCGAATTTTGTGGAAAATTAGTGAAAAAAGTTAGAGAAAAATAATAATTGTGAGTGATCAGATGTAGGGTAGCTCTGAGAAGAGCTTTTGGGTTTATGGTACATTTAGGTACTTATAAGTAGGTACCAATGCACAGTCTTAAATTCAGAATGAAAATTCTGTTGCCCTCATCTGAGAAGTGAACTCCATCTCCTCTGTAGATATCTTGCATGTAGTAACGCAAGTTATTGTTGTACAGAGAGCCCATTCCATGGTCTCTCATGTAAGCTGAAACAGATTTGTTTACATGCTTCCTCGCTTTCTCAATTTGTGGACAAAATTGGTTGGACCACCTCCATTTCTGTCTTTGGCATATATTGGAATATACCAAGGCAGTTTGAGGAAAAAGTGCCATTAATTGCTCAAAGGTGTCCTTTAAAAGCATTTCCAGACCTACCCCTGTCAAAGTGCCCAAATCATTACCTCCACAGTGCACTATTAACAGGTCAGGTTTTGGCAAATGCATAAAGGTTTTCACCAATGGTATCAATTGGTGACATTTTAATCCTCTTTGGCCCAACCACTTAATTTCCACATCTTGTAAATTGAGGTTAGGTAAATTTCTGCTCTCAGCATACCTTTGAGCCCAGTGGATGTAACTATGTCCAACAATCCAGACCTTAAACATGGTGGGAGAAGGTTGTTCTGCAGTCAGATGAAGTGTGGTAATGAAAGGGCAGTTGAAACAGTAGGAGTTTCTAAAGAAAAAAAACTGTGGATTTACAATGCTAATGATTCATTAGCAGTGATTGGTGCATTTCCATTTCTGAAAACAGAAAGTTAGGGTGCATGGATGTGTTCTTTGAAAGATTTAATTTGAATGGTCAAGGAAGAAACATTTAATGAAAGATTGCACTGGATACGCAGGTGCACTGAGAGTTCAGAGTTCAATTGAAACATTGTTGTGTGAATTTGCAAACATGAGAGGTCTTCCAGGAGGTGGTTGCTATGGAAACAAGGCAGACAGGGAAGAGGGGGGAAGGGTTTTGATTTGAAAAAAGTGAGGGAATATCTGTATTTCTGTGCTTTCAATAGCTGCAGCCTTTGGAGTGCATCCTTTTTCTTCTGCTGAAGACAATTTGGTGTATTTCTTAGACTGTTTTCAAAACTCAAAAAATATTTGCTAAGGTGAGAAAAGATTTATTTAATTTAGATAGAGAATAGTATGATTTAAGGAGAAAATGATGAAGAAAGCTGTGTTTTTAAAATGTGGTTTTGTCTCTAGTGATATAGTAATAGAATTAGTTTCATAGAGAAATTGTAATTGCATATTTGGTGTAACATTCTGGCATGCAGTAACACAAGTTATTGTGGTACATGGAGCCCATTTTATGGTCTGTTATGTAAGCTGAAACAGATATGTTGCTTTTAAAAACGATTTAAGAAATCAATTTCATTTCTGGATATGTACTGCTAGAGCTTCATAGATTGTTTTGAGCCATATTTATAAGGTATTTGAGTGTCTAAGATGTTATGTTTTCCTTTTAAAATGTAAAGTGTTCCTCATGGGGCAAGTGTCTTGTAAATACGCTCCCACTTGTGCTTGGCAAATTTAGATTTTGATTATGGGAGTTACCTAGCCATGTTAATAGTGTCCCAAAAATGGTGCTAGGGAATTGCAGAAAACACTTTCATGTGTCTCAAGGACATTTTTAGTCATTTCTTCATGAATGCAGGTATACAATTGATTTATATGCTGTGTTTAAAAACGAATTTTGAAATCAATTACATTTCAGGATATGTACTGTTAGAGCTTCATAGGTTGTTTGGGGTCATATTTAGAAGGCATTTTAGTGTCTTTGATGTTATTTTTCCCTTTTTAAATGGAAAGCGTTCCTCATGGGGCCCTGAGCAGTTCTTAGCCATGTTATTTAATAGGAAGTGGATAACATGGCTAAGAGCATGTGCTGGAAAATGCATGAATATCGCTGACTTTTCTGCGATATTCATGCATTGCGGCCGTTTTTTTTCACATTTGCGAGCAGTTCTTAGCCATGTTATCCAATGGGAGGTGGATAACATGGCTAAGAGCATTTGCTGGATAATGCATGAATATCGTTGACTTTTCAGCGATATTCATGCATTGCGGCTGTTTTTAATCGCATTTGTGATAAACAATTACATTTCTTGATATGTACTTTTAGAGCTTCATAGGTTGTTTGGGGCTATATTTAGAAGGCATTTTAGTGTCTTTGATGTTATGTTTACCTTTCTAAATGGAAAGCGTTCCTCTTGGGGCAAGTGTCTTGTAAATACGCTCCCACTTGCGCTTGGCAAATTTAAATTTTGATTATGGGAGTTACCTAGCCATGTTAATAGTGTCTCAAAAATGGTGCTAGGGCATTCCAGAAAACACAATCATGTGTCTCAAGGACATTTTTAGTCATTTCTTCATGAATGCAGGTATACAATTGATTTATATGCTGTGTTTAAAAACGAATTTTGAAATCAATTAAATTTCAGGATATGTACTGTTAGAGCTTCATAGGTTGTTTGGGGTCATATTTAGAAGGCATTTTAGTGTTTTTGATGTTATTTTTCCCTTTTTAAATGGAAAGCGTTCCTCATGAGGCCCAGAGCAGTTCTTAGCCATGTTATTGAATAGGAAGTGGATAACATGGCTAAGAGCATTTGCTGGAAAATGTATGAATATCGCTGATTTTTCTGCGATATTCATGCATTGCGGCCGTTTTTTTTCACATTTGCAAGCACTTCTTAGCCATGTTATCCAATGGGAGGTGGATAACATGGCTAAGAGCATTTGCTTCAAAGGTTGTTTGGGGTTATACACCATTTTTGGGAAATTAGTAACATGCCTATCTAACTCCCATAATCAAAATCTAAATTTGCCAACCGCAGGTGGGAGCATATTTACAATAAATTTGCACCAGGAAGAACGTAAAATAGCATACTAGATACTCAAATGCCTTATAAATATGACCCAAAACATCTTATGAAGCACTAGTAGTGCATATTTCCAGAAATGTATTGGTTTTCATTTAATGATTTACTTCATTGGTAGGCCTTCACATGTTTTTTTATTTTGGTATTTTTCAGTGAAAATCTTATCTGCAACCATGTGTTGGCCTCACCTCAAATAAACAAAACAGGTGATGGACTGAATGTGGATCAATGACACACATTTACCCCAGTCTAAAGATCTGGGCCTAAACAAATCTTTAGATAGGCTACATCTTATCGTCATCCTGAATTAATGATTTAAAATATTAGGGAGTGATTTATGAGTGTTGTATGCCTTTTTTGTACCATTGAGTGTCATTTTTGTGATGCAGTGCTGGTGGAAAACATTTGCTATGTTAAATAATTAGTACGGCATTAAGTTTTAGATGACTGTTATTTATTTACTGTTTGGTAATAGTGGTTAATAACATTTTATATTATATTTTTCCACAGATTCAACTGCAGATTCTTTCATAGTTTGGAAAATGCCTTCCAAAAGTCGAATACGAAAGGCTAGAAAACGTCAAAGACAGCAGGATGATGTTTTATTGCAGCAGTCCTCTTCCCCAAATACTTGTCAAAACACCAAGAAAGGTCCGGGTAAGAGCACGAAAACATTCTTAAGAAATATTTGTAGTAGGGAGTTCGTCCTCTAGAAAGGGTCTCCCTAGGGGAGGGGCAAGATGGCCGCCGAGGCGCTGTGGGAGTAAGTCGCACTCAGGCCCCTCTCCTGCTGTCGAGTAAAAAAAAAAACTCAGGCGCTAATGGAGAGCTACAAGTAGGATGCGACCTACAGCCTTTATCTATCGCGGAGGATTTACTGATTCTATCAACTTTACAAGTCTAGTCAAGAAAACAAAAGCGTGGTACTACAGAATCCTCCATCTACTGACTGCAGGGATGGCTACACGAGGAAAAGAAAAAGCCCAGCAACAGCTAACCACCTCGAGCGCTACAAGCGCTATAAGTGCTACAAACAAAGAAATACCCCAAAAGGATTCGAGCAGATCAGGCGCTATTCCCAAAATAAAAGCGCCACCTAATAACAAAAAGGTAACCCCCACGGTCTCCACCTTAACAAAGACACAATTAAGGAGATTGGAGAAAGTCGGAGAAAAAGAGAAAATGGCAAACCAAAACATGAGAAGCGCCAGCAACGCGCCAGGGATACGAGACGCGGCAGAAAGAAAGAGAAGCGATACCGTGTATCGGCAACCTTCGGTGTCCGAGGCTTTCGGTGCCAGGGTGAGGACGGATGCATCGGGAAGCCTTGGAGCTCCAGATTCTCAGCAAGACGTGCCTGTCAAACCACTCGCAGGCTCAGCCCAGAACGTCCTCGAGGACGCAAGCCAAAGCGTTGCCAAGCAACCAGGGTCTACGGAGCTCACGCTTCCCGCGGAGCTTCCAGCGGAGCACCAGCCGACAGCACAGGCACAGGCACAGACAGACGGCGCTTGGGAGCAAGAGCAGACGCCGGTATTGCAGGACTATGAGCCGGACCAAGAGGTGAGAGAGGTGAGAGAGGCAAGCGGTGGGGGTTTGATAACAAATACAGGACAAATGCTGGAGGCTCTTAAAGAGGTAGAGGACGAAATGAGGGAAGAGCAGCTGAAAGCCAAAAGTAAAGAGGCTATGTTACAGGAGACACTTGATGGAAATATGGAAGGGGTGGCCTGCACTATAGGGGCTGAAGGGGCCGATGGTGATGGGTTCTTTTCTGTCCCAGAGGAAACAGAGTCAGATTCAGAGCCAACATTAGCAAGCAGTGAGGAGGAAAATGACATGTCAGGCTCACTTTCAAGCTCTGAGGATAGCGACATTTCGAGAGGGAGAGGCACGCAAAAGAAGCGTAAATCTGCAGCAAGAAGAGCAGGCTCCCCACAGAACTTGCATAAGGGGACAACTAAAAGGCTTGTGTGGGACTATTCAGCTACCTCTAGTTTATATAAGGAAGATGAAAAAGAGCTACAAAACGATGGGGGGAAGCTGGACTTGATGTTTTCCACATTGAAACAAATACAAATGGAGGCAAGGGCGGAAAGCAGAAGAGCCAGACATGATACAAAAAAAATCCAAGCCTCCATCAGGAAAATAAATAAAAAATTTGAAGAGGTGGAGGAAAGAGTTATCGAGGTGGAAGAAAGAACTGGCCGCCTAGAGGATGAAGTAAATGAGTGGCAAACGAGGAAAGAGGGTCAGAATAAGGCCATGGAAGATTTACAGTGGAAGGTGGAGGATTTGGAAAATCGTCAGAGACGCAATAATGCTAGACTCCTGGGAATTGAGGAAGGGATTGAAGGCCAAGATCCCAGAGGCTTTGTGGTCAAGCTGTTAAAGGGAGCATTCCCGGAGGTACCATGGAACTGGGAACAAGAGGTGCAGAGGGCCCACAGGTACCCACTCTTCGCAAGGAAAAACCATAAGGAAGGCTCAGGAGTACTACCCAGGGCTATGCTAGTATTTTTTGGTAACTACCTGGCAAGACAAGAGCTTATGGAGAGAGCCAGGCCCGATGCTAAAAAATCAGTGGAAGGAGTAACTTTCTTTGCAAGACCCGACTTTTGTCACATAACAGTGGAGAGGCGATGGAGGCTAAGGCAACTGATTAACGAGTTCAAGTCCTATGGAGCAGAGGCATACTTAATGTTCCCAGCGAAACTGAAGGTCATAGTAGCAGGGCGTACTAGGATGTTCTTTTCTGAAATAAAAGCGGGAGAATTTTTGACAGAACTAAAAGAACAGAGTGGGGATAGGAGGAAATAATGTAGGATTCCTGAGTTTACATGATAAGAAAATGAAGTAGGCTATAAGAGGGCAGGGGAGGGGGGGCGACTCTACAGTGCTAAGCGGACACGCATAGGTCAGGGATGACCTATTTGCCTGTCACAAAGGGGGGGCTTTCGGGGTGGGGGGCGCTTAGGGGGGGGGGAGAGGGAAGTGAAGAAGTCATGGGTGTAAGGTGGTGGTTTAAAAAGATACAGATTTGTAAAGCCTGTATAATTTGGTGTGTAGCACTTAGAGAATGCACAGAAAAAGACAAAAAAGTAAAAAAAGTAGATGTGGAGCTGGCAAGTCCTAAAGCTGTAGTATGGCAGTTAGGATAATGTCGATTAACATTTGCGGACTTAACAATATGGAAAAAAGACAGAAGTTATCTTCATTGTTGCGCTACTGGAAAATAGATATAACTTGTATACAAGAAACACATATAGCAGCTGAAGAAAGGTTTTTACTTGGTCAAATGGGATTTGAGATTCTTGCTAGTACAAGTCAAGAGGGAAGAAACAGGGGGGTGGCAATTCTGGCCAGAAGAGGGGTGGCTCTAGTGAGAAAGAAAAAAGAGGATTCTGATGGAAGATGGGTGATATTAGACATAGAAGTAGCTAGGGTAAGATACACTTTGGTCTCGCTATATGGTCCAAATGAAGATGATCCAACATTACTAGATTTTATTGATAGGGAACTAGCCCTGTGGCCAGAGCCAGTGATCTGTTGCGGGGATTTCAACATTAATGGGCTGAATGGAATATTGGAAGCAAGTGGAGGTATATATCAGGGAAGGAAAAAGAAGGTGTATAAAGCAGTACAGAACCTCGCCAGGCACAATGCGATGGTGGATTTATGGCTGGAACTTAACCCAATAGGTGCTGGTAGCACGTTTTATTCAGCACCACATCAAACAGTAGCTCGACTAGACTACTTCTTTATTTCTAGCTCTCTAGTTAGCAGGGCGGAAATAGAATGTCTCCCGAGAATAATGTCGGATCATAACCCTCTGGTATTGAGCCTAGCAACGTCAAAACAAGTAGGAAAAGCTAACTCAACCTGGACTTTTGAGAGAGGTCTGCTGAAAGATGAGGACTATATTGCAAGGATGAAAGTATGGATGACCCAATTTTGGGATATAAATAGATACTCCGCTTCGGCAGATATGGTCTGGGATAGTTTTAAAGCGGGAATAAGGGGGGAGACGCTGAGTTATACATTACGTAGAAATAAAGAAGAAAAGGAGATGGTGGAAGAGGAAATTAGAACATTGATCGAGCTGGAGAAAATGCTAGTAGATACAATAGAGAGACAAGAGCCCATTGACCAGATATTAGTGGCTATAGAGGAGCGAAAGGCGGAAACAGGGGCCACCTTGGCACATAAAACAGCAAGAAAATACTTAGCGAATAAAGAAAAATGCTATGAATACAACGAGAGGGTGGGGCACTTGCTTGCGATAAGAACTAGGCAAACGTTAGCTGCAGGAGAGATTAAAGAAATTAAGGATGATAATGGAGTAATTGTTAATAAAGTTGAAGAGATACAGGAGGTGTTCAGAAGATTTTACGAGAGGCTTTATGAGCAGGACAAAATTGACGGAGAGATAGAGATGAAAAGCCTGGAGTATTTAAGGGAAGGTTTACAAGACGGATTGAGCGTAGAAGAAAGGGAAAAATTGGATATGCAGCTAACGGTACAGGAGATAAGGGATGCAATATTTAGCTTACCCTCTGGTAAAGCAACTGGTCAGGATCAGATCCCGGTAGAATTTTATAAAACTTTTTGGGAGGTATTAGCTAAAGACATTTGGTCAATTTGCAGCTTGGCACAGGGAGGCAGAATAGTTCCTAAATCTTGGGCGGGCGCTGATATAATTGTCATATTAAAAAAAGATAAACCACCCACTGAGCCGGGCTCTTACAGACCTATCACACTGCTCAATGCCGATGCAAAAATATTCTCTAAGGCATTGGCGAATAGATTAAGTAAGGTGATAGAGAAGGTGGTGTCCCCTACACAGCATGGGTTTATACCCGGCAAAGGAACTACCGAACATATCAGACAGCTGATTACAATTCTGGATGCTGAAGCAGCCTCAGGGGACCCTGTCGCGGCTATATTTTTGGATGCTGAGAAGGCTTTTGACAGGGTCTCCTGGGTCTATCTATGGAAGGCTATGGAGTGGGCTGGTATTGGTCGAAGATATATAACTGCAATCCAGGCACTATATAAACATCCCAGCGCTAGGATACGCATTAATAGGTCATACTCCAACGCAGTACAGATCAGACGGGGAACCAGGCAGGGATGTCCAGCCTCACCTCTACTATTTGCTATTTATCTAGATCCCTATCTGAGAAAGCTGACAAAAAATAGGCGGATTAAGCCAGTTTCTTTGTTTGAAAAAGAATACAAGATATTTGCTTACGCGGACGACGTGGCTGTTATAACACCTATACCAGAGGAGTCACTAGCTGAAATAGAACAGGAGGCAAGAAAATTCGGAGAGGTGTCAGGCTATTCGATAAATAGGGGGAAAACACAAATAGTTTTGAATAGACATACTGCATTTGCAGACGCAAGAGTTGTCGCAGATACAAAATACTTGGGTGTTAAGGTGACGGCAGATCTGGAAAAACTAGTAGAGCTGAATATGGAACCTATACTAGACAAAGTTAAAACCAATTTGGAGAGGGTCAACAATCTACACTTGACTCTCATGGGTAGAATCAATTTTGTTAAAATGGTCACTTTTCCAAAATTCTTATATTTATTTAGGGCAATCCCACTCTTTTTTGAAGGTATATGGTTTAATAAAATAGAATCAGCGATTAATAAATTAATCTGGGCCCAGGGGAAGACACGTAGGGCATACCGCTTTTTAACTCTATCACGAGAAAGGGGAGGCTGGGGAGCACCCGATTTTAGATTTTATTATTGGGCAACGGCTCTACAATATTCCAAAGGATTATTAGGTGGAAGTGCTCAGGAGGAGGAGGTGGGAAGAAAGGGCCCGGCTAATGTATATGAAGCTCTCCTAGGTAAAGCGGCAGAAAATGCCTTAGTGACAACAGTGGACTTTACATACTTTAAGCACACAAAATTTAAGACCCTGAGTGCGATCTATAAAGTCTGGAAAGCAGTAAGGAAAAAACTGGGATTGGGAAGATACAACAGGTATGTAAGGCTTTATATGAACAATGATCTCCCAAGGGAAATCTTTCATGACACAGTTATGAGTGAATGGGAGGTGAAAGGGATTAAGAAACTGGGGGACCTACTGGACGCAGAGGGGGTAATGCTATCATATCAAAATATACAGCAAAGGTATAGCATAACTGGTAATAATTTCTTCAAATACCTTCAAGTGAGGAGCTATTTTCACACTAAAACAGGGGGTGCAGGAGGGATGAAGTGTTGCAGGATAATGGAATACTTGGGAAGCAGCCTGGCTTGTTCAATAAGACAGTTGTATGCAGAGCTCCAAGTTTACAAGGTAGATGATAGAGAAAAATACAGTATTAAATGGAGAGAACAGATAAAGGCAAGACCAGAAGACTTACAAACCTCTTTAGATTATGGTCGAACTATTTTATGTTCAGCGACACTTCAAACTCAGCACTATAAAACAATATACTCACTATATTACACACCAGCCAGAATAGCCAGCTGGGGCGGCTCCTCTGGAATAACGTGCCCAAGATGTAATTCCACAGAGGCTAATATAACACATATGTTTGCAAATTGCCCACAATTGTATACTTTAAAATTGGCGATAGAAGAGTTTCTGGATAAATCTTTGGGAATACGAACGAATCTAACTGAGGGGCTTATAATCCTGGGCGTAAGCCTAGATGTAAATACAATCTATCCAGAATTTCTATTCATGGTGACGGCGGTATTTAGGATAATTGTAGCTAAAGCATGGAAGGAGAAAACAGCACCGTCATTCCAGACGTGGGTAGCAAGATTACTATCTACTTACAACCTGGAAAGGGCCATATATGACAGAAAAGGAAGGAAGGCAAAAGCTCTAGGGAGTAAGATTTGGCTACCTATTGAGAATTGGAAATGTAGGAAAGCTGTCCTTGATGGCAGCTGAGAAAATCAGTAACTTTAATAGCTGTCATGTAGAAGAATTTAGATGCAATATTTTGTAGTCCAGTGGTTTGTTTTTGTTGCTACTGTTCACGGTTGCCTGAAACACGGTGGGCATCCTTATTGATGTTTCGGTTATTATTATTCTGTTTACTTGCTTATTGATACAAATCTGTACTTGGTGTAAACGACTGTGTATTGTTTTAAACTTATTGGATGTATAAGAAAAATGTGGGGGGGGGGGGGAAATTCTGAATAAAGATAAATAAAAAAAAAAAAAAGAAATATTTGTAGTAAAAAAAGTTTTGCTCAAAAAAATGTTTCAGTTCACAAAAAGAAAAGTAATTTAAATGGAAAGGAGAGACCCATCACAAATGTTACTGGTAGAGGAAGAGATAACTCTGTGCATGATAGTAGAAGGAAACAACAGTTTAGGGACATTCGAAATCGAATGTTCCGTAATAGGATATTAGTTAATTTATTGAAAAGTATTAAAAAGAAAGGCCAACAGAAAGCGGCATTTTATAAGAAGAAGAAAAATGTAGAGAAAATTATTGATCATGCTTTTGAAATTAAGCGAAAGTTGTTTATTTTGGTAATCAATAGAATTAGGAAACTAAGCAAGGTAATTTCTGATTTCAAAACAAAAAGTAGATGGAAGAGAGTAGTAAATCGTACTAACTTTTGTGAAGTTTTTTCCGGAGAATGGATGCATAGTTCAAGTTCTGAGGCATTTTTTAATGAGGAGACTTATTTTCAGGATAATGATTTGGTGCATGCAGTTGACATCAGTGGTCGAGCTTTGAAGTGAAGGATGGTTGTCCAGTTGAAAAAGAACAACTTGTGACAACAGAGACAGAAGAGGCGCTAAGTGATGAGGTTTTAGGAAGACGTCCTAAGGGTCCTGTGTACATTTGGAAGTGTAATTCTATTTGCAGTGTGCGACAGGTTTCCATCAATTTGCTTTGTGATTTTATACGGACATTTAATAAGAAAAGTTTGAAGCAGAAAATGAAGTTGTTGCAAGATTTAGATCCTTGCAGAGTGAGACAAATGACAGGTTTGCGTGGTCATTCACTGGCTTGTCTTTCCAGGAGAGTATGCCAGAGTGTTTTTCATCATTTCAGGATGCTAGCAGTGCATCATAATAAAGTGAGAAAATTAGTGAGAATGTTGTATTATGCTAAGAGTCCAGCAATTATGCTTAAACAATTATGTGCTGCTCTTTTGCATGGTTCTGAAATAGAT
Source organism: Lissotriton vulgaris (assembly GCF_964263255.1). Taxonomy (NCBI): domain Eukaryota; kingdom Metazoa; phylum Chordata; class Amphibia; order Caudata; family Salamandridae; genus Lissotriton; species Lissotriton vulgaris. Next base: position 845,766,130 of record NC_141697.1, read on the forward strand.
GTGAAAAATATTTGTGAAGAAATTGAGTTTTGTTACTTTGGTAGTAAAGATGAGAATGTTCAAATTGACCCTGAAGTAGAGGGTAATGTGGAAGATAATGTACAGGTTTCCAGTACAGATAATTTTCAGAAGGAAATTGCCACGTTTCAGATGAAATCAAGTGAGAGGCCTAATTTCACTTGTGTATGTTGTCGACGCACTTATTATAAGAATCAGACTAAGGTAGTGGATTTATATGCAAAAAGTGAAAGGGAAAATAATAGTGAATGGAAGGATTTTGCCACATACTTGATGGTAGAAAATTATTTTGATTTGGGATCGGATCAACGTGTGTGTACTTATTGTTGTAATAAATTAAACCAAAACCAGATGCCTGCTAGGGCAGTTCAAAATAATCTGGAATTGGTTGAGATTCCTTCTGAATTGAAGGATTTAAATACTTATGAATCTATTTTGATTCAAAGTATCCATCCCTTTCAGGCTATTGTAAGAATGGAGCCAAAGACAGGGAAGTTGCCTCCAGCAGATTTACAGAGAGGATTAAAGGGAAGAGTTGTTTATTTGCCTCTAGATTTGAAGAAAAACATTAACACAATTGGAATAGAAAAAGTGGAAGAGGAACCTCTGGTTATCTTGGTTAATGGGGTTCCAACAAAGAATAAGAAAATATGGCAAGATTTAGTGGATGTTAGGAAAGTCAAAAAGGCAACAGTGTATTTGAAGAAAAATAATAAGTACTATAAGAATGTATATGTTGCAGAAGAGGAAGTAAGTGATGAAGAGGATAGCGATTTGTGTGCTGGCCAAATTGAGAAAGTAGAGGCCTCTAAAAGTGAAGAAATATATGAACATTATAGTGTTCATCCTTTGCATTCCAAGGAAGTCATGGGGAATGCTATTGAGTTGTTTCAAATGAAACAAGCCAAAGGGAGTCCCATTAGTGTTTGGGAGGAAAGTTTGGAAGCTCGGTGTTTCCCACAGCTATTTCCCACAGGTCAAGGAGGAAGATATGATGAGCGACCTCATCAAATTCCTGCGTCTGAATACCGGACTTTACGATTGTATGCAGAAGATCCTAGGTTTCGGCAATGCATTCCCTATTTGTTTCATCTCCTGTTTGAAAGCGATCTGTCTGGACTGTCATATGCAGTGAACCACATCTTAAAAAGTGGTATACAGATGCGAAACATCTCGGCAAGTGACTTTATGCATAAAGTCAATGTCCAAGACAGTATTTTGGATTCTCACTTAATTAATCTCATGGCGTGTCAGCGTGGTACTAATGAGTACTGGTACCGTCGTCATGGTGATTTAAAATGTATGCTGAGGAACTTAGGAACTCCAACATGGTTCCTCACTCTGAGCTGTGCCGAGTATGGCTGGGAAGACTTACTTGAATTTCTACGAGAGGCAAATGGAAATATTGAAAACATTGAATTCAAGACACCTGGAGAACTGTGTTCTTTGGATCCAGTGAATGTATGCAGGTACTTCAATCATAGATTTGAAGCTATGATGTCTTTCATCACAAATAAAAAGAATCCACCTCTTGGAGAGGTGTTGGATTTCTTCTGGAGAAAGGAGTACCAAGCAAGAGGTGCCCCTCATATACATATGTTGTTGTGGATCAAGGATGCACCTAAATTTGGAACAGATCCGGATGACTTAGTGATGAATTTCATAGAACAGTATTCTACGTGTGCTGTTCCAAACGCAACGGAGAAGAAAAGTCTAAGAGAACAAGTTCTACGTTTCCAAAGCCATCGTTGTGGAAAGTACTGTCGTCGTAAATTCAGAAACAAGGACAAGTTCTACACCAAATGTCGTTTCAACTTTCCACGACCGGTGATTTCTAAAGGAAGAGTGAACAGTTTGATGTCTTCGCTGCGACATAATGTGACGAGGAAATCACCCAAGAATACATACAATTTGAAAAGGAATGAAGAGTCCAAGTACATCAATGACTACAACCCAGTGATTTTGTCCATGTGGAATGCCAACATGGATATACAGTTTGTGGCTGACAACTGTATGGCTGTGGCTCGGTATGTGACATCTTACATCACCAAAAAAGAAAAGACCGAACTGAAGGATATGTGGGAGGACATTTCCCATGAAAAGAGCCTCAGCAAGAAGTTGTACAGTTTCAGTCTGAAGATGTTGTCGCATCGAGAAATCGGAGCTTACGAATGTTCTGATCGATTGTCTTCAGCAAGTCTCTTTGCCAAATCCAGGAGTCTCGTTTGGGCGAGTCTTGGTCTTGCTGCAACGCGAAATCGAGTTCTAAAACCTGTCCGGGAAATTGAGTATTTGGCAGAAAAGGAACCAAACAGTACCGACATTTTGAAGACCAACATGTTGGATACATATTATCCAAATCGAAGCAGTCACCTTGAGAATGTTTGTTTATATGAGGTTCTCCAAAATTATATATTCAAGAGGAACATCAAAGAAGATATTGAGAAAGGAGTGTATGCTGTAATTGGAAGTGAGGGATGCCTGGTCAAGCAAAGAAAATGCTAATTAGTAAACCATCGAAAATTGAGTGGTGAATCTCCAGAAAAAAAGGAGTTTTTCTATTTAGCACTTTTGCAACTTTTCAAGCCTTGGCGTGCAGAAGAGGAACTGCTTGGAGATTTCCTCCGTTACGAAGACTCTTTCAATGCAGCCAAGGAGTCCATAGAATGTCCTGCTTTTTCTAAATATCAAGAAATGCTAACTTTGGAAATTGAGCAGGAAGCAACGATTGCAGCCGAGATTGCCAGAGACAGTTCTCAGGACAGTCAGAGTTCTGTTTCATTGAGTCAAGATCCACTTGGAGGACCTATTATCGAAAATGAAGCTGCCACTGCTATGAATGAAGTAGAAAGAGCCATGGCACATGCTCAGGAGGATTCAGTTAACTTAGAAGACTTGGAAAAACAACTCAACGTTGAGCAGAGGAAAATATATGATGAAGTTACCAAGGAAATTGAGCACGGATTAAGTCATGAGAAGAACAAGTGCTCATGTACATCGTTGAAGCCTGTCCGACTGTACGTGAGTGGAGAAGCGGGAACTGGAAAAAGTTTCCTCATTAAAGCAATCTCTTGTTATTTGCAGGAAAGGACTGAGTCATCGCTGTCTTGTGTTGTCACCGCTCCTACTGGACTGGCAGCACATAACATTAAAGGTATTACTTTGCATCGTCTACTGATGCTGCCGGTGGAGCATGACAACAAATTACAATACAACAAGTTATCTGGAGATGCATGCTGTGAAGTTTCAAGAGTCTTGAGGAAAATGAAACTACTTATCATTGACGAAGTAAGCATGGTTTCCAATGTCATGCTTGCCTTTGTGCATTTGAGAATGCAAGAAGTACTTAAAACTGAATATGATGTGTTATTTGGTGGGAAACACATCATTGTTTTCGGAGATCTTCTGCAGCTGACACCAGTAAAAGGTCAACCTGTGTTCAAAATACTCACGCATGAAGATACCAGGAAGTGCCTAGGGAGCATTGGCAACGTCAATATATGGTTAAACTTCAATTATGCTGAACTGCATCAAAATATGCGTCAGGCAAAGGATGAAGATTACAAGAATATTCTACAAGATATTAGAATTGGAAAAGTGACCGAGTATGGGAAAGAAGCTTTAAATGCACGATTACTGTCAAATTTATATCCCAAACAAGAGATTGAGCCTGAGAATATTTTTCAGAAAATTACTGAGAAGAAATCTGGGATATGTCTCATGCCAACTCTTGCAGAATGTGCCATCTTCAACAACAAAATGTTGAATTTAGAAAAGCAAGAGATTGTGAAACTTGAAGCTATCGACAAATTAGAGCATATGGGATCAACAATTATTTTGTCAGACAATTTGAAATCAAAATTGGATTCATTAGAGAAGACTATATCTAAGACAGCGGGTTTTGAAAAGACTTTGAATGTGTGTTTAAATTGCCGAATCATTTTGAGAAGGAATTTACATGTAGAAAGAGGTCTGGTAAATGGATCAATGGGTAATGTTGTTGATTTTGAGAAATACAAAAATAGAGATGGAATAGAATTTTTAAGAATTAAATTTGATGGCATTGAGGAAGTACAGCAAATTGGTCGTTTTTCTGCTAGGTTTTTGCTTGTTAAAGACTTATATGTTCGCCGTAAACAGTTTCCTGTTTGCTTGGCATATGCGGTGACAATCCATAAATCGCAAGGTTTAAGTGTAGACTGTGCATTGGTGAATATTGGCAGTTCTGTGTTCAAGGAGGGTATGGCATATGTGGCATTGTCACGAGTTAGAACTTTATCGGGATTGTACTTGATTGACTGTGATGTCACAAACATTTGTGCGGATCTAGATTGTGTTAAGGAATACAATAGGTTAAGAAGAGAGTATGCGCCACATTTGCCTCAATATCCTTTGTTTGAGAAACGTGTGGTAGGCCAGAAACATAGAAATATCAGTAACAGTAGGGAGGTTGTTGCAAAAAGACTAAAAGTCAATGAACCGAAAGTTGTTAGCAGAAAGAAAGTGGATTCTGTTGAAGATATTGTTGGTTTTCAATTTGAAAACAGTTCTGGTGTCAACTGCTATGCAAATGTAGTTGTTAATGTTCTCTTTTCACTAGAGAGTTTAAAAGAACAGATTGTGTTCAATTCAGAACAAAGTTTATGCTGCTTGTTGAATTCTGTGTTAGAGAAATGTAGCACTGATCGAACAAAAGTAGAAAGTGTGTCTGAAGTTCGTTATCTGTTAGATGAATGTTCAGGTCAAACAGACTTCTCTGAAAATAATCAGCAAGATTGTCAGGAGTTTTTAATGTATATGCTTGATGTATTGCAAGATGAGGGTGTAGATGTAGATCACCTGTTTGGGCTTTCTTATCAATGGCAGCATGACTGCGAGAACTGTATGGTATCAAGTACTACTAGTGTAGACTCAGAAAGATTTATATATTTAACTTTGCCAGACAGTAAATCAGTGTCCTTTAATAAGCTAGTAAATGCAGCGGATCACAACATGGAGTGTAGCCAATGTAAATGTGATATGATGTCAACATTATTTATACGTAGATATGGCCAGTATGTCATTTTAATGATCCAACGTTGTAGGCCTGATGGATCAAAATTGTCAACTTTAATAAAAAAATGTGTGGCTTCTCAGCTGTCAATATCAGGGAGGACTTTTGTTAATGTAGCAATTATCTATCACGATGGTCCATCAACAACATCAGGACATTATACAGCTTACTTAAAGTCTGGAAACGGCTGGTCATTCTGTAATGATTCCGTTGTAACTTTCAAAAAAAAATTGCCGTTTGACCTTAAAAATTCTTACCTGGTGTTTTTAAAACCAAAATTTTAAGTAGAGGGAATGTAAGTCTGCAATGCTGTCTAGATTAAAAATCCAACTATATAAACCTGATGCAAGTAAGTCTGCTTCATAGTAAGCAGTATCAGTGTCATAGGAAAAGGAGAACATGAGTGACAAAGAAGAGTAAGTTATTAGTAGTCCAGGATTGTGAAAATAATCTCAAATATTTTATTTTTGAAAGTTGCGAAAATAGAAAATGTCGGGATTTGATTGGAAGAATAACAAGACTTGCGAATCGCGGCAACATGATTTGGCCTAGTGGAAACATGTGATATAATGAGAGAAGTCTTTTTTTCTATGTAACATATTTTACGTATCGATGGAGGTTTTCTTTCAGAAAGTGGCGGGCTGAAAATATTTGTAGCACAACAGAGTGGATGCTGTTTATAGGAGATCGTTCGACGTCATTGAAAGTAAGTTAATTTTAAGGAGTTTTGAAATCAGATTTCTTAGGTTGTATGGGTTTTTTAAACACAGTCATTTTGATTGTGTTTTTTTTCCCCGCTGTTACATGATGAATACCTTCAAGTCACTGATTTAAGTGAAATTTGATACATTCTGAGAACAGCAAAAAGAAACCATTTAACATGTATAATTAATGTTATGCTTTTTGTCCTTATGATATACATTTAGAAATGTGAGGTACATATGGGTAAGCTGAGTTCTGTAAATATCAATTTTAATGCTTTCAGTGCTGTACTTCTGGGTAGTGTTTTTTTAAAAAAAAGAAAAGAGGCCTCACCTCAAAGAAAGCTCTTGAAAGCACACATCTTATTTGCATCCTAAATCAAGCATTTAAAATGTTAGACACAATTTTATGATGGCTTTACATCTTTTTTGCGCTGCTATTGCATCACTATTGTGAGACATTAGCAGTGCAAGAAAAACATCATGTTCCAAAATAGGCCTCAGTTCATCAACATCAAGATACAGTTTCTTTAAAATATATATCTTTAGGATTGTGTAGGGGACGTAGAGAAGCAGAGACTTCTGTAAATGTCAAAGTTGTTGAAAAACTGTTTGTTTTTGAACCTTTTCCCTTGTCTTTTCTAATTTTTAAATACATGTTTTAATATTTTTGGAAATGTTTGTTCTTTGTTTTACAGATTGAAAGTATGAAAAAATATTTAAAAAAGGTAACAAGAATTATAAGGTAAATGTTTTCTACTCTTTTTACCCGCAATGCACTGCTGATGATGTCACTGACAGTATCTCTCATTTACTCTCTATAGCTGTCTTTCTTTTTACATTATTCTCTGTTTACTTCCCTTATACTAACTCTTCTTTTTTTTTAAAAAATATTTTTTTTGGTTCGCTTCCAGTTCGCGAACCGGTCAGCGAACTTGAAGCAAACCAAAAGAAATAGTGCTTGCCAGAGTGATAAACATTCTAGCAATTTTGTTTGAAAGGGGAGGTAGTTCTGAAAAGAACTGTTTTTTTTTGTTTTTGTTGTTTTATTTATTTTTTTTTTTTTTGAACATTTTTTGATTTTTTTGTATTTTTAGAACTGTTTTATGTTTTTTTTGTGTTTTTTATGGAGGGGAGACAACAAAAAACAGGCATTGAAAACGGCTCAACTGGAGCAAAAAAAAAATTACTTCTTGGGTGCATTAGGGCATTTATGATTTTCGAACGCCATGTTAATCAGGTTGACGCTCATGTTGCCATACGACAGCATAGCACCACAGTAAATACAAGTTAACTTCATATGTTGGAAGTTGGGTTGAATGTTTGGCACAGTTTCTTGTGTCTCTCTTCCCGTCAAAGACATTGTGGAGGTAGATCTGGCCACAGGAGTTGTCGTGGGATTGTCTTGTAGATCCCTTAACTCAGCCCGGCTGTAGTTTAAGGGATGCCACCTGCTCATGTGTCGATGCATCGTATAGTTGCCCATACTGTATTTCTTCTCTGTGCCTCTCGACAATCTGTAATCACAGATGAGGCAGGTGGCATATTTAGCATTCACCTTCTTTGATCCAGGAGGGATGGAGAAAAACTGCCAGATGAAACTTGTTTTTCGCTTTGAAACCCGGGGCAACTCTTGGACAAATTGTGGTTCCTCTCTGTCCTCTTCTTCTTCTTCCTCCTCTTCCTCCTCTCTGTTAGTGATAAATTGACTAGGTGGTCCTGTCTTCTTATGAGGAGGTGGAGGTGGTGGTGGGGGTCCACCAGCTGCAGCAAGTACAGAAGCCATTGTTCAATTCTAGCTAAATGGTCTTTCTCTCACCAAGATGAAAGTCAGAGTGAGGAAATAAGGAGGGGTTTACATGATTTGGGGAAAGCAAAAGTTCTGAACCAATGAAAAGTGTTATTTTTAGGTCACATGACCTAGTCATACATCATTTGGAAACCAAAAGTGAAATGAACCAATGAAAAGTTTGATAAACAAGTCACATGACCTGTTCCGCTTACGTTACGCGGCGCGCGCCGCGTCCCAGATCGCTTCCGGTTCGCGGTCCGGAGCACTTCCGGGAGCGCTAACGCGGCGCGTCATTAGACGCATTACGCGATAACGTGATACGTCGCGCTTCCGCGACGCGTCACAGTTCCGCTAACGTAACGTTGACCGGTTCGCGGACTAGATCGCGGCATCAAGATGAGCTAACGGAAAGCTTCCCGGTTCGCGAACTAGAAGCGAAGAAAAAAAATATTTTAAAAAAAATTATCAATAAACATCTAAATATATTTTGGGATTTAAAGAAGAATACATTTTACAGCTACAGATGTTAGCTTTTAAAAAAACAATGAAATTCACAGAAAAAACCATAGGTTATAGACCATATATAGTTAGAAATTTGCATTTAAAAAACCATTGAAATTCAATGAAAAAACCATAGGTTATAGACCATATATAGTTAGGGATTTGCATTTAGAAAACCTTATTTTACTCGCATAAAACCATTGAAATTCCATATATAGTTATAAGCGCTAACTATATATCGCGCACCCGCAATCCACTGCTGATGATGTCACATATTACATCATTCATGACATGGTTAGTGACATCACTGATGACATCACTGATGACATCTCAAATGACATCACTGATGACATCACTGATTACAACATCCAGTGACTGTATGTTTCTGTAAAGTTAAAATATGTTTTACATATTGATGAATGTGTGGATATATAAGTGTCTGGATGAAGGATTTACTAGGTGCATGACTGACTGATTGAGTGAGTGATTAAATGTGTCTCACTGAGTGCATGGGTTAGTGACTAAACTGTTTTAATTTGTGCATCATTATATCTGTTGTTCTACAAACTGCTGCATATGTTGATCAGTAGCTATATGAGTAACTGTATGGGTTGATTGGTTGTCCAAGTATTTGTATGGGAAACTGAGTGTGTGTGTATGGGTGGCTGGAAGGTGTGTGACTCTGTACATAGATGTGTGAGTAGTTGATTCACTATATGTATAGATTCAAAACTGCATGTGGAAACAGCTGTATGGGCGGTTGACTGTGCATGAGTGTATTAGTGAGTGAATGGATATCTCAGTGCTACATGTCAAATTAAGTACATATGTAAAACACAGTACATGTGAGAGTTGACATCTATAAATAACTGTGCATAAGAGCTAGTGAATGTGTGAGTGGCTGTATGGATCATTGTGAACATGTATCAGAGATTGTATAAGAGAGTAAAGTAAATATGTGTTAGTATAGGTTTGAATAAGTAAGGTGTGTATAACTGTATAGTTGAGAAAATGGAGGTGTGATTGATATTTGGCATAACTGACTAGGTGTGTGAGTAACTCCATGGATGAGTGACTGTCTGTTTACACTGATTGTATCTAAGGTTATATTAGAGTCTGAAGAGGTTCATGGTATTATCACATGAATGATATCATCAGTGATGTGATCAGTCATGTCAAATGAGATGTTATCAGTGATGTCATCAGTGATGTCATTTGAGATGTCATCAGTGATGTCATCAGTGATGTCACTAACCATGTCATGAATGATGTAATATGTGACATCATCAGCAGTGGATTGCAGGTGCGCGATATATAGTTAGCGCTTATAACTATATATGGAATTTCAATGGTTTTATGCGAGTAAAATAAGGTTTTCTAAATGCAAATCCCTAACTATATATGGTCTATAACCTATGGTTTTTTCATTGAATATATATATATATGCATTCCCTCACATAACAGAGATACGAGGGCACTCCTTAGTGAGTTTTAAATACTTATTGACAGGAGTAAAAAACTGTCAAGGCATTTCGAGAGCTCAAGGCACATACATATATATATATATATATATCCACATACTTACCTGAAGCACTGCCCGCGGAGTCCCTCGTTGTTTCTTCACGGAGGCAACATTTTGGATATACATATATATACACATACTTGTTATTACTATTGTTGAGTGCGGCATGGGACCAGGCCTCTTAGAGAGGCAAAGGCTCAAGTGAGTAAAAAAGACTCACTCCCATATTATACAACGATAATAGCCTATTATTATGTGGAGTGGTGTGGCTCACTGGTTAGAGGCGGCAGACCTGGAAGCAGGAGTCGGCCCGGGACCAGGGTTCAAGTCCTGATGTGGCAGGGTCGTGGACCAGAGTCAGCGGACTCGATAATTCTCACCTCTGTGCCGACTCTAACCAGGTGTCCCACTCGGCAACTCTGGGCATTAGCTTGCCTAATCTCCACAACAGCCCCATCAATGCCAGGGAGGCCTGGCTCCACCTTGGGGACTCCCAGTAGGGACCATCCCACAGGGCAAGCCAGGACGGGTTCCCCAGCAGTATACCGCGCCAGGATACTCCAGTAGTAATTGTGCGCGTTACAAAACAGCATATGACATAACATTATTATCTGCCAATTTGCAAATACGCTTTAATGGAATATGTTTTTTATATGTTTGGTGTTTTATTAAAATATATTTAACCAAAACCAGGATGCAAGGAGTTAAATTCTTGCAGTGTGGTAAAATCAATTTGAAGATATCACATGTGCAAAATCATTATAACATTCAATCTGTGGTGAAGAAGACAGCTCTTTCTAAGGTCATTTTTGCTGCATTGTATTCATAAATTTATATATATACTAGCAGCCCGTCCCGACCTTGTCCGGGAGCAACAGGCAGCTTCCCTGACCCCCGCCCGCCCTGACATTGTCCATCAGGCTGGGCCCCCCGCCCCGCCCACGTACACGGGGTTATAGCTTTGGGGCTCCCTGTATCTAAAAGCATAAGTATCTACACAGGAAACGTGTCATTGCTTTAACATATGTGTTTTTACATATTTACCTAAGGAAGGAAAATTACAGTCAGGGAAGTTCATGGACGTAGCAAAAAGGCTTTTTGGTACATAATTTCAAAGCTATCAACATACTCTCCCAACTTAGGGCAATGCAAATGCTTCAATCCTCCACGTTCTTCCCTATGTAAGGGCTTCCTTTCGGCTTCCAAACATTGCACAGCGATTGACTGCCATCTTGTGGTGGAAGGAGGGTTGCTGCGTTTTACAATTTATGGGTTTCTTTCGGTGAGCCAATAAAGAGCGCTAAAGCAATTAGCATCTCAGAGGCTTTTTGCCCTGTTTCGGCTGTGTGGAAAGGCCAAGTACACAGTGCTCCAGTGAATTATGAGCTTCGCAACCAGTGATGGTAGTGAGTGTAGTTGTGCTCCATTTCCAAAACAAACGCGAACCACAGGCCACATCATGGGAGTGGTATCAGACTCCGTAGCATTACATGGAGGGCAGTTAGGGGAGGCTCCATGATACATCCGGTTATTTTCTGAGGCACAAAACACCCTCTATTTAATAATATAAACTGAATACGTGTATATTTTGTGCGTTGCACGATACTTTATGTGGATATATCAGGATGTTTTCTATTATGATTCGTGCCTGTATGAATCGGCTTCCCATCGTGTGCGAAGCTTACCCGCTTGGAGTATTCCCCCGCCTGCCCCGACCCCAGCTGCCTTACCTTTGCCGCCGCTCCTGCACTCCTCGCTGCTCCTCCCCCGCGCCATGTCCGACGCTCCTGGGACGCCGCTCTTCCCCTGCTCCTGACGTGACGACACACGCCGCGGCCGGCGCTACTTTGGGGGGACTACTTATTTTTTATTTAACTTTTTAAATAACATTTATTTTGTTAATTTTTATAGCCTATAACCATCTACACACCCTGCCAATTTCAACGGTGTATCGGGTGTGTAGATTGGTGCTCTGGTTCTCGAGTTTACCCGCCTCAAAGCCTGAAAGTTACTACTTTATTATAGTAGTGTATATATATATATATATATATATATAGTGTATATATATATAGTAGTGTATATATATATATATATATATATATATATATATACACTACTATAATAATATATATATCCACACCAAACCCTTCCCAAAAGGAACAGGTCCGACACATGCTCGGTGATTCTGAGTTCATTTTTATTAAAAGGAGGCTCTGTTGCTGAATTAGCGAAACGCTAGGGCAGACGCGTTTCAGCCTTGCGGCTTTCTTCAGTGCCCGCTTCACTATGAATGACAAGACGCCGTAGGGGTTCGTGATTTAAAAGTCCTAAAGAACTTGTCTGATTGGCCCAACCTCCTCGGCTTCCACCTCCGTCTCTCCCACACTGATCCAGGACGGAGTTTTGATGTCTCCCACTGAGGCTGCAGTTACAGTGAACTGCGTTCTCTAACATCCAGTGATGCCCCAAACACAATTTGGCAGTGGCAGGCATTCTGCTCCGATGAATCACGGCGGGGGCAGTGATGATAAAAATTAGTTCGAGTCACCTTCACGCAGCGGCCCGTTACAGACCGCCGCATGCTTTCTCCCCACGCAGTCTCAGACTCAGGTGAGTTTTCCTTGACCATCCGGGGGGGCGCCGCGTTGTCTCTTCGAGAAACCACACCACTCTTTTGCAAGTAGACGCGGAGCTCGCGGAGCTCCTGAACGAAAGGCGTGCCGGATACACGGTACTTGCAGACCGTTTACATCTCCACACCAAACCCTTCCCAAAAGGAACAGGTCCGACACATGCTCGGTGATTCTGAGTTCATTTTTATTAAAAGGAGGCTCTGTTGCTGAATTAGCGAAACGCTAGGGCAGACGCGTTTCAGCCTTGCGGCTTTCTTCAGTGCCCGCTTCACTATGAATGACAAGACGCCGTAGGGGTTCGTGATTTAAAAGTCCAAAAGAACTTGTCTGATTGGCCCAACCTCCTCGGCTTCCACCTCCGTCTCTCCCACACTGATCCAGGACGGAGTTTTGATGTCTCCCACTGAGGCTGCAGTTACAGTGAACTGCGTTCTCTAACATCCGGCGGGGGCAGTGATGATAAAAATTAGTTCGAGTCACCTTCACGCTGCGGCCCGTTACAGACCGCCGCATGCTTTCACCCCACGCAGTCTCAGACTCAGGTGAGTTTTCCTTGACCATCCGGGGGGGCGCCGCGTTGTCTCTTCGAGAAACCACACCACTCTTTTGCAAGTAGACGCGGAGCTCCTGAACGAAAGAGTTTTGATGTCTCCCACTGAGGCTACAGTTACAGTGAACTGCGTTCTCTAACAACCAGTGATGCCCCAAACACAATTTGGCAGTGGCAGGCATTCTGCTCCGATGAATCACGGCGGGGGCAGTGATGATAAAAATTAGTTCGAGTCACCTTCACGCAGCGGCCCGTTACAGACCGCCGCATGCTTTCTCCCCACGCAGTCTCAGACTCAGGTGAGTTTTCCTTGACCATCCGGGGGGCGCCGCTTTGTCTCTTCGAGAAACCACACCACTCTTTTGCAAGTAGACGCGGAGCTCCTGAACGAAAGGCGTGCCGGATACACAGTACTTGCAGACCGTTTACATCTCCACACCAAACCCTTCCCAAAAGGAACAGGTCCGACACATGCTCGGTGATTCTGAGTTCATTTTTAATAAAAGGAGGCTCTGTTGCTGAATTAGCGAAACGCTAGGGCAGACGCGTTTCAGCCTTGCGGCTTTCTTCAGTGCCCGCTTCACTATGAATGACAAGACGCCGTAGGGGTTCGGGATTTAAAAGTCCAAAAGAACTTGTCTGATTGGCCCAACCTCCTCGGCTTCCACCTCCGTCTCTCCCACACTGATCCAGGACGGAGTTTTGATGTCTCCCACTGAGGCTGCAGTTACAGTGAACTGCGTTCTCTAACATCCAGTGATGCCCCAAACACAATTTGGCAGTGGCAGGCATTCTGCTCCGATGAATCACGGCGGGGGCAGTGATGATAAAAATTAGTTCGAGTCACCTTCACGCAGCGGCCAGTATTCCCCCGCCTGCCCCGACCCCAGCTGCCTTACCTTTGCCGCCGCTCCTGCACTCCTCGCTGCTCCTCCCCCGCGCCATGTCCGCCGCTCCTGGGACGCCGCTCTTCCCCTGCTCCTGACGTGACGACACACGCCGCGGCCGGCGCTACTTAGGGGGGACTACTTATTTTTTATTTAACTTTTTAAATAACATTTATTTTGTTAATTTTTATAGCCTATAACCATCTACACACCCTGCCAATTTCAACGGTGTATCGGGTGTTTAGATTGGTGCTCTGGTTCTCGAGTTTACCCGCCTCAAAGCCTGAAAGTTACTACTTTATTATAGTAGTGTATATATAGCTAACCCTCACCACCCCTCAATCTCAGACAGAGACCTCGCTCCTCCCTACTCCACCCGGTCCACCATCCCCCCTGCCTACCCTCACCCCTCCGCTCATCCTCCCATACCCCCCCTACACTTTGCACGCCTGTCCCGTCCTCCACACCAATCTTCTCAGAACACCCCTCCTCCCCCAATTGTTCCCCACATAACTTGGCTCTCTCTCCGGCTATCTCGCCCCATATTCTTAGCACTCCCGTCCCGCCTAGCCTTCACCCCTCCTTCAACCTTTCTCCCCCCACTCTCACTCCCCACTATCCCTCCTCCTCCCCCATTACTTCCAGCCTCCACACCGCCCTCATTCACCCTTCCCCTCCTAGCACTGTTGCCCCTCCCGACAACGCCAACCCCATCCCTAACATCTATCCTCTCTCTAACACTCCCAACCTCTTCACCAGCTCCACTTCCCCATCCCGATCCTCACCCGTCTCCAACAACCTATTCGCCGGTTCATCGCCTGTACCCTTCCCCGACTCCGCGCCGAACACCACGCTCGACATGATCATGTCCTCCCTCCTCCAATTGAAAGAAGAACTACACTCCATCAAAGAGTTGCTCATCACACACTTCAGACACCCTTCTACCACCACCACCTCTACACCTAATAACACTCTCCCCGCGCCTCCTACACGCCTTACCACACAACACGCCCCACACCGGACTTCTATCCCCTCTCGCAACTCCAACAATCACAATACCAATCACAATCGCATTACCACCAATCGCAATACTCCCTTTACACCTAACAACACTTCCTCCTCACCGCCTACTCGCCCTATCACACAACTCCCCCCACACTGGACCTCTATCCCCTCTCGCAATACCACCAACCGCCCTAGACGCACTGCCAATACGTTAACAGACCATGAGACACACGTCCTTCTCCAATCTTACGTCCCGGCTCCCCAAATTCGCTTAGCCACCAACCACCTGCCCATCCCAACGATCATCTCCAACCCCCTCAGGCACCAAAAGGATAACAGAGGCGCCGTCCCTAACAACCTCACTAATGTGCCCATCACTACAGAACCTGCCTCCACCCTCTGCGCCCCTAGCCTCAAATGCATACTTCTCAACTGCAGATCGGCCCAAAAACACTCAGCGGGGGTCGCCGAGCTCATCATGTCTCAGGAACCAGATCTGGCTATTCTGACTGAAACATGGTTGTCAGATACCTCTACACCTATCTTGGATATACTAGTCCCCCCCAACTACTGTATAATTAGACTTGACAGGCCCATAAAGACAGGCGGTGGAATTGCCTGTATATACAGAAGCAATCTCTCTGTTACTAAAGCGTCCGCCCCATCTCTTACTTCCTGTGAATACCTCTGCCTTGATGTCATAAGCGAAAGCAAACCGGTCTGCTCACTTCACATCATATACCGCCCACCTGGAGACAAGCTCTCCTTCTGCCAACAACTCATGGACACAATAACAACCAATTCAGGACGACAAAAATACCCAAGTTTTCCTTGGCGACTACAATCTACATTGGAACGACAGCAGTGACACAGTGGTTAATAGCCTCAAAAGATTCCTCAACGCCCTTGATTTCACCCAAATTTGCAATAGCCCGACTCATGTGAAAGGTGCTATCCTCGACCTTATCATCGCCAAAGAGAACGCTATTCAACTGGAGTCAATTCAACCTTGTGACTGGTCAGATCATCATATTGTCTCCTTCCTTATCAATGAAAAAATTAAATTTAACCCACTGCAACCCTCTAAGCCCAAAGTCTGGAAAAGGGACATGAAAAAACTCAACCCAAACTCATTACCGCCTAACAGCTGCAATCTACTACTACCCCCGTCCGGCGCTACGGACGTCCAACTCCTGACTGACCACTATCTAAATGCTATGTCCACAATAATCAATGATGCTGCACCCATGCAACTGAAAAGAGTCTCGTCCAAGATCTCCAACCCTTGGTATGACGGGAGCCTCAATGAGGATAGACGGGCCATGCGAATGGCAGAGCGCACTTGGAGGTCAGACCCCTCTACACTGCACCTAGAAAGCCTGAAGAAGCAGAGAAATGCCTACTTCAGGAAAATAAAACGCTCAAAAAGAGACTTCTTCAGCCTCCAGCTCGCCCAAGCGAAAAACCGCCCAAGGAAATTGTTTGAGTTAATCAGAACACAATCCAAAGAACAACCCCAGACAATCAGCACCAGGGGCATTACACCTTCCTGCGAAGAATTCTCTGCTTTCTTTAACCAAAAAAGCGACAACATAAGAAGCGATCTCCTCAATGACGCAATCCTTTACTCCAACCCCCAACTCACAGCAGCGCCTGCACCAAAGAACAACGCTACATGGTCATCCTTTAGCACCTACTCCGAAGAAGAAATTGGCAGACTGCTCAGCACGCTGAAACCATCCAATCACCTTACTGACCCTCTTCCTGCCAACGCTGTAAAAGACTTTACCCCTTTGCTCCTCCCACTCTGGACTAAAATCATCAATAGCTCTCTTCAACAAGGATCCATCCCTGATGCCATTAAAGTCGGACAAGTCACACCTCTATTAAAAAAACCAACAGCAGACCCCACTGATCTAAACAACTACCGCCCTATTACAAATATTCCCACCCTCGCCAAACTGTTGGAAAAATGCGTACAGCTACAACTGACTAAACACATAGACAAGTTTGATCTCCTCAACGCTCATCAGTCAGGCTTCCGTGCAGGGCACAGTACCGAAACAGCCATGACGCACATAGTGGACGACGCCCTCCAAATCCTAGACCAAAACGATACCTGCCTCCTCAGCCTTCTGGACCTCTCCTCAGCATTCGACACAGTTAAACATGAGAATTTACTCGAACTGTTAAACACAAGAATGGGCATCTCAGGGACTGTTCTCAAGTGGTTCACCTCCTTTCTACACAACCGCTCACAAAGATTCAAAAGCAACAACCTGATGTCCTCTCCAGTACCTGTATCACTAGGCGTCCCACAAGGATCCTCCCTCTCCCCTACTCTGTTCAACCTAGTTATGGAACCTCTCACTACTTTGCTACAGACATCCAATGTTCACTTCCACATGTATGCCGATGACACCCAACTCTATCTCAAAATACAATCCCCCAAGGACATCATGCTCCTGAACACCACGATCAGAAACACCCAGTCCTGGCTTGCAGAGAATCACCTCAAACTCAATGCCCTGAAGACTGAATTCCTCCTGATCTCTCCTCCCGCAAAAATCTCCACGGCTCAATCATGGCTTAAGCAGTTAACAGCTTTAAATGTACAACCTACCGTCGTAGACTCAGCAAAATCCTTAGGCATAACACTTGACGCCAATCTCAACATGCAGCAGCACATCAGCAATGCAACCAAAGGAGCGAACTTCCAAATCAATACCTTGAGGAAACTTAAACCCTTCCTTCCAGCCAAAGACTTCCAAACTGCAGTACAATCTATAGTCATCCCGCACATAGAATACGGAAGCACCGCCCTCTGCGGGCTCCCACTAACAACTACGGCACCCCTAAGAGCGTCCCTTAACGCTGCAGCGAGACTCATCACTGGCTCAAAAAAACACTCGCATATTTCCCCTGACTTTAAATCCCTGAACTGGCTGCCTTTTGAAGCCAGAATACATCTGAAAATCGCCTGCATGACTCACAGGGCTGTACACCATAACTCGCCCAGCTACCTCACTCAAAAGCTGACAATCTCGGGTGGCTCTAGAACTACTAGAAGCACAAACAATCTTCTGCTGAAACCTCGAAGATTCAGAAAGGAAAAAACCTATAAACGCTCCTTTTCAGGTATGGCGCCCAGGATCTGGAACTCACTTCCTCCTGAAACCAGGCTCATCTCCTCCAACAAACTGTTTAAGAAAGAAGTAAAAGCGATCCTCATGGCTAAATACACATGATCTATTAACCTGTATCTCTCATGAATCCGCTCCATAATACCGGCCTGACCCCTTGGTCTACTAGTACTATTTGTATTATGACTTACTTGAGTGTATATGTTCCCTCTCTGTACTACTTGTACCACTGGTATTATGACTTATTTGATTGTATTTGTTCCCTCTTTGTATTTTGATGTACTATTGACGCACCTGTCTGACTTGCACACTGTACCTACACCACCTCAACCATCCCTACTTTTGTACTACTGATGCACCTGTGTGACTGTACATCCTTCACGCACCTACCTCAACTATGCCCACCTTTATGTTATCTCCAAAAACAGTTGCAGCACGTTTAAATAAGTATATGCATACTTTTGTACTTTTATATTATTGGCGCAACGGTTTGACTATGTACCGTGTACTGACACTACCTCACCTATGATCTACCTCCAGTTGTTCTTTGACCTACCTATGTAATTATCCATATTGTACCTAACTACCTCAACTGCTACATGCTATTACTGTAAAGCGCTCTGATATCTGCAAAGATCTTGTTCGCGCTATATAAAACTTTCAAATAAATAAATAAATATATATATATATATATATATATATATATATATATATATATATATATATATATATATATATATACACACACACACATACACATATTCACCTGAATGCAGTGTATCTACTCAGAGTATAAAGTGAAGGGTGTGTTCTGTGGATTCAATGCTCTGAATATAATGACACAGGTACTCACACACACAAGAATGATGGACTTACCAGCAACAGATAAATATGGTTTAATGTCAGCAGAGTTCTGTCACGTTAAATAATAATATTAATGCGGGTGGATGAAGTGTGTGTGGCTGTGTGTGTGTGTGTTTGTGTCTGTCTGTAGCTGTGTGTGTGTCTGTAACTGTTTGTGTGTCTGTGTATCTGGCTCTGTGTATGTGTGTGTGTGGCTCAGTATGTGTGGCTCTGCGTGTGGCTCTGTAGGTATCTATGTGTGTGGGTCTGTGTGTTTGTGTGTGGCATTTGCGAGAGATTAAGAGATTAAGCTATTGGCATTGTAAATGACAGTACCATTTATTTATCTGTTTTCAAAACCAACACATACATAAAAATGTTGTCATTTACAATGCCAATAGCTCTAACTTTTTCAAAAGCGAAACCGTTGCATTGTAAATGCTTGTTTCTCACTGTGTGTCACCCTAATTAAGAGCCCCTTGTTAAGGGCTGCTTATGGCTGGAGAGGAAGTGCTGACAGCAGAGCTAGGGGGCAAGCGGGGCTCACAAGGCGGAGTCTGGAGGTGAAAATCAGCTGGGTTAGCGGACCCTCACCTCCCCTCGCTACCTTGCCATGCCCAGCTCCACGTTGAAATGTCAGCACCCAGCACATATTCTTGGTGCCATACAGACCAGAAAGAGCATGAGTAGTTCAAGTGAAGAAAGTGAGTTGCATCAGGGATCATCAACGGCGGACTTTTCTAATAGATTGTGAGCTTCGTTTTCAGATCCGATCTGTACATCCGGATGCTCAGAAGCCACCCAACAATCATACTATACAGAACAGTGGTCCCTATAACGAGTATACTGTGAGTAATGATCATACACTTATTAGGTTGTATGTCTTCTGTCCGTCCGGACAGGAATTTATTTTTTAGATCGAAAAATAGTTTTTAGATTGTAAAAAATGTCAAGCGAGCTACATAAGTACAACGTGTTCCCGGCACTGGATGGTGCTCGGGATTGAAATTGCAACAGAAGAGCTGAAAAAACTAAGTACTGAAATAACAGAACTAGAAAAACAGATCACCGACAACAATACCAGTACAGAAACCAGCAAACTCGTTGAAAAAATAAACAAAACAGTAGAGGAGTTTCGTAAGTTTGAATTAAACAAAAAACAAATTAAGGTAAAAAAAGACATTAAGAATTATAATCAAGAACGAACATACCCCTACCTTAATAAGGACTATTACACCAATCGCCCTTACAATGGTCCACAACAACAGAGACCTTGGGGTCGGTTTAATAGGAGACAACAGTACGTAGGCTTTACTGACAGCTCTGCCGACTCCTCCGGCAACTCAGATCAAAGTGAAAGCCCAGGTCCCTCCAATAGAGATTTTTTAGAGGAAGGCCGGGGCCAACCCAGGGGCAGAGGAAAAACATGGTCCATACCTACAGCAAGTATGATCCCAGCTGAGATTCCCACATTTGAGAAACTGGTTCTAAAAGATCTATCAGACCTTGAAGAGAAAAGGGCCTTCATTCCATACAACATCAGTCTTGAAGAGATTCTGCGAAGGATGGAGTTCTGGACTTTTTGGTTCCGTCCAGAGGTGTCAGGGAACAACACCCAAAGACCCCGGAGTTCCACCTGCCTTGGTGCACAAATGAACAGAAACACGGGCTTCTCGATGGTGGCGTCAAAGACCAAAGGTTTATTACTGCAGGGACACAGAAGTCACAGAAACTACGCATGGGCAGTAACTAGGAGCCTGTTCAAATTGTACAAAGAGGGTTGCTCCTTATATACTAAATTTTGGCCTTCAGGCGAATTCTTCACATGTTAGTACATTCCCAAACCTTTGTGTCCTAAACAATAAATATTTGGCGTACACAGGAATCGTCGACAATATCTGATGTCAAAACATTACGAACGAGGGGTTCCCACTTTTCCATCATAATCTCATGTCAACTTTTCATTCAGGACCCGGACCGCCTCATCGTAAATTTCGTTACCTCCCCCTAATAAAGGCCCAGAAGGAAAGGAGCAGAGCCAGGTGCAGAAGACAGAAAAGCGGGATAAGGGATGTTTGTGGGTTGTAAATGGGCAAGGCTACCGGCTTCGGCCGCCTAATCGTGATCAGGACAATGGACACGAAGACCAGTTTGGCAGGACTGGCCTCGGGCAGAGGAGGCAGCCTTTGTCGAGTCATGTAGCTACAGCGTGATCTGGTTTGAGGTGCACGTGTCATGTAAGAGGTGAATCTCCGGCTAAGGCTACGTGTCCTTAATCGAAATGAAGTGATCAGAGGTTATTGCGTATGTGAGGGCAAGAAACACAAAATGGCGGCCATGATCTAAGATGGATGCCGTGGGTAGATCAGAAATGTGTTTATAAAAGGAGTGCTCTTGCTCGTAGCGTAGCGAAAACACCAGGATATGCTAAATGGATCATTTGCGGTTCGCTGATACCAATATTATGTATTTCCGACAATATTGAAAACACGGGTTCAAATCGTCACGGAACCTCAGACCCTCCTTTTGCCCTTACATAGGCAATTACTCAGTCTATGTCAGAATCTAATTCTATGCTCATCAGGTCAGTGACATGCTGTTGTATCATCATCCTTTCTCGTGCCTTTTCTCCAAACGCAGGTGGTTTTCTAAGACAAGTTGCAGCACAAAGACTACACAGAGCAGGACCACACTGGATAATCAGGCAACATGAGAACAGGAATACTAAGATGACACCAATGACCATTAGAACCTTCCATCCCCACGCTGAGATCAGAGTCCAAAACCACTCCATGAAGGACCAGTTTCCCTTGTCTACGTGAATAGAGTCGGAAATCTTGTGTAGCTTAGAGATTGCCTCATAGACTGTTGGAGCATTATTAGGAATAAAGACACAGCAGCTCGATTGGATCATTCTGCATACCCCACCTCGATCTGCAAGGATAACGTCTAGAACCATACGGTTCTGCAACGTCATGAGTCTATCCGCCTGAAGCTCAGCTGTCAAATTGCTAAGGGCACCAGCAGTTTCGGTGATAGTAGATTCAACTACCCGTGTTAGCTGACGTATGTTTCTACTATTGGCCATAGGCCCCCAGAACGGAAGGAAGCCTTTGAAGAAGTCTCCAGCTTCCTGACCAGCAGTATCTTCCTTGCTGAAGACACCTCTTGCTACTCTGGTTCTGTGATAATCAGATGAAGCAGTGTATGTCGGAGGCAACAATCGAGCAATATAGCATGATCCTGAAAGGTCGGCAGGCAACCATGTATAAGCTCTATCTCGGCAGATGAAGTAGGTACCCCTAGCAGTAAGAAAGGCAGGGGAAGAGTTAGCCGGAAACACATAAGTCTCTACGCACTCACTCCTCCCTAGCTGAGCTCTCGGATTTCTCCCATTCCCTTGCAAACAGACCTGACCTCGGTGAGGTACGACCCAGATTGGAGTTGAGCTTTTACGCTTGCTTTCACTTAAACTAAGGCGATACTCTGAAGTATTCCAACTTAAATATACTCGCAATTCGTCTCTAGGGTATGATCGAGTATTATTGACGTCCTTGACCATGTCAATAATTCCCTGGACTAAAGCTTTGTTGGCAGAGTTATATTTAGTGGAACGTGGTGGACGTGGAGGATAGGTCTCAAGGGCATAAGCAAAGATGGTTTGAAGGGCCTGAAATGATCCATTGTAGCTGAAAGGCAAAACCAGATAAGGAATACCTTTATCCATAGTGTGGGGTATCAAGCCACACACCCAGCAGTCTGTAGTGTTAACTACCAGTTGGTGTTGGTGCAAGAGCTGTACAAAAGTGTTGTTAATGAACTCTGAGCGTCGGGCTTGCTCATGTTCGGGAAACGAATGAAAAAAGTGTATAGAAAAAACAGTAGAAGTAGTAGGATCAAGGGGAGGTACTGTAGTAACTGGCACAAAAATCAAATTTATACTGAAAACGATTCCACCCACCAACGTTATCAAAACAATCAAGAATGTAATGGCACATTGCATCAAAAAGCATTTGCTGTGAAGGATTCTGTAAAGTCTGTTTCTGCGAACATAAATCACATTTTCTCGTTGCAGCGCAGGAAGCTCCATCTTCTACAATCCGCTCGCGACCACTGATGATGTGTACGTAGATGAAAATGCCTCTATCAGCCCTGGGAGTTCCCAGAACCAACAGAAAGATCGACCTTGTGTCAGACCCCTGCAAATTCAACTAGGCACACAGCCACGACCCTACGGCTACCCAGACGGCAAGGCAATTTTAAAAACAATAAAACAATAGCAAACTTCCTGGCTGAAGGCGAAAGTTCAAAATTTCAAAATATCACAATGGGCAGTTGCCTGCTTTATTTGTCCATTTTACGATTTCGTAAATTATATCTTTGCTTCGCAGGTACTGTCTGATCGGCAAATAGCGTTTCACTGGTAGCTGTTGCAGTGTTCAAGTTCGCAGATGACAGAGTTCTTTCTGATGCAGGGGACAAATGTTCAGAGTTCAAAGGAGTCTTTTCTGAAGGAGAGTCAGAGCTTGGAGTGTCAGTGATCAATTCGGCATCGCTGAAAGGGATGAATTTTGGCGTGCTTTCAAATTCGGAGGAACCAATTCCCTTCTTCACCCAGTCGTCGTAAGGAAGTGGCAAAGGTACACGCTTTACATGGGATGCATGCACCCAATGCTTGCGGCCAGCCACACGAACTGCTGTTCTTGTTACGAGCAGGACTTGGAAGGGGCCGACAAATCTCGGCTGAAGGTTCTTCGTCCTCGCGAAATTCCTGATAACCACAAGATCTCCTGGTTTCAGCTGATGCCCTGGACTCTCCGGAGGCTTTGGTAAAGCATCGAAAACCTGTTGGTGAATAAGACTCAATTTAGCAGTCAAGTCGTAAAGGTAGTCTATCAACATAGGATATTCTAGAGAACAAAACTCTTTAGGCCTCGGCACACCCCAAATATTTGCCGGACGGCCAAAAACTATTTCATAAGGGCTAAGCCCCACTCTAGAATGTACAGTTGCTCTCGTTGATAACAACGCCAAAGGTAGTGCGTCTGGCCAGGCTAAACCTGTGGATGCTTGTATTTTAGCTAGTTTCAGCTTAAGGGTGCCATTGTAACCCTCCACTAAACCAGCAGACTGGGGATGGTTCGCACTGTGGAACTTTTGTTTCAGACCTAGGCCGGCACACACACTCTGCATAACTTTCCCTATAAACTCACTTCCGTTATCTGACCATACAATCCGTGGCATTCCGAATCTAGGGAAATATTCTTTGAGAAGAATCTTGGCAGTTGATAGGGCAGTATTGTCCTTTAGTGGGTATGCTTCAATCCACCTGGAAAAAGCACAGACTACCACCAGAACATATTTCAAATTATTACAGCGATCCATGTGAATGAAGTCTAACTGAATCACTTCAAAGGGGCAAGAAGGAGGAGCGAAGTGACCAGCTGGAGTTGGAGTTCCCTTGCCAGGATTATGCATCAGGCATACCATACAATTTTTCACCACTCTCTCTGCACACTTACTGATCCCATCATTCTTCCAGACCGGAGCCAACATCTTACAGATTCCTTTAGAACTTATATGCGCTACTCCATGCGCCATTGTCACCACTGCAAGCACATACGCATCAGGCAACATCCATCGCTGCTGTTCTGTCAAATCAATCCAACACCCATTCGAATCCAACTTGCCCATACTTTCTCTCCATGCACGTTTTTCCTCCTCAGTTGCTTCTTTCTGAATCTCTTTCACACTTTCCATAGTATCCTCACACATTCCAGACTCAGCGATCCATCTTGCAGACGTAGCAACATACATTCTGCTCATCGTGTCTCTAGCTGTCTGTTTAGCAATTTCATCAGCAAAAGCATTCCCGCGACCAACATCATCCGTGATTGCTTTATGAGCACTGCACTTTACAATCGCAACTTCAGTCGGCAAGGTTAGAGATTCCAACAAGTCGTTAACTAGCTGACCATGTTGGATCTTAGTCCCATGGGACGTAATGAAACCTCTTTCTCTCCACAAACGGCCAAAACTATGGGCCACGCCAAATGCGTACTGACTATCTGTAAAGACATTCACTCTCTTTCCCTTAGCTAGAACACACGCTCTTGTTAGAGCTATTAATTCTGCAGCTTGGGCAGAATTCTGACTCACTCTTGCAGTCTCCACAATCGTCTTCAAAGTCGTTACTGCGTAAGCAGCAGTCACATCACCATTCTCCAATTTAAAACATGACCCGTCCACATACAGCGTGCCATCTGGATCGGATAACGGAGTATCCTTTAAGTCAATGCGTCCTTTTGTCTCTTCCTCCGTTTTAAAACAACAATCATGTGGCTCGGAATCACTCGACTCTTGATCAGTCGGCAACAACGTTGCTGGATTCAATACATTACATCTTTTGATCTGAATATGACTCGCTAGTAATGTCAGCTCGTAACCAGATAGTCTTGCACTGGTAAGGTGTTGTGTATTCGTTCGATTCATGAGTGTATCCACCGCATGAGGAACCATGACCACTAGCATGTTGTTCATCACCAAACCAGCAGATTGTCGAATGGAAGCCGCAGCTGCCGCTGTAGCTCTCAAACAACTCGGTAACGCTCTAGCTACCGGATCTAATGTTGATGAAAAATACGCACAAGGGCGTTGTTTATCACCAAACTTCTGTGTCAGAACACTCAACGCGCAACCTTCTCTCTCATGAACATAGAGCGTGAATGGCTTACTGTAATCAGGTGTACCCAATACAGGAGCTGAACACAATGCTTTTCGTAATTCAGTAAAACTTTCTTGACATTCATCAGACCATGGCACCGGACTCGGAACATTTTTCCCAGTCAATGCTACCAAAGGCTTTGCTAAAAGAGAAAAATTTGGGATCCACTGCCTACAGTAAGAGGTAATACCTAGAAAGCACGTACTTCTCTCTGTGTGCGTGGAACACTCATCTGCGTAATTGCTTTTATTCTCTCTGGGGTCAACTTCCTTCCCTCCTTTGACAAGAGATGACCTAGGTAGGTCACTTCTTGGCAGCAGTATTGCATTTTCGAAGGTGACACCTTGTGATTCAAATTAGACAAATGATGCAATAACGAAATCGTAGCTGCTTTGCAAGTTTCCTTGTCATCGGCAGCCACTAGAAGATCATCTACATACTGTACTAGAGCAGAACCTGGAGGAAGGACAAAGGAGTCTAACTGGCTTTTTAATGCTTGACTGTAAATAGATGGGCTCTCACAATAGCCTTGTGGAGCGCGTTTAAATCTGAAACTTCGACCTCCTAGACAGAAGCCGAAAATATCTCTGCTTTCCTCGGCTATCGGAATGCTGAAAAAGGCATTTTTCAAGTCGATGACTGAGAACCAAGTGGCTGTAGCAGGAATCAGTGTTAACAAGGCAGTAATGTCTGGGACTACAGGAAACTGCGGAACTACAATCTTATTAACTTCTCTAAGGTCGATAACAAACCTATAAACTGGAGGCTTTGTAGGATCAGTTCGTTTCAGAATCGGTAGTACAGGACTGTTACAGACATTTCCTCTCGTTTCCTCAACCACACCTTTTTTAATCAAATCTTGCACAATCAATAAAAGTGCACGCTCACCTTCACTAGATATTTTGTATTGAGGAATTCTTGGAAATTTTACATTTGCTTTCAAAGTTACTACATATGGTGGTATTTCTAAAAGGCCTACATCATTAGGACCAGTCGCCCAAAGAGAATCAGGGAGTGAACGCAGCTCTGGCGGGAGTGCATCCATTGACAAGTACATCGGAGAAGTGATGTTTTTACCCAATGTAAGCTGTACTCCTTCCGGAGAACAGTACAATGTCGCATATAGTCGTTTTAACAAGTCTAAACCAAGCAGATTTTCATTACAACCCTTCGTCAAAATCAGAGGTGCTTTCAAGTGACACGGTCCAACAGAAATAGACAAAGGACCAGATATCGGGTTGAAAACAGGGGCGCCTGAAAAACCTACAGAAACATTTGTTGAGCCGGACAAAGGTGCGCCAGGGAGTTTCGCATGAATGATAGAACTTTTTGCGGCACCAGTATCCAACAGAAACGGTTCGACTACACCTGATGTTGCTACTGCGACATAAGGCCCACTCTGATCCACTGGAACTGATACTACTCCCTCTCTCTGTCCATGGCTGTCCTAGTACCCATTTTGCTGAAATCCCTCGTCCACTTCACAATAATCTTCAACAAGATATTGTTGAGATCTATTTTGCTGAGTAGACTGTCCATTTCGTTGATCAAAGTGATTGGAAGGACGATCATTCGTTTGTGGAGGCATAGTACCTCGTCCTCGACCTCTAGAATTCTGCACAAAACCACCACGACCTCTCTGAGCTGCTGCTGCATTATTTTGCGCTAAGATTGGACATTCATTCTTGTAGTGACCCTCTTTCTTACAGTATGCACATTGGTTCCACTGATATTGAGGCCTCGATGTACTATAATCTGTCCTTTGATATGAACCCTGTTGCATATTAGTCTGATTCGTGCGAGGCGGATACGCCTGCTGCAAAAGAACTTTAGTCTTTAAATCCTTCGTTTTCTTATCTGATTTCTCCTTTTCCTCTTTATCCCTATTTTCGTAATACTGTGCAGTTGCAAGTATTTGCGCGGTTGTGGAAACAGCCCACGCACTCTCTGAATCCTTTAATTTATTGCATAATTCTGGTAACAAATTATGCACAAATTTATCGACAAACAGTCTTTGTCCTCCTTCTGTGCTCATATCCTGACCACTGTGATCTACAAAAGTCTCTTCGAACCTCGTGAAGAAGTCGGAGACACTTTCGTCTTTCTTCTGCCTGCATGCTGATAACTTGTCCCAATTAACACGCAATGCGGGCATCAGAGTCTTCATTAGATCAATTATTCTACCTGGAAGATTAGCAATTAGGGGTTCGGGTTTTGCACCACCTACTTGCTGACCATCCGCTGCAGTGATAGCTGCCCAATCACCACCTAAGGCAACTTGATGATCCTCTCTACGAATTTTAGCCCACACTGGTTGCGGAACTACATTGCCAAATAACATATCGATGTCTGCTAAGTTCATTATACATGCCTCAACTGTCTGTGTTAATTCCTTATAGTATCCAGCAGGATTCTTACGCGGATCTGGTAAGGCCTGCTTCACTGCTAATACTTCAGCTCGTTTCCACGGAATGTGTATCCACACTCTTTGGAATTGGGCCGGAGCGGCTGCAATATTATTCGGTGCGTCAGCTTGCACAGCTTCGCACCAAATTGGAGGAACCTCCCTCATTGGATATTGGCGACTTAGCTTCGTCTTGCTTTTCTCTAAATCTCTTGGTGAACGAAGTGATGGATCACTCCTATAACTTAAAATCAGTTCCATCGCTTCTTCTATATTATCACCCACTATCATTCCAGCAGCAAACTCTTTCTGAACCTTAATTAAGTCTTCTAAATTTGATTCAACATCGTCTTCTTCTATCTCCTCACGTAACAACGAGCACATCTCGTCAAAGACATACCGTTGCGTTGGTTCTTTCCACTGCATAAATGTTTCTAGCACATCTCTCGTACTATATCTCCTACTCTTCGAAATCCATCTGAGAGCCGTGGAATCTAAAATTCCCCGTTCCTCAATACTCGGAAGCTGACTACGTCTCTGAACAGAGTCAGAAGTAGGAGTCTTGATTAAGGTTTTATAGAAAGGAGACAGCATATTAGACACAGAATCAGTGATTCTCCGACGAACAGAAAGTGGAGTCAACACACTCGCAGACGCAGAAAACACAGTAGAGGTAGGAACAGATAATGGAACAGTAGGAGTATCGAGAAAGATAGTTTGTGGAACAGTAGGTGCGAGCGAGACAGATACAGGTATAGAAGTCGGCAACCCAGGAAAAGGAGGAGCCGTAGGGACATTTACATTGACCACAGGAGGTACGGGAACCTGATTCTGAGGGACAGGAGCAGGAACACCAGGTTGTCCAGCAACCGGCAATTGAACATTTGGCACAAATTGGGCCGTAGCACCTTGTGCATACGGTGGAGGTGACCGTAACAAATAAGATAGCAGAGGATCGTTTTCAGAATCCTCCAGTATCTTAGCTGTTTTCGATGGCAAGGCAGGATAGCACTTGTCAATTGCTAAATTGTGCTCTCTAATGGCCACCTCTATGGCTTTCTCACACTCGTTCACTTGCAGCTGCTTAGCCGCTTGCTCCAGGGTCAACTCTTCTTGCTCTTTTTGTTCTTTCTTTAACCTTTTCATTTCTCTCTGTTTGGATTCTTTTCGCCAGTAACGGAAAGAATCAAACATTGCCGGCCGGGCTTTCTTCCTAAACAATTTCGCTTCTAAATTGTCAAGAATTTCGGGTTCAAAACTACCATGCAGTGGCCAACTAAGGACACCATCTTTCTCAGTGTATCGGACCCACACCTCATTATAAGATATAGGACCCACACCATGTTTACAATATAAGTCATATAGGGGAGTCCCAATCGGAGGAACCAGACATGAGTCCTCCAATCGTGAGTCACTGTTGCAACCGAAACATGACAACATACAGTTTCTCCGACTTACCATTTTTCAGTCCGGAACACAAAACAAACAAAACACGAAACAGATATGTGCACTCGAACCAAGAACTTAGGCCTACCAAAACGAACTGATGTATCGATACCCAAACTAAACCAAATAGATTATCGTAACCAGAACAACCAGTGATAATCTTACGAGACCAAACCAAACCAAGAACCAAAAAGGATTTTAACAACCCTCACAAAGTAACTAGCTAGCAACCACTAAATACTTAACTGAGGCACTGAAGACGTCACCAAGGAGAAACCCGTCACGTTTCGCTGTACTAAGGACTGCACCTCGGGTCCAAGACAGGGCGACGGTCAAGGCAACGGCCCACTGCAGCCGTCTTGAACGGGAACCCTCGTGGAAGAGAACGTCGGGCCACTTTTGCGATATGCCGGGATCGATGAAGTGGGGCGCCTCCCTCAGGAATCTTCACACGAAGCTTCTCGAACTCTTCAGGCTTTTGGACCGGTACCGAATGACGTCGCCCCACGTTGGGCGCCAATTGGAGTTCTGGACTTTTTGGTTCCGTCCAGAGTTGTCAGGGAACAACACCCAAAGACCCCGGAGTTCCACCTGCCTTGGTGCACAAATGAACAGAAACACGGGCTTCTCGATGGTGGCGTCAAAGACCAAAGGTTTATTACTGCAGGGACACAGAAGTCACAGAAACTACGCATGGGCAGTAACTAGGAGCCTGTTCAAATTGTACAAAGAGGGTTGCTCCTTATATACTAAATTTTGGCCTTCAGGCGAATTCTTCACATGTTAGTACATTCCCAAACCTTTGTGTCCTAAACAATAAATATTTGGCGTACACAGGAATCGTCGACAATATCTGATGTCAAAACATTACGAACGAGGGGTTCCCACTTTTCCATCATAATCTCATGTCAACTTTTCATTCAGGACCCGGACCGCCTCATCGTAAATTTCGTTACCTCCCCCTAATAAAGGCCCAGAAGGAAAGGAGCAGAGCCAGGTGCAGAAGATAGAAAAGCGGGATAAGGGATGTTTGTGGGTTGTAAATGGGCAAGGCTACCGGCTTCGGCCGCCTAATCGTGATCAGGACAATGGACACGAAGACCAGTGTGGCAGGACTGGCCTCCGGCAGAGGAGGCAGCCTTTGTCGAGTCATGTAGCTACAGCGTGATCTGGTTTGAGGTGCACGTGTCATGTAAGAGGTGAATCTCCGGCTAAGGCTACGTGTCCTTAATCGAAGTGAAGTGATCAGAGGTTATTGCGTATGTGAGGGCAAGAAACACAAAATGGCGGCCATGATCTAAGATGGATGCCGTGGGTAGATCAGAAATGTGTTTATAAAAGGAGTGCTCTTGCTCGTAACACCAGGATATGCTAAATGGATCATTTGCGGTTCGCTGATACCAATATTATGTATTTCCGACAATATTGAAAACACGGGTTCAAATCGTCACGGAACCTCAAGGAGGCACTACAGGTCCAGAGCAGGCTCTGCCCAGAAAAGCTGGTCAACCCCTTGCCACTTCACAACCTTGGAGCAGAATACTGCTTAAACTAGCGTGTTTTGAGAAGGGAATCCCCCTCTCACACCTAGATAAACACTTTAGGGCGTGTATACACATAGTCTGCATTACACACCAACTAGTTTAATCACACACACTTATTTTAATTTCGTCCTGAAGAAAGCCAGCATATTCATAAGGCACTGGCTGAAACATGTTGACCCACCAAAGGATGCAGGAGGTCGTAACTCGCCTCTAACATCCAACAGCCTTATTTTTAACCGCTGACGGTGGCCCAGGTATTAAAGTTTAATTCACCTACGGGTACTGGGACCCCCGCCAAGCCGTTTTAAATTCACTTTCACAACACTCTTCACCGCACACTCAGCGACATACCTGCTCTGCTGTAATCAGGCGTCGAAGCACACCCGGGACACGCTAGGTGTCACTGGGTGGGCCTGATGATGAAGCATGCCACCAACTAGGTTGGTGGGTGAGGGCTTCATGAGCACACTCACCAGGTGCTCCTACCCCCTGACGAAACATACTTGAGTCCTTAAACTTTCGTTAAACCCCCTACACGTAAGCTGGTCTCTTTTTGATTAACCTTATATAAATCCGGGGATATGGACTAGCTTTCTGGTCCTCTCTCTCTCTCTTGATACGCGATTCCTCTATTGAGCCATTATTGGCTGACGACTCCACCAAGGTGAACTAGGTAATGAAGTCATACTTCCACAGTATCAGAACTGTGACGCGGAACCTCCCTTTCCGGGCATTTCCTCAACGAACCAGGCTACAATTGTCTTTTTACCCTACCTATTAGACTACCTATAGATAATGTTCATTTAAGGAGTAAAGCCCCCTAAAGCAATACACCAAAAATATTAAAAATAAAAAAATGTAAAAATTTAAAAAGGATGCTTGAGAAAGACCAACATTTTTGTTTTAAATGAGCAACATTATATAGTTTGTTAAAAAAACTGAATAATAATGTTGGTCCAAAATAATAATAATAGTCCTCAATCAAGCAAGGAAGGGTGCTCCGAGGGGGAATGAGGCACCCAATGAATTATGTGCCATGGTTCCTCATTTGACCCTCAACCTAGAATGATTGTGCATCAAGATGGGTTCAGACAGAAGTCTGAAACTAATGGCCTCTATGTCCTTTATTGTGGTTTGCAGTACTATCCCAGTACTAGTTGTTTTCATTTGATCAGGATAACCATTAATAAATAGCAGTAATAAATAGAATGTATTTGGTTACATCCTAGATGATTTTAGTTCCTTCATCTCTTTAAAATCAAAGAGCTCTCAGAATTCTGGCTGAGCCCACCTTGATGCAGTAATGATGAAGCATATCACAAACTTCCCTGGATGAGGACCATTTTATAATCTTAACCTGTTATGCGTGCAGGGTCTTGGAATTATTGTCTTTGAACTCATTCCACCTAGGGGCACCTTACCTTGTTGGGTGAGTAATCTTGATTGGGAGACTGTAAAGCTCCCCAGTAAAGTCTCCTCTTTCCCTCTTTTATTTAAGTGAATTAATAGTAATAGGACATCCGAAAGCAAGTCATATGTAAAACCCATCATTAAAAGCAAAATACAAAATCTCTCTTACTCATTTGAACACAAAATATTGAGAATGGGAGTACAATGAAACCTTTGATATAGATGCCATCAAAAGGCTTAACTGAGACTCAAGTATATTTAGCACCTTACTGACTTTGCTATTCTACTGGTTGATATCTGGGGGGCCAAAATGGATCCAAAACTCTGTCTCCAGACTCCTTCACCTGCAACCATCGGACCACTTTGCACTGGCTCTTCATGCCCAACCACAGAGTACCATTGCATTGAAGGAAACCCTGCCTTCTTAGAATGAGCTGGGACGTAAGCTGGCACCTCCAATTATCATTCCTAGGCAGCAAAAGAGTTTTATAACTTTTAAAATGTTTGCATTATAAGCCGCCAATCTCTGAACTCCCTCATGACCCACGTAAGAATGCTCACTTCTCATTTGCTCAATTCCAAAAAGCCATGAAGACAGGACAGTCTATCCTCCTCCATAGGCTTCTTAGATTGCTTATTTAGACACCAGAGACTAATCCATATGAAAAATACCACGGAGTAAAAGAATAAGCAACATGTAAGGCAAATACAGTGATTTTGGAGGGTTGTCTCCAGTCTAAACCAAATAAGTGAGCTGGCAGAGGTATGTTTTAACAAGGTAGAACTTTATCAATCTTGTACTCCTCAGACATCTAAGAACAGGTAAACAGGGAGTGGAACCACACCGACTACAAACATGACTGCAAAGCACTGAAGTCCCGGCAGACTGGTTCTTCACAATTACTGGATGAGCCCTGAAATGCTTGAACCCAATCCTGAGTGCATGCTGTGGCCTGCCCAGTCGATGTAGACTGCCAGATCGGAGAATTAAGGGGCATGAGTGCTCAATAGTAGCCCATTCTGCAGATGCTGGCAAGACCGACCTGCGCCTCAGAGGCCCCATGGTGACAAGAGCCACAGGAGAGCTTGAGGGCACCAAGCCAGCGACCCGCGTGATGCAGTCCCATCACCTCCCGGGAGATTCCTTTAAGCAGCTTGGGTCCTGGTGGAGCACCATCTCAAAGAAAGGAGTGAGAGACTCCTCCCTGCAGTTACAGAAAGGCTCTGCTTGTTGACCACGAAATGGCAGCCTCAATTACAATGCAATATCATGAACCCCCACTGTTGCTTGAATACTTGGCTTGTAGGGCAGAGTGACTCCTGCTCGCATCCTAAACGCTCCTTCTTGCCTGCTTCTGCTCTACATTGCCTCGGTGGCTGCGTCTCATGCATTGAAGCACCCCCTTGTCTGTGGGGACTCTTTCTCCTACACCACTGCCGCCCATAGCGCCATCTGCACAGCCTGGCCTAGAATGGCGGCTCTTTTGTACCAAGGGTGCTGCCACATATCAACATCTGTGGGCCACCTATGTCCCCAGGCAAACAGGTGAACACTACATCCCCCGGCTTTGGATTGGCGCTGTTGCCTATCGTGGGTTAGAAGAGGCGCAGATACATCCTAGGTGTGAGCAGCAGGTGGTGCTTGCTTATGGATGCAGTCTCAGGTCAAGGCCTTCACACGGAGCCACGCTCTGGCCCGCCTTGCCCCAGCCCACCAAACATAGTGACATCAGCCCCCTCCTCATACCCGAGATGATCCCCGGGGACCCCAAACAATGGAAGCTCCCCTTCGAGAAAACTATGCCACCCAACCCAACAGACACAACTACGGCAATGGGGGAATGGCACTGAGGGCGGCCAAGAACGGAACAATGGATGGGTATGAGAGATATCATGGCCAAACTCATATCTCGGTTCAAGGTGATCAACTCCTGCTTTTATACTATTGTCAGCTGACTGGCCTAATGGGGGAGTGCTTGGACCGACTGGACACACAGCTAGAGGGGGCTGAGGTACTCATATCCAAGGGTGGGTGAAGAATTCCACTCCGCTGAGGGAGTTAAAGGAGTTTTGCCCACTTTGTGTTCCGCGTGGAATGCAGAGTTCCAAGAAATTCTGAGAAGTGACGCGGAGGAGAGTTTTTTCTCTCGAGAAGCTCGCCTTCAGTAAGTTGCCGAGCACTCGCAAGAAAGAATCACGCGCTAGACCTCCTCCCGGTGAGATTTCTTGTCACGGGCGGTCATGGTATGTCGCAACTGCTTTTGTTGAGGAAACTGCTATTCGGCTTTGAGGAAGGTGCCACACAAGTAGAATGTCTTCTCCAGTGATAAAAAGCAGCAGCGTCCTCTGGCCAACACATAGTGCTGTTCACACTGATTTTAAAGCGCAGGACATACTCCCGGCACTAAAAATCAGTATGAGCAGTGCGACTTAACAGACTTTACTGCTGACGGAAGTCTGTGGAGCGTGGTGAGTTTATCTGGCACTTACCAGCGTTACGCAAAGTAAAACTCAGCGAACTCCGCCCAGGCTTACTCATATCCACGCAAGGGGAGGTGGCTGAGAAGACTGAGAAAAGCCCAAAGAAACTAGAATCTAGAATACACACTGTAGCCATCAAGAACGAAGATTTAGAAGCACTGGTACAGTGCAATAACCTTCGCAGATTCCACAGACACAGGGCACCTGGACCACTTCATGGAAAAACTGCACACTGAGCTACTTGGCTGCGAGATCTGCACAGCTACATTTGTAGTGGAGTGCACCGATAGGTTTTTGGGCCCACGACCAGTCCTGGGAGCAGTGCCCTGTCATAGCTCGACTACTCAATTTCAAGGTCCATCCTTTATATCACCTTCATCTCTTGGAATATTAGGAGGCTTAATGACCCTTGTAAAGGCAAGCAGGTGTTGCAGTTTTTGATAAAGACATGGGGCTCACATCGCCTTCCTACAGGAGACCCATGTCCAATCAAAACCCATGTCTACATTCACAACTCCATGGGGCCCCATTGCTGCTTCTCAAGTTATAGCTCTTACTCTAATGGGGTCTGCAATCTTATCCATAAAAGCCTTCTTTTATATCCATGCTCCATCTCCGCTGATGAACAGAGCAGATATGCACTGGTGGCTGGAACACTGGAAGATTTAGCAATACATAGAGTAGCTGTGGGTCACGAAGAGACACACTGTCTATTAACTATGTGCCTGGCATGAAGAGAATGTTGGATATAAACACATATTTAGAAAATATACGTGAAAAAAATGTGACAAAGGTCAAAAGGGTACTTTCTATGTGTGAAAAAATACTCATCAGTTCTCGACCGGAACCACCCTTGTCATTATCTGGGATCTATTTTTCCTCTTTTCTCTCCAATTTTAGTCTTTTCTGGCACTTGATTCCTTATTTTTTTCACTTAAATTCACGCACTGCTTAACAGTTGTCACCACACGCCCATATACTTTCCAATTCACTGGAACACACACATTGTTCAAATCAAAGAAAATTCTTTTTTGAAATGGTTGTAACATCTACCCTTCTTGGTGTGAAGGATCCCAGATGATGACAAGGGTGGTTCTGGTCGAGAACTGATGGGTATTTTTTCACATAGAAAGTTCCCTTTTGACCTTTGTCAAATTTTTTTCACGTATATTTTCTAAATATGTGTTTATATCCAACATTCTCTTGATGCCAGGCACATAGTTAATCGACAGTTTGTCTCTTCGTGACCCACAGCTACTCTGTGTCTTGCTAAATTGTCTTGTTTGGGGGATGTAGCTGTCCCAGGTCGGTAAATATCCCCTTGGACTCTCCTATCACCGTCTTGTTCATGGAACACTGGAAGGTCAGAAGGTCCTCCTGGCCACTGTGTATGAACCAAACACCGACGACCCAGATTTCTTCCAGGCACTTTTTACCCAACTTGATCATATCGACGATAATATGCTTTTAGATTCCTCACTGGACACCACAGCCATGAACTCTGCCAGGAAACCTCATTCCCTATGCTTTTTACACAATATATGTAATGCTTACTTATTACGCTATCCCTGATGCCTGCCCTCCACGACTACCCCAGCGAGAACCTTCTACTCAGCCCCCACAACACATGAACATGCATGGATTACCAGTTGGTGTCAGTCACAGTTTTATCATGGTTAGGCCCTCTCTGCTGCATACCCTCTCAGATCACTCCATGGTCAAAATGTCCTGCACCATCCCTCACCCGGGCGAGCATGAACGCCTTAGGCACTTCCCCACAATGGCACAGCACAATATGCTTTTCCACACAGAACTCCAACCTGTGATGGCAGAATATTTCTAACTTAATGAGGGCTCTGTCACATCACAGACCACTCTGTGGGAGGCTTTCCAGGCACATGCCAGGGCCATCTGCATAGCAAAACATGCAGGAGTCTTGAGAGACATGTGTGCCCTTCGATTTATTTATTTATTTAATGTGATTGTATAAAGCGCAAACATTACCAGAAGGTTCCAGAGCGCGTTACAAAAGAACCAGTTGCACTACATAAGGGATGGTTTACATGAGTTACTTAAGAGATACAAACAGAAAAAAATGTGTAAATATACAAGTGGAGTGAAAGGAGGGAAAAATAGCAAATGTACAAATTGTAAAGTCACTCAAGGAAGAGCTACGGACAGATAAACTCTAAGATCACATAGGAATGGTAGTAAGTACAAAGGTCTACTACATATACTGGTGGTTAGAGTTATATAAGTATACAAATAGCAAATTGACTCAGGGTTACAATTTAACAGCGATTAGGCTCAGAGAATTATATATTACATATTTACAGAGCAGGAAATTCTTGCCATCGTTCAGCCAGGTGTTCAGCAGCTCCATCGGTAATCGGCCATGTGGTTCGGCTTCCACCAGATTTAGATTGAAGATCTTGAAGTGACCGAAATGTCTTGAGTCCAGAAACAGGGGGTGGAGATGATGAGGATGGTATGGTACGAAAGGGTATGTAGCTTGGTTGCCATCTTACAGGAGCTTTACTCCTGCATGTTGCTCATCTACTGTACTGTGGGTGCCAAGTCTGGGTCAAGCATGTTTCGTCTTGGGCGCCATGTTGAAATCAGGTAGGGCTTATCTAGATGTCAGCGCTGTCATCTAAGCCCCTACGATTTGTTTTCAACAAGAATAAGAATGTTGCACGGGCTACAACAAGATGAAGGAATTTCAAGAACACAAAACACATTACCTAGGGAAATAAGTTAAGGCCTGCCATTGTGGAGAGGGTGACCATCCAGGATGCACTCTGGTACTCCTACGCCAACCATCCAGATCAGCCTCATATATACCAGAGCTACATGCTGGAAATGGCAAACTCCTCACGGACACTTAGAGAATTCAGCCCGAATTCCTATCTTAGTACGCACAACTGTACACCACCTAGGCAAGTTGAGGATACCTTGGCGTTAACGCGCTATCTGGGCGAGGTAGCCATGGTTTGGCTTACTCTGCTCAACAGCAATTCCTCAGTGAGCCGTTAACTTCTGAGTAGATTGTTCTGGCCATAGATGCTATAGATGGGTCCAAGGCCCCTGGCCTGTATGGATTCACTGGTGCATTTTGCGATCTGCGATCTTGCACAATTTGTATCCGCATCACTGCCGCCTCGTACACAGCATAGCGCTGTAGTGCGAGTGCCTTTACAAAACATCTAGAACTTTTGTAGCGTTTTTGGGGTGATTTGATACGGCGCTTTGAGTCGCGC
Organism: Lissotriton vulgaris; assembly: GCF_964263255.1. Lineage (NCBI taxonomy): Eukaryota > Metazoa > Chordata > Amphibia > Caudata > Salamandridae > Lissotriton > Lissotriton vulgaris. The sequence continues at coordinate 845,804,047 of NC_141697.1, forward strand.
TTTCGCAGCTGTTGCACGATCTGTGCCGCTGGGTTGACTGTGTATTGCCTGCTTTGGAGTGGAGTAGAGCCATTGTTGTTTGTCTGTGCCTGCCTCCGGTTTCGTTTTTGTTTCTCTGCCGCCATCTTACTGATTGTTGTGGTGCCTCAGAGCCCGTCCCCCACAGCCCGCCCCGCCTCCCAGCTGACCCTCCCTCCCACGGACTGCATAGCCCGCTCCCACACCCGTAAGCGCTGTGACCGGCCCGACGCTTGCTGAAGGCGGTCGCTCCCTTCGCCCCCAGCTCCTGATTGGTATTGTACACTGCGATCTGCGATCTTGCACAATTTGTATCCGCATCACTGCCGCCTCGTACACAGCATAGCGCTGTCGTGCGAGTGCCTTTACAAAAAATCTAGAATTTTTGTAGCGTTTTTGGGGTGATTTGATACAGCGCTTTGAGTCCCGCTTTCGCAGCTGTTGCGCGATCTGTGCCGCTGGGTTGACTGTGCATTGCCTGCTTTGGAGTGGAGTAGAGCCATTGTTGTTTGTCTGTGCCTGCCTCCGGTTTCGTTTTTGTTTCTCTGCCGCCATCTTACTGATTGTTGTGGTGCCTCAGAGCCCGTCCCCCATAGCCTGCCCCGCCTCCCAGCTGACCATCCCTCGCCCCCGCCCACTCCACCATCCATTTATGACAGATGCTCCCGCGTGCAGCGTTCACGCGCAGTGGTCGCGCCCCTTGCGCGCCGAAGGTGTGCCAAAGGTAAGCCCGTCTACGCCCGTCCGCGCCTGGCCCGTGCCCAGCGTCAGACCCCCTGGCCCCCGCCGTACCCAGCCCACTAGATTCACATATGATGCCGCAACTCTCCTCACCCTCAACCCCGGACGCACACCACAATGCTGTGAAGCCACCCCAGGACGTACCCACGGCCCATTCGCCTGTCACACCTGCAAGTTCACCTGCTTCAGGACCCTCACCAAATCCACTTCCTCCAAACATAGCTCCGACTCTAACCAACTGAAGTGCATCCTGCTGAACACCCGCTCGGTCCACAGACACGCAACTGAACTCTGGGACCTACTCGACACTGCGTCACCGGACATCGCCTTCCTTACAGAAGCATGGATGAACACATCATCAGCACCCGACATCGCTATAGCCATACCGGACGCCTACAAGATCATCCGAAAAGACCGCACCAACCAAACAGGAGGAGGCATCGCCATCATCCACAGGAACACCATCAAAATCACGACCAGCTTCGACGATAATCTTGCAGCCGCCGAACATCTCCACTTCCAGATCCACACCGACCCTAGGACCACACTTAGAGGCACCCTCATCTACAGGCCTCCAGGAAGCCGCACTCAATTCAGCGATGACATCACTGACTTCGTCAGCCCACATGCCCTCGCCTCCGAGAACTACATTCTATTAGGAGACCTCAACTTCCACCTTGAAAACAAACACGACAGCAACACCAACTCCCTTCTGGACAACCTGGCCAATCTCGGACTCAAACAACTTGTGGACACCCCCACCCATGTAGCCGGGCACACGCTCGACCCTATCTTCACCTCCAGCAAGCACATTTCCTTCGACCACACCACAGCTCTCCATTGGACAGACCACAGCTGTGTTCACTTCAGCTACAAAATCACCTTGACCCACAACCGCCCACAACCTATTCCTCGGAGAAACTGGAACAAAATCACCTCCGACCAACTCCTCACATCACTCAACCAAAACCCTCCGAACCTCTCATTGGACCCAAACGAAGCGGCCACCAAACTCAAGCAATGGATCACCCACAGCGCTGACGAATTAGCACCACTGAAAAAGCACCAGATCAATTCAGGCAGCAAAAAGGCTCCCTGGTTCAATGATGACCTTAAAAAATCCAAGAAGCTATGCCGCACCCTAGAGAAAACATGGAGAAAAAACCCAACCACCGACAACATGGCCACCCTCAAGGCGGCCACCCGCAAACACCACCAACTGATTCGATCCACCAAGAAATCAGCTTTCAAGGATCGTCTCGACAACAACAACCACAACAGCAAGGAATTTTTCAACATCGTCAAAGAATTCACCAACCCCGCCGCAGCATCTAACGACATCACTCCCTCCCAAGACCTCTGCGATGCGTTATCCTCCTTCTTCTACAACAAAATTGCCGACATTCACAACAGCTTTGAGAACACTCCCGGCGAACAACCCTCCCCACCCCCCTCAGATCCTACACCGCCAACTAACAACCTCAGCGCCTGGAACCCAATCACCACCGAAGACACCATCCGCCTAATGAACTCAATCCACTCTGGCTCGCCAACCGACCCCTGCCCTCACCACATCTTCAACAAAGCTGATTCCATCATCGCACCTCATCTCCGTGATGTCATCAACTGCTCGTTCAACTCTGCCACCTTCCCAGAAAGCTGGAAACACGCCGAACTCAGCGCCCTCTTGAAGAAACCCACGGCAGACCCCTCCGAACTTAAAAACTACCGACCCATATCCCTCCTCCCCTTCCCCGCCAAAGTCATTGAGAAAGCCGTCAACAGCCAGCTCGCCGCCTTCCTTGAATCCAACAACTCCCTCGATCCCTCTCAGTCCGGATTTAGAGCCAAACACAGCACCGAAACCGCCCTCATTGCAGCAACAGACGACATCCGAACACTACTGGATAACGGAGAAACAGCGGCCCTCATTCTACTCGACCTCTCGGCCGCTTTCGACACAGTCTGCCACAGCACCCTTATACAACGCCTCAGCAACATCGGCATACAAGGAAAAGCCTTGGACTGGATCATCTCATTCCTCGCCGGGAGAACTCAAAGAGTCCGACTTCCCCCATTCAACTCAGAGGCCACTGAAGTCATCTGTGGAGTACCAAAAGGATCATCACTCAGTCCCACCCTCTTCAACGTTTACATGAGTCCACTCGCCTCCATCGCGCATCAACACAACCGTAACATCATCTCTTACGCCGACGACACCCAGTTAATCCTTTCCCTCACCAAAGATCCTAACACCGCCAAAACCAATCTTCACGAAGGCATGAAAGAAGTAGCCGAATGGATGAAACATAGCCGCCTAAAACTCAGCTCAGACAAAACGGAGGTGCTCATCTTAGGATCCTCCCCCTCTGCCTGGGACGACTCTTGGTGGCCTTCCGCTCTGGGCACAGCACCCACACCCACAGACCACGCACGCAACCTGGGCTTCATCCTAGACTCCTCTCTCTCTCGATGTCCAGACAAGTCAACGCAGTCTCATCCTCCTGCTTCAACGTACTTCGTATTCTCAAAAAGATCTTCCGCTGGATCCCCCTTGAAACAAGAAAGACTGTCACCCACGCATTGGTCATGAGTCGACTGGATTATGGTAACACACTATACGCCGGAATCACAGCAAAATTACAGAAAAAACTCCAACGCATCCAAAACGCATCAGCGAGACTCATATTGGACATCCCTCGCCAAGATCACATCACCGGACACCTAAAAGACCTCCACTGGCTTCCCGTCAACAAGAGAATTACATTCCGTCTTCTCACCCACGCACACAAGGTCCTCTACAAACTAGGACCCGAATGCCTCAACACTAGACTGTCCTACACACCCACCCGCCAACTTAGATCGGCCAATCAAGCCCTCGCCGCAGTCCCGCGCATCCGAAAATCCACCATGGGTGGCAGATCCTTCTCCTTCCTGGCGGCCAAGACCTGGAACTCACTCCCCACTTACCTCCGCCTTACTCAAAACCACATCACCTTCAGAAAAGAACTTAAAACCTGGCTATTTGACAAAAATTGAACCCCCCTTCCTCAAGCGCCTTGAGACCCTCTGGGTGAGTAGTGCAACTTGAACTTGAACTATTTTACAAAACCTATGAACACATTCTGGTACTGCACCTTTTTGCAGTGTAAACTGAGGCCCTTGAAGCTGGCATCCTGCCACCTACACTACGTGAGGCTGTGATCACATTGCTACCCAAACCCGACAAAGACCATCGATTGTGCGCCTTTTACTGCCCCCTGTCACTGTTAAACTTTGGAAATAAGATTCTGGCTAAAGTGCTGGGCTCTTGCCTCTCCCTGATGATGGACCAGATCATATCTCCAGCTCAATCAGGCTTTGTTTCACACAGATCCATAACTAGCAATCTCTACATATTTTTTGCAGTCCTCAATAGGATCTCCCAACCACCCCTGCTGCTGTGACCCCACACAACTCTGAAAAGGAGTTTGATTTGAAGGTATGGTCGTTCTTTCTGGCTACCCTTCAAAAACTGGAATTGCCTGAGGCTTCAATTCATTCATTGATTACCTTACTGTACTCACATCCAACTGCCTGGGTTTGGATTAATGGCATTATTTCCTCTCCCTTCCCAGTCACTAGAGGTATGTGACAGGGATGCCCCCTGCCTCCTTTACTTTTTATTATAGCCATGGACCCACTGGTGTGTCACCTACAAGAGAAACACAAACATGGGGGACTGCAGTACAAACCAGGCCCACTGCTCATTGCATTATATGTGGATGACATCTTGTTATATATACGCCATCCTGTAGACAACCTAGATCCCTTTCTACACAAAATTTGATTCAGAAATCTTTCAGTGCTACATATAAATTGGACTTAATCCGAACTGTTTCCAAATACAGACTCTACGTCCCCTTTCTGATCTGAGTTTCCATTAAAATGGTGTATTGACTGTTCTAAATATTTAGGGTGTGTTCATACACCGGAACAAGGAACAGGTCATGCGTTTAAATTACGGCGCAGATATTGCAAACTAGCTACACAAGTCGAACTGTGGAATAGCCTCACACTGCCAATGCCGGGCTGCTTTGCCATTATTAATATGGTGGTCCTTCCCTGTTTTTTTTTATTTATTCGTAAATATCCCTATCCCGCTCACCAACTCCTTCTTTACATCTCTCAGGAGCATATTAGTAGGACTTGTATGGGCTGATAAAAGATGCTGAATCCGCTGGCATATCCTGGTACTCCCTTATGAGCAAGTAGGGTTTGGAGGTTCCCCTTTTCATCTGTAATAATTGACAGCACAGTGCCACTTTGCGCACCACTGGTATCATACAGATGCACGGCTGCCATACACTATACCTAAGAAGGACCTTATCCTTTCCACTGCATTATGGGCACTGCTCCCCGTGGGACACCCATTGGATCCAACTGATATTCTACAGCTTTCTACCACCAGCTGGACCTGGCACAGGCTCTCCCGACTCTTCAACTGAGGCACACTTTACTCTCCCGCACTACTATGGGCACACAACCCATGGTTCCCATTATTAAAGAAAAGTTGTTCCAAAGCACCCTCCACAACAAGTCCCTACACACGGTCGAGTACCAGTTCCCAGAGGGCCACATTTATCCCAAACACAAGATATCAGACTGACCTCTGCTGCATACATGGACAATTTCGTGCTGTGTCATCTTCAGAACACCTTACATTCCCTGCTCCCCTCATACCCTCTAGCAGCTGAGGAAATCAGGTCGCTTACACAAATTATTTCAGACACTCATGGTGGTAAGCTGATCTCACAGCTATATCATGCTTGCTTTAACCTTCAGCCAACCCATGACACCAACCTGCGAACTACATGGGAGTCTGAACTGGATATCCCCCTCCCTGACGAGACCTGGAATGCCTGCTGCAGACAAACATGATTGGTCTCCATGTAAAACAGTCACAAGCTCCTTCACTTCAAATTCATACAACATGCATACACTACCCCGGAATTATTGGTTAAAATAGACCATAAGTGATCCCCGACTTGACCTTAGTTTAATGCGACTATGGCGAATTTTGCCCACATGACGTGGACATGCCCCATCATTGTCGAATTTTGGAGGGACTTCTTTGGTCGCCTAGCTTTGATGATAGATGTAACTCTAGAACCAAGCCCTCTCTTTGCCCTATTACGATACTTGGGTAATGCTCCCAAATCGGTCAGACGATACACCGCCATGGCCCTAATCTTACCCAATTGTGAACTTGCCATTAACTGGGGCAGCAGAACCCCACTCACAATGGAGGCTTGGCTCCGGAGCCTTACATTTTGGGACACCCCTAGTTGATTGTGTGCTACTCTACAAACGCCTATGTCCAGAACTAAAGACACCCGGCTGCCCCAGAGAACCTGCCAGCTGACAATTTATCATTCAGCAGAGGAATAGTGACTACTAGAGGGAGAGAAAAATGCACTTAGAGGTATTCTAAACAATGTATATGTACATTCAAGCCTCCCCTGTTTCCGCCTCCCCATACACCCTGTGATTTTGCAGCATGGACACCCGTCTCCTCCCTGATCCCTCGTGGTTATTATATTGTTTGTCTTCATTGACGATACTGGAATATTTGTTTCATGTTTGCTCATTTATCCCGCCCGGAAATCGGGAGTCTTTTTGTGCTCTATGTATGGTATGGTAAATCAATCAATAAAAGTTTTCAAAAATCTGAAAAGTTAAACAGGAAAACACAGCAAGAAAAGAGCCCTATAAGGTCCTCGCCCATAGCACTCCATCCTTCCCACAGGGGGCAGCCAGCAACCATTCACACTATCTCTGGCTGCCATTACCTCTATTTCTCCTGAAGGTTGTCCAAAACTGACTATGGCTCCTTCGCTTCCAATGAAGGGTTGAAAGCTGGGTTGGCAGATGTCAGGATTGGCACCTCTCTTAGCCGTGATAGAATCACATGGGATCCTGGTCACGTCCTACGCTGACGACACTCAATTGGTCGTTACCATTGACAAACAGCGTACCGACGCAGAGCTCCGGTTCAAAAACTGCCTCTTTGACGTCTTTGAGTGGTTAAATACTAATCATCTTAGATGCAATAGCGCAAAGACAGAGATCATTCCAATAGGTAAGAATCCTTCTTTTTGCCCGAAAGATTGGTGGCCCACAGGATCCGAGGCCCCTCCTAGTGCAGTTACATCAGCTAGAAACCTGGGCGTGCAATTCGATTCTTCCCTCACTTTTGATGACCACGTTAAGATCACTGCCGGTCGATGCTTTGGATTAATAAAATCTCTGAGGAAATTTTTTGACTTCCTCCCAATAGCAGCCAGAAAGTCAGTCGCGGTAGCCCTTTTACTTTCCCGACTTGACTACTGAAACGGCCTCATGGCCGGAGTGAAAAAATCCACCCTCAGAAAGTTGCAGAGCTTACAACATGCTGCAGCTCGACTGGTTCTACAACTCCCCAGAAGGTCATCTGCGTCTGAAGCCCTGAATTCACTTCACTGGATGCCACTGCACAAAAGAATCTTTTTTAAACTGCTTCTTACAGTCCATAAAACCATGCAAAACACAGGACCCCGTTACTTTGTAAACCGTTTCAAGCGCTATAACCCTTCGCGTTGCTTGAGATCCTCTGGGACTAACCTGGTTCAAATTCCCAGATTTAAATATAAGACCAGAGGAGGAAAATCCTTCAATGTTCTGGCAGCTAAAGCCTGGAACACTCTACCCGCCGACCTTAGAGCCATAGACAATGAGAACAATTTCAAAAAACTCCTCAAGACATGGGTCTACAAATTACCAGACTCCTCTGTCCTGGCTGCCATTTAGTTCTATCTTCTATTCATTCCACTTTCCCAGCTATTTCTCTGCAGCTTGCCCAGCGCCATGATGCTCCCTTGGGAGCGAACGCTTGCGCTTTACAAATGACCATAAATATCAAATATCAAATAGGATTTGTTAGGATTCAATATGTACTAAAATAGAGGAGTTGATGGTGGCTGAGACAGGGTGTTCTGAGCTAAGAAGTGGTTGCTGGATTCTGATTTCGAAGCTAGGTGAGGGGTTGGTGTTAGTGTTGTCAAGGCAGGAGTGAAAAAGAAGAAAGTTGAACTGGAACAAAACACTAATAATAAATACAATATGAAGAAATGATAATGACGTAATTTAAATGAAGTTGATAATAATGACAAACTCTTCATTTATTATCATAATGACTATTTATCGGATTGTACCCTAACCCTGATTCTACCCATAAACATAGTGCTATCAGGGTCTTCATTTCCAAAACTGAAAAACGTGCAGGGTCCCACCATTTTTTAGGTCTCGTGCTAGCGTTGCAGTGTACAACACTGCAGCGCAGCGCAAGACATTTTGTAGGGGGTTTCAGAAACTGACCTAGGAATCGCACACGCAGCAGTGTATGCTTTTCCTTTTGGGGCACGCTATTGGGCTTTGCGTGCGTGTTTTTTACAAAGAGAGCATGCAATAGGCCAAAGGCGGGCTGATAGCTCCGCCCATGGCCTATTGGTGTCTATTATGCGCACCAGCCGCCATGTGGTTTCAATTATCGTGCCCAGACATGGGCGCAATAATTGAAACCACAGGTCTCGCTGTGGCGTGCGCTTGCGCACCACTCGTGGGCGTCTTCTTTTTGTGGAGTTGCAGGGGGCCGGGCCCCTCTATATCCAAGACATTGAAGGTGAACTATATCATGGCGAGAGTATTTACTGACAATTTTATTCCACCTTCAGGGCGTTCTAAGTGGCTACTCTCGAGTTCTGGAGAATCCATGGACGCTGATTGCTGTCCAGAAGCGCCCACGTAAAATCCCTGGGGCGCCTACGGATCTTAAAGCCAAAGTTTTAAATATTTCAGAGGCGCATAGGAACAAAGGTCAGATTTGGGAAAGAGAGTACTTGTATTAGTTTAGCATCCCTCTTGTGCCGTGCTTGAAGTGTAAATATAAGAAGAGTAGGTACTCCGTGTCACAGAGTACTGCGGGCCTGGAAGGGATGTACTCTTATTATTATTGTATTTGGCACATGCTAAGCAGTACCTGCACTCCCACTTCACTATGAAAGAAGTACTGGATCTCAGTACCCACCCAGTTAAAGCCCAGCCCAACAGATTGCACAACCCCTTGCCCGCTCACCACGTGGCAGCTCGTGTTTACTCTTCCTCTCAGGCTTAGTTTTCCACATGGAAGGATATTCAGTTAATTTGAACAGGTTTACGTGTGAAGGCAGTGCGGCCGCCCTGGAGGCTTTCCGGATGAGAATGAAAGGCGGGCCCGTCTCCACACTGGAGCCTGGGCACAGTGCCAGCTCTGCGGGGTCGGGCGGGGACACTGCCAGCATGCGGAGTATGGAGGGCGTCCTTCGGGTTGGGGAGTGGTTTGCTCTGTCTGTAACTGCAGTGAAGTGAAGCGCAACGTAATGCTTATTTCCTCGGTGAGAGGTTACAAGTGAATGTTATATGGGAAAAGGAATTTTCCTGGAGTAAGATATACTTGATTCCCTAAGTTGTTTCCTGTAGAACGTACCCACCTTTATTGATTATTTCATATAAAACCAAACACAGTCCCCATAAAATACTTAATGCAAGTAATTACTTGACGCTGTGTAAATACGCATATCACGGGTGTTACATATTGTGCATTATTTTGCCTGCCTTTATGTAGTATGCAGTAAAATACAAATAAATCTTAAAAGCTGCATGTAGTGACTGCACTAACTTGAAATGTATTAATTCCGTGGCAGTAAAAGTTTTAAGTGCACTGTGCTGCTAACCAATATGAGGTAGATGGAAGTTGTTATGCAAATGAAAAGATCGTGCCATATACATGTGAAATGAAATGAAAATGAATTTTATAAAGCGCGAATAGCTGCCCTGAGGCGTCCAAGCGCTGTTGTGATGTGCAAGTTATGTTGGTTTGTATAGCCCACTAATCACGGAAAGGGTATTCAGGCACTTGAGCAAGGTGTGTGCTTATATTAAGATCCAGGCTTTCAGCTTCTTGCAGAACTTTAAAAGTGAAGCCGAGGTTCTGATGTGCTAAAGTTAAAGCAGGTTCAGGGGTGCGTCTGTTTAAGAAACTATCAACTGATTTAGTTGGTGAACGAAAATGATCCGAGGCCCTAAAATAAAGGACAAGTCCAAAAGCTACGTCCCTGGATAGCGCCCCCTTTTGAGGGCTCTGAGTAATTACAGAAGAGCCTGGTAGTGACCAGGGGCAGCTGAAGGGCACCCTACCCTTTGCACAGTGGACGGACTGGCCCTCACCCGTCACCCCTTTCCTTAATTTTCCACTGCCTGAATGTCCTTGTCTGCAAACAGGGCGTGCCGTCAAAAGTTCCCCGACAGGCCCTTTCTTCAGGGAGATGGAAATTAACATGCCTCTCTTCAAACAGCTGCCAAACATTCCTTTACAACTCTTTAAATTAGCGTGACTCAGCCTTCTTACGAAAGTGCCCAAGACTGTATGGCCCAAGGACACACTCTCTGGGTAACTTTGCTCCATTAATTAACCCCTCCCAAGGATCAGGGACTATTGCAAGTGTTGAACAACCCGTTTTTTTAACGTTTAGAAATGAGTTTATACTTCTCTGTCATTTATCAGAAAGTGTAAATCAACAAGCGCCATCCTGTCCTAGTTCTTTGCTCAGTCCACAGACAGAATTCATGTTATTAGGAAAGGTAAATAGAGGCTGTCGCTATGAAGAGCAGTCAATCTCTTATCTAATATACTTTGCGACCTCTTTGTCCCTGAACAGGGTATTGGGTTATCAGCTGTGCAAAAAGGAAGTGCTTCAGCACTGACCTGACTTGAAGCCTTTTGTTGAAATACTTTACTTGTTTCCTGTGCTGTTAAATGGTTCTGATATGAACAACATATTTCCACCTTAAAAGTCTTCTATCAATGTAGATTGCAGAAAGTCCACCGTTCTAAGAAACTGCCTCTGTTTTAGGAGTCTAAATAGCTAATGGAATTTTCATTTTGTCCCAAAAAAGTTGCATATGCTGAATATTGAGGCAGAAATTTCATGGCAGGCTTTGTGTAGCTGTGCACTCTAAAGTGGGTTTGACGATCTGTGAATTCACTGAAGGTGATCCACCATTTAACAAAAGATACTGCAATGGAGAGTCTTCCGCTGCTGAGAGAGGCTTTGCTCAACAGTGCCTCCCCCAACCATATTGTGATTGTCTGGTGCCTACTTCTAGCTACCCATGAGTAGAGGAGAAGTAGTGATAAGTGTTTATACAGGCCTTAGTATCTCTACTCCTTGGTGGTGATGCTGCTCGCTGCCTCTCCTGTAAATGTCCAACTAGTCCTCTGTGGAACATCTGTGTGCACGTGCTTCAGTGCCGTCACCCTGGAGACACTGAAGGATGGTTGCTGTCCTGTTTGACATTGTGAACATGGTGGCTGCAGGACATGCCGGTTTTCTTGCATGCTGGATGTGTGGGGATGGGTTCTGCCCATCTGATCCACTTGAATTTTTCGCTTTGTGTTCACCTGATTTTTTTGACCTTTTTACTCTGGGCGAGTCTCACAACAGTAGAACAGAACAAACAGGTGAATGAGAGTTAGTTGTGCTGGGAAGAAATATTAGTAATGTAACACAAAATCTGGTTAGCTCTAAGGATAAGGTCCTGGTCACCCACCCAGAACCAAACAATGTGACCAAGAGACAGGTCACAAATGTAAACTTGAAAGAATGAACAGATATCCTGAGCTAGAAATTAATCAATATCAGAGTCCAAGTATTAAATCCAAAAAGTCAGAGTATCTTCGTTTTATCTTCATTTATTTTCCATTCCTAGGTAAATCCAATCTTCACCAAGAAGCATACAATAGCCTCTGCCAACACGTGTTTCGTCTTGGTCTGGTGGTGACCAAATGACTTCGTCAGGGCATATGGCTAGAATAGTTCGTAATGAAGTTCTAAGAGGTGTGCCTTAATCCAGCGTACAACAACCGTTGTTGTACGCCGCCTGCATCGAGAAACTTTGTGGACACTGCTCTGTACTCGGAGGACACGAGTGAACCACAAATACTCTTCGGGATTATCTTGTAGTGTAGTTCCTAGTTTCCCACTAGGCCCTGCGCATTGGAATAACATAAACAGTAGTATCGACGTAGAAGTGCGGATCTTCCAGGCCTCTACTGACTATGCTAAACTTAATTGTGTTTGTTACCAACTAGCTCAGAGGTCACTGGAAACTTTCTTCTCTGTATAGGAAGTGATCAGCTTCCCTGGCACAGACAAGAAGGGATTAAGTTTTCCAACAACCGTGCAACATGACAACTTTGCTCCTCAGATCAAGAGTCGATCTCTAGGGTCGTGTGAAACAATAGACAGGTATTTCACTCAGTCAGTTCTAGTGCAGTTTACTTTCACGATATGTAGAGAATAGAGACGGGCGTTTGTCAATAAAGGGTTAACATTTATTGAACAGTCTTTCTTCTCGTACAAGAGAAATGAATTGCCACAATTGCAAGACTTGTTATTATAAAAAGTACGTACAGTAAGATAAGTATTGCAAAATAATACTGTAAAAGCATTGATATGGTTTCTTAGCCATACAATGGTTTAAAATGAATAAAACATATATACAGTCTAAAGTGGCTAAAATACTCAACTGGTGCTTCTAACTAAGCCTACCCCAGTGTGCCTGACCTAAGCCTAACACGGGGAAGGGGAGTAAGTAAGTAGCTTTAAGTTAAGTTGGTTTTGCCAAGGTTTGCTTCAAGAATTCTCTTCTAAGGGTTTAGTCAACACCATACCTCTGAATAGAGGTCTGGTATCTCCTTCAGAGGGAACTCGGTATCCCAGTCACCCGCAAGGGTAGACCATAAACGCTGGAGCTGGATTTCTCTGCAGGAGAAAGGCAGCGTCTCTCTTCAGCGCGTCGAGGAGGAGGCGGGGGGACAGCGTCCGCGGGCAGCTGGAATCTGCTGGGCTCTTCGCAGAGGGACAGCTGTTCAGCTCCTAAGCTCACCACACCATCGTTCGCGCTTTGGCAGCGATAATGGTATCAGTAGCTTCACCACCAGCAATGGGACAGCAGCAGCATCAGCTGCATACAGCATACAACAGCAATGGGACACCAGCAATTGCTTAAGGCAACGTTGGTAGTATTTATACCTGAAAGGTGCCTGGTTTGACGCAAGTTTGCTGGACATAAGACGTCAATTAAAGATGTCAGTAGGAAGTGATAGCTGTCAGTTGCTCATTAGAGTTCCATTACTAATCAAAACACAGCAAGCGGGGATTTCCAGGTTTGCTGAGTTTTTATCTTGTTGAAGAACTCGGAGTGTTAATCTAGGAATATCAGATAGTGACTTCTGCTCTGTCATTGCACTAATTGGTTGCAAAGGAAGTGGCAGAGAGAGCTATCCTGGAATGTGGCTCTGTACGTGTGAGGCCAGAGATGACTTTCTGAATATCGCACTTGAACGGTTGAACGGTTATGCCAATATAGGGAATAAATGGATTTATTGCCGAATAGGGGCATAAGGTCACAGTATCGATCAGGAACCTAGATAAACACGCAACACCCACTCCACGGCTTCATGTCCATCAAATTACTAAAACTAGAGCAATAAGATGCATGTGTAACATTGCCCACCCCAAAATACATATATGCATTTGAAATAGGCGTATCTGTAATATGTGAAACTTGTAGGTACTGTACGTTTTTGAAGCATAGAAATCATTCAAAAATTATAGCATATGCAATGAATGAACGATTATGCAAAAAGAATTACACATGAAATATCTCTGAAACAGAAGAAGGGCGAGATAAATCATCACATATAAATGCATTGCAATAACATGTGCTAGAGGCTGATGTAAGTTATTATGTCACTAGATGTGTGTAGGAATAGAAGTTTGAACTTCTGTTCTCTAAGAATAGTTTTTACTTTAAGCAAAGAATTTTTCGTGCCAAAAAAAGGTGTCAATATTAAAAAATGTTCAATTCAAAAGAATTATTGCTTGAACGGGGAATTAGAGTTCCAACGCTTTTAGCTGTTTTTGTTGTTAAAAACTGAAGGCCGAATTCAGAGTTCATGGGAACGCTGTGTGTCGGAATGCTTCTCTAAAGTTATTGTTTCTGTTCGGGTGAGAACATCATATCAGACAAGCTCTCAAAAAATTGGACTACAAAATCAGGTGACAGTTCGACCAAGTCTGACAGTGCTGTAACTTTGCAGGTGTGAGAATGATTGCTGTCATCAAGGGCAGGATCAGCAATGCTCACGGATCGTTGTACCTGGATGATGTTGCTGTTGTCACTCGCTCCACTGTTACCACTTGGTCGTAGTACAGGAGTCTCCACGAATGCCGTCATCAGGATTGGTAGCCGCTGGGAACAACACAATGCGTGAGCCTTTATCGGACTGAGCAAAATATCGACGTCCATTGGTACTGCTGAAGGAAGTGCAAGACAGATGTCCAACACGCATTCATCTCCGCAAAGCATACATCGTAGCACAGGTAAGATGCAATGTTGCCATATAGGTCTGAATGAAAGGAACCAGGTCATGTTAAGATCCCTCAGCCTGGCCAATCCAAGGACTTTAGTTATTCTGTCCCGGTAGCGCATTGCTAGGATTGTCTCTTCCATTCCCATGGGAGCTATGTCTGAGTTTCGGCTTGCCATAACGAAGCAGGAGGGTCAAAAATAAAATCCCTGCAACGAGTCCCAAAAATAGTGGTATGCTGCCAAAAACAGAGTGGACAAAATTAGGAACGATTCCCAGAATTGCTTGAAAAGGTGTTAGCAGTCCCGTAAAAATCGTCTTAAATATGCCTGGGATGCCTGTAGCACTAGACATGTTAAGGAGTTGGCTAAGCATTTCTACGAAATGCACAGGGCAATTTTTTGATAAAAGTTCATGAACTTCAGTAGCTGTCCTTGCAACTAGAAGATCATACGTCTCTTTTGATGACGTTATGGGCACTGTTGTCTGCAAAAGCACAGACTTCATTTTGCTTAAAGTATAAATTCGTATAGAATAGAGATTCAGACGAGGCCAGATGGGAGTCGCCATGTCTCAAGGCTCAATCGGAAACAATGCTTGCATACAGCATTTGACCATGGATGTTACGCTTACTAGATAACTTTTCCCTGGAACAAGGCCACAACATCTGTGATCCGTTCTAAGAATGTAACTCCCGTTTGCAAGTTGCATAAAGAAGGGCTCTATCTGAGTTGCAGGTGTGACAAGCTGGTGGCATGAAAGGTTGTTAGAATTTCCATCACAAGCTCCGTGTAAATTAATACCCTGGCACAAAGGTATACCGCTTAGTGAACGTTTACAGTTTTCACCACTAAGAAATACATTTTTGTCACTGTCACTGTAGCATGAATGTGTATATGGTAATTTCCATTCTGATTTCACATAACCTTTACCCAATCGTTCATACTGGCCAGTAGGTATATATTCAAGGCATTTTTTAAATTGGAAAGTAGTTATCGGAATAGTGATAATTCCGTGTATTATCCATTCAATGACAGGACTCTCTGACATTGTCAATGGTAATCTTTTAAGTTTTTCGATGCTCAGGATTGTATAGTCTGCTCCTTTCTGTGCCAAACTGATCTGTTTATCAGTAAGGTTAAAACTGGAAAACAATGACGTTGTGTTGATTAAACGCCAAGGCACATAGCCTGAACGAAGATTTTGCAGCGTCCAGCCTAATTGTACAATAGAACGTAATTGAGATTGGCCATGTTGTAACATTAGCAAATCCCTTTCTATTATGTCAAAGGCAGAAGATACAATATTGTCCAATGAATATATTCTGGAGGACATCGTCATTAACCCATTGTCCACTACAGAAAGTGATTTTTCCAAATTAATACGATCAATTACTCGTATTTTTTCTGCTGTTTCAATTTGTGTGACTTTCCAAGCCTCGTTGTACGCAGCATAGATACTGGTCGCTATGAAACGCTTTTGACGCTGTTTGTGTGGTCCAAGAATGAAATCGCGCAAATCAGCACCATCTTTTAGTAAAGACAAGTGTTGCCTAATTTCAGCCAGTGTGGATGATGTTAGCCATTCAAGGCAGAGTTTCCCTACACTGTATGTTGTTACTATCCCTGGATGTTGTCTCTGGGAGTATCTTTGGTCTAGTCTGGTCAATTTTAACCCCTGTGTTTTGTTCAGGAATCTATCTTGACAGTTGTTTGTGTCAATAGGCCAGATTAACCACTTTTTCCAATCAGGATGTGTTCTGTTAAAATGTAAAATTTGTGATACGTCTTACTCAATATCTGCAGTTGCATTTTCAGGTATTGGCTTTGGAATAGACGGTTTGTTTAAGTCTTTGATCTTAGCTAAGCCAAGACAGGATGTTTGGTGAATTGTGCCATTTAAAAACATCATTTGTTCTGGTATCATGGAGGTTCTGAATAGTGCTTCTAAGCCTTGTACCTGCCAATCTTTTGTACCCAGATTGTTTTTGTTTCAATGTTATTTTTCCAATAATCAAAACCAAATGTCATAATTTTTTCATAAAATGCCTCAGAATATATCAATTTAGAATTTGTCAGCATTGTTTTCATTCCTTTTTTATCTAACAGTTTGTAATAAAACGTTTCTGCATCACTGGTGTTAAACCCTGAGAAGTACTTGAATTTCTCATAGAATGTTTTAGAACTACTTTTTGGTGGTGTAGCACAATGTTCCCATTGATTATACTTAAAAACATTTCTAGGCTGTGCAGATTTATGCAAGTAATGGTCGCCATAATGGGTAAAACAAAACATTTGTTCATAACTAGACGAACCTTGTAAATAATCATGATCTGTAAATCTAGCTGACATTACTAAATCTGACATCATATTATTAATACTTTCAAAGTCCCAATCATCAGAGAATGTACTAGGTTTTACAAAGTCACTTAAGGATACCTTCAGTTGATGAGGATACTTCAGGATTTCGACCGGACCATAGATCTCATAGTCTGTTTTCTCCCATACTACCCCACCAGGTATTGGAATTGCTGTGACATTTACTGTTGACAGTTCTCTTTTCTTCACGTGGGATGATCTGTGTGGTTTGAGGACTAAGTTGATGTTCTGACTTGCTGTGTCCATTCAATTGTAATAAACTTTCCTAAAATTAAAACTAAAATTAGGCATAGTAGGAGTATGAATACCCCTGAAATAATCCAATGCTCAATCAACAGTGAATCCAGATATAATTCTTTGATTTGTTGAAAGAGTTCCCTTGTAGTTTCATTAGAATACTTTTTTGTTTCTGGCATCACTTCGGGGTCGTTTTGATCTTCAGAGAAGTTGTCGAAGTTGATGAAATAACCAGAGGCAGTTCTGTCAATTGTTGGAATTGGATTCTCAATTTGACTTTCGGTAGCAGATTCTGATGCTACATTAATGTAGACTGGTGTTTCTTGACGAACTGTTTCAATCTGTGTTTCAAGAGGCACGAGATCCATGGCATTATTGCATAGTCCTTCTCTGTGCACTGCAGGCTGATCAAATGTGATTAGTCTTTCAGTTTGAACCTCTTGGATTGTTGCAAGTTTGGGTATTCTGTTGTTTCTTGGGAGTCCACTGGGCCTACTGTTGATTATAGGCCACATGCTTGTGGTTTTACCAGATCGATAGACACGACTCTGTTCTCCTTTTTACCAGCAAGGGGCGGTAGTACTACTGAACTTGTTCCGGTGACTGCCAAGACAGGTACTGCTTTTCTGTAAGAAGGCCCAAATTCCTTCTTCACCGCGATCTTCTCTCTGACTAGATCCCCAATCTTTGGAATCCAGACAGGCCTTGCTGTGGCTGTTGCTGGTGGTGCCTCGTCAGTGGTATCTGGCTGTTGCTTTAACTTTATGTAGCTTAAGGATTTTCTTGTTTCATTCAGTTCCTGTAAAACAGCCAAACGATCCTTTACATCAAAGTGCGTTGTTTCTTCTTGTACCACTGACATCTGACTGTCGAGGTCCTGAATACGCATTCTAATTCCGAACAATAGTTCGTATGGGCTGAAACCTTTTAGAGAATTTCTTGGCAAGTTATTAGGACTAGTCTGGACACTTATTAAATGTTTGACCCACCCAGCGCCTGAACCTAATACCTTCGCTGTTATAGATCGCTTTATGTCCCGGTTTTTTCTTTCTACCACACTATTCCCTTCGGGGTGCGACGGACAAGAATACCGCAACCCAATTCCAATGCTGGCCATGGCCTCCTTATAAGCTCGAGAGCTAAAAGCAGGACCCTGGTCAGAATGGAACGTGGTAATTGTGTATGTGCCGATAAAGACTCGCAGATCTTTTATAACCGTTCTAGCGTCAGCCGAGTGCTGCAGGCCTCATTTTTTAAGTGCTTTTTGTCTTAATGGTGTACACTGGGACGCGCTTCTCTTCTTTGATTGCGCAGATAGACCGCCTTATGCTGTCTATCAGGGATCCTGAAACTACACTGGCCGGTTCATTACTGCGATCTCTGTTGCAGTCTTCACAATTTTGAGCAAAGCATTGAATATCTATGCTCATTCCTGGCCACCAGTACTCTGATTGTAATTCTTTCAGAGAGTCTTTGATTCTTTGGTGTCTCAGACCCAACCCCATGTGTGCTTCCAGTAAGAGGAAGCCCCTCCTGCTCCTGTTTGGAATCACTCTATCCCCCACTCCAGGGATTCGAGCAAAAGGAACGGAGTTTGCATCGATTACGTATGCATAATTGAGTGGATAATTCACGGGTAGTGCTGCACAGTCGCCTTTTAAGGACGTTTTTACTGCCAGCATGGTTTCCCCGTCAATGTATTTTTTTGTACGCTTTTTTGTGGCTACGGAAGCCTGTTTAGTTGCTTCCGCGGAGGCTGTATTAGCCAATGAATTCCCTGCAACGTGAACGCCATCACGTTGAAGACCCTATGCGTGTACCACGTGAGTCTTTTGTAGTTCTTTCTGTAAAAGAGCTACCTGGTTCCAGAGCAATTTATGCTTTATTGTGGCACCTGTGTCATCTTTGTAATCGTTTTCAATCCAGCTCTGCAATTTATTATTGTAAGAGTTGACGCAAAAATGAGAATCGCACACGATAAGTGTCGGGAATTCACGTTCTGCATTTTCAAGCGCCATCTTTAAGGATCTGATTTCAGTTCTCTGAACCGAACAGTTTCTTACAGATTCAGTTTTTGTTACTTTCGGTCTGAATTTACCGCACAGCCAACGACCTTTAATAATCGCACATGCTGCATTGTAGGATTTGCTCTCTACATTGAAATGCTGTACAAAACTATCTGTATAGATTATACAGGCGTACTGTGGGAGAGGCAGAAGTTCGATTGTCAGAGGATATTCTTCTTCATATTCTAAATCATTCAGTTCTTCGAATTGCGGGCGAAATAGTATTTCACATCTTCCGCTCCTAGAGAATCTATGCACTGTATCCATTTTGGATCCAGTGACACTGTAGGCAGGTTTACTGGGCTGAATAGCGCCTCGAAGGCGGATTCCGCTGTGAGGATATTAATCCTTTTGCCTTGTGCTAGTTCTCGTTCATTTGCTAATGCAATTTGCACTGCTTTCACAGTTCTTTCTGTGGGACTGAATGTTTTCTCCGCTTGTGTGTACAAGTGAGTTTTAGTTGAAATTGGTACCTTTTCTCCCTCATTAGAGGTTAGGTACGAGAATCCGCATCTTCCTGGGATGACTCGGATTACAAGATCGCGTGTGTTGTCACGTGTATCTAATTTTGTTTTTGCTAACATGTCTGTTTGCAGTGATCTCAAAATTTCTGTGTGTTTTTGAGTCCAATTGATTTGTTTAAAATCAGGTTTAATTAGTTCGTAGAGAGGTTTAACCCTCTCTGCGTAATTTAGAATGTAAGTTCTTCCGAAATTCAGAAAACCTAGTATGGATTGTAAATTCTTCAGCGTTTTTGGAGCTTGGAGTACAGCGCACTTCTCTAAGAAGTTGTCCGCTAGGCTTTTTCCTTCACTTGATAATTCATATCCTAAAAATAATACTGTCAGATGGGCAATTCGAGACTTTTTAAAGTTGAATTTGTAACCCTCTGCTGCGAACCCAAGTATAATGGTGTTCACTCTTTTCAAGTGAGTATCCAAGTCGTCATCTGTGAGATAGATATCATCTACGTAAGATAATGCCTCATCATCATATATTTGTAGTAACTCTGTTACTCTAGCTGAGAATAGTCCTGGGCTGTTCTTGAACCCCTGTGGGAGTCGACAGAATTTTTTCTGTGACCCAAATGCTGAGAAAGCGGTCAAATATCTGCTTTCTGGAGCAATGTTTTGACAAAAGAAACCATTAGAAATGTCTAATGTCGTTTTATATTTTTTCCTAACTATATTATTCATTAGGGCTGCACTATGCGAATTTTGTACTGCAAATGTTTTGCAACATGAGTTTAGATGTCTGTAGTCCAAAACTAGACGATATGAATTGTCTGGCTTGGAGACAGGAAACAAAGGATTGTTCATTTGAGTGGTGCATGTTTCAATCACCCCCTGGTATTCAAGTTGATCTAAGATCTCCCTGACTTGTTTTTTAGCTTCTTGCTTTATGGGATACTGCAGTTGGGCAGTTGGTTCACTTTTTAACTGGATTTTGTGAGGAGGTGAGTCCTCATCCCATCCTACATGATGTTTATATAATGCAGGTGCCTGGGCTACTGCCCATTTCCTTGCAAAAGTATATTTTTTGTGAATCGGAATGTGATTCGAGAAGGCAGGCATAATCATTTCTTCGCCACGAGGGCACTCCCTGACAAACTCCGGGGGCCAATCTTTTTCAGCTAACAGAATATCGTAGCCTTTTGAGAGTTTATCCCAAAATAGACCCCTAATTTTCCTAGTCTTATCACCCTCTATACGCAATGTTATTTCGTATATTTAATGGGGCTCGCTAAGTCTGGTGTCGGCAGTTTCAACCTGAATGTATTAATTCGTGTCCACTGTCTCCAGATGACTCATCAGGATCTTGCGGGCTATACTGATTTCTGCTGCACTGTCTAACATTGTCAATGCCCACTCCCCGTTTTTCAACTGTGTCCTCAGTATTCTCGGCATGTTCGATTACTCTAATACTAGCTACCTTCTTTTTTGGAAATTGTGATTTCTTATTTTGAGCAGGTTCCTTGTCTTTGGACTTGGTGTGCTCTCCTGGGTCTGACCGTCCTCTTCTTTCCGATTTCTGCGAAAAAGATCGAGAGGGACGTGTATCAATACTTTGATATCTATCAGGCTTCTTTAAATGATCCCTATTTCTAAGGTTATATCTTTTCTCAGAGGGTTCCCGCTGGGGAGACTGGTGTTCTCGAGTCGGAGTTCTTTCCCTCCGTCGAGGAGACCTTCCTCTGGATTGGAAAACTTTTTCTTTGGGACTGGACTGTTTATTTCCATCCCAGCTCTTTTTAGGAGTGTTTGAATTATTTTTAATAAATAATTTTTCAGGATTTTCGAGCAATTGGGGCTTAACTGGTTTTCCACCCAAGCTGTCTCTACCTAATTCTTCATAGCATTTTTCTATGATTCTGGCAAGCTCTATTGGTTGATTTGTTATATCTGTTTCCCTCAACTTCTGGCAGATCGCCACAGATGCTGCTTCTCCTTTTATGTTGGCTAATAATATAGCCGAGACCTGCTTGAAGTCTTTCAGTAATTTCATACCAAGAGTTAAAGCGGGTTCTGGACCGTATTCATTCTGAATCTGTTCTAGCACTTCTGGTATTACCGCCATTGACGGAACACCGTGTGTTTTTGTGTAAATGGAAGCAAAGACTGTACCCCAAGTGTCACAGTCCTCCACGTACGGTGCGACCCCCATAGGAAGGCAGATGGTCAAGATTCTGTGTTTCTCTATAGGGGTAGTATTAGGAAATACTGCCTCTATTTGAGTGATTTTCTGCGCTAACCAGAAAGGAATTTGTTCCCGTTTTACGAGTGTTTTACCAAGACATGATTGTATGTTCTGTGGTGTAATTTTATTTGTATTCCCCTGATGAGGGGTCAGCTGTGGTACATTAACAGCTGGTTGGACTGTTGCAGTCCGCATTACATATTGGACTAATTGCCTATGTATTTTAATTAGTGTTTTTAGCTGTACTAACAGCTCTTCTCTAGACATTTTTACAATGTCCGGATGTGGTGTGTAGCCGGCTAGAACCGGCCACGTTGCTCCTGGTCTACCTAGTGGACCGAGCCTAGTTATGTGATCATTGTGTTTTAGGGCGCCATTAAACCAGAGCAGGTGCTTCTTGGAATTTTAGTGGAATTTCAATCTCCTCGAAAGGAGCGTACTCTTCCGGAGGTTCCTCTATTTTGTAATAGTGAAACTCTTTTGTTCTAGCGTTTGCCGCTGGAAAGTTTATCCATGAATAGAATACCTCTGTCTGCCGATATTCGTGAGCCTCTATCACGAAAATTACTGTACCACCTTGTGGTGTCAGTCCGTTTTCTATAAGTTTTAACGTTATAGATTTTCTTAAGTGTGCCGGGATGATTATTGCACCCGGTACAGTATCGTCAGAATCCTGCTGAGTCGCATTTACTGCACCCCCAGTCGTTCCGTTGTTTTCTACTGACATTCTATAAATGCAGGTTTTGCAGAGTAGGTCTCCAAGGAGACAAAGATTAGGTGCACAATATTTTGGAACACTGTATCCTTCAACGTTGAATAAACCAGAGCTTTACATAGGAATCTCTTCCTACTAAGGTCGGGCGGATTTTAACCTTTCACCCACTCCAGACATCTATTGGAGTATTTACGGGAGAAAGGGGTCTGTTTGAAATATGCACGACTGAGTTACTCTAATGTCTTGCGTTAGTTTATCGCCTTACCAAACGTTTGGGCGCCATGTAGTGTAGTTCCTAGTTTCCCACTAGGCCCTGCGCATTGGAATAACATAAACAGTAGTATCGACGTAGAAGTGCGGATCTTCCAGGCCTCTACTGACTATGATAAACTTAATTGGGTTTGTTACCAACTAGCTCAGAGGTCACTGGAAACTTTCTTCTCTGTATAGGAAGTGATCAGCTTCCCTGGCACAGACAAGAAGGGATTCAGTTTTCCAACAACCGTGCAACATGGCAACTTTGCTCCTCAGATCAAGAGTCGATCTCTAGGGTCGTGTGAAACAATAGACAGGTATTTCACTCAGTCAGTTCTAGTGCAGTTTACTTTCACGATATGTAGAGAATAGAGGGACGGGCGTTTGTCAATAAAGGGTTAACATTTATTGAACAGTCTTTCTTCTCGTACAAGAGAAATGAATTGCCACAATTGCAAGACTTGTTATTATAAAAAGTACGTACAGTAAGATAAGTATTGCGAAATAATACTGTAAAAGCATTGATATGGGTTCTTAGCCATACAATGGTTTAAAATGAATAAAACATATATACAGTCATATATACATTAGGCTAAAATACTCAACTGGTGCTTCTAACTAAGCCTACCCCAGTGTGCCTGACCTAAGCCTAACACGTGGAAGGGGAGTAAGTAAGTAGCTTTAAGTTAAGTTGGTTTTGCCAAGGTTTGCTTCAATAATTCTCTTCTAAGGGTTTAGTCAACACCATACCTCTGAATAGAATGATGGAGGTCTGGTATCTCCTTCAGGGGGAACTCGGTATCCCAGTCACCCGCAAGGGTAGACCAGAAACGCTGGAGCTGGATTTCTCTGCAGGAGAAAGGCAGCGTCTCTCTTCAGCGCGTCGAGGAGGAGGCGGGGGGACAGCGTCCTCGGGCAGCTGGAATCTGCTGGGCTCTTCGCAGAGGGACGGCTGTTCAGCTCCTAAGCTTACCACACCATCGTTCGCGCTTTGGCAGCGATAATGGTATCAGTAGCTTCACCACCAGCAACGGGACAGCAGCAGCATCAGCGTACTGCATACAGCATACAACAGCAATGGGACACCAGCAATTGCTTAAGGCAACGTTGGTAGTATTTATACCTGAAAGGTGCCTGGTTTGACGCAAGTTTGCTGGACATAAGACGTCAATTAAAGATGTCACTAGGAAGTGATAGCTATCAGTTGCTCATTAGAGTTCCATTACTAATCAAAACACAGCAAGCGGGGATTTCCAGGTTTGCTGAGTTTTTACCTTGTTGAAGAACTCGGAGTGTTAATCTAGGAATATCAGATAGTGACTTCTGCTCTGTCATTGCACTAATTGGTTGCAAAGGAAGTGGCAGAGAGAGCTATCCTGGAATGTGGCTCTGTTCGTGTGAGGCCAGAGATGACTTTCTGAATATCGCACTTGAACGGTTATGCCAATATAGGGAATAAATGGATTTATTGCCGAATAGGGGCATAAGGTCACAGTATCGATCAGGAACCTAGATAAACACGCAACAATCTATGAACTGACCTATATGATACGGGTTGGGTTTATACTCTTCTCATAACCCCAAAGGATTGAACTTATGGATTTTGTTATTTATTGATACCTTTGGAGAATACTTTGGATATCGTGGAACATCTTGGAAATAACATATGAGTGGATGCTGTGAATGGATTAAGGCACACCTCTTAGAACTTCATTACGAACTATTTTAGCCATATGCCCTGACGAAGTCATTTGGTCACCAGACCAAGACGAAACACGTGTTGGCAGCGGCTATTGTATGCTTTCTTGGTGAAGATTGGATTTACCTAGGAATTGAAAATAAATGAAGATAAAACGAAGATACTCTGACTTTTTGGATTTAATACTTGGACTCTGATATTGATGAATTTCTAGCTCAGGATATCTGTTCATTCTTTCGAGTCTCACAACAGGTGACCCACCCACAGTAAACACACAATAAGTGGACTAGGCATGTCTGCCAATAGTGTCAGCTTCTTAGGTTTCGCCTAGCGACGCAGCGCGTGCGCTGTTTGCCTTGGAGAGACCTATTGTTGTCGGTTTGGTGGGCGAAGGGGCACTGGATATGTGCACTTGCCTGGACAGCCAATGTGCACGTGCACAGCATCTCCTCTATGGCGATGTTAGCTTTCACACGCTCCCACCTCGCTCTCACTTTCATGCGCTTGATTTAGCTTTCACTTTCACTGCGGCGCTGACTTCACACAAGGCAGACACATACATTTCAGAGCTCAAGCATATCAAAATCTTTTTTCACCACGCGATGTAACTTTTCTCTGCTGCTTCTGTTCACGCAGCATGACAGGGTACACTGTCCACACTTCTGCTGGTCACACTACCTCCTGAGATGCATTGTTCATTACCATCCTCATCTCCACACCATCCAGTTACTTTATACCTAAAATGGTGTCCGCTTGCACTGCACAGTAAGTTAATAGTGTTGTACTTTGTTTAATTTGTCCTACTTTTAAGTAAAACATTTTAAATTAATTTACATTAACTTTTAACATAAACATGTACACAATTCCTTTTAACCTTAATACACTTTTATAAATGTTCCTGTACTTTATTGCACTAATTCAATGGTGGGGCTGGCTACTCATCGGGTATCCGAATTTCCAGTTCCAGTGTGAGGCAATGCAAGTGCAAGGTCGCTGGTGGAGGTCAGCTGAACGGATGTTAATCTGAGAAGCAGATGACTGTGGCTCTCAAGACTATCAGGTAGATTCATCATCGGCCCGTTTTGCGAGTCTGTAATAGCGATTATTAAGGAATCGCTATTACAGACTCGCAAAACAGGAATCATGTACAAATCGCAATTTTGTTTGCGATTCCTACAGCTTCCTTATTTGCGATTAGCTAATTGCTAATCGCAAATAAGGAATAACTCCCCATTCATTCCTATGGGCCTAAAGGCCCATAGGAAAGAATGGGAAGACATATCCATGTGCGAATCGCTATTAGCGATTCGCATTCTGAGTTTGCGATTTCAAGGGTGCAGGGGTGTCCAAAGGTCACCCTGTTGCACCCCTGAAATGATATTAGACGCTGGTGTTACGCACACACATGTCCCAAGGACATGTGTGTGTGTAACATACAACTTAGAAAAATGCACTTAAGTGCATTTTTCTAAGTTTCCACTATTTACCATGAGGTTTGACTTTGCGGTAAATAGCAGGCCGAAATTGCGAATTTGCAATTTTTAAATGTTTCATGAATTGCATTTAAGGAATCTCAATTAGAGATTCCTTAAATGCAATTCCCAATCCCAAAAATGAGTGTTCATGCCCATCACCAGAAGCCACCAGCAGGCATTGAGTATTGGCCAAACCTAGTGAGTGAGAATGAACACCCAGGTGTAGAATTAATATCACTGAATGAAAGTTTGCAAGAAGATGTGGGGTTACCTCAAATGAGAGAGACTAAGGCATGAGCCTGAGTGAGACTGTGCTCCAAGACTTAAAACTCCTAATAAGTGACATTGTTCACATCAAATATGTGACTGCTCGCCACGGTGTTACAATTACATTCAATTAGTAAGAGTGTGGTAATTGAGTGGCTCTCGAAATAAGTGAGCTAGGCTTTGATTCATGAAGTGAAACTAACAGAGAACAGCTGTGAATAAATGAATAACAAGTATTTTTATTATTGTATAATTACTTACAATCATTGCAAATTGTGCATCATTGACATAAAATAACAGTTAAAAAAGGTCCTCTCCACTTTCGTAAACACTGACTTTGTGTAATAAATGAAACCTGATATAGAACAATAATTAAAAACCGGACCTCACACCTCTTGTAAACAAGCATTGGCATAGCCAATAGGTCTCGCATTTGGGACCTTATAAGTGTTTAGCCATGCAACAGTTGTTGTTGTTGTTGTACCAAGGATATTCTGCTGCATAACAAAATACTTATAGGGTCCAAAAAGCGAGACCTATTAGCTATGCCAGTGATTGTTTGTTTTTTGTTGCTGTTTTGTTTAAATTGCCAGATCTACAATAGCTGGACATGGTTTTTGTTAACAGTTCTTTGCATCAAATGAACATGTTTTCATTGCTCTGAATGTTGTTTCCATTCTGGTTGTAGGAAGCAGTCATTCCCGGGGTGTGGGGGCGGCCTAGCTCTGCGCATGTGGCAAAGTTTGCAAATGAGAAAAAGCCTGGTGCAGTCGCAATTTACAAGTGTGGAGTGAATGAGCCCCAGCCAGCATGACTCACTCACACAGGAGTTCATGCACTGCACCTGCATACTCAGCATGGTTTAAGGAAACTCGACCACTCCCTCCCAGGCATCGAACACATATTTACCAAGAAACTCTGAGAAGAGCCTGCCTGCTGCACAGACGGCTGGTGGTGTGTGTGCCTGGTGAAAGCATGCACTGACGGCTGGTGGTGTGTTTGCCTGAAGCATGCACTGACGGCTGGTGGTGTGTGTGTCTGGTGGAAGCGTGCACTGACAACTGGTGGTGTGTGTGCCTAGTGGAAGCGTGCACTGACGGCTGGTGATGTGTTTGCCTGGTGGAAGTGTGCACTGACAGCTGGTGGTGTGTGTGCCTGGTGAAAGCCTGCACTGACGGCTGGTGGTGCATGTGCCCAGTGAAAGCGCACACCAACGGCTGGTGGCGTGCGTGTGCCTGGTGGAAGCGTGTACTGACGGCTGGTGGTGTGTGCTTGGTGGAAGCGTGCACCGACATCTGGTAGTGTGTGACAGTTGGAAGTGTGTGTGCCTTGTGAAAGTGTACACTGATGACTGGTGGTGTGTGTGCTTGGTGGAAGCGTGCACTGATGGCTAGTGGTGTGTGTGCCTGGTTGAAGCGTGCACCGACAGCTGGTGGTGTGTATGCCTGGTGGAAGCGTGCACTGATGGATGATGGTGTGTGTGCCTGGTGGAAGCATGCAATGATGGCTGTGGTGTGTGTGCCTGGTGGAAGCGTGCACTGACGGCTGGTGGTGCGTGTGCCTGGTGGAAGCGTGCACTAACGGCTGGTGGTGTGTGTGCCTGGTGGAAGCGTGCACTGACTGCTGGTGGTGTGTGTACCTGGTGGAAGTGTGCACTGACAACTGGTGGTGTGTGTGCCTGGTGGAAGCGTGCACTGATGGCTGGTGGTGTGTGTGCCTGGTGGAAGCATGCACTGACGGCTGGTGGTGTGTGTGCCTGGTTGAAGCGTGCACTGATGGCTGGCGGTGTGTGTGCCTTGTGGAAGTGTGCACTGACAACTGGTGGTGTGTGTGCCTGGTGGAAATGTGCACTGACAACTGGTGGTGTGTGTGCCTGATGGAAATGTGCACTGACAACTGGTGGTGTGTGTACCTGGTGGAAGTGTGCACTGACAACTGGTGGTGTGTGTGCCTGGTGGAAGCGTGCACTGATGGCTGGTGGTGTGTGTGCCTGGTGGAAGCATGCACTGACGGCTGGTGGTGTGTGTGCCTGGTTGAAGCGTGCACTGACGGCTGGCCGTGTGTGTGCCTGGTGGAAGCGTGCACTGACAACTGGTGGTGTGTGTGCCTGGTGGAAATGTGCACTGACAACTGGTGGTGTGTGTGCCTGGTGAAAATGTGCACTGACAACTGGTGGTGTGTGTGCCTTGTGGAAGTGTGCACTGATGGCTGGTGGTGTGTGTGCCTGGTGGAAGCATGCACTGATGGCTGGTGGTGTGTGTGCCTGGTTGAAGCGTGCACTGACGGCTGGCGGTGTGTGTGTCTGGTGGAAGCGTGCACTGACAACTGGTGGTGTGTGTGCCTAGTGGAAGCGTGCACTGACCGCTGGTGGTGTGTGTGCCTGGTGGAAGCATGCACTGATGGCTGGTGGTGTGTGTGCCTGAAGGAAACGTGCACTGACGGCAGGTGATGTGTGTGCCTGGTTGAAGCGTGCACTGACGGCTGGCGGTGTGTTTGCCTGGTGGCAGCGTGCACTGGAGACTGATGGTGTGTATGCCTAGTGGAAGCAGGAGCATTCACAGCGATAGAAGACACAAATGAAACTGACGAAGAGGAGGGGGAGAAGGGAGGGGGAGTGCGAGCAGAGGAGCATTATTCACAGCTAGAAGACACAAATGAAGCTGACCAGTAGGGGGGAAAGGGAGGGGGTAGTGCAAGCTGAGTGGGAGTAAAATTGGAAAAATACATGGTGAAATGTCCATTTTTCATCCTAAACAAATCAGTCCCTTCCCACTTCCCTTTTCTTAGAAATAAGTCTCCCGTTAGAGCCCATCTGATGACTCTGTCAGTTTTGGCTGCATTGTCTTTAGTCTGTCCAGTGCACCCCACTTACTTCCGGTGACGTGATCTTGTACTTCCTGTTCTGAAGGAGTGGGTTCGCTCATGAACAAGTCAGCAGCACCAGGCCCTTTGAAAGTTCTAATGTTTCGTGCATTTTGGAAGATCGCGCGCATATATATCAAATACATACTGTGTGGCTAGGGTACAGGGCTACTCCCTGGAGACTGCAGACAGCATTCACTAATGTGTGCAGGGGTGAAGGTGCTATCTCTCTCGCACATTCCATGGTACAAGGTAGAGTTTGTCCAGGCAGTGAGTGGACCGTGCGGCGGCCTCCTCCCAGAGGTAAAAGTATGTTGGTCTCCACGCAGAAAAGTCTAACCGAATTACAATCGTGCTATCGACCCCGGAAGGTGAAAAGGCCCTGCTTCCCCACCAGTTCGTGAATAGAGCTCGAGACTCGATTGTTGCACCTGAGCAGTTGCTGAAATCGAGATACTTTTTGTTTACATCCAGTTGTTAATCCGCCCCAGAGATTCCCTCGTGATGCTCTAATGCCTGACTCAGGGAAGGGCTGGCTGCGTCCTTGGTGCTGCGGCTGATGGATGCTAACTCTTAGCGCACACTGCAGTCTCCAGCTCGGCGCAGATGGCGCCTGGTGAGCCCTGGAGATAGTGTGAGTGTGAAGTGCGGCTCTGGGTACGCCTTAATGGTGAATGAGCTGTACTGCTGCACTCTGCATTAATGACCCTAAAAGCGCGGAATGCTTGGCTCTTAGAAACTGCAGAGCTGGCGGGCCGCTGCAGTGAGAAGGCACCTCGTGCATGGGTGGAAACTGACAGCACGCCTCCCCAGCTGCGGGTCCTGGAAGCTTCCCTCACAGAGAGGACAAGTGCAGTGCAGGCAGTCAGTGTTAAGACACGGCCCCACAGCCATTAAAGTGAAAGTGGCCAGATGGCTCCCGGAGCAGCAGCCAGCGGGAAGAGCTGGGTGCGCTCTGTGGTGGGAGAGGGGTAGGAGCATTCAAAAGGAAAGCCTTGATCCAGCCATGTGTGGAATGCAGAAAGCCATATGGCGGCTGCCCACGTGCACGAATGCGTGGACCGCAAGCTGGTGGCCAGCAAAGCTTGTGCAAGCACTTTGAAATGCCCCTAACTAAATGTCCCGCAGGGCAACGCATGCGCTGACTCAGCGAGACCTAAAAATGGCTTTCTGCAAAAATGCAACATACTACATGCCCCTCTTCTGCCTTTCCTATAAATTTCACATCAGCGGCCTAAAATGACAGTTGAAAAACAGAGCCCTCACCTTATATTAACAATAATTTTCTGCAAAAATGCAACGTGTTAAATGCCCTCACTCCGGTCTTCAAATGTGACCCCATTTTTCGAGAGAAGTTTCTGCTGTTGAAACCCCACTTATACCAGCGACGATCCTGACTTGAGGGAAACCAGTCAAAATCAACAATGTAAAAATGTGACCTATTCTTAACAAGCATTTGCAATGCAATAGGTCTTGCATTTGCGAGAGTTTAAGCTATTGGCATTGTAAACCAACATGTAAATAAAAGGCATTGCCATTTACAATGCCAATAGCTCAAACTCTCACAACTGCGAGACCTATTGCATTGGAAATGCTTGTTCTTGGGAGCTGGTGCCAATGCTACTAAATGCCGAGGTTGCCTAATTTGAAGATTGCTGAGTGCTGATTCTATCTCATGCTCCATCACCCTATTCTTTCTTTCCCTTTATCTCACTCTTGCTGTTTGTTTTTCATGCAAACTTTTCCCATTGTTTTCCGCCAAACTCTGACGATGAACCTAAATCCAGGTTTTAAAAACATGGGTGCTGAAGTCCACCACAACATCTTAGTTCTCACACTTATCTTAACTCCAAATGCTGTCTTATCTTTAACGTTACCATTAAGCCTGACCCTAAATGTGTTTGACGAGGTGCATGATTGAGAAGAGGAGTATGTTTTGGGCAGACAAGATGACTGGAAGGGAGGTGATTTTGCTTACTTGCAGACCTTGATGTAGGACTGTGTAATGGCCTTTATTGCCAAAAGGGCTCGTTTTGCGTTTGGCCCACAGCGGATACAGAGACTTAATAATAGTGAATTTTTATAACAATATTGCAGGGCACAAACAGGGAATGTTTATTTCTGGTATTGAGCAGGCCATTGATGCAATGTTACTTAGTACACCTAAACCAGCTGCCATACTATGGACAGGAGATTTTAATATCAAATCATGTACTTATGCACTCAAGGGGGCATGCGGCCATAGGG
The DNA here is from genome assembly GCF_964263255.1 of Lissotriton vulgaris. Lineage (NCBI taxonomy): Eukaryota > Metazoa > Chordata > Amphibia > Caudata > Salamandridae > Lissotriton > Lissotriton vulgaris. Next base: position 845,835,193 of record NC_141697.1, read on the forward strand.
AGGAGTACTCGGGAAGGGAAACAACATGTGTACACAATCACTTCCCTCATAATAACCTTGGCAGCGCTCTGAATAACTTATTGGCTAAATACGATCTGGAACTTCTCGAATGCAATAAGAATGCAAACAACGCCAGATGTCCGACATTCCATGGAAGGAACAGCCAATCTTTTATTGATCATATCATGGTATCTTGCTCTGTAACCTATATTAATGTCTGGGTGATTGAACAAATGGTCAGTGATCACAACAGCGTAACTGTCGAATTGCTGGGTTGGGGGACCAAAAAGAATTCCTATGGTCGACCAATCCAGGACATCGCTGTAGGAAGACCGAACGGGACGAGGGTGAAGTGGACAAAAGTTGACCCCGCTAAATTTGTTCCCAATGTAATTACAAACTGCTGCGGAGAGGTGGAGTACTGCCTATCCCCGACACCATGCCCACAAACCCTGCTATCCAAATTTTTAACTATAACAAAAACTATTGAGAAATCACTGACACGCAATATCCGGAAACCAAGAAAAGTCAAGACGGCGTGGTTTGATGACAATTGTGCTCAGTCATTAAAAAGGTAAAAAATTTCGCTTGATGCCACACCAAGAGACTCTTGCAAGATTAGGGAAGAGCGTCATAACTATAAAATTGCACTATCCACCCGGAAGAAAGAACTACAGGACGAGGCCTGGGCAAAATTAGATCAGGCTGCAGAAACCAAAGATCATAAACTATTTTGGGACACTGTAAATAGTCCGTTCTTGAAGAACGACAATATTCCTGAACTAACCTCACATGTTAGTTGCCAGGCCTGGATTGTACACTTTACTGAGATTTTTAACTCTGATTTTACTCATGATTTTATTCCTGTTCCAAATCTTAATGTCTTAAATGATATGCCAACCTGTTTTAAATGGGAGAAATTATTGTTTTCGGTGTCTTTAAATGAGGTGATTGAGGCAATTGAGAAGAGTAAGGGGGGGAAAGCCCCGGGCCCAGACGGGATCCCCGTGGACTTCTTCAAATCCGAGATCGATTTATGGGCCCCTATTCTAACACACTACTTTAATGCTGCTATTGAGGATGAGTTGCCAACCTCATGGGGTCAATCCATCTTGGTGCCACTCTTCAAAAAGGGTTCAAGGGCTGAAGCACGGAACTACCGCCCAATTTCTCTCTTAGACTCGTCGCTAAAGATACTGAGTCGCGTGCTTCTGGTAAGACTAGAATCCTGGGTTGAAGAAAAAAATGTCCTTTCACCTATTCAGTATGGGTTCCGAAGAGGTATAGGAACCATGGAGCAGTGCGTGAACCTTGAACTTATCATTGGCAAGTACACAAGAGCCAAGGAGGGGAATTTGTTCATGTGCTTTGCCGATCTAAGTTCTGCATTCGATCTAGTGGAACACGCACTGCTCTGGCCAACACTACTCGCTATGGGCGCACTCCCAGAGATCATTCACCTACTGGCCAGAATGTACAGCAGCCTTTCAAGCAAAGTCAGATTCGGATCAAACGGAGAATGCACCCCCTTTTTTAAAATTGGTAGAGGGATCCGACAAGGGTGTGTGCTAGCCCCCTTGTTATTCTCCCTTTTTATAAATCAGGTTGACCAATCCTTACAAGAATCTTTAGCTGATGCCCCTATTATTAATGGTAAACAAATACCCGTCCTCTTATATGCGGACGACGCGGTCCTGATTTCCAGGACCGCGAATGGGCTCCAAAAGCTAATTGATAAATTTCACATTTTTATTAAGGGCAGAAAGCTTAAAATTAACAAGGGCAAGACTATGACCATGACCTGTGGAAAGAAACTAAAGAAAAGCAAGTCATTCTTTTTAGATGGGGATGAACTTGAATCTGTTCAACATTTTTGCTATTTAGGTATTACCTTTTCAGGAGATGGGAGATGGGTAAACGAGCAATCCTGTGTAGGCATGAAGATGACTAGAAACACAAATTGTATCTTCAGATTCGCTTCTAAATTGGGGGGCCGTAGAATAAGAGAGATGATTTCCATCTACAACTCAAGGTGCATGTCGTCTGCCCTATATGGAGCAGGGATATGGGGATATAATCCCCAGATTGCCCAATCCATCCAGCAAGAGGAAAACAGGTACTTGAAACGCTTACTATGTCTCCCTGCTTCAGCGTCAAATGAGATCACTCATAGAGAGCTAGGTTTAAATCATGCCACAGATCTGATTGCATTGCGTCCTCTTTCCATTTGGCGATCCATATGGGCTAAAGAAGAAACTAAGTTCACCCAGGAAGTAATCGTAGACTGTATTAAACTGGATCAGCATTCGAAAATCCCCTGGTTAAAACACATTTTCTCTTGGTACAAGATCCTTTTTGATCAGGACATTTTTAAAGATATTTTAACAGAATCAGTTTTAACGAAGCGTGACCTTAAAACCACCTTTATGGATCACGCAAAAGGGGCCAGAATGAAGAAGTATGCTATGCAAAGTACGTTTAAACTGCATTTGGAGTATAATTTAAGTATAGGATTTTCATCCTATCTCACATTTGTTAATATTAACTCCCACCGCTTTGTTTTAGCACGCCTGAGGTTGGGTATAGTCCACCATCTGGTGGCTTTCCCTATTGTAAAAAAACCTGGGTTATGCCCGTGCCCATGCGACGGGAAATCTAAACAGAGTATCTGCCACTTTTTACTATTTTGTAATTTTTATACTGGTTTTAGAAAGTTTTATCTGAAGCAACTATTTTTGGAATACAGTACGTGCAATATAAGAGCTGCAATGCAACTGTTGTTTGACTTGTCCTCCCCGAATGTGTGTTACCGTGTAGCCATCTATATTCTTAAATGTATTGGGCACAGGAAATCAATTATTTTATGAGCCCCCTTCTTTCCTTTATCCCCCGTTGGTAAACACATCTAATGAACAACTGTGAGTTACTGTTAAACTTTTGCATTTCTCTTATATGAATTTTATCCACTCTGTATTTTTACTTGTTGATTGTATCCTTGATAATGATTACCTTCCGGCTTTGCACTTTTTCTTGCACTAATGTCTTTTTTCAAATTCTTTTAAAACAAACCGCTGCTAAAATACCTATGATTTCTAATATCTATAAGACCATACAGATGTTGCACTTTACTTATAATTTTGCATATTTGCACATACCAACTGCACTTTATGCCTATCAAAGGTCTTTTCTGATTTGCACTATTATACCTGGCGTGTTTCGCACTAAACCTTAACTGCTGCTAAATAATATACTGTGACCAAATTGAACTCTGTATATCAATGAGATATATCTTATGGGCTTAACAAGATTGGCATGGTTATTGATACAATTTTAAATAAGTTTCATTATTTCAACCTACACAAATATGTTTTCATACAGTATTGTTGTATGTTGCTATATGGTTGTACTTGTACAAACCGAATAAAGCATTTTGAAACGAAACGGGGCTCTTGGGCAAGACTCGAGTGTTGATTCCTTCACACATGTTCAGCAACAGTCTACAGGGAAAAATATATCCACTAGCCAAAAGCTGAAGTCTCTGAGAACTTTAACAAGCTTGGAAGTAAAGAGACGTGCCTAACAGTGTTGAAAGAAATCACAAAAAAGATTTGGCAGGGCCGGATATAGGAGCGTGTCAATGAGTAATCCTGATGTTGCACTATTGCTATGATGGATTGTTAGGGCTTTCTATATATTTTGCATATAGTTTATAAATTATATATATTGGATCTACCTCTCCTAAGCACCAAGAATATCTATCGGCTTAGGAGAGTGTGTTTTCATGGGGATTTATGTGTTAAGATGAGGTGACTGAGGTTAAGTTGAACCACGTTTCTCTGTTAAGTAGAAGTCGGTTGTTAATGATGAGGCTATGTATCTAAGACCTACCTGAATGCGGATCCTGCACTTTTAATACCACATAGCAGTGAGAATGCAGATTATTATCATCACTATTTTAAAATTACGTAAGTAAGTTGTTCTTTACTTAATTACATTACAATATCCGGTATGAACATGCTGTTGTAACTATTCCTAGTCCGGTCGCCATCAGACAGAGACTGATTGAGATTATTAGTAGTTGCCTCATTGAAATGACCGTATCAATGTATAGACATGTGAAGGAATATAAATTGCTCTCCGACAGAATTGGGGTGAATAACACAGAGGGCATCATTACAAGTGCCCTATTGTAGAGGCTGTTAATTCTGCATATCCGAAGTTAAGGATGCCCAGGTTCAGATGAACTCTAAGGGCCCTTTTACGAGTCTGGAGGTCTGAGGGCTGCCAGACTCATGGTGGCGCGGGGGTGGCAGATCCAACCACCGCCGCACTAGTGGTCCAACCATCCCAATAGGAGTTGGGCGGTCGGACTACCCTGGGACCACTGACTTCACCAGGGAACCACTGTTCTCTGGTGTTGGTGCGATGGTCAGAGGCCGCAATATGCTTAGCAGGACCGCTGCAGTAATTAGGCGGTAAGGCGGAGCGTTTGTACGTTGGTGAAAAACGCCACCGCCCCACTGTAGGTTTCCGCATGCCAAATTTCCACTTTTCAGTAGTCTGGCAGGCATGCAGCATGGTGGTCCCAAGGCGGTGCTTCTTTCAAATGCGACAATGGGACCACACTACAAGTTTCCTGCATGGCATGGACTCATGCCATGCAGGAAGCTATGTGCATGCACACAGTGGGGCACATGTTATGCCCCTCTTGGTGGTTCCACATTTGGGTGAGGCACAGGGGGGTCCTGTAGGTCCCCCTGTCTTCTGCTCCAAGGTTTACTTGGAGGAAGAACTTTCATGTAAACCTTGGAGGAGAGGAAGTTCGTAATATGCTTGGCGGGACCGTGGTGGTATATTGTGGCTTCCCGACCGCCGCTCCAATGCCATGGAACGGTGGTTCCCTGGCGGAGCTGGTGGTCCCAGTGCGGTCCAACCACCCAACTCCTAATGGAGTGGTCGGCCTGCAGGTGCAGCAGTGGCTGGATCAGCCACCGCCTTCTACCAGAGTCTGGTGGTCCTCAGACCAACAGACTTGTATTAGGGCCCTTAATCGTCCCTAAAGGTGCAGAATTTCAAGGAGTTCCAGATTGTACCTTGCGAAATTATAATTTCTGGTGCACCAGCAATTCCTTATTGTCCACATGAGTTTTCTTTAGAGATTTCAAATGCTTTCAGCAGCCAAAATATCTGGGTAAAAATCTGACATTTATGTGGTGTGTCCACTGGCCTTATAATTGCCAATCGGACTGGTAACTGTTATTAACCTACAACAAGGCCAGATGAGCTGATGACAGTTCTCGACCTTGGACCTTATATGAAACTTGCATGCTCTATTATAGGTTTCACTTCTTTCTATGACACATTTCAACAATCACAAATTCGACTTTTCTAGTTTCATTTTATTAAATCGTTTGATGTGGACGCGCAATGTGGATTTTGCCTGTTGTTTTCTTCGAAGGTGTCATTATAGTTATTTATACTAGACTCAGATTCTTAAGGAGCAAACTCTGTTTGGTGAAAAGGTAAAGACAGATCTCGATCAACGTTGCAGCTTCTGACCTTAACAGAGCATGTTGCGGAGCAATATTTAGTCACGGCAAGAGTATGTTATATTATATAGTAGTGCTAGAACATGAAGCACAGTTAGCGCCGCTCTGTAGCTGTTGGTCTCTTGTGCGCAGGTGCCATGAAAGAAGAGTATTTGTTTGGATCTCAGTAATTCATGCGGTGCCTTTCTTACCTGCGTGACGATGGTGGAGGTAAACGTGCTCTCGTCATACTCCCATCCATTCTGGCAAGCTTCCGTGTCCATCATTAAGTCGTCCGTGGACCAAGTGGCATTAGTCCGCAACAGCTGCCACTGAGGGGAAGTATATTGTAGACACCGCTCAAACGTCTGTGTTTTTGTCATAGGAATGAAAACCATGAGCAGTTCCCCTGTCAGATTAATGGCGGAGCTGCCGTTAATGACCGCAGTGTTATTGGTCGATGGGCGGCAGTGGTGCTCAGGGATGGCAGCTGAGAAGGTCTGCACGAGGTTGTGACAGTGTATCAGTACGAATGGAACGGTTAACAAAGTGGCGTGAAGAATATGGAAGCGTCCCATGCTGCCCTCCTCGAGTTGATCAAGAACTCCCATTTGGGAAGAGGAAAATGCGGCGAGTACTCCACATAGGTAAGAGTCACTGACGACGAACCTTCAGAGAATTTTGCCGCTTTATCTAACAAGCCTTGCTGTGTTAAATATTAATATTCTTTAAAAATCATCAGCCTTTAATAAGTGACAGTTTAAACAACAGAGTCGCCGTTATGCTGTCAGAAATATCTCTCCCCTAAATCAATGATCTACATTGTCAGGGACTATTAAATCCCGTTCATTGCTGCTTTTTGACCTTTAGATCTACACATGAATTACCATGTTCATCTCCTCCGGCTGCTAACCGTGGTGCATCTTTTAAAGAATCCCTCTGTGAATAATAATGTGTGCTGCTAACTATCTTCAGTTGGGGAACACAACATTAGGCAAGAAGTTATTTGTTAGCAAGTGTCTCCTTCCGAATGCCCGGGAACATGTCCTTCTAAACTAATGGGGGAAGAGATGAAATATTAAAGCCTCAACAGGTCTTACCTCTATTCCAAGATAATATACAAACAAAAAAACACCTGTAGGCTTGTAATGGTATGTAGTCTTTATCTCACAGTCGCTGGTAAAGGGAAGTAAATTATTTTGGGCGGAAAGGGAGAAAGAGGTTTTCAGTTTTTTAGGATTTAGTGGTGGTAGAGGTGAAAGGAGGTAATAGGTTTTTAGAGTACATGGAATGCTAGAGGTAAAGAGAAGTAAGGGGTTTTAGGTTTTAGGGTTCAGGGACAGATAAAGGTAAAGGGAGGCTAGGGGTGTTTAGGGTTCGTGGGAGAGATTAACCTCTTCCACGCTGGTGACAGAACCGTTCCGTCACGAGCCACGGGTGGGCTGTGCTGGTGACGGAACGGTTCCGTCACAGCCCACTCGCAGCGCCTGCGCGGCGCGAATTCCGCACCTGCGCTAAGCGTTCTGAAGAGCGGGCGGGGCCGTGACGGAACCGTTCCGTCACAAGCACAGCTCACCCGCGAGCCGTGACGGAGCGGTTCCTTCACAAGCACGGAACCGCCGCGCGGCCGCCCCACCCCCTTAGCGCTGCGGCGGAATAGCCGCAGCAGCGAAGGGGTTAATTAAGTCATCGGCAAAGTGGGCAATTGTCCATGGCCCCCGCCTTCCAAGGGGCCCCCTGGGAAAGTGAACTTTTCTCTCTCTGGCTCACCTCTGTCTATTCTGTAGCTGAACCTCTCTTCTTCTCTCTGACTACCTCTACCCTGTCCCTCTTTGCCCAGCGTCACCGTAAGGATTTGCAGGGTCCTGGAAAAGTCATATTTCAACTGTTTATTTGCTTCAATTACCACAACAGTGGATGATAAAAGTTGTCATAAACAGAGGGCCCCAAAATATGTCTTGAAATGAGTCCCATAAATACTTAAGACAATACTAGTTCAGGGGAGAGTAAAGTTAAAGGGGATAAGGTTTTTTTATGGCTGCAGGGGCAGGGGTAGTTAAGGTTTACAGGAAGAGAGAGGTAAAAAGAGATAATTCGTTTTTAGGGTTCAGGTAGTGGTTGAGCTAAAGGAAGGTTTTGGGTTTAGGGCTGAGAAGGGGTAAAGGGAGGTATTTTCTTTATGGGATTTTGTGAATAACCTTCCAAACCAGAAAAAGGGAATTGCTTTTCACAAAATGGGGTTGAAGGGCCACCCCCACCCCAAAAAATCTATATATTTATATATACTAGCTGTACCCTGCCACGCGTTGCTGTGGCTCAGTCTGGTTAAATGGAAGAGAAAGTAAAGAGTAAGTGCACATTTCTATTATGTTTGATTTCACAATGCTTGTGGGTACACAATATGTTTTTGTGACTATTGTCTGTATGTGTCCCTTGTAGTTGTTGCGCAGCAAGAAAATCGATAGGGTCTGTTCGGCCTTTCGATGAAAAACACGCACATACTGTACACGCGCGTATTCGAATCCAATGTTGTGTATATATAAACACGCGCTAATGTTGCAAAGTGAACTAACTCCTCCCTCTCCCTCACCCATTTCCCGGTCTGCCAGCCTGACACAAACTGTCCATCCTAATCTGTGTAGACTATTGTCTCTATGCGTCCTTTCTTAATGTTGCAAAGTGAACCAACTCCTCCCCCCTCCCTCCACCCACTTCCCGGTCTGCCATACTGACACCAGCTGTTCATCCTAATATATGTAAACTATTGTCTCTATGTGTCCATTGTAGTTGTTGCACAGCAACCCAATCAATAGGGTCTGTTCGCCCTTTCGATTAAAAACATGCGCATTGCACACACGCGTCTTCGAATCCAACGTTGTGTATATATAAACCCGCGCTTATTCAAATCCAACGTTGTGTCAAAATTTCAAAGCAATCAGTGAAGAACTTTCGGAGATTTAAGATTTTGAACAAACATTGACATTTTTTTGTGTATGTTCGGGCTTTTGATTTAAAACACACGCGTATTGCACACACGCGTCTTCGAATCCAATATATAAACCTGCGCTCAATCACATCCAACGTTTTGTCAAAATTTCAAAGCAATCAGTGAAGAACTTTCGGAGATTTAAGATTTTGAACAAACGAACATTGACATTTTTATGTGTATGTTCGGGCTTTTGATTAAAAACATGCGCGTATTCGACATGCGCGTATTCTAATCCAATGTTGTGAATATAAAAACACGCGTGTATTCAAATGCAACGTTCTGTCAAAATTTCAAAGCAATCGGTGAAGAATTTTCGGAGATTTGAGATTTTGAACAAACGAACATTGACATTTTTATTTATATAGATTACAATAAAATATATATTACACAGGCACCGGTCACCACTGTGTATTATTAGGTCATAGTCTACATTGGAAGAGCATTTTTTTAACTAATAACATTGGTGTCATTTGCCAAAACTTTCCAAAAAAGTTCCTTCCTTCAAAACTTTGTGGTGATCCATCAATTGGGGCTCAGTAAAGGGGGATGAGGCAAACATTGATTTTCCTTGTTAATTCCCATAGGAAATTTTGGAAAGCAATGCAAATAAAATGGCTGAATGGAATTACACCAAATTTGGCAGAAAGACGTTTACCCAGGACACATGCATTTTGTCATTTGCTGTCAATCTGTTAAGCTGTTTTTGAGAAATTTGCATTTAAAGATGACCATGGGGTAGTCGTGAAGGTGTTAAAAAATAGGTCTATCTGGAGTGTTGGTGTTCTGATATGCTCTAATTGGCAACTTTAAGAGGGAATAATATTGCTGCTTGTATTTGAAGAAAACCAGTGGCCCCTGTTTTAGAAATGTATAAATGGAAGGGTCTTCCAACTGTGACATATGGTATGGGGGATTGGGGTTAATAGAGATATAGGGTTTAGCAAAAGTAGAGGAAAATAGATTTTGCAGACACTTGTTGTAGGTCCACCCCCTTGACTCCTCATTTTTTCCTTGCATCAAGAATTAGCCCTTGAGTATGTCCAGGACCTCATCATGCCACCCCTTTGGCTCTTTGGTATTCAATTTGGACAAACAAGGAAGCAGAGCTTAATGGGGCTGTAGTTCGAGATTGCCTTTTATGTGATAATGGATTGAACATCCCACGGCTACAATAAATAAGAGATATCACTTTGGCTTTGGGATGTTCGTATTTGTTTGAGAAACCAGATACCATCACTAAAACAAGCATTGAAAATGCAACAGGTCTCGCCTTTTGTTAAGTTAAAGGTATTTGCTTTGCAGAGCAAATGACTTTAACTTAATAAAAGGCGAGACCTACTGTATTTTCAATGCGTTGTCCTTCTGGTCTTCCTTTTCCTTTCTCTAATAATCTTTCCATTTCCTTTCTCCTAACTGTTTACTCTGTCACTTGAACTCCACCGACGTCAGACATCCAGATACACGTACGCACTCACATGTACAGGCGTGTACCACACACAAACACGCAGGGTTAAGACAACCACATGGGGAGACCTGAACAGCAACCCGTATCCCACTCGAGCACACACTCCACACACATCGAGCGCACCTTCACACGCAGGGGTCACTGCAGATAGTGCCACAGAGACACATACCTAGACCCACCACTTGGACTGCCCTCCGCAAGGGAAAGACACAATTCATAGACACACCGTCACATGATACATGTGAGCCTCTACAGTGCACATAAGTTCAACTGAGCTGTGCGGGCACAGACCTGGCAAATAGATAACAAGTACAAGCCTGAGAGGCACGCACATCAGGCGTGCTTTAGTGTGATGCTGACGAATTGGACACGTTACACAGAAACAAGTAAATACCAAAACAGGAGACCCCTGCCAACTCCTGCCACACAATCCAACAACACACACACAGATAGCCTGCATACAATCACGCCTACATGCATACATCCCCAAGCCAATATACACCTCCACACACAGACACCTACACTTACAGACCTCTCGCACCCACTCTTAACTCCGGCCAATTACATCGGCGCACACAGAGAGAATATAGATACACAATCAGCCAGCGCAGCGATACCTTCATGCGCCTATATGTATAGATCCCCCTCACAAATACACACCTCCACAGACAGACGCCTACACTACAGACCTCTGGCACCCACTCCACACCGGCCAAGCAAATGTACGCACACAAACCACCCAGCCACAAGCCCAGTTAGACATCCACGCGCACACACGTCAAACAGCCCCCTCGCCCTAAACAGGCAGGCGATCGAAATCGCACATCCAGACCGTGCCCGAAGCACAAAACGGTAGCAACTGTCCGCGTCCCTAGACCACAACAACTGATTAACATAGCCATCACTCAAATTACTTTCATATTTTATTATACTATTTCACCACTAATACTTTATGGGTCCTGGAGTAGCGTGCTACCCACCAAAAAAGCACTTCGTCAGGGGTAGTAGGTGCTACATAAATGCAATTACAATAAAATACATAACATATTTTCTGTGTGGGAACAAGGCATATTATAGATTGCCTGATCACTGGTATGGATCTTGTTATTTAGGTCTTGTCTTTCCTAAAATTTTCCATGTAGATAGAGAACTAATGGAATTCATGAGATAGGTAAACCTTTAAGTCGTAGAAGCAGAGAAAGTGTGATATAAATGATAGGTGATGTTTTTGGAGCATTGATACCAGCAGTGGGTATATCCTTTAACGAAAACAGAATTCGACAATTGTCAACGATAGTAGATCGTTTGTCAACAGATACCGCAGGAGGATTTCTAATTGTAAATACAGAAATGGTTGCTATGAGAGCTATGGTGATGCAAAATCATCGACTTGCTCTTGACATAATTTTGGCAAAAGAAGGAGGAGTCTGTGGAATTTTGAAGGTACAACATTGTTGTACATACATTCCAGATAAAAGTAAAAACATTAAAAGATATATTACAAATCTTACAGAGTTGCATAAAGAAATGGAACCACTGAAGGTTGACAGTGTTCTTGAGAAACTTGGTAGAAGTTTTTCAGCAGTTAGAAATTGGTTTTATGAAATAGGTAGATCCATAATAGGAAAAGTACTAATTCCTGTAACATTAATAATAGTAGTATTATTGATTTTAAGATTAGGTTGTAAACTTAGAAAAAGGACAAATCTTAAAAGGCCTATAAAGAAAGCATTTCAAGAAAGACAAGAAAGAGAACGTGAAAAGGGTGACATTGAAATGGAAGAGTTCAAAGAGAAGCTTTATCAAGATAGAAAAAAACTAGAAGAAACTAGAGTATAACTCATACTAATTTAAAGAATTTGAAACATGTTGAGATAAAATTAACATCATTTTGGGTGTTAAGGGGGGAGTTAATGGAGCGAGAGTGAAAACAAAACTTTTTGTATACCCCTCATTACATTTCTTCCCCATAACAGTAATATATACTAATTGTGTGGTTTTGAAATTAACCAACCTAGAATAAAATGCACACACACGAATACACGTGGGATACTAATTTGCTTGTGTTGCAGATTATAATATACTAATTATTTGAATTAGTTTTACTTACGCAGTATGAAAATGTCATAATCTAAAGTAAAACCCATGCATATAAGCTTTTATATGTCTTATTGTGGCAGAAATTATGGAGAATGGTAAGTAAACCATGCTTCTTTGTAGCTAAAATTCTAGGTAATAATGAACAGGGTTACCTTAGAATGGGGAGAGGTAAATAGAAGGACTATACTTCAAAATCAGATGTTTATTTGTGTTTGTTTCTGTAATAATTCCCATAAAGGCCCATGAGGCCTACATAAAAATAGAGGTTTTTGAGACTCCGAGATTGTGATGGGGATCTTGGGTGGGGGGACGGCTGAAATTGGTAGCGCTCCAGTCTACCCTACATAAGGAGCCACATTGAAAGCACATGTAAGATTCCTACACCGGAGAGAGTGTTAATTGTGGACCCCTCCTGAGGCGGAAGCCGGGAGGTAGTTAGCGTGTACCTAGCTGACTGTTAATTCTCCTGTTTTACCTAGCTGACAAAAAGCGCTGTTTGCAGAGTTTTACTCGTGTATTTTGCGCCAACTTTTTAAAATTTGTAAATACTTGACTTCTCCTCCCCACACCTCCCTGAGCACTCACCATTATTTTTGGCTGCTCCTTTCCCCTCGTTGGCAGCTCGGACGGGCACAGCCGATCTTAGGGCTGAGTCCTGATTGGATACTGTCGAGGGCAGACATCTTGGGTGGGGGGACGGCTGAAATTGGTAGCGCTCCAGTCTACCCTACATAAGGAAGCACGGCATGCCTCCGCGCAGCGGACGCGCGCGGATCAGCGCCGGAGTCACGCCTGAGTCCAGCCCGTCTGCGCCCGTCCGCGCTGAGGACGGGCTGGAGAACGGTCCAGGGGCCTTACAGGATACTCAGGTGACCAACCTATCCAAACGGGACATTGTTGCCCTAAACAATCACCCATATAATAGATGCACTCATTCCCTGACTGTAGATAATTGGGTGGGTCCTATCTGTTGCCATACATGTAAAAAGACACTAGTGCCATATCGCACTGCCATCAAGGAAGTAAGCCCAAATAACCTTAGATGTGGTCTAATTAATGCACGATCAATGGTCAAGAACTCCGCACACTTATTTGTTCTCATCACGGAAAACGATTTGGATTGCCTTTTCATTACGGAAACCTGGCTCCGTGAATGGTCTAACCCTGACATAGTCCACACCCTCCCCTTGGGCTTTTCTATATGCAGACAAGATCGCATTGAACAGCGCGGAGGCGGACTGGCTATCATTCACAGAGACACCCTAAAGTGCACTATGAAAGAACCACCAAATATACGAGGTGCTGAGAGCCTAAGCTTCTGCATACAAGTCCTAGACAACTTTGCTTTCGCAGGGATACTGATATATCACCCTCCTGGACATCCCTCCCAGTTTCTTGAAAACGTGGGGGAAGTGCTTGGCGATCTGACTCTCAGATACGCTAATTTTACCCTGTTGGGAGATCTCAATCTCCATCTTGACGACTCTACTGACGGCCAAGCGTCAAGCTTTAAAGAAATCTTACAGGTTATAGGACTTAAACTCCAAACGCTTGAGGCCACACACAACGCAGGGCATACCCTTGACTGCATATGTTCGAATCTAACCAACATACTGGTAAACCCCCCTAAGCCCCAAATCTGGACAGATCACTACTTCATTGACTTTTCCATCCCTTTAAAGGGAACCAAATTAAATACTAAGGTGGCGGTAAAAAAAGTAGCTAACCTCCCCTGTTGGGGAAAGATTTTGGAACACCCTGACTTTGACAAATGGACCAAAGACAGCAAACCCTTTTTATCAGGGGATACGCTTGAAGATAATCAAAAATTTGAGGAATGGATGGCCAACATTGGCAATAAGATTAGGAACGCAGGGTCTAAAGGCACCCTGAACAAAAAAAGACAGTCTGCCCCATGGTTTTCCGATAAACTTAAAGAGCATCTAGTCGGAGTTAGACACCTGGAACGAAAATGGCGCCGGACGTATGCGAACGAAGCAAAAGAGGACTATAAAAATGCCAGGAGACTCTATCATTCTATGAATAAAAACGCAAAGAAAACCTACTTTACCTCCTGCATTGAAGCATCCAAAAACAAACATAAGGACATCTTTAAAATAGTCAATAGCTTCAACAAACCCAAAGCTCTATCACGAGAAATTCCACCGTCCCAGACCCTGTGCAATGTGCAACGACATCGCAAACTACTTTGCCCAAAAAATCGATACCCTGACGAAAGACTTCGGACAACCAGTCCTAAAAAACTTTGAGGCAGAGCCTGGCACTAATCCAGCTCATCATTGGGGGACAAAGTTCAGCTATATTACGCTGGAAGAATCCCACCAAAGGATATTGGCCACCAAATCGGGTTCCCCGTTTGACCCCTGTCCTCCAACACTTCTGAGAACGATAATACACGAGGTCAACCCTGGCATTAATTCTATTATTAATGCGTCCCTGCAAACAGGGGATATTCCTTCTCAATGGAAACTGGCCGCAGTCAGACCACTACAGAAAAAAGTAATACCTGACCCCACGACACTGTCTAACCTGCGCCCCATCTCCCTCCTCCCCGCAATATGCAAAATCACCGAATCCCTTGTCAACAAACAACTGATGGCCCATATAGAAAACAACAACTTATTGCACCCGTGCCAAGCCGGTTTCAGGGCTCACCACTCCACTGAGTCAGCGCTACTATCATCAGCAGAAACCATTCGAGCTGCCTTGGATCAGGGAAAAATGGCTGTCCTGATCCTATTAGACCTCTCTGCGGCTTTCGACACGGTGTCACATGCTATCCTGTTACACCGCCTGACCAAAGCTGGCATAGCAGGAACCGTGTTCAAATGGCTCAAGAACTATTTGGAGCAGAGACGACAGGTTGTCATGCTAGGCAACTTCATTTCTGAGGAGAAGCTCCTGACATCTGGGGTGCCGCAGGGCTCAAGCCTGAGCCCTACCCTTTTTAACCTTTATATGGTACCCTTACTGGAACTTATCTCCACCTTTAACATCAGTACTATTGCCTACGCTGATGACACCCAACTCGTGTTGACCCTTGACAAAAATCAAACTGACACTGAACAAACTCTGAAAGAGTGCTTAACAGCAACCTTTGAGTGGATGACCCAAAATCATCTAAAATGTAACTCAGCCAAAACTGAGATTGTTCCTTTTGGCCTAAATAACTGTTTCTCCCCAAAGGACTGGTGGCCGGAAATGGTGGAAGCCCCCCCCAAGACAACTAATTCCGTTCGAAACCTGGGCATTAAGTTCGACAATACCCTCTCTTTCAGTCTACAAGCCAAAGAAGTAGCTGGGACTTGTTTCAGAACCATCAAAAGCCTTAGGAAATTCTTTGATTTCCTTCCCCTAAGTGCCAGGCGGACAGTGGCTGTAGCGCTTATAACGTCCAGACTGGACTATTGCAACAGTCTGTACGCAGGGCTGAATAAATCGGCCCTGCACAGACTGCAAATGGTCCAGCATGCAGCAGCCAGGCTTGTACTGAAACTACCCAGAAGGTCTTCAGCATCGGCAGCACTAGATGCACTGCACTGGCTCCCGGTGCATAAACGCATCCTCTTTAAAGTACTCACCATCACCTACAGAGCCTATCACAACTTAGGCCCGCTGTACTTGAGGAAGTACTTTCAAGCATATCAGCCGAAACGAACCCTCAGGTCATCCACCACTAACCAACTTCAAGTCCCTAGATTCAGGTTAACGACCAAAGGAGGAAAATCTCTTGCAGTCATCGGAGCAAAGGCCTGGAACAACCTCCCCTTGTCTCTACGCCGTAACACAACAGAACTTAGTTTCAGGAAAAACCTAAAAACCTGGATCTACTCCCTCTCAGAATCAGACTTTAAAGCATTGCTATGATCCTCTCCCTGCACGCTCACTAAACTTTCATTACCTCTCATCTCTATCAACCATCATGGAATCGCAGCGCCAAGATACTCCTTGGAGTGGTAGCGCGCTATATAAGAACCCAATCACATCACATCACACATGGTCTACGCATGCGTGACTACGCTCGAGGGAAGTGCAAGCAGCTTGTGCCTGTACAGCGTGAGTCAAGGTGGACGGACCTGAGTTTGAGTAGGATGCCACAATCCTGCATGTCCGCATCGTGAGCATGGGAAACTAGTCTGAACTAACAAGTTAATGGACAAAAATTAAAAAAAGCTGTTAAGGACAATTGAGACTTTATTAAAACGATGACTTGGCGGAAATATGGACAATGAGGAGATGAGGTTATGCTCATCCACCCCCTTAATTCGACCAATGAGAATAAGCGAGGACCCTAAAAGTTATGAATATTAGATAGATAAGTTAGGGTGACAGGGTATAAAAGAGGACGTTTGGAAGTAAGAACAAAGCTTGCTTTTGATTTTATTTTCACACCACAAGATGCTGTCGGACTGACAAACTTTTCCTATGGTGCAAAGACTTTGAATTTTTCTTGATTTTAACTTTTGATGAGTACGGAGTCTAGATGGGAGGTGAACATCAAGAAAGAATAGAGAGGTGTTTTTTGGGAATGATGCTGTCCTTGCTTTGATGTCCGTGTCCTGAAATCTTGGTAATATTACTTTGACTTATTTCTCTGAATTGTCATGCTAATAAATATAAATGTTTGAATTAAATTTCTCTTTCTCTCTAGGTTATTGAATGTTTAGATGATTATTAAAATAAAGCAAATGAAGTAAGGTCATGCTAAGAGATTAAATCTCTAAATAAAAATTAAATAAGTGGAGAATTAAGCTGGTCTTAACTTTTATTAGCACATTCATATTCATATTCATAAGCTTTTATTCGATTACCACTTGTTTATAATCATAAAAAGTACACAATTTAAAAACAAACAAATAAACAATAAACATAAATTTAAAAATTAAAAAAAAATACATGAATGTCATATTTACAGCGAAAGATTCATATCCAGTTATAAGTTCTGGCGTATTTTAATAGTAGCTTTTAGAAAGGTGACTATGGACTTCGCAACATATGGCGAGTCCAAACACTGCAAAAAAAGAAATGCAGGGTGACATAGTCTGTGACCTGAGGCTTGAAGAAGTGGGAGGATCCAGGATTTTCGTGGTGATTTGTAATATTTACAAAAGAAGATAATATGGATTGTTGTTTGTAAAGAGAATCCATCACATGGACAGGTCATGAGAGTGCGAGACCAGTTTTGAACTTCGGGAAAGGAAACTAAACGGAAAAAGGTATTGAAACGAAATCTTGTCAGAAGATATTTCTCGTGATTGGACAGATAGTAGGTCAGATAAGGTTGCATACCTTTGACAGTTTGTGTTGCACAAATTTGACTATTCGAAGTTTTTGTGATCTCCGCCTGATTGCGCAACTCTCTCAAGTGGACCAAGCACATCTTCTTTAACTGTTTTCTAGAGATGTCTTCGATGCTAGGAGGGTCGTCAAAATAAGAATTACAGCCAAGGTCGTTAAAAAAGTTCCGTATATAGACCAGCCAAGGGATCTTGTGCCAATTAGTTAAAGCTATACAGTCCGTAATCAAAGATCGTGTCAGATGGCACTCAGGTTTGGACCATATACGTTGCCACAGTAAAATTGGTTGGGAGCGAATCGTGTCTATAATGTATTCCATGCCAAGCTCGTTGTGAGAAGCATAGTTCGGGGCGCTTTGCGGTAGGGCCAGCAGGTATTTGATGAAACCATTCTCTGTTACCTGTAAGGGATCTATATGGCCATACCCCCACATGCCTGCTCCATAAGTAGCCACACTATGGCATTTAGCATAGTAAATTTTCAGGAGTTCGGGTGGAGCTGGTTTCCCCAACTTTCTTGAGAAAGAGACCAGAGCCGATGTTGCACGCTGGAAAAGGAGGTTTCTACTGGCCGTAGCTTGTCGCCAGTTCAAAGAATCATCCACGAGGATGCCCAAATATGGATAGACAGAGGTTTTTTCCAGTCTTGTATTGTCCACCAATATTGGTTTGGGGTTTTTGACCCTGGGGCCAATATGCATGGTAAAAGTCTTTTTTATGTTAATTTCCAGGCCAAGTGAACCCATAAAGCTACTGTATTTATTGACTTGTTTTTGAAGTTGGTTTAGTGTTCGGGCCAGGATGACTGAATCATCTGCGTATAGCAGTGTCGGTATTGGACAATGGATTATCTGGGGTAGATCCTGGCTGCCTTCCAGCATGGCCTGCTCTAGTCCATTGGTGTAAAGGTTGAACAGGAAGGGAGCCAGTACACAGCCTTGTCTTACTGCTTTTGTTATTGAGAAGGAGCGAGACAGCTCACCATTGATGCCAAATCTGACGCACCCTGTGGCATCGGAGTAGAGTTCCCGGAGGAAGGCTATTAGAGGTGGATCCACACCGAGGTCGCTAAGTATTGTCCAAAGTTTTCCATGTTGGACGCAATCAAATGCCACACTAAGGTCGACATATACGAGGAAGATGTTACCTCCTTTTGCGCCAACATATTTTCCAGTCAGAAGGGCGAGGTTCAGGGCCTGTTCCATGGTCCCAAGACCCTTGTGGAAGCCATATTGCAGGTCGGTCATGATGTTATTTTCCTGGGCCCAAGATTGTAAACGGTCCAGGAGCGCTCGACCTGCAATTTTACCCATGGAGTCCAGAAGGGAAATTGGCCTGTAACAGGCCGGGTCGTTACGATCGCCCTTTTTAAAAATAGGGAGCAGGATTGATGTTGACCATGACTGTAGTAGCCCAGCAGACGTTACTGCTGCCAAAACCTGAGTGATTATTGGTGACCATAGTTCTGTATTGTGGAGAAAAATGTCCATTGGAACTCCGTCAGGACCAGGAGCTTTGCCTGGTTTCGACGCCTTAAGTGCTTTGGTGACTTCCATATGGTGAAAATGGATGTTTATCGGATAGATGTTATTCTTCGATATATAGGGTTCACGGTGGTCTGTTCCTGTGGGGGTTGTGGAGAGTGACCGAAGATTTTTGAAAAGTGCATGACCCAATCTTCTGCCGTAACTACGACATCTAGATGCTGCCCCTTTGCACTGTCGGCCAAAAAGGGGGACCTGATAACTTGCCAGAATAGAGCACTGTCCTTACTTTGGCAGCTGTCGTGGAGTTGTGCCCAAAGATCTCTCTTGATTTTTTTTTTACGGTCCCGTCTGGCTAAATTATAGAGTTTCCTTAGATTGGAGATTTCCTCTGGGTTCCTTGTGAGTCTATGCAGGGCTTCTTTTAAACTTGAGAGGGCCTTTCGGCAGGCTGTGTCAAACCACCTCATAATGGAGGGCTTATTGAACCTTGGTTTGCCAGAAAGTTCTTTACCAATTATCTTCAGAATATTCTGGAAACTATTGACGATTGACTGAGGAGTAGTATCTGGAGATGGACAGTCAAGTACCCAAGGTTTAGATTTTTCAAGGACCCTCTCTGTTACTTCCACCGGGTCAACCTTGGCCCATTTGACTGTATAGCCGTTCAGTTTGTTCATGGTTAATGCATTTTGCTTTAAGTGGCTCGAAATAAAAGGATGTGGCTTAACCATTTTTGGATTAATTCTTACACTGATCGGAAAATGATCACTACTAGCATCTGTCCCGGTAGAGAAATTGGTTACTTGTCCATTAAGTGTTTGGGAGGACGGAATAAAGTCTATAATGGTTAGGAAGCCTCTTCCATGGAAAGTTGGAGAGAAATCTTTCTGTGGCTCCACTAGATCGTTTGCAAAGTCCAGATCTAGGGAGAATATGATCTCGTTTAATTTATTTCCACAGGTTGAGTGGACAAAATGGGGCAGAGGACTGCCATGTTCGTCTTGTAAACCGCAGTTTCCGCTTTTGTAGTTGGAACATAATGGGAGATTGAAATCGCCGCCCCAAATTAGGTATACTAAGTTAGGATTAAAATCGTTTTGCAGGGATGCTAAAAAAGTGGCAATTTCGGCTAAGGGTGTCAGACAATCCATTGTAGTTGAATTGTTATATTAGTTAATTAGAATATAGATACAATCTTTTGTAAAATGTATTTGCAGGATTTGATAGGTCGGGAATTCTTTTAACATCCTAATGGATAGAGGAGGGAGAGTGTTGGCAACATAAACCACAAGACCCCCTTCTGGTCTACCCAAAGCTCCCTGAATTGCTGGGGTATGAAAGGTTTGATAGCCGGCTAGATGGTTTGGAGTAATAGACCATGTTTCCTGAAGGCAGAGTATCTGGTGTTCACTCACTGTTTCAAGCCATGACTCTAGTGTCAGCTTGGAACGCAGTCCTGCGACATTCCAATATATTATAGAGAAATTCAAGTTGTTAGGGTCAGAAGGTAGATGGGTAACAGAGGGTTTAGGTGGAAAACGCTCTGTTAGGAACGTGGTAGATTTAATGATATTATTCGAATCGTTAGACTAGTGGAAACTTGTGTCGATGATATCCATGGGGGTTACCAGAACTTTGGTCATTGTTTCATTTAAAGTGACGTTGCGGGATTCTACAGTAATCCCAGACTGGGAATTTATATTAATGGACGAGATTTGATTTACTTGTCCCTGGGGTTTGACTGGGTATGACTGTAATCCTGAGTTTAGTGGAGCGGCCGTAATATGTACGGCCTCGGTCTTAGTTCTTATGGGCCTTAACGGTCAATCCACCATCTCTAGGAAGTCATACCGATTTCTAGTTGGAAGACCCTGCCAGCCCTCCAGTGGATAGTGGGGTCTGCCTTGCCAGGGCTGGTTATGCCAATCTCTATTTCTGTTTCTGTTCCCATAGCTATAGCTATATCCCACCTGGTTCCATTGATCTTCCTGGGGGTGCTGCCAGTTCGAAATAGGTATATATTGGTGTGTGTTCAGTGGCGGATAGAAGAAGGAAAGATGTTGGGCGTCTATTCCGCCTTTTTTCCCCAGGGATGGCCATGAGCAGATGTGGTCCACGGTACTTGGGTCCCTGCAAGTTACTATAATGCAGTCACCGTGGATCGACTTGTGTTCATCGCCTATCCATATTGCTCTGCGGACTGTGGAGATCCCGCCTGAATGGTATGTTTCTAGTGGTCTGTTTATACTTAACCACTGCAGGACCTTATTCTTGAGTGACCAAGCGGTTTCAACCATACCTTCGGTTAATTCGGGAACGCCTGTGAGGATAACCGTATATGGGGTTGCCTCCGGTGGGAGGTGCACTGGGCGCCTAGATCTTGGTGCCTTTTTGGGTACCATTAGGGGTTGTGTGACCATCGGTTTAGAAGGTGTGATAGGCGGTTTATTGTTTGTAGCTTGATTTATGGTTGTATCCACTGTTCTGTTTACAGGTTTTACTGTTTTTACAGAACCTGTTCCGGGTATAAGCTGAGGCAAATCAGTAGGTGTTTTAGCCTTTTGTACACTTGGCACTGGATATTGCTGCTTTGGTAATGGAACAGTATGCTTTGATTTTAGAGGGGGTGGAATAGTCGAAAGAGACTGCTTGGTTACTACGGCAGGTTGTGGTTGTTGGGAAACTTTTGAGGGGTGGGTAGAGTTTCCCTTCCCTTGACTAACTAAGTGTAAACTCTTCGCACTAGGATGAGTTTGTGATAGAATTGCTATTTGAGCTTCCAGATTCCTTATACTGATTTGTATAGGTTTTAGGTGCTGGGAAAAAAGCTCTTTGATTGTAGTTAGTATTTGCGATGTGGTTTTACAAGTTTTGCATGGGTTGTCTATATCCTCGATGAGAATAGCAGGTGGTATAGAGTTATTTTCAGTAGGAATAATTATACTTGACTGTGTGGGCTGTAGGGGTCGATCCCTCCCAGATTCCCTCCCGAGTTCCATGGGGGTAACAGGGATTGCTGCGTTATCGCATGGGTTGGTGTTTCCTCGTTTGGGGATGGCTCCTTCCCTCGCTCCCCGAAGCTGCTTATCTATAGTTGATTCCAATCTGTCGTGTGTTTGACAGGCTTCTAGGTCCGGAGTGACCTCTAAATCGTCTGATAGAAGAGAGTCAGACTCTGATTGGGTTACTGATAGATCAACTGAGCATGGTACTGTATGGATGTCTGCAACAGTCACAGATGAGGGGAGGATAGACGTAATAGGGGCTTGTTGGATAGGAGATGCCGCAGTTGCTAAAAGGCCCATAGAAGAGCGTTTTGCTTTGATAAGGTCCAGAGAAACTCTGCGTTCCAAAAGGGAAAAACTATGTTCGATTGCCTCGTTGGTCCGTGAGATAAATTGATCTATGGGTCCAGTAATCTGGGCTACAGCCAGTGCGGGTTTGGTTTTACTTCTGGTTCTTCCAGGCATGATGGATAGGTGCGAAATCCTATGTATGGAAACGTGTCGGGTTTAACAGTAAGGAACAAGGGGGGTGGCCCGGTCCGGTCTCTACCGGTCACTAACGGGCAACAACGGGCCCGCCCTTGGCCCGGGCTTCGCCCGGCGTCCCGCGAGACGGGTCTGATGGCAGATTTAAGCGCCGCCTGGCGCTTCTCCGTGAGGCGGAACACCGCAAGGGCCACTGGACCTTGAAGTCCGCCCCTCGCCCGTCTCCTCTCGGCGGCCCCTGCTGCAGGTGACAGGTGAGCAGTCGGGCGGCGGGAGACAGGCGGGCGGGTCCGCTGATGTTTTTCTGAAGGGAGCACAGAGCACAAGGCTCAATGATACTGGATACAGCAGGCACGTAGCAGTCGTGGTCAGTTGTGATTCCCCCACTCGATGGGGCTGATGGCAGATTTAAGCGCCGCCTGGCGCTTCTCCGTAAGGCGGAACACCGCAAGGGCCACTGGACCTTGAAGTCCGCCCCTTGCCCGTCTCCTCTCGGCGGCCCCTGCTCCAGGTGACAGGTGAGCAGTCGGGCGGCAGGAGACAGGCGGGCGGGTCCGCTGATGTTTTTCCGAAGGGAGCACAGAGTACAAGGCTCAATGATACTGGATACAGCAGGCACGTAGCAGTCGTGGTCAGTGGTGATTCCCCCACTCGATGGGGCTGATGACAGATTTAAGCGCCGCCTGGCGCTTCTCCGTGAGGCGGAACACCGCAAGGGCCACTGGACCTTGAAGTCCGCCCCTCGCCCGTCTCCTCTCGGCGGCCCCTGCTCCAGGTGACAGGTGAGCAGTCAGGCGGCGGGAGACAGGCGGGCGGGTCCGCTGATGTTTTTCCGAAGGGAGCACAGAGTACAAGGCTCAATGATACTGGATACAGCAGGCACGTAGCAGTCGTGGTCAGTGGTGATTCCCCCACTCGATGGGGCTGATGGCAGATTTAAGCGCCGCCTGGCGCTTCTCAGTGAGGCGGAACACCGCAAGGGCCACTGGACCATGAAGTCCGCTCCTCGCCCCCGTCTCCTCTCGGCGGCCCCTGCTCCAGGTGACAGGTGAGCAGTCGGGCGGCGGGAGACAGGCGGGCGGGTCGGCTGATGTTTTTCCGAAGGGAGCACAGAGTACAAGGCTCAATGATACTGGATACAGCAGGCACGTAGCAGTCGTGGTCAGTGGTGATTCCCCCACTCGATGGGGCGTATGGCAGATTTAAGCGCCGCCTGGCGCTCCTCCGTGAGGCGGAACACCGCAAGGGCCACTGGACCTTGAAGTCCCCCCCTCGCCCATCTCCTCTCGGCGGCCCCTGCTCCAGGTGACAGGTGAGCAGTCGGGCGGCGGGAGACAGGCGGGCGGGTCCGCTGATGTTTTTCCGAAGGGAGCACAGAGTACAAGGCTCAATGATACTGGATACAGCAGGCACGTAGCAGTCGTGGTCAGTGGTGATTCCCCATTCATAGACCAAATGGTGGGGTGTTTTATGTTTCTTAAGAATAAAACTATGGCAATTTTGACAAACTGCAGATGTTTATAGTGTACAAAAGTTTTAGTATGAAATAAGACACTCCGCTAGAATCCAGCAGCTCTCCTCTAGTCTTCACTTATCCTGGGAGCAGGGTAAATGTGTGTGTGTAAATGACTTGCGGTGTTATGGGCCCCACTGACGAGTAATGTGTGAAGAGCTCCTAGGAAGTGTGGTGATGATTTGCAGGTTTTGTTTAGAGCAGCGCTGGAGCATCACAAACTCCTCTTTCCCAATGGTCGGCCACCATTTAGCCTAAATGGTGACGCTGGCCAATGGGAAAGAGGGGCGGGGTTTAAAGCCTGCTAGTAAATCTCACTCAATCTCACTAGATCTTGCCAGCGAGGCTGCGCATGTGCAGCCATCGCAGTCTTTGACCTAAAAAGATAACTCCTGGGTACAGGACTGCTTCTTTAAGCACAGGCAGGCTAGAAGGGCGTCAGTAGAAGTGGTGAAACCATGTGTAAGAGATTATTGTTTGGCTCAGAACACAGCTGGGATTGCCCCATATTCACTTTGTGTGCAGAATATGTATGAATGTACGTTATTAACTCTTTTCACACTAGGGAAGAAACATTGTTTGTTATGCTTCCCACCATGGCAATATTCCTTAGATGATATTTGTAGTTGCCTGTGTGACAAACAATACAATTCAGACCTTACTGCACTTTGTCTTTATTTGTAATTATTACCTTCCTTATGCTAGGAGATATGTATTGCCCTTGTTGAGAAGGTATACATTTGTAAAGCAGCTCTGCTTTTTTTTTACAGCAACTCAATGATTATGATACTTGTTATTCAGTTGGTTGCTTTTTAAGAAGAATCATGTGATTGAGGAAGGCAATGTTATTATAATTCATGGCTGCCCAACCCAAACTGCACTTTATGTTCCAGCCCTCATAATCCTTTGAGTAACTCATTTGTTGTAATATTGTATTTTGTATCTCTTCCTTGAAGTTTTAAACAAGGTTTTTACATCTTGGCATGTAGTTTAAATGTTTATATATATAGTTTCTTTTTTAAATTTTGTATTTTGTTACATGCCTGTCATGATCGTATTCGGAATAATTGAATAAAGATTATTGATGAAGATTACGAAATGGGACAAGTCAGTCCTGATTGGTTGCCACAACCTGAACAATATGTTATGACAGCCATCACATACCTCTGGGGCGTTGTCCCTGTGTCCTGAAAATAAAGCAAGAAAATACATAAAGGGGCAGCATAAGTACACCCTAACCTCAATATGAATGTGTGGGGTATGTGATGTGGGTATTCCAAAAAAAATCCCCCTTTGATTGGCTGGCCACAGCATGAACAACATGTTGTGGCAAACATTACAGGACTCAAGATCATGGTACCCATTGAAAATGCATTGTAGTGAAAAATTTGATGAGGGATTTGATGAACCATGTTTGAGAGAAAACATTTCTCATAGAGGTTATGGAAGATTCTGTATAAGATAAAAGGAGAGAACATTTGCCATACATTCACACAATCTTCTTCAGCCATGTGAGAATAAAGTCTGACATTCTGAGTAAAATGTACGTCCAACACAAGCATAAGCCTGTCAGTTGATTCCTGTCAGTGTCCTACTGGAGGCTGCTACAGGGTTCTTATGAACAACTAGAACACTAATATTATATATTTTTGACATTGTGACATACCTGAAGCCATCCTGATGGATTCAAGTCTATAGAACTTAAAGCATTTCCTTTAGAAATTAACAAAATGAGGGAGTCCATTTTGTCATTGCCATTATGGTTAGTTCCCTAAGAGCTAAAACGAGGAAGGGCGTGACTTGGCCGAGCACCAAGATAGCCACTTGACCTTGAAGCTCCCGAGCAGCCGTCGACTTTTAAAACACCATATACTGCGAAATGTACATATTGCCATGTTAGGCGAGTAATGGTGTAAAATGGAATTTCTGTTATTGTAATATTCACAGGAAATAACAGCTTCTGCCTAAAAATGCTGTTGTCTCCTCTTACTACTTTCCTCTCTATGCCAAATTGTATATGTTTGGGTACAGGCTTGTGCCCCCCTCTATGGAAATGTTGAAGGTATCTCTTCAGAACATTCGTTGTTGAAAGTAAAAATTGGACCTCTGTCCGGCTGGACAAGTCATTATTCAATATAGCTTCCATTGTGTCTATATTTATTCTGTGCTATTATTTCTCTTGTGCATGGGACCACTGTGTCTTTCTTAAACATCTTGATAATGGGCCATGGTGGGGAGTGCCCATAATGAGAAGTAGCAGAGCCTCCTCTTTGATCGGACTGGGACTAGTGCTCTGCCTGGGCCGAGGGGCGCTGTAGAGGGATATTGCACTGCACGACTGGCAATGAATGTCTTTCACTCCATCTGCTGTGGAGAGCCCCACTTCCTGCTGGTGTAATCTGCGAGAATTATTGAAAACTCACATAATGAGGGCTAATTAGACGACTGCATGCTGGTGATAACCTGGGCTGTTCGCTGCTTCTGAGGCATAGCACACATTTTCACAGTCTTGCCATACTCTCCTACTTAGCTACTCCTGTTGCCACGCTGCCAGTGAGTCTAGGTGGACCTATAGATTCTTTTCAGAGGGCTTGAGATCTGGGGACTTGAAGCCGTTGGTGGTGACGCATTGCCACGTGCTACCCCCATTTCCTACATTGCAACACTGCTTTACCACACAATGGGTCACAGTGATATAAAACAGCTCCAGCTCTCTTTTGATGCAGCCAAAACCCCTCGATGTGAGGAGAATGACAACGTGCCTGGAGCAGGCCCACCGCTTTAGCTGCGGCTATAATGACGGAATTTTGAGCTGGGTTTAAATCAATTGATGCACGGTTCGAAACATTGATGACCAGCCTGGGGAAAATGCATCGCTGCATCGAACAACATGGAAGCCGCATAGATGCCACTGAGCAGCGATTGTCAGACCTAGAGGACACCCAGCCTGCTACCATTAAGAGACTTGAATGAGTTGAACGTCTCCTTAATGCGGTTGCATCCACGGTGGAGGATTTGGAGGCACAATGCGCTGGAATAATATTTGTAGAGCAAGTGTGGCAGGTAAACAGACATAATATCGATTCCAAAATATCGATTGGACAAAATATCGAGTAAAAAATATAGACTGGACAAAATATAGACTAGACAAAATATAGACAACAAAAATATCGAGTATTATCGACTAGAATAGCCAAAATATCGAATCAAAAATATAGACTAGACATAATATAGACTAGATAAAATATAGACAACAAAAATATCGAAAATAAGGTAAGTTATTAATATTTAATAATATTTGTGTAATATAAATCTGTAGCGGGTTGTGGGTTTATAGGGGAATAGGGTGGGAAGTAATTTAATTATAAATAATTAATCATGTAATTTATTTCTAATTGTTAAATAACTATTAATTGGTAATTAATTAAAAAAGATTAATTGATAAATAAATAATTTTAAGTAAATAATTATCTGTAGCCGGTTGTGGGTTTATAGGGGAATAGGGTGGGAAGTAATTTAATTATAAATAATTAATTATGTAAATTTAATCTAATTGTTAATTAAATAATAATTGGTAATTAATTAAAATATAATTGGTAATTACATAATAATTGGTAATTAATTAAAATATAATTGGTAATTAATTAAAAATAAATAATTGATGAATAATTAATTTTTAGTAATTTATTTTCTGTAGCGGGTTGTGTGTTTATAGGGGAATAGGGTGGGAAGTAATTTAATTTTCATTAAATAATTATGCAAATTAATTATATTTTGTAATTAATTATTAATTGGTAAATAATTAAAATATAATTGGTAATTAATTTAAAATAATTAATTGGGAATAGTAATTTTCACCCCTACGCTATCCAATGCTTTCCCTACTGTTGCACCCACTGGAGTTGGAATAGTAATTTTTACCCCTACGCTATCCAACGCTTTCCCTACTGTTGCACCCACTGGAGTGGGAATAGTAATTTTTACCCCTACGCTATCCAACGCTTTCCCTACTGTAGCACCCACTGGAGTGGGAATAGTAATTTTTACCCCTACGCTATCCAACGCTTTCCCTACTGTAGCACCCACTGGAGTGGGAATAGTAATTTTTACCCCTACGCTATCCAATGCTTTCCATACTGTAGCACCCACTGGAGTGGAAATAGTAATTTTTACCCCTACGCTATCCAACTCTTTCCCTATTGTAGCACCCACTGGAGTGGGAATAGTAATTTTTACCCCTACGCTATCCAGCGCTTTCCCTACTGTTGCACTCTTTGGAGTGGGAATAGTAATTTTTACCCCTACGCTATCCAACGCTTTCCCGACTGTTGCACCCACTGGAGTGGGAATAGAAATTTTTACCCCTACGTAGGTATGGGCGAATTTTGCGAATCTCGCGTTCGCGAATTTTGCGGATTTGCGAACTCGCAATCCGCAAAATCCGCGAATTCCCGCAAATTTGCGGATTTTTTTTTTATGTTCGCACGGGTTTCTGCAAGTTCGCGAGGGTTTTGTACAATTTCGCAAATTGCGAAATTGTACAAAACGCGTGCGAACTTGCAGAAACCCGTGCGAACACAATGTGCCCCTTGTGTGAATAAAAGGTCAGAGAAAGATCAGGTCAGCAGATGAAGAGAAAGAAGCTCCTGGTCACAGGAACAGCACGGGTATTGCGCTCGTGAAAGTCAAGGATGCAAAGGCCTCTATCCAGCATCACAGCTGATTTTCCACAGTAGATTTGGGAAGAAGGCACACCTGTCCAGCCTCGACGACGCTCACGATTGTTTTTGGGCTAATGAATGAGTCACTGAATCCAGCATCACAGCTGATTTTCCATGGTAGATTTGGGAAGAAGGCACACCTGTCCAGCCTCGTCGACGCTCCTGATTGTTTTTGGGCTAATGAATGAGTCAATGAATTCGAGCATCAACTAGTTCGAGCGACCATGTGTGTGTTACTATGCAATCGCCGCGAAGGGCGCAGGGGTCCCTTGAATGAGCTGCAGACCTGTGCAAAGCCATGCAACTATTTTACAATGGCGCCAGCAAGCTGCCAGCGCCGTTGTAAAATAGTTACAAAGTTAGCTTGCACAGGAAGCACTTAGATAAAATAAAGCAGCACCTGCTTCGTTTTATCAAGTGGTTCCTGTGCAAGCTAACTTTGTAACTATTTTACAACGGCGCTAGCAGCTTGCTGGCGCCATTGTAAAATAGTTGCATGAGTGGGGGTTCAACTTTTGAACCCGTTACGTTCGCGGATTTTTTTTTGCGGATTTTGCGGGAAATCCGCAAAATTCGCAGATTGCGGATTTCCCAAAAATCCGCGAAATCCTCGAGCGTAACGGATTTCCCGCTCACACCTACCCCTACGCTATCCAACACTTTCCCTACTGTTGCACCCACTGGAGTGGGAATAGTAAATTTTACCCCTACGCTATCCAACGCTTTCCCTACTCTTGTACCCACTGAAGTGGGAATAGTAATTTTTACCCCTACGCTATCCAACGATCTCTTTAATGTAGCACCCACTGGAGTGGTTACATTAAATTTAAACCTTTTGCTATTCTACGGTAAATATATTCTATATGTTTTATTAATAACATGTATATATATATATATATGTATTATTATTATTAATTTTTAAAGTTACATTAATTATGTAATAATGTTACATTTATTTAATAATTTTAACAATGTTTATATTAAATATATGTAATATTTTAATAGTTTTAACTTATTTTAAAGACATAAAAAAATCGATATTTTGACAGTCTATATTTTTAACACTCGATATTTTAAACTCGATATTTTTGTACTTACCTTAGTGAAGATAGAAAGTCGATATTATGTCCCTCGATATTTTGTCATCGATATTATGGGAACTGGATATTTTGGTAGTAGATATTATTTCAGTGATCCGTGTGGCAGAATCCACTAATACTGGCTCCATGAATACATATGTTAAGCGGCTCCTTGCGGCTCTGATTTGTAGGGAGGTGTTTTCTTTGACACTCACATTGGAGTGAGCACACAGATCAATTGAGCACAGACCGGCACTTGTCACACCTCTGCGAATGATAATCACCAAGCTCCTCAACTACTATGCCCGGAACACAGCTCTCCGACTTGTTCGTGACAAGGGAACAGTCTAGCAATATTCTTATTGGCTGTACTAAGTTTCATCGAGAACAATAAGCTCAATGGGGGTCTCGATTGGACTTTGCCTCCCCCCTAGGAGTTCTCCTGCATTTCGAATTAGTGGTTTATTTGTTGGGTAATGATGGAATTTACTGGACATAGTTTAATTATTATCCGATGTGGGTGGGTGGAGGATGGACCTTTGGGTTATTAAATGTTGTGAATTCTGATGTTAATTTTTACTTCTGTCCCCTATTCTGTTGCTCCTTGTTCTCTGTTGGAAAACTTAAAGAAAAAAAAGGAAGCTAAAATGAGGACAGTCAGGTGGCAGCGTAGGCACAAGTTACCATGGAAGGCAGGAAGAAGAGTTCAGGGATCATACACACAGACAACAGATGGAAAAGGCAGGGGTCAGGGTGAGTAAGCTCACCACGGTGGGTAGGTCTGCATTGGCAGTGACAGCACAATGGACCACAGAGGGCTCGATTGTGATTGCAGGGGCATACACATGGAGAATGAAGGGCTGGTGTAGTGAGCTAACCACAAAGGGCAGGCTGGCATGGGCAGTGGCAGCACAGCAGACCACTAAAAGGCAATTGAGATTGGGCAAGTTACGCAGATGGAGAATGGAGGGCTAGTGGGAGGGGTGGAAGGAGGTCTACTAACTGACAGAAAAGAGCAGGGCGGCATGGGCATAGACTGCAAACTGTCTATTCCCGGCATTCAGGCATTGGCAACACCTTGGCTCACAGATGGAGGGGGAGGGAGGCAGAATCACTCTCTTGGAGAAGAAGGGGAGGGAGTAGTTGCAGTAAGCTGAATATGGAGTGGAGACGGGAGGGGGAAGGAGCACATAGTTGGACACCAGTGGGCTGTGAGGAGGGAGGCAGTAGCAACAGGCTGAATATGTAGGGCAGACCAGCATAGGCAGGGGAGGAGCAATGGACCACAGAGGGCAGGAGGCAGGGGGAAGCTGCACACACAAGGAACATAGAGATAAGGGCTCAGGGGCAGCAAGCTGACCAAAGAGGGCAGGTTGGCAAGGGCACACAATGGACCACAGATGCAGGAGGGAGTGGTGGGGATGCACACACAGAATGTAGGGAATGCTGAGGTGGGGCAGGGGCAGTAAGCTGATCACAGATGGCAGGGGCAACAAGCTGACCATGAAGAGAATGCGAGAGAGGGCAGGGGCATGCAGACAGAGAATGGAGGGCAGACAGGAAGGGTGCCAAGGGAAGGACAGCCTGCTGATTTTTCAGGGAAGGCCAGCAGGGGCAGCCAACAGACCACAAGGGGCAGCAAGAGGGGCTGGCAGGGGCACATAGATGAAGAACAGAGGGATGGATGAAATGAGAGAGGCATGGACAGCAAGCTGACCACAGAGAGAAGGATGCTGTTGGTAGGCAACCCACAGGGAGTGAGCCTGGCCGATCTCCAACTATGAATTGCTGGAGGCCATGGTCAGTAGGGGCATTGGCTAAACATGATAAAAAGAACAAATGTTGAAAATATTTTATAGGTAGGTATAGTAATGTGATCTTCCCTTTCATTAGGAAAATAACAGAAATTACCAGAAAAAATAGGATAAAGTGAAGCTATATTTAAATTTTGAAATGACACTTTAGCACTTCAGAAGTTCTGGTAAATGGGACTATGTGTACCTCAATGAATAACTTTCAATATGAGAATCGTATAGCAAGCATTGGATGATGTCATCAGTGATGTCATCAATGTCATTTGAGTTGTCATCAGCGATGCCATTTAACATGGTATAAGTGATTTAATATACCAGGTCATAAAAGTGCATGGCACAGACACAAGTTATAGTTAGTTCAATTAAGTATAACTGATGAATATCAGTGTTTTTTGGGTTTATAAATTCAACACCTTCTTATAACATTACTTTAACCTTTGTTTTTTTTCAGGGATTTACTGGGTTGAATTTAATCTTTTAATGAAATGGAAGATCATGTTACCATATCTAACTATAAAGTTTCTTCAATTTTTCTTAGTGAGGATATGTATATGTGAAGTTCTTCATGTATATGTATGTACATATATATATATATATATATTCACTGAAAAAAAGGTTACAGGGACGTTATAGTTAGGCTGACATTTCACTCATACAAAACCAGAGAAATTTAGCAGTTATAGTTTGCTAAGCTAACTATAACTTGCACCCTTGCAATGCACTGCTTATGACCTCACATATTACAACACTCAGGACATGGTCAATGACATTACTGATAACATCACTGATTACATCTCAAATTACATCACTGAAGACACCATCGGGTGACTGTGAGTAACTGAATATGTTGAAGGCAGTATACATGAGTGTTGGAGTATATAAGTGACTCTATGTGTGAGTGAGTGATTGTGAGAGTGGCTGTATAGGTGAGCGTGTGCTTGTGTCAGTGACTGTATAGGGGAGTACGTTTGTGTTAGTATCTGTAAGAATAAGTTAGTTGATGTGTGTATAACTGTATAGGTGAGTAAGTAGCTGTGTAATTGGTTCTGTGGGTGAGTGTCTGACAGTGTGTGAGTGGCTGTATGGGTATATGAGTGGATATGTTAGCGGCTGTATTAGTGAGTGAGCGGGTGTATGAGTGGCTGTATGGGTGAATGAGTGGATGTGTGTATAGACCTATGAATCAGTGAGTGGGTATGTATGTACTGGTATGGGTATGTCAATGGGTTCGAGAATGAGTGTTACAAATGGAGTGGGTGCATAAATGGTTACATGGGGTGTGAGTGGCAGCATCAGAAATTCTGTGGATGATGTCATGAGTGATGTAATCAGTAGTGTCATTTGAGATTTCATCAGTGATGTCACTGACCATGTCATGAGTGATGTATATGTGAGGTCATAAGCAGTGCAATGTGGGGGCGCGAGTTACAGTTAGCTCAGCTAACTATAGCTGCTGAATTTATCTGGATTTGTAGGAGTGAAATGTCAGCCTAAGTCTAAAGTCCCTGTAACCTTTGTTTTTTCAGTGAATTTCTAAGGTATTTGTTTATTCTATTTCCTAACTATAATGTCCCTGTAACCTTTTATTTTTCAGTGAATTTCTAAGGATCTTTGAATGCTAATTGTTAACTATAACGTTCCTGTATCCTTTGTTTTTTTTCAATTTCTAAGTTTAAAAAAAGTTGTATTTCTTAATTGTCATGTTCATTTTTTGTAAGTGAACCTGAAAGAGTTTCATACTTTCTTTCTATAATTGTATGTGGAACTCATTTTTTGATTTCCTATGTCATTATTAGAAAATACATTAATAACTGGTGCAAGGGTGCCTGTATTGGTGCTAGGCAGCACATTGTGCGCCAGTGCTGGGAAAAGACAGGAATGTGCCGTAAAATGTTAAGTATGGCACATGCCTGCCCTTTATGTTTCAGAAAGAGCAGTGTTGCCCATTACAACAAGGTGATTGCTGTGCTGCGCAATACATAGAGAAGTGTGACCCTGAGTTTTAGAATTTTGACTAGGCTTCTGTCCTCAGTTAACCTTCTGCTCGGTGCCTCAGTGCCAAGCAGAGAGACCAAGTTGTCCGATGTCTCAGCTTTGTTCTAGGTTTTCACTTTCTAACTGTAGTGTAGTCGGGGTCACTTGGAATGATGTGTTTTACAGCTGCGCCAGTTTTCGCATAAGTAAGAATTTGCTTAATTTGTCACATAATACATCATCTGATGCATAATCTGCAGAATTTAACAAGAAATAGTTTCTAGCTCAAAGTAATACCAAAGGACTGTCAAGTAAAGTCAAGAGGTATGTTTATTATGACCTTAG
The DNA here is from genome assembly GCF_964263255.1 of Lissotriton vulgaris. Classification (NCBI taxonomy): domain Eukaryota; kingdom Metazoa; phylum Chordata; class Amphibia; order Caudata; family Salamandridae; genus Lissotriton; species Lissotriton vulgaris. The sequence continues at coordinate 845,869,017 of NC_141697.1, forward strand.
TCATTTAAACAGGTGCAAGAGGCAGTAACAAAAAAATAAAATATTCACATCAAGACATTTAAAATATTATAACATTAAAATTAGTCCAATATAAGTTAAAACTCTTACACGCACTTTTTCCTTTGCCGACAACCATAAAATTGCATTTAAATTAGCATTCTGCATTTATGAATAAAACCCATTCAACTCCCTTCTGCAAGACTAATTTCATTAAATTAAAATACTTTAGAATCTACATATTATTCCCGGTTTCTTAGATCACTCAGTACTGCTTTTATGCATTTCCCAAGAGCAATCGCAATATCGATGGTGGGGATTTCAGTTAATAAGTTAGCTGCCTGCGCTCTAGAGCTTGTAGCATATTTTAGGAACACGGGTCGTAACCACCGTTTCCGCTGTTCCAGTAATGACAGGCAATCAAGAAGGATGTGTACCAGGTCTCCTTTGCACCCCAAATTACACTTACAGCACCCATTTTGATCTAGCAATTTCATTTTCAGATCTTTATTTGTTAACAATGGGTTTATACAAACCCGCAGCCTTAGGATCTCCTGCCTGAGGCCGCGGTTGGGTAGGATGTCTAAGTAAGGGAACCAATTTTCATTTATCCAAGCGCCCATCATATGTGTTATTGATTTCTTTTTCGCTAAATATTCCATATCGGTCCTTCTCGATATTTCCTTCCCCTTTAATTCCAACTCACTCCTAGTACAGAGGAGTTGATGTGTTTCCTGGTTCACCTCTACCTTTAATCTTTTACAGATTTGGGTAACTCTTTCACTACACATTTTTGCCCATTTTAGATTACTCGATAGGATTTCCTTCTTGCACCATTGTGCTACTTTTTGTCCCTCTGGGTCTTCCAGTCCTTTCCAAAGTCTGAGTATTGCCATTTGAGTTAGTATCTCCCAGGACTTTGTGCCTATTTCCCTTCTTATGGCTTGCACCATAGCAGATTGTGGGAGAGAGAGGAGTCCTTTGAGGCATTTCCCCTCCACCAAGTCCCAGGCTCCCTTACCGCTCCAATAAAGGATTTCTGCCCCGTACAGAACTTGGGGGGGTATCATTGCCTCAAAGGCCCTTAGCATTGGTCGGTGTGACATCTCTCCATAATCCCTATTAAACATTTTTAAGCCGCATATCGATGTGTGTGCTTTGGCTTTTTGTGTATCCAAATGCGTATCCCATTTTAGTCTCTTGTCAAACCATATACCTAGGTAGCGATACTCATTAACCGTCTCCAGTTTAAGCTCACCTAGGTACCAGTTAAATCTGCTTATTTTTTTCCCAAAGCAAAGGACTTTAGTTTTATCTAGGTTGACAGTTAAAGATTTACTAACACAGTATGCGTTAAAGGCATTAAGCTTTCTTTGGAGGCCTATCTCTGTCTGGTCTACTATAACCAAATCGTCAGGATATAATAGGCAGGACACCTTGTTTCCGTCCACTCTAGGGCTTGCGCTACCCTCGACCTCTAGATGGGCCGGGAGGTCTGACAGGAATATAGAAAATAACTGAGGCGCTAACACGCAACCCTGTCTTAAACCGTTGTCTATGGGTATTTTTTGCGTTAAAGAGCCCACCGTATCCTTGATGACTTGCGCCCAGTTCTCATTGTGTAATTCCTTTATTATTGACAGAAGGTCACTGGGAATATTTACTTTCAATAGTGTTTCCCATAGGCATGCACGATCAACTGATTCAAATGCTGCTCGGAAGTCAACGAAACAACAGCATAACTTGCCATTTTGTTCCGTTGACTTCTTCGCCATCGCCCACAGTGCAAAACCATGGTCTATTGTGGAGTGTCCTTCCCTGAATCCTCCCTGTTCTATAGGGACGATCTGGAGCTCTTTTACCCATTTGTTAATTTGATTCAGTACAATTTTAGAAAAAACTTTCTCTCCTATATCTAGGAGGTTAATCAGGCGATAGTTTTGTGGTGCCTCCTTGCTTCCTTTCTTATGGATGGGCCTAATTATTGCACCCTTCCAGTTAGGTGGCATTTTGCCTTCTGTTAATATTATACTAAACATCTGTGCAAAAAATCTTGCCCACCAATTTACGTCTAACTTTAATATTATTGCTGGAATATTGTCGGGACCTGCTGCACGGGTTAGTTTCAGCTCTCTTATTGTATCTTCAACTTGTTTTACGTTAAATTTAGCTTTAAGGTCTGCTGATATTTCCTGCCATTTATGTGTCGCTACCTGGGTTATAGGGGCTCTTGCCCCATACAATTCCCTAATATACTTCTCCCATGCGGCCTCACTAACTGCACATTTTAGTTCCCCATCAGAAGGGCTAAAGGCTGCCTTTACCAATTTCCAAAATTGTCTGAGGTTTTTTTCCTCAATCGCTTCCAACAGATTTGACCAACATTTCTCTTTAAATGACCTTTTAGCGTCATTTGCCATTTTTTTATAATCTCTTTTTAATCGGATTATGTGGTCCTGTCTCTCCTGGATGAAGTTCTTTTTTTGTCTTCTTTGTGCTGCCCGAATCTCCCGTTTTTTGGATTGGCACTCCGCTGAAAACCATTTTACTCTACTGGGTGGTTACCCACTAAAATTTTTGACCCTTTTCAGTTCTATTCTTAAACACCGGACTACTTCCTCTAATTTTCCTATGAACCAGTTCAAGGTTTTATTCTCTAGATTTTCCGGCTCAATTTTAATTTGCATAGCTGCCAGTTTTGCCTGATGTTCCTCCGTGAGTCGTGTCGTCACACGTCTGGGGTACTCAACCTCCTGGGGGATCACTTTATCTCTGGGTAAGCTTCTTCCCCCCTGTATTGTTAGGTGTAGAAGGTTATGGTCACTAATCTCTATTTTGTTCCAACTTAAATTCCCGTACTTGGGGGAAGTTTGTAAAAACATGTAATCAATTGGGCAGTTCTGAGAGCCTATTTTAAAGGTTTTCCCTGCTGGGCAGTCATACTTCATTCTTCCATTCAAGCATTGAAAGCCCCTGCCTCCTAGGAAATGTACCAGATCTGATTCCTGTTTCGATATCTCCCCTACTGGGAAGCTTGCTGGGTTTATTCCAAACACCTCTAACATTTCTCTGTTCCAAGTATCTGCCTTTTTTGGGTTTAGTTTATGATTAAAATCCCCCAATATTATCACAGTATCCAATACGTATTTTTCTACTACAAAATCTACATCTTCTTTAAACAGCTTCATCTCATTCTCGTACTCTACACCATTATCCCACTGCATGTATACATTCATTACAGTCAACATTTTATACTTCTTTTCCACTGTCAATAATTCTATTCTGCTAGTCAGAACCCATTTACATTTCATTTTTATCGGTGTTACTTCTCTGAGCACTTTTGTTGAAACCAATGTCATTAATCCCCCCCGACGGGCGACCAAAGTTCTTTTTCTTAGCCGGGCGGTTTAGTTGTAGGTATCCTTCATTGATCGGGGTTTCGTCGCATGTCCAGGTCTCTTGAAGGCAGGCAATGTCCACTTTATTTACTATGTCCTTTATAGTTTCTCTCTTTTTCTCATTGCCTAGCCCATTCACATTCCATGTTAGGAGACCTAGACTTTGCGACACCCCCTCATCCTATTCTACCTCACTCATGCCACCTTCTTCTCCCTCAGCCTCCGTATGAATCTCGTTTAGATCGAACCTTGGGCTACTACATTGTGACCAATTACCCCATGGGTCTTCATTTCCTGTATTGTCTATTTCTATGTTCAGACAGCTTTGGTTTCCTTCCTCATCTTTATATAATTTCACCTGTCTTCTCCCTAAACCTGCATGATACTTTAAGAAGGTATTGTCAGTGGGGGCTTTTACTTCCCTCTCCGGAATTATCCTTATTCCCAGGTGGTTTATCTCGCTGGTGGCTTTTAGGATTGCCATTTTTACCATGACTGAGTGTAATGACACTTTTGTTATTTCTTTACCATTTCTGGTCTCAACGAAACCAATTTTCAGAAGATCGCTTGTACTGATCCCACATAGGCTACTACATTCTGCGAAGACTTTCAAAATCTGTGCTCTATTCAGGAGATTGCTTTTCCTATTCGTACTCCTATTCGTACTTCCCCTTTTCCCCGACTGCATGTGGTCCAAATACACCCATATATTTTTCTCTCTCTCTTGTGCTTTTTTGGGAGTTTCATATTGGTGCTGTCTAGCCTTTGTTCTCTCTGTCCGCAGCCCATTGTTTCCCGTTCTTGGAATTACCTGGTCTTGTGGGCTTTCGATTCTATGACCCCTATTTGGTTGTCCTGAGGCTATTCTTACTTTCTGTTTCGTAATACAGGGTGTTAATGGTTTCTCTTTTGTGACCTTTGTTCTCCAGTTTTTTCTTGGGTTTATCGGGGTCGTTCTTAGGTTATACTCCCCTTGCCTTGGTCTATTTGGTACGTATATCGGGGCTGATGCGTTTAGGTCTGCCTGTGCCTCCCTCCCTGCTTTCCTCGCTTTTCTCTTTACTTTTGAGGTTTGCTCTCGCTTCTTTCTAACCCTACTCTTAAGGGGGGCCACTGTATACACCCCGCGCCTTTTTATCAGCATTTGGCGTCTGGAGATATATACATTTTCTGATGCTTCCACAGAGTCCTTTGTTAGCTTTTGGGTTATTGATTGTGGGGATCCTGCTGGGCTTCCCGCGGATGCCTCAACCAGTTCAATCTCTACACTTTCATCAGTCGGTTGTTCAGTGACTGTTGGGCTTAGCATCCTTGGCATTTGGTTCTTTATCCCCGCTAGTTCCTCTTCGATCTTTTTTAGGTACGATTTCTGAGCTTTCAGCACTCCATTATTTGAGAGAGTTACTTCAAGGATTCCTTGTAGTGTCTTTTGTAACATCAGTATCAGTTCCACCATTGAGGAAGTGGGTGTTACGGAACACTCCGGATCCTGTGTGTGTTGTCTTTCTGGGTTTGTATGATGAACTGTTCTTGTGGGTTCTTGCTGTGGAAGAGAATTTTGGGTGCCTTGTTGTTGTGGGGAGGAATGGGCTGGCTCACCGCCCCAAATAAGGCTCTGGCTCTGTATTTCATTTCCCCTTGGTTCCTCATTTCCCAGTGACTATAATGAGAATAGTTTTGGGGATGATGAGAGACGGGGAGCTGAGATGTGGATATTTTGGCTCTGGAGCGTCAGGTTTATTAATACAGAATCCTCCTTTCCTGCTTCTTTATCGGGATTCACCACTGCTGCTCCTATCTTTCCTTCTCCCTCCGCGCCATGTTCTTCCATATCTTCCTCGGGGTCCAGACTTATTACTGGCTCTATAGATTTGTAGTGTTTCCCTACAAAATCCTTTATAGCTTTGTAAGTTAGCGTATTGTCTTTCTGTTTGGGGTTTGTTTGAACACAGTCCCTTTTAGCCTGTTTGGCATTTTTAATTGCCCTTTTAACTTTTCTTTTCTTGCGTCGCCCTTTATTATTCTCCGTAATTGAGGCATGACTTTCTTGGCTCTCTTCCAATGATATTGAGCCCTCTAATATTTTACTCTTCTCTGGGCTATCTTCTTTACGCTGGATTTGCCCTTTTTTCGGTCCCATTTCTTGGTTTGGTTGCCTAATGTGTAGTGCAGCTATTTGTAGTTTCGTGTGGTCGTTTCTTAATTTTAAAAGTTTAAAAAGGAATAACTGTAACTTTACACTTACCTCTGTTGTGCCTTATACCCACCGGCTTGCCTACCTGCCGCCCCTGTTGTCCTCTCTTGCGATATCTTCTGGCTTTTTCCTCGCCTTGTTCTCCTTGTACTGTTTCCTCTCTCGTTTTGGTTCCAGAGTTTAACAGTTTTCACTGGACTCCCCCCCCCCTTACAGCGGTGCCTCTGTTGATTTCTTAGGTCTTCCTATTCTCCAGACTGGGCACCCTGTCTACTTGTGCTTCCGTGGGGGTTGGGGGCCGCTAAACGGTCGGTCGGCACACACGAGTGCTGAGTTCTGTGTTTACTGCACAGCCAGGGGTAACTGGTACCCGGTTACCGGCTTACTACGGCGTCCTGGGGTGCTCTCCCAAACTGCACCCTGCACTGCCCCACACCCCGCTCTGCTCGTCCTGGGTGCAGGGTACTGTTTTTCACACCCGCTAATGGCTTCCAATTTGCTTACAGTTTGCTTCTCGTCGTTTACTACGGCGCACCGTCGGTCCGCAGTCCTACTCCGCCCCCCTCCCTGTACTACGCGTTAGACACGTGCCGCGTGGCTAGGGGGGCTGGAGCGGCGGAAAGGAGTATCTAAGCTCACCGGTGATGGCTTGTTAGCACTATCAGTGTCCTTGTTTGGCGTCCTCTTCCAGGCGAGCCGGCACTTTCCTCCTGCGCTCTACAGTCCGCTTGGTCCGTGGTCCGTGATCCGCGATCCGCGATCAACTGATTAGGTCTGGCAGGGCAAGGCTAGGCAGGGCTAGGCGACAACAGAGAGGTCTCAAGAAACTGCATTCAAAGTAATACCAAAGGACTGGTTTCCACCTAGTCCGTACATATTACTCAGTAGCATATTTTTATCTGTTTCTATCAACTTACTCGAGTTCGCATCATCATAGCCATTTCTGTGATGGTTTCGTAATCTGCATTATTGCAAGACCTTTACATCGACTTACCTTTATTTCAAGGGACTTAATAACTGGGCAGAAATGTTATATCAAAGTTGGCAGCTGACCCTTTTGTGCATGTGGAATGAACCCTACCCGCTATTAGAGGAAAAAATATGATGGATGAGTTTCGGAAATACAGGGAGAGGGCTCAGGGTCTATACCAGGAGCAAAAACAGGAGCAAATGTTACTGCGAGGAAGTGAGCTTGTCTATAAAATATGCAATTGAGATATCTGGGGCCATGGGACAATTGTACCTCTTGGAAATAGCGGCATGAGAAGAAGAGAGGGTAGGTTGGAGTGCAGCAACTTCATATACATCTATATTCCCCTTTGTATTAGAATAAGATTTGTTTTGTTATGGTACATTTTAGTTATCTTCATTGAATGTAATGCTCAGGTGAATCTTCCTTTACCTTGCAGAGTGCTATAAATGAGATGAACCTATTACTTTAGCACAGCCTAAATCATGCTGAGGTCATTTTAATACCCAGCTTAGGCAAAACTGGCAGTCGCACAATACATTTTCTCTTTAGCTCCTGTCCAACTGGAAAGCAGCTGAGTCTTTTCTCTGCTCTTATCAGATTTTTGATGTTTTCAACAATTACTCCAGTCACATGGTCAGACCACCATTTCCTTGCTTTCCAACATAAAACAACGCAAAGCAAAACATCTAAAACAAATGTTATGTTATGTTATGTTATGTTAACCTTTTGTTGAAGCGCAAACAGCTGCCCCAGCAACGGAGCGTCCCGGCGCTGACCTAACCAGTACCTGAGGAGTGGGTGGGATAGCCAACAGAAGACTAGATGACAGAAAAGAGATGGGTTTTGAGTTCCTTTCGAAAGGCAGTCAGATTGGTTTGGGTGCGGATGTGTAGAGGCAGGGAGTTCCAAAGTCTTGCCCCTAAGACTTTGAAGGAACGTCCACCCGTTCTACAGAGCTTAGTTCATGTACATGCTCATGTTCATGTTCATGTTCATGTACATGCATCCACCTATCAACTGTGGCAAAAACGCAATTTTGAACAATTTGAAACACAACAAAAATCCAATACAGATCTAGACATAATAACTTCAGTTCAAGGACTATTTGAGTGGCTAAAGAAAGCTTTTGATATCCTAATACCACTTAGAACAACGCAAAAAAAACAAGTGCCCTAGATAAATACAGAGCTGAAAGTGATTAAACAGCTAGTTAGAAAGGTGGAACATGCCTGGCTCAAAACAAACACCCATCAGGACAAACTTTACCTACAGAAACTTAACAGATAATACAAGTCAGCAATCAAAATAGCTAGGAAAAGATACTATTCACACAGAATTCCAAATGGCAAATGTGCTAATAAATAATTCAATAAAATTCTTACAGAATTTTGGAAACAAATTGCCTAGAAGTAGCTCATCCCAATACTCAATATTTCGCAAACTGGCAAATCATTAAACAAGCAGAGCAGATACCTTGGACTCTTATTTTAAACAACGAAAAACCACCAGCACCGAGCCTTTTCAAAAACAACCTTCCAATTGTAGGATAACACGGCCGCTTAATTCCTTCCAACAAATAACACACAATAAATTTATGAACATGGTCAAAAAAAGCAGCCCTGGGGGGCGTGGCCAGGATGGCGGCGCGGTAGGACGTGTTTCGTGTCCCCTCCGGCCCCAGGCCCTACATAGCGCAGTTTGGTGAGACCCCCGGAGCTCTTGTGGGGCATTTGGTGGTCGGAGTGACCCTCCGTGGCAGTGGCCGGCAGAGCCGATCGCCCGACATCGAGGAGATCCGCCTGCGGAACACCCGATCAGGCGGCTGTACCGGACCCGAGGAGAGTGGTGTGAGGCAGTGGCCGCGGCGCACCGGAGACGTGGGGAGAGGAGCAGCGAGCACCAGTGCTCCCCGCCGGACCCTGAGGGGAGGCACTGCGGACCGTACCTGGCGAGGAAGGAGAGCCAGTCGGTGCCGGACTTCGGGACCACGGCGGGGGCAGAGCCTCATGCCCGGAGAGCCTGGAGCAGTGGAGCGGCCATCCAACTAATTTAGGCCGGGGTCTGAGGCCTAGTGGGAAGACCGCCGGAGCGGATTTCCGAGCCCCCTGCGGCGGCGCAAGGCACCGGGGAGCGCCGGACAGTTGGTAGTGCGGAAGGAGGCACACGGCGCGACCTGGACGAGGTCTTTGGGTCGGCGGCAGCTGGGAAGGTGCATTGTTGCCGGGGCACTGCTCGGAGCGGAGCACTCGAACCCTGGCACGTCCTACTTGGGGGCTCGGCAGCCAGGTGGAGGAGCTTGGAGGAAGGGGGAGAGACCGTCGGAGCGGATCTCCGAGCCCCCTGCACCGGCGCAGGCAGCAGAGGGCACCGGACAATCAGCAGTGCAGAAGGAGGCACACGGCGCGACCCCGGACGAGCACTCTGGGTCGGCGGCAGCTGGGAGGGTGAGTCACTGCGGGTGCACTGCTCGGAGCGGAGCGATCTGACCCCTGGCACATCCTACTTGGGGATCTAGTAGCCTGGCAGAGGAGCTTGGACGGAGGGGGAGCCTCTCGGTGCCTGTGGGGCGGCCCCCCGCTCTGACTGGCGCGGAGTGTCTGTGGGCCTCAATGCTTCTGTGGAGGTGATTGCTTTTGGGCCTAGCGCGAAGGCGCCGACTCGGGCCCTCGTGGAGCCCTGGTCTGGGGGCAGCAGAGCGGACTTTAGGGTGCCTCCCAGGAAGACACGTGGGGCCGCGATGGCTACGGTGGTACGCAAGGGAAAGACAGTGAAGGACCAACCGAAGAACACCCAGCAGCCGGCGTCACCCGGCCCAAGCGCATCTCCTAGGCCCTCAGATGATGAAGCACCGGCCACTAAAGCCTTCATGGCGGACCTTTTTAAGTCCATAAAGGAGGATATCTCAGATCTCCGAGCACAACTCACATCTGATCTTCGGGAAGTAAGGAGAGATGTGGACGCGGTGGGGGAAAGGGTGGCCACTTTGGAGGACCATGACCTCAGCATGGCGAATGATGTTCACCAGCTGCAGCAGGACGTTTTGAGGCTCACCGAACAGAACCTAGACCTGCAATCCCATGCGGAGGATTTAGAGAATCGCTCACGAAGGAACAACATTCGCATTCGGGCGGTGCCGCAGGGCGGAGAGGCGGGAGACCTCCGTGAGTACGTGCAGGACCTCTTCATCCAGCTTCTGGGGGACGAGGATGTACGTGAGATTAGAATGGACCGGGCTCACCGGGTGGGCTTGCCAAGGAGGGGAGGTGGACCACCCCCAGACATCCTGGTGTGTGTCCACGACTTTCAGCTCAAGGAGAGGATCCTCAGGAAGGCGAGGGACACCACTGACTTCCAGTTCCGTGGGCACCGGCCACAGCTCTTCCAGGACTTGGCGGCAACGACCCTTCAGAAGCGGCGGGAATTCAGGCCTGTCACGGCGTTCCTTCAGCAGCGTAGCATTCCTTACTCGTGGGGCCACCCTTTCCGCATAGTGTTTCGCTTGAACAATAAGCTTGAACAAATTCGCTCGCTGCAGGTGGCCAAGGACTTGCTAGGCATTGAGGAAGAGACACCAACATCGAGGGCCGGCAGCCCGTCCCTTAGACGGCGACATCGATCTTCCTCTTGGCATCGAGTGGGGCAGGCGGCGCATCGCGGGCGGCCTGATCGGGCTACCAGCCTACAAGCGATGGGAGACGCAGTGGCCTCCGTCGCCTCTGCAACGTTGACATCCTCTCAGCAGAGCTCTGGGGCGGCATAGCGGCCGAATAAGGGCCTGGAGGTTCCGGAGGGGCACACGTTCATTCATCGGTCCATGGGGCAGCAGGAACTTTGAGAGAAGACCCCCGGGACCGCGGCCTTGGAGGACCCACCCGAGGTCTTTCACCCCCCTCCCAGAGACTGTCTGGTGCGCTGCACTGTTCTGGGAGTCTTCGTTGAGACTGTAACGTATTATTGTTTTTGTTTGACATGGGGTTTGGGGATTGGGTGGGGGGCTGTGGGGAGTTGTATGTGGCTGCCTCCGCCAAGGGAGGAATTGAGGGGTGTTGGTCGGGGGGGGGAAGGGGCTGGGGGGGTTCCATGGTGGTGGTGATGTGAGTGTTGAGTGGGGTGCTTGGTCAAGGGGTGATTTGGTAAGGCGGGGGAGGGGGGAGGGGATTTGCGATGCCAGTTAGCGTAGGGACATGGAACGTAAAAGGGCTTAACTCACCGCAGAAGCGTCAAAAAGTGTGGAAGTATCTGGTGGACCATCAGCTGGATGTGGTGGGCCTCCAGGAGACCCATCTAGCACGGAAGGATGAAATGCGCCTTAGGCATAGGGCTTACCCGATCATTTACAAGGCCTCTGCATCCACAAAACACCGAGGGGTGGCTCTCCTCTTCCGTGCGGCGCTACACTTCCAGCCAGTGGAGGTACGGGCTGACAGGGACGGCCGGTGGTTGATGGTGAAGGGGTTGGTTCAGGGTCGCTTGTGTACCTTTGTTGTGTTGTATCTTCCTAATGCAGGCCAGAATAAGTTCCTACAGGCGCTGTTGCAGAGGGTGGGGGAATTCGCTGAGGGATGCCTGTTTCTTCTGGGTGATTTTAATTTGGTATGGGACAAGGTTGTGGATAGCTCTAGGACTCACAGGGCTGCTGCGGGGGTGTTCTCGGCAGCGACACAAGGGCTGCTGGGGGAACTGGGCCTTGCTGATAGCTGGAGGTTCTTTCATCCAACTTCTCGGGATTACACGTTCTTTTCACATGTGCATCAGTCCTACTCCAGACTAGACTATGTTTTCATCAGTCAGGCACTTAAGGGGGATATCCAAGATGCTGCCATTCTCCCACTCTCGGTCTCCGACCATAGCTTGTTAGTGCTCACCCTCCGTTGGTCGCCATCTGGCGATGGGCTGCGGAAGTGGTATTTCCCTGCCTCGTGGTCAGGGATGAAGCTTCCAGCCGGGCACTCCGGGAGGCCATTCGGGAGTTTATTGCCCTCAATCCCATATCGGATACGTCGGTAGCCAATACCTGGGACGCACTTAAGGCGTCAGTCAGGGGTACCTGCCTAGCACTTAATGCCAAGCTTAATAAGCTGCGGAGGAAAGATCGGGAGGAATTGGAAGCCGAACTGTCTAGGCTGGAGCGGGAGCACAAGCTTAATCCATCCAGGGCGACCTTGCGTCCGCTGACGGCGATTCGGGGGAAGTTGAGGGCCCACTATAATAACAGGGCAGAACTCACAATGCTGCGACTGGGACGACACTCCTACTCCTCTGGGAATAAAGTGGGGAGACACCTGGCACGTCAGCTGCGGGAGAAGAGGGAGAGGGAATACATCGGAGGAGTGATGGACGAAGCAGGCGTACTACAACATAGGGACGAGGAGAAGGCGAATATCTTTGGCCGCTTTTATGCGGACCTTTACGCAGGGGACGGACTAGACGCGGAAGCACAGCGGGAATACTTGCAGCAGCTGCCACTTCCTCAGGTATCACAGCAGTGGAATGAGCTGCTGGAGGCCCCGATCACCAGGGAAGAGGTCCTTCAAGTCATCAAGGACCTGAAATTGCACAAGGCGCCCGGTCCGGATGGCTACACGGCCATCTTCTTCAAGTCGTATGCTTCCGACCTCTGCGATTTTCTGGTGGCCCTGTTTAATGACATGGCCACTTCTGGCTCGTCAGCTGGTACTCTGGCGGAAGCAGTGGTCACGGTTCTGCCCAAACCAGGGAAGGACCCTGCCCAATGTGCTTCCTATCGCCCCATAGCGCTTCTAAACTTAGACTCTAAATTGTATTCAGCGATCCTGGCCCGTAGGTTGCAAGACCTGATGCCTGCGCTTATTCACCCAGACCAGTCCGGCTTTATTAAGGGGCGCCAAACCCATGATAACACGCGGAGGGTGGTGCATCTCATTGAAAAGGCCGACAGGTTTCGTATCCCAGCGGTCCTTGTGGGGCTGGACGCCGAAAAGGCCTTCGACCGGGTGGATTGGGGCTTTCTATTTGCCACTATGTCGACGTTTGGCTTTTCGGACAGGTTTATCACTATGGTGAAGGCCAATTATAGCAACCCCAGGTCGCGAGTGACGGTGAACGGACACAAATCGGTGTACTTTCCTCACTCTAGGGGCACCAGGCAGGGTTGTCCTCTCTCACCCTTGCTGTTTGCGCTCAGCATCGAACCTTTGGCGCTGGCGGTCCGGACATGTGAGGGGATACGGGGCATCCTGTTCGCAGGAGAGCAGCATAAAATAACGCTCTTCGCGGATGACATTCTGTTTTCGGTGGCAGACCCGGAACGGTCGTTACCCTGCGTCAGGGAAGCATTGTTGCAGTTTGAGACTGTGGCCGGCTTTAAAGTCAACTACGGTAAGTCCTATGTTCTGAATCTCACCCTGTCGCAGGCAGAAGTGGACAGGGTTCGTCCGCTGACACCCCTAGCTTGGGCCGTCAACTCGATAGTCTACTTGGGGGTCCATCTGACCCCAACGGTGGGCAAACTGTTTTCAGCCAACTTCCCCCCTCTCTTGGCCAGGACACGGTCGGAACTGGATAGGTGGAAACCTAAATTTCTGTCTTGGTTAGGTAGAATCCACTCAGTGAAGATGGTTCTCCTTCCTAAGTTTCTTTATTTGTTTCAGGCACTGCCTATACCGCTGGACAATGATTTCTTTCGGCGCCTCAAGACGCAAATACTGCGATTTATATGGCAAGGGGGACGGGCTCGTCTCTCTTTTGCGGTCTTGCGTCGTCCAAGGACGGAAGGGGGAGTGGGCCTCCCAGACCTGCAACTCTATTATAAAGCGGCTCAATTGAGGGTGATGGTGGAGTGGTCGCAGCAAACATCTGAAAAGCACTGGCTCCATATGGACCGGAGTGTGGCTGGCAGGTCGATATGGGACCTCGCGTGGAAGCCTAAGAGGGACAGGCCTCTCAACGCGTATATCAGTACTCCGACGAGTACAACGCTGAAGGTGTGGGACACGCTCGCCTCGGATGAGCGTTGGACGACCTTCCCCTCTCCCTTTACGCCCATCCATTTTAATCCTGCCTTTGCTCCGGCGCTCCATGATGGAGCCTTTGACGCCTGGAGGGAGGGGGGTTGTAGGGCACTGACGCATCTGTTTCATGGACTGGATCCCCTCTCCTTTCCCAACTGCATGAGGAACTATGGGGTTTCCCAGACTGAGCGATTTCGCCACCTACAGATGCTCCACTGGGCCACATCGCCTGGGGTGCGTGACGCGGCTACGAGACCACCCACGCCGTTTGAGGCCTTTTTACTTCGGACGTCCACCATGAAGGGGACTATCTCCTTTTTATACCGCCACCTGCTTCATTCTGCTGTGGCCCCAAGGCCGCGGTATATGGCTCAGTGGGAAGACATGGTGGGGAGAGAAGTCTCCGATGCCGAATGGACGGCATTATGGAGGGATGTCACTGCATTCAACCACTCCCTGCAGTTACGGGAGGCACACCTTAAGACCCTTACACTCTGGTATCTCTGCCCAGCTAGACTTCATCGCATATACCCGGCTACATCTGATAGGTGCTGGAGGGGTTGTGGACTCCTGGGTGACTTTCGCCACATCTGGTGGGACTGCCCAGTGATTCGGCCCTATTGGGAGGAAATCCTCTCGCATATTAAGGACATTCTGAGCTATCCCATTGAGGACTCCATCGCATCGGTCTTGTTAGGCCTGCGGGATCCCCACCTGAACTACCAGACACGGGCGGATAAAAGGATCTTGTGGCTATGCTTGGGAGCCGCCAAACTTACTCTGGCTGCCGCTTGGAAGCAGAGAGGAGCCCCTGCTATTTCTTTGTGGCACGCTAGACTGTGGAGATACTTGAGTCTGGAGAGAATGGCGGACATCTATTTGGGCAATTTCAAGAATTTTCGTTATCAATGGGGTCCTCTAGTGGAGTTCCTTTCTAAAGGGTTGCCTTCGGCAGTTTGCCCGGCCTCTATTAGGTCACTTCATCTATTTCAAGTCTAGTGTGAATGATGGTGGACCAGCCGGAGTGTTTGCGGGATCACCACCATGGGGGAGGGAGTGGGTTGTGGGGAGGGGGGGGGGGGTTTGGTTCCTTCTGTTTCGGGTACGGGAGCCCCTGAGGAGAGCGCTGATGGGCCGGTAGCCATCTAGCTGATTAGACACCTGACCTTGTGGATATTTTACGCTGTGCTCTCATGTTGGACTTTGACAGCTTTTGAGACGTACCCACAGACTCAGCTACTATTGCTTTGAACTTGATATACGAGTGTCAGTATATAATGTATGCCCTGTTGCTTCTTAATGCGCCCCTTGGGCGGGGAACTGATAGCACCTTGGGGGCCCTCGCCCTGTTTGTTTTCTCTCTGTAAACCAAAATCAAAATAAAAAATGTTATAAAAAAAAAAAAGCAGCCCTGCCGGCAGCCCTTCTGACTCGTTTCCATAACAAACCTTCAAGAAAACAATTCCTTAACTACTGGAATATTTCTAGAAGGCCTGAAAATGTCATACATACGCCCTTTACTAACGAAAACAAACCTAGACCCCCCTTAACACCGACAACAACAGACCAATTACAAATGGACCTTTCCTAGGTACACTGATAGAAAGAGCAGCATTCGCCTAAACGTCATAATGCTTTGAAGATTATTCCAAACTTTCAGACTGCCACACAGGATTCCATCCAGGAAGAGGGAAAAAATCTGCCCTCATTGCCATTTTGGTAGTCCATAAAAATGCAGTTGACCGGAACAGGGTTTGCCTTACAACTTCTCTTGGACCTCTGAGCTGCCTTTGATACAGTTGAACATGACACTCTAATACAAAGACTTTATGAAGCTAGCATAGAGGATATACTCTCAACTGGATCACATCCTACTAAATTGAACTAATTCCATCCATACACCCCTTTTCTCATCCAAACCATACTTCAAAAAAGCAGGGGTCTCTTAAGACTCTATCATCTCATCTTTGCTTTTCAACATCTACAGGAAGTCAGATGATGCACAAATACTTCTTAAACTGGAAATCGCCAACC
The DNA here is from genome assembly GCF_964263255.1 of Lissotriton vulgaris. Taxonomy (NCBI): domain Eukaryota; kingdom Metazoa; phylum Chordata; class Amphibia; order Caudata; family Salamandridae; genus Lissotriton; species Lissotriton vulgaris. The sequence goes on from NC_141697.1 coordinate 845,884,602, forward strand.
ACATTGAAAACTCACAAATGTCCAGTTGCCTCAGAGCCGTTTATCAGTCGATTACATGGAGCCATCTCAAATTGAATGCTTATAAAACAAAAATACTCATATGTGGTAAATGGAAAAATTATGATCCACTCACCGTCTGACATGACGATCTGGTATCTAAAGTATTTACGGAAATAAGAAACCTCAAATTTACCATGGACTCCAGGCTATCAATGAATGCCTTAGTGGTCAAACTAGCAAGATCCAGATTCATCAGTATAAAAACTCTGCAACACATTTTACCCCACCTGGGATTTCCACACAAGGTCCAGGCTACTGCCTCTCTTCTCTCTTGTTATGTCAAATTTTGATTATGCCAATAGTCTCTACCATGGATCATCTGTAGCAACTATAACACGATTACAATGGATTCAGAACTCTGCTGCCAGACTACTCTTACATATAAAGCCACAAGCCCAAACTTCCCATTCCGTGAAGGCTATACATTGGTTACCGGTTGCCAGAAGATCCACATTCAAGCTGCTTTACTTCACCCACAAAGCTGTACATAGAACAGTGCTGCTCTTCATCAGGAATTAGATCCCCAAATACATTCAACAAAGGAACCTCCTCTTGGCGCACTGCTGGTAGGACGATGAGGTCCTCTTGTGTCCTGAGGACCTCAGGACACTAAAGGACCTCATCCCCCAAGCAGCAATGTGTCAGGAGCCGTGTTTGCAGAGTGGTGTAAAAAAGGGGGCGTGGCCTCGGGCCACTCTCAGCAATCCAGCTGTTTGGGACTTACTAAAGGTACCTGGTGGGCCAGTTGGCCCTCAGGGACCCTCATGAGGAAAGGGGACTTCATCCCCCAACCAAGTGTGCACCAGGAGGCGTGTTTGCAGAGTGGTGGAGAAAAGGGGCATGGCCTGTGTCAACCTCTCAGCATCCCACTGTGTGGGGTTTACTGGGGTAAGAGGTAGGCTAGTTGGCCCCTAAGGTCCCCCAGCAGTGAAGGGGACTTCACCCCCATAAAAGAGTGTGCCAGGGAGTGCATTTGCATAGTAGTGGGCAAAGGGGGCGTTGCCTGTTATGAGAACTTAGCAATCCTGCTGTTTGGTATTTCCTGGAACTAATAGGAGGGGTAGTTGGCCCCCAAGGATATCCTTGGGGGCCAAGTACCCCTCTTGTTACCTCCAGTAAGTCCCATGTAGTAGGATTGCTAAGACGTCTTCAAAGGCCATGCCCACTCTCTCCACCACTCTGCAACCACGCCTCGTGGCAGACTACGGGATGGGGGATGAAGTCCACTTTTTCCCGAGGGGCTTTGGGGACCAAGAAGCCCTCCTTGTACTTCCTGTGAAGTCCTACGCAGCGGAATTCTTGAGTGCTGGTGGGAGGCCCATCACCCTTTCTCTACCACTCTGCAAACACAACTACTTGTTAAAGTAGCATGTTTCTGCACCTCTAACTTAGAAGTCATTGTAATCCCCTGCCCTATTATACACTAGGGCCTTACAGGGGAAGTCATGTCAATCACAGGGGTACCCCAACCCATAGTTTATCCTAGTGTATGTATGTGTTTTCTCTGTATTATAAGTGTCTTTCAGCATAGCACTGGCTCTGGGCCTGGTTAGTCAGAGTCAGCTACCACCAGTACCAGCCAGCAAAAAGTTGGGGGCACAGGATGACTTTGCAACAAGGTCTCTTTCTGCACCTCTGTTGGTTCTTTCTGCATATCCCTTGCTTCTTTCTTCGTATTTCTGGACTTCTGTTGCCTCTTTCTACATTTCTCTTGCTTCTTTCTGCACCGTTCTTCCTCTTTCTGCATATGGCCTACCTATATAGGCACAGTTAGAAATACGCATTTAAAAAACCTTAGAAATTCACTAGAAACATAGGTTTCAGGGACATTATAGTTTGAAATTATCATTTAATAAACCTTTGAAATTCACTTAAAAAACAGAGGTTTCAGGGACTTTATAGTTAGTTGGACATTTCAGTCGTACAAAACCAGAGAAATTCAGCCGTTATAGTTAGTTGAGCTAACTATAACTTGTGCCCCCACAATGCACTACTGATGATATCACATATTACATCATTCATGACATGGTCACATCACTGATAACATCCCTGATGACATCTCAAATGACATCACTGATGGCATCATCCACGTTATAATCTGATGCACCTCCTCACACCCTAATATACAATTTTTTAAACCATAGACCCACCAATACCAGTTCCTACATACCATAGTATATAATAGGACAGGGGATTACAACTACCTCTAAGTCAGAGTTGCAGAAACATGCTACTTTAACTTGTAGTCCAGTTTGCAGAGTGTTAGAGAAAGGATGCTAGGCCTCCGACTAGCGCTCAAGAATTCGGCTGCCTATGGCTTACAGGAGGTGAATTTCTAAGGATTTTTTAAAGGCTAATTTCCAACTATAACATCCCTGAAATCTATGGTCTTTTCATTGAATATATATATACATATATATATATAAGCTCCCAAAGTCCTTTCCGAAATGCGGTAAAGTCAGCCGCCAAAAAAGAAGAAAGCACTCACGAGGGGGAGGTTTCCAGTGTTTTATTTGAAACCTTCAAGCACCAGCAAGACGCGTTTCGGCACTTAGCCTTTTTCCATTGCACCACATAACGCATCGCGGCCATTTTTAAATATGATACAAGCTGACAGCGTCACCAGTGTTACATTGACATAGACAATGCACTTGATGTTCAACAAAGTCCCGCCATCTTGGAACATGCAATTTACAATAAACATTCAAACCAAAATCAAGTCGAAGTTTACCATTATATTCATTTCATTACATCATTATATTTAACGATGGAACCAATGCCTATTAATTATTAGATTGTGTAGCCCTGAATGGGCTCGATGCTAATATATTTTGCAGCCGCAAAAAATGCATCAGAATCTTGCCCATGGATGGGCTTGTGTGTCACACATCCAATGACAGTACATGACAGCTTGTAAGGTCTTTAAAAAGTAATAATTTTGTAAGTATATTAAATCAGAAACAACCTATCACTTCATTTCAACATTTTCATTTTACAAATTAATTTTACAAATTTCAGAAGACAAAAGAACAACAGAACGAATAGCTTTAGCCCAAGTGTGAAGCTAATTCTTCGTGATTATTTAAAACCAGTGGACTCTTGGTTTGAAGATCAATAATGTAATGAGATTCTAAACGTCTCAACTTTTGTAAGCGATCTCCCCCCCTGGGATGTATGGGTATGTGGTCCAGACAGTAATAGGCCAATAGGCCAATAGGTCCCTATTGTGCCCATGAACGTTGTTAAAATGTCTGGCAACAGGATACGCTTCATCAACATTATTGACCGCACGCATATGTTCCAATATGCAGAGTTTAACTGGATTTATCGTACTGCCAATATATTGCAGCCCACAAGGGCATATTAAACAGTAGATTACGTATGGTGTCGAGCAGGTTATGAATTTGTTAATTTTTCTGGGTTTCCGAATGCCTGGAATTTTACAACTCAAAGTTCGTTTGCTCATTTTGCAAGCTTTGCACCTGCCTCAGGGATAAAAACCCTTTAATGGTTGTAATGTCTTGGGTTTGGTAATTTCTGTGGCATGGTAACTGTGTACCAATTTAAAGCTCTAGCTTTACGAAAAGTGATTTGCGGATTAGTTGGCAAATCCTCTTTGATACTGTTGTCAGTTAATAGGATGCTCCAATGTTTTTTCAAGATCCTTTTCAAATCGCCTGCATGATCAGAGAAAGTAGTTATGAGTCTAAAACTCTTGTTCTCTGAAATTATTTTAGGTTTAGTTTTTAATAGCTCTTCACGTTTTAAGTTATTAACTCTATTTAAGGCTTCTTATATATATATAATTTTACCTATTATATACCTAGTTATAGTTAGGACCTAGTTTCCATAGGAAATCCACAACATTCTATTTGGAATAACTTTGGCGTCGGTGGACGAATCTTCGCGAAATTCTCCAAGAAAATGGCCTGCTCTGCTCCGCTCCTTCCCCGAAAGTTTGGGGGTGATTCGTGAAACGGGGACTTAGAAAAAGGGGTGTCCCAAAACATGTTTTCCCCATGCAATTTTCCATAGGACCTTTAGCCAGGGCTACAGCCCGAACGGCTGAACCGAATCACACCAAAATTTGGCAAAAAGGTAGAGTTCGGTTCGCAGATTGTGCTTTTTGTTAAATGGTGAAAATCCGTTCAGCAGTTCCTGAGAAAATCAAAAGTAAATTCATAGTGATATCTAGAGACGAAGTACGGTATGCGTACATTAAGTGTACCGAAAACCGTACAGTTATGAGCACGAGCTGCACGTTGCTTGGCTGTGAACTGTCTGTCAACACTCCAAACCAGGAAGTGTTGGCAGCCATTTTGTGCCTCGGTCGAACCGAGGCACAAGAAAACAGAAAAAAAACCACGAAAAACGCAAAAAGGGGGCAGGGTAGAAACACCCTGACCCCCTAGGCCTGCTTAGGGGGTCCCACAAGTACCCCCAAGGCCCCCCCCCGATTTTTTTGTTGTTGAAAAAATCGCCGATCCCCTCTAAAAGAACATAAGGCACAACTCTGCAAACGCGCCCCCTGGTGCGTTTGTGCCAGAGTGCTGCCTTGCAGAGACGTGTAAAGAGGCCACGCCCCTTTTTACACCTTTCTGCAACGCAGACCCCTGGCGCATACTGAAGGTTCCTGGTGGACTAGTTGGCCCCCAGGGACCCCCTGTATTCAAGGGTAATTAGTTCCCCCGCTGCACACGCGCCAGGGTGCTGCCTTGCAGAGATGTGTAAAGAGGCCACGCTCCTTTTTACACCTCTCTGCAAGGCAGCCACCTAGCGCATACTGGAGGTTCCTGACCCCCTAGGCCTGCTCAGGGGGTCCCACAAGGACCCCCATGGCCCCCCAAAAATTGGGGGGGAATCTTGGGATACGCGTAGGGTACGCGCACCCTGCCAATCCCCCCCCCGAAAAATTAAGGCACCACTTTGCAAACGCACCCCCTGGCGCATTTGAAGACGAGGAAATAAATCCCCTTGAATACTGGGGGTCCCTGGAGACCAAGTAGCCCACCAGGAACCTCCCGTATGTGCCAGGGGGATGCCTTGCAGAGACGTGTAAAGAGGCCACGCCCCTTTTTACACCTCTCTGAAACGCAGGGCCCGGTGCATACTGGAGGTTCCTGGTGGGCTAGTTGGCCCACAGGGACCCCAGTATACAAGGGGAATTAGTTCCCCCTCTGTAAACGTGCCAGGGGGCTGCGTTGCAGAGAGGTGTAAAAAGGGGAGAGGCCTCATTACACCTCTCTGCAATACAGCCCCCTGGCGCATACTGGAGGTTCCTGGTGGGCTAGTTGGCCCCCAGGGACCCCCAGGATGCAAGGGGAAATAGTTCCCCCTCTGCAAACTCGCGAGGGGGCTGCGTTTGCAGAGAGGTGTAATGAGGACACTCCCCTTTTTACACCTCTCTGCAACGCAGCCCCCTGGCACATACTGGAGGTTCCTGGTGGGCTAGTTGACCCCCAGGGACCCCCAGTATGCAAAGGGAATTAGTCCCCACTTTGCAAACACGCCAGGGGGCTGCGATGCAGAGAGGTGTAAAATGGGGCATGGCCTCATTACACCTCTCTGCAACGTCTGTAGTGTAGTTCCTATTTTCCCAATAGGCCCTGCGCATTGGAATAACATAAACAGTAGTATGGACGTAGAAGTGCGGATCTTCCAGGTCTCCACTGACTATGCTAGACTTAATTGGGTGTGTTACCAACTAGCTCAGAGGTCACTGGAAACTTTCTTGATTGAATAGGAAGTGATCTGCTTCCCTGGTACAGACAAGAAGGGATTCAGTTTTCCAACAACCGCATAAACATGACAACTTTGCTCCTTAGAATAAGAGTCAATCTCTAGAGTCGTGTGAAACAATAGACAGTTATTTTACTCAGTCAGTTTTGTGCAGATTACTTTCACCAATATGCAGAGAATAGAGAGACAGGCGTTTTCAATAAAAGGTATTATTTATTGAACAGTCTTTCTTCTCGTACAAGAGAAATGAATTGCCACAATTGCAAGACTAGTTATTATAAAAAGTGCGTACAGTAAAATGAGTATTGCGAAATAATACTGTAAAAGCATTGATATGGTTTCTTAGCCATACAATGGTTTAAAATGAATGAAACATATATACATTCATATATACATTTAGCTAACGTACTCAACTGGTGCTTCTAATTACGCCTACCCCAGTGTACCTGACCTAAGCCTAATACTTGGGAGGGGAGTAAGTAAGTAGCAGTTTTAGTTAAGTTGGTTTTGCCAAGGTTTGCTTCAAGAATTCTCTCTAGGGGGTTTAGTCAACACCATACCTCTGAAATAGAATGTTGGAGGTCTGGTATCTCCTTCCAGGGACTCGATATCCCAGTCACTCGCAAGAGTAGGCTGGAAACGCCGGAGCTGGATTTCTCAGCAGGAGAAAAGACAGCGTCTCTGTCAGCGCGTCGAGGAAGAGGAGGGGCAGCGTCCGTGGGCAGCTTGCATCTGCTGGGCTCTGAAGGGGACAGCTGTTCTGCTCCTATGTTCACCACACCATCGTTCGCTGATGCCGTTGAGGCAGTGATAGCTTCAGTATCAGCGAGGCAGCGATAGTATCGAGGCAGCGTTTGCTTAAGGCAACGTTGGTAATATTTATACCTGAAAGGTGCCTGGTTTGACGTAAGTTTTTGGACATAAGACGTCAATAAAGATGTCACTAGGAAGTGATCGTCTCTCAGTGCTCATTAGAGTTCTATTACTAATCAAAACATAGCAAGCGGGGATTTCCCAGGTTGCTGAGTTTTTATCTTGTTGAGGAACTCGGAGTGTAATCTAGGAATCTTAGATTGTGGCTTCTGCTGTGTAATTGGCACTAATGAGCTGCAAAGGAAGCTGCAGAGGAAGTGATTCTGAAATGTGGCTCTGATCGTGTGAGGCCAGAGATGAGTTTCTGAATATTGCATTTGATCGGTTATGCCAATATAGGGGAACAAATGGATTATAGCCGTATAGGGGCATAAGGTCACAGTATCGATCAGGGTCCTAGATTAGAATGCGACACCCACTCCACGAATTTATGTCCATCAATTTACTAAAACTATAGCAAAAGATGCATGTGTAACATTACCCACCCCAAAATACATTTTTGCATTTGAAATGGCGTATTTGAAATACATGGAATGTACTGTACGTCTTTAAGCATAGAAATCATTCAAAATTATACATATGTAATCAATGAACGATTTTGCGAAAAAATTACACATGAAATATCTCTTAATACAGAAAAGAAGGGCGAGATAATTTCATCACATATAAATGCATTTGTTATAAAATGTGCTAGAGGCTGGTGTAAAGTTATTATGTCTCTAGAATTACCTAAAAATAGAAGTAGAAGCTTCTGTTCTTTATGAATAGGTCTACTTTAAGCAAAGAATTTCGTGCCAGAAAAAAGTAATTATGAAAAAGTGTTCAATTCAAAAAAATTCTTGTTGAACGGGGGAAATAGAGTTCCAACGCTTTTTAGCAGTTTTTGTTGTTCAAAACTGAAGGCCGAATTCAGAGTTTATGGGAACGCTGTGTGTCGGAATGCTTTTCTAAAGGTAATGTTTCTGTTCGGGTGAGAGCATCTTGTCAGACAGGCTCTCAAAGAATTGGTCTACAAAATCAGGTGACAGTTCGACCAAGTTCGATAGTGCTGTAACCTGGCAGGTGTGAGAATGATTGCAGTCATCAAAGTCTGGATCAGCAATGCTCACAGAAGGTCGTACTTGGGTGATGTTGCTTTTATTTCTCGCTCCACTGTCACCACCTAGTCGTAGCACAGGAGTCTCAACGAATGCCGTCATCAGGATTGGTAGCCGCTGGGGACAACACAATGCGTGAGCCGTTATCGGACTTAGCAAAGTATCGATATCCATTGGTACTGCTGATGGAAGTGCAAGACAGATGTCCAACACACACTCATCTCCGCATAGCATACATCGAAGCACAGGTAAGATGCAGGATTGCCATATCGGTCTGAATGAAAGAAACCAGGTCATGTTTAGATCTCTCAGCCTGGCCAATCCAAGGACTTTAGTTATTCTGTCCCGGTAGCGGATTGCTAGGATCGTTTCTTCCATCCTTTTAGGAGTCATGTCTGAGTTTTGGCTTGCCATATCGGAGCAGGAGGGTCAAAAATAAAATGCTTGCTACAAGTCCCAAAAATAGGGGTATGCTGCCAAAGACTGAATGGACAAAATTAGGAATGATTCCTAGAATTGGTTTGAATGGTGTTAGCAGTCACGAAACAATCGTCTTAAATATGCCTGGGATGCCTGTGGCACTAGACATGTTAAGGAGTTGGCTAAGCATTTCTGTGAAATGCATGGGGCAATTTGTTGATAAAAGGTCATGAATCTCTGTAGCCGTCCTTGCAACTAGGAGATCATACGTCTCTTTTGATGACTTGATGGGCACTGTTGTCTGCAAAAGCACAGACTTCATTCTGCTTAAAGTATCAATTCGTATAGAAGAGAAATTCAAACGAGGCCAAATGGGAGTCTCGGTGTCTCCAGGGCCGTTTGGAAACAATGCTTGCATACAGCATATGACCATGGATGTTACGCTTACGAGATAGGCTTTTCCTGGCAAAAGGCCACAACATCTGTGATCCGTTCTTAGAATGTAACTCCCATTTGCGAGTTGCATAAAGAAAGGCTCTATCTGCGTTGCAGGTGTGACATGCTGGTGGCATGAAAGGTTGTTAGAATTACCTTCACAGGCTCCGTGTAAATTAATACCCTGGCACAAAAGTATACTGCTTAGTGAATGTTTACAGTTTTCACCACTAAGAAATACATTTTTGTTGCTGTCACTATAGCACGTGTGTGTGTATGGTAATTTCCATGTTGACTTAATGTATCCTTTACCCAATCGTTCATACTGGCCAGTAGGTATGTATTCAAGGCATTTTTTAAATTGGAAAGTTGTTATCGGAATTGTGATAATCCCGTGTATTATCCATTCAATGACAGGACTTTCTGACATTGTCAAAGGTAATCTCTCAAGTTTTTCTATGCTCAGGATTGTATAGTCTGCTCCTTTCTGTGCCAAGCTGATTTGTTTATCAGTAAGGTTAAAGATGGAAAATAATGACGTTGTGTTGATTAAACGCCAAGGCACATAGCCTGAACGAAGATTTTGCAGCGTCCAGCCTAACTGTACAATAGAACGCAATTGTGACTGGCCATGCTGTAACATTAGCAAGTCTTTGTCTATTATATCTATGGCAGATGATACAATATTGTCCAACGAATATATTCTGGAGGACAGACTCATTAACCCATTGTCCACTACAGAAAGTGATTTTTCCAAATGAATACGATCAATTTCTCGTATTTTTTCAGCTGTTTCAATTTGCGTGACTTTCCAAGCCTCGTTGTATGCGGCATAGAAGCTGGCCGCTATGAAGCGTTTTTGACGCTGGTTGCGTGGTCCCATTATAAAATCGCGCAAATCAGCACCATCTTTTAGTAAAGATAAGTGTTGCTTAATTTCAGCCAGTGTGGATGATTCTAGCCATTCAAAGCACAGCTTCCCTACACTGTATGTTGTTACTATCCCTGGATGTTGTCTCTGGGAGTATCTAGGGTCTTGTCTGGACATTGTTAACCCCTGTGTTTTGTTCAGGAATCTATCTTGACAGTTGTTTGTGTCAGTAGGCCAGATTAACCACTTTTTCCAATCAGGATGTGTTCTGTTTAAATGTAAAATTTTAGGTACGTCTATCTCAATATCTGTTGTTGCATTTTCAGGTATTGGCTTTGGAATAGACGGTTTGTTAAGGTCTTTGATCTTAGCTATGCCAAGACAGGTTGTTTGTTGAATTGTCTCATTTAAAAACATTATTTGTTCTGGAATCATGCAGGCTCGAAATAGTGCTTCTAGGCCTTGTACCTGCCAATCTTTTGTACCCCAGATTGTTTTTGTTTCAATGTTATTTTTCCAATAATCAAAACCAAATGTCATCATTTTTTCATAAAATGCTTCTGAATATATCAATTTAGTATTTGTCAGCATTGTTTTCAATCCTGTTTTATCTAACAGTTTATAATAAAACGTTTCTGCATCACTGGTGTTAAACCCTGAGAAGTAATGAAATTTCTCATAAAATGTTTTAGAACTGCTTTTAGGTGGTGTAGCACAATGTTCCCATTGGTTATACTTAAAAACATTTCTAGGCTGTGCAGATTTATGCAAGTAATGATCACCATAGTGTGTGTAGCAGAACATCTGTTCATAACTAGACGAACCTTGTAAATAATCATGATCTGTGATTCTAGCTGACATTACTAAATCAGACATCAAAAATATTAATACTTTCAAAGTCCCAATCATCAGAGAATGTACTAGGTTTTACAAAGTCCCTTAAGTAAACCTTGAATTGATGAGGATACTTCAGGATTTCGACCGGACCATATATTTCATAGTTTTTTCCCATACTACCCCGCCGGGTATTGGAATGGCTGTGACATTTACTGTTGACAGTTCTCTTTTCTTCACATGGGATGATCTGTGTGGTTTCGGGACTAAGTTGATGTTCTGACTTGCTGTGTCCATTGAACTATATTTTCCCTCAATGATTTTACCCAAAGTACCATAATGAGCCAAAGCAGGAGGAAAAATACACCTAGACCAAACCAGAACTCTAACCATGGAGAAATAAGGTAAATGTCCTTGAGTTGATGAAAGAGTTCTGTTGCTTTTTCTTTAAAAGTCTTTTTTGTTTCTGGCATCACTTCGGGGTTGCTTTGATCCTCAGAAAAGTTATCGAAGTTGATGAAATAGCCAGAGGCAGTTCTGTCAATTGTTGGAATTGTTCTTTCAATTTGTCTTTCGGTAGCACATTCTGATGCCACATCATTGTAGACTGGTGTTTCTTGACGAACTGTTTCAACCGGTGTCTCAAGAGGCACGAGTTCCATGGCATTATTGCATAGTCCCTCTCTGTGCACTGCAGGCTGATCGAATGTGGTTAGTCTTTCAGTTTGGACCTCTTGGATTGTTGCAAGTTTGGGTATTCTGTTGGTTCTCGGGAGTCCACTGGGCCTACTGTTGATTATAGGCCACATGCTTGTGGTTTTACCAGGTTGATTGATACAACTCTTTTCTCCTTTTTACCAGCAAGGGGCGGTAGTACTACTGATCTTGTTCCGTTGATTGCTAAGACAGGTACTGCTTTTCTGTAAGAAGGCCCAAATTCCTTCTTCACCACTATTTTTTCTCTGACTAGATCCCCAATCTTTGGAATCCAGACGGGCCTTGCTGGGGCTGGTGGTGCCTCGTCAGTGGTAGCTGGCTGTTGCTTTAACTTTATGTTGCTTAAGGATTTTCTTGTTTTGTTCAAGTCCTGTAAAACAGCCAAACGATCTTTGATGTCAAAGTCTGTTTTCTTATGTTCTACCACTGATATCTGACTATCTAAGTCCTGAATTCGCATTCTAGTTCCGAACAATAGTTCGTATGGGCTGAAACCTTTTAGAGAATTTCTTGGCAAGTTGTTTAGGCTTAACTGGACACTTATTAAATGTTTGACCCACCCAGCACCTGAACCTAATACCTTCGCTGTTATAGATTGCTTTATGTCCCGGTTTTTTCTTTCTACCACACTGTTCCCTTCGGGGTGTTACGGACAAGAATACCGCAAGCCAACGCCCATGCTGGCCATGGCCTCCTTATAAGCTCGAGAGCTGAAAGCAGGACCCTGGTCAGAATGGAACATGGAAATTGCGTATGTGCCGATAAAGACTCGCAGATCTTTTATAACCGTTCTGGAGTCAGCCGAGCGCTGGGGCCACATTTTTTAAGTAGGTTTAGCCTAATGATGTACAATGGGACGCGTTTCTCTTGTTTGATTGCGCGGATAGATCGCCTTATGCTTTCTATTAGGGTTTCTGACACTACACTGGCCGGTTCTCCACTGCGATCTCTGTTGCAGTCTTCACAGTTTTTTGCAAATTCATGAATACCTTCACTCATTTCCGGCCACCAGTACTCTGATTCCAATTCTCTCAGAGAGTCCCTGATTGTTTGGTGTCTCAGACCCAACCCCATATGTGCTTCCTGTAATAGGAAACCTCTCCGTTTCATGTTTGGAATTACCCTATCCCCCACTCCAGGGATTCGAGCTAAAGGAACGGAGTTTGCATCAATTACGTATGCATAATTGAGTGGATAGTTCACGGGTAGTGCTGCACAGTCGCCTTTTATGGACCTTTTGACTGCCAGCATGGTTTCCCCGTCTATGTATTTTTCTGAACGCTTTTTTGTGGCTACGGAAGCCGGTTTAGTTGCTTCCGCTGTTGCTGTATTAGCCAATGAATTCCCTGCAACGTGAGCGCCATCACGTTGATGACTCAGAGTGTGTATCACGTGAGTGTTTTGTAGTTCTTTCTGTAAAAGAGCTGCCTGTTTCCAGAGCAATTTATGCTTTATTGTGGCACCTGTGTCATCGTTGTAATCATTTTCAATCCAGCTCTGCAACTTATTATTGTAAGAGTTGACGCATAAATGAGAATCGCACACGATTAGGGTCGGGAATTCACGTTCTGCATTTTCAAGCGCCATCTTTAAAGATCTGATTTCAGCTCTCTGAGCCGAACAGTACTTCACTGATTCAGTTTTTGTTATTTTCGGTCTGAATTTACCGCTCAGCCAGCGACCTTTAACAATCGCATAGGCTGCATCGTAGGATTTATTCTCTACGTTGAAATGCTGTACAAATCTATCTGTATAGATTATACAGGCGTACTGTGGGAGAGGCAGAAGTTCGATTGGCAGAGGATATTCTTCTTAATATTCTAAATCATTTAGTTTTTTGAATTGCGGGGCGAAATAGTATTTCACATCTTCCGCTCCAAGAGAATCTACGCACTGTATCCATTTCGGATCCAGTGACACTGTAGGCAGGTTTACTGGGCTGAATAGCGCCTCGAAGGCGGATTCCGCTGTGAGGATATTGATCCTTTTACCATGTGCTAGTTCTCGTTCATTTGCCAATGCAGTTTCTACTGCTTTCACAGTTTTTTCTGTGGGACTGAATGTTTTTTCCGCTTGTGATTTAATGAGATTTAATTGAAATTGGTACCTTTTCTCCCTCATTAGAGGTCAGGTACGTGAATCCGCTTCTTCCTGGGATGACTCGGATTACAAGATTGCGTTTGTTGTCACGTGTATCTAATTTTGTTTTTGCTAACATGTCTGTTCGCAGTGATCTCAAAATTTCTGTGTGTTTTTGAGTCCAGTTGATTTGTTTAAAATCAGGTTTAATTAGTTCATAGAGAGGTTTAACCCTCTCCGCGTAATTTAGAATGTAAGTTCTTCAGAAATTCAGGAAGTCTAGAATCGATTGTAAATTCTTCAGCGTTTTTGGAGCTTGGAGTACAGCGCACTTCTCTAAGAAGTTGTCCGCTAGGATTTTCCCTTCACTTGATAATTCGTATCCTAAAAATAATACTGTCAGATGGGCAATTCGAGACTTTTTAAAGTTGAATTTGTAACCTTCTGCTGCGAACCCAAGTATAATGGTGTGCACTCTTTTCAAGTGAGTCTCCAAGTCGTCGTCTGTGAGATAGATATCATCTACGTAAGATAATGCCTCATCATCATATATTTGTAGTAACTCTGTTACTCTGGCTGAAAATAGTCCTGGGCTGTTCTTGAATCCCTGTGGGAGCCTACAGAAATTTTTCTGTGACCCCATTACTGAGAAAGCGGTTAAATATCTGCTTTCTGGTGCAATGTTTTGACAAAAGAAACCATTTGATATGTCTAATGTCGTTTTATATTTTTTCCTAACTATGTTATTCATTAGTGCAGCACTATGCAAATTTTGTACTGCAAATGTTTTGCAACATGCATTAAGGTGTCTGTAGTCTAAAACTAGACGATATGAATTGTCTGGTTTGGAGACAGGAAACAAAGGATTGTTCATTTGAGAGGTGCATGTTTCAATCACCCCCTGATATTCAAGTTGATCTAAAATGTCCCTGACTTGTTTTTTAGCTTCTTGCTTAATAGGATACTGCCTTTGTGCAGTTGGTTCACTTTTTAACTGGATTTTGTGAGGAGGGGAGTCCTCATCCCATCCTACATGATTTTTATATAATGCCGGTGCCTGGGCCACTGCCCATTTCCTTGCATAAGTATATTTTTTGTGAATCGGAATGTGATTCGAGAAGGCAGGCATAATCATTTCTTCGACACGAGGGCACTCCCTGACAAACTCTGGGGGGCAATCTTTTTCAGCTAACAGAATATCATAGCCTTTTGAGAGTTTATCCAAAAATAGACCCCTTATTTTCCTAGTCCTTATCACCCTCTATACGCAATGTTATTTCGTATATCTTATGGGGCTCGCTAACTCTGGTGTCGGCAGTTTCAACCTGAATGTATTCATTCGTGTCCACTGTCTCAAGATGACTCATCAGGATCTTGCGGGCTATACTGATTTCTGCTGCACTGTCTAGCATTGTCTGTGCCCACTCCCCGTTTTTCAACTGTGTCCTCAGTATTATCGGCATGTTCGATTACTCTAATACTGGCTACCTTCTTTTTTGGAAATTGAGATTTTTTACTCTGAGCAGGTCCCTTGTCTTTGGACTTGGTGTGCTCTCCTGGGTCTGACCGTCCTCTTCTTTCCGATTTCTGCGAAAAAGATCGAGAGGGACTTGTATCAATACTTTGATATCTATCAGGCTTCTTCAAATTATTCCTATTTCTAAGGTTATATCTTTTCTTAGAGGGCTCCCTCTGGGGAGACTGGTGTTCTCGAGTCGGAGTTCTTTCCCTCCGTCGAGGAGACCTTCCTCTGGACTGGAAAACTTTTTCTTTGGGAGTGGATTGTTTATTTCCATCCCAGCTCTTTTTAGGAGTGTTTAAATTATTTTAATAAATAATTTTACTAACTCTCTATATGATTTTGTTAATTCTCTTATGTTAATTAAGAGTTCTTCACTTGACATTTTATCAATGTCCGGATGTGGTGTGTAGCTGGCTAGAACCGGCCATGTTGCTCCTGGTCTACCTAGTGGACCGAGCCTGGAAATATGATCATTGTGTTTTAGGGCACCTTTAAACCAGAGCAAATGCTCTTGGAATTTTAATGGGATTTCAGTGTCCTCGAAAGGAGCGTACTCCTCCGGTGGATCCCCTACTATATAGTAGTGGAACTCGTGTGTTGCGGCGTTTGCCGCTGGAAATTTTATCCATGAATAGAATACCTCTGTCTGCCGATATTCGTGTGCCTCTATCACGAAGACGACTGTGCCACCTTGTGTGGTCAGTCCATTTTCTATAAGTTTTGACGTTATAGATTTTCTTAAATGTGCCGGGATGATTATTGCACCCGGTTCAGTAGTACCGTCGGGACCCTGCTGAGTCGCATCTACTGCTCCCCCAGTTGTTCCTTGTTCTCCTGGCATTGTATAAATGCAAGGTTTGCAGAGCAGGTCTCCAAGGAGACAAAGATTAGGTGCACAATTTTTTGGAACACTGTATCCTTCAACGTTGAATAAACCAGAGCTTCACATAGGAATCTCTTCCTACTAAGGTCGGGCTGATTTTACCCTTTCACCCACTCCATACGTCTATTAGAGTATTTACTGGAGAAAGGGGTCTGTGTGAAAAATGCACACCTGAGTTACTCTAACGTCTTGCGTTAGTTTATCGCCTTACCGAACGTTGGGCGCCATGTAGTGTAGTTCCTATTTTCTCAATAGCCCTGCACATTGGAATAACATAAACAGTAGTATGGACGTAGAAGTGTGGATCTTCCAGGTCTCCACTGACTATGCTAGACTTAATTGGGTGTGTTACCAACTAGCTCAGAGGTCACTGGAAACTTTCTTGACTGAATAGGAAGTGATCAACTTCCCTGGTACAGACAAGAAGGGATTCAGTTTTCCAACAACCGCATAAACATGACAACTTTGCTCCTTAGAATAAGAGTCAATCTCTAGAGTCGTGTGAAACAATAGACAGTTATTTTACTCAGTCAGTTTTGTGCAGATTACTTTCACCAATATGCAGAGAATAGAGAGACGGGCGTTTTCAATAAAAGGTATTATTTATTGAACAGTCTTTCTTCTCGTACAAGAGAAATGAATTGCCACAATTGCAAGACTAGTTATTATAAAAAGTGCTTACAGTAAAATGAGTATTGCAAAATAATACTGTAAAAGCATTGATATGGTTTCTTAGCCATACAATGGTTTAAAATGAATAAAACATATATACATTCATATATACATTTAGCTAACATACTCAACTGGTGCTTTTAATTCCGCCTACCCCAGTGTACCTGACCTAAGCCTAATACTTGGGAGGGGAGTAAGTAAGTAGCAGTTTTAGTTAAGTTGGTTTTGCCAAGGTTTGCTTCAAGAATTCTCTCTAAGGGTTTAGTCAAACCATATCTCGGAAATAGAATGTTGGAGGCCTGGTATCTCCTTTCAGGGACTCGATATCCCAGTCACTCGCAAGAATAGGCTGGAAACGCCAGAGCTGGATTTCTCGGCAGGAGAAAAGACAGCGTCTCTCTCAGCGCGTTGAGGAAGAGGAGGGGCAGCGTCCGTGAGCAGCTTGCATCTGCTGGGCTCTGAAGGGGACAGCTGTTCTGCTCCTATGTTCACCACACCATCGTTTGCTGATGCTGTTGAGGCAGTGATAGCTTCAGTATCAGCGAGGCAGAGATAGTATCGAGGCAGCGTTTGCTTAAGGCAACGTTGGTAATATTTATACCTGAAAGGTGCCTGGTTTGACGTAGGTTTTAGGACATAAGACGTCAATAAAGATGTCAGTAGGAAGTGATCGTCTCTCAGTGCTCATTAGAGTTCTATTACTAATCAAAACATAGCAAGCGGGGATTTCCCAGGTTGCTGAGTTTTTATCTTGTTGAAGAACTCGGAGTGTAATCTAGGAATCTTAGATAGTGGCTTCTGCTGTATCATTGGCACTAATGAGCTGAAAAGGAAGCTGCAGAGGAAGTGATTCTGAAATGTGGCTCTGATCGTTTGAGGCCAGAGACGAGTTTCTGAATATTGCATTTGATCGGTTATGCCAATATAGGGGAACAAATGGATTATAGCCGTATAGGGGCATAAGGTCACAGTATCGATCAGGGTCCTAGATTAGAAAGCGACACAGCGCCCTGGCGCATACTGGAGGTTCCTGGTGGGTTAGTTGGCCCCCAGGGACCCTCAGTATGCAAGTGGAATTAGTTTCCCCTCTGCATATGTGCCAGGGGGCTGCGTTGCAGAGAGGTGTAAAAAGGGGCGTGTTCTCATTACACCACTCTGCAACGCAGCACACTGGTGCATACTGGAGGTTCCTGGTGGGCTAGTTGCCCCCCAGGGACCCCTAGTATGCAAGGAGAATTAGTCCCCCCTCTGCAAAAGCGCCAGGGGGCTGCGTTGCAGAGAGGTGTAATGAAACCACGCCCCTTTTTACACCTCTCTGTAACACAGACCCCTGTCGCATACTTGAGGTTCCTGGTGGGCTAATTGGCCCCCAGGGACCCCCAGTATGCAAGGGGACTTAATCCCCCAACTTAGAACACGCTACTGGGCACGTTTGCACAGTGGTGAAGGTAGGGGGCAGGGCTTGAGGTGATATGTGTGCAAACATGCGCTGTGGCGCATTTTGAGTTGGGGAACTAATTCCTCTTCAATCCAGAGGTCCCCTAGGGGCCAACTAGTCCAACAGGTACTTCGATTAAGCACCACGGAGCTGCGTTGCAGAGTGTTGTAAAAAGGGGGCATGCCTTCTGAACACCTCTCCGCAACCCAGCTCCCTGGCGCATACTGAAGGTATCTGGTGGGCTAGTTGGCTCAGGATTGAAGAGGAATTAATTCCCCAACCTAAAATGCACCACAGGGCGTGTTTGAACACATGCCACCTCAGGCCCCGCCCCCTTCCTTCACCATTGAGCACAATATTCCTCTAAGATCAGCGGAACTACGAATTCCGATTTACTCACCTGTTATCACAAGAGACGTTAGTGCTGCATCTTTGAGCGCACTACAGATCCTGAAAAGAAATTCTAACCATACTTACAGTAACTTGAATTTCCTTCCATAGGCTAACATTGACTGGTGTCATTTGGAAGTTTTTCTAAATGTGGAGTTTTGGAACTTTAAAAAATTGCTCTAAAATCAGCCAAACTACGAATTCGATTTACTCACCTGGTATCAGGAGAGACCTCAGTGCTGCATCTTTCAGCCCACTGCTGACCTTAAAAAGTAAATGTAACCATACTTACAGTAACTTGAATTTCCTTCCATAGGCTAACATTGACTGGTTTCACTTGGAAATTTTTCTATGTGTGGAGTTTTGGAATTTTAAAAATTCCTTTAAAATGAGCCGAACTATGAATTCTAATTTACTCACCTGTTATCAGGAGAGACCTCAGTGCTGCATCTTTCAGCCCACTACTGATCCTGAAAAGTAATTTTAACCATACTTACAGTAACTTGAATTTCCTTCATTAGGGTAACATTGACTGGTTTCACTTGGAAATTTTTCAAAGTGGGGAGTTTTGGAATTTTGAAAAATTCCTTTAAAATCAGCCGAACTACGAATTCCGATTTACTCACCTGTTATCAGGAGAGACCTCAGTGCTGCATCCTTCAGCCCACTACTGATCCTGAAAAGTAATTCTAACCATACTTAGAGTAACTTGAATTTCCTTCCATAGGTTAACATTGAATGGTTTCATTTGGAAGTGGAGTATTGGAAGTTTAAACAATTCCTCTAAAATCAGCCGAACTACGAATTCCGATTTACTCACCTGTTATCAGGAGAGACCTCAGTGCTGCATCTTTCAGCCCACTACTGATCATGAAAGGTAATTCTAACCATACTTACAGTAATTTGAATTTCCTTCCATAGGCTAACATTGACTGGTTTCATTTGGAAATTTTTCTAAGTGTGGAGTTTTGGAATTTTAAAAAATTCCTCAAAAATCAGCCGAACTACGAATTCCGATGTACTCACCTGTTATCAGGAGCGATCTCAGTGCTGCATCTTTCAGCCCACTACTGATCCTGAATGGTAATTCTAATTGTAGTTACAGTAACTTGAATTTCCTTCCATAGGCTAACATTGACATGCTTCGCTTGGAAATTTTTTTAAGTGTGGAGTTTTGAAAGTTTAAACAATTCCTCTAAAATCAGCCGAATTACGAATTCCAATTTACTCACCTGTTATCAGGAGAGACCTCAGTGCTGCATCTTTCAGCCCACTACTGATCCTGAAAGGTAATTCTAATTGTAATTACAGTAACTTGAATTTCCT
This sequence comes from Lissotriton vulgaris, assembly GCF_964263255.1. Lineage (NCBI taxonomy): Eukaryota > Metazoa > Chordata > Amphibia > Caudata > Salamandridae > Lissotriton > Lissotriton vulgaris. The sequence continues at coordinate 845,903,958 of NC_141697.1, forward strand.
TCGATAGGCTAACATTGACTGGTTTCACTTGGAGATTTTTCGAAGTGTGGAGTTTTGGAATTAAAAAAAATTCCCCTAAAATCCGCCAAACTACGAATTCCAATTTACTCACCTGTTATCAGGAGAGATCTCAGTGCTGCATCTTTCAGCCCACTACTGATCCTGAAAAGTAATTCTAACCATACTTACAGTAACTTGAATTTCCTTCCATAGGCTAACATTGACTGGTTTCACTTGGAAATTTTTCTAAGTGGAAAGTTTTGGAACTTAAAAAAAAATCCTCAAAAATCAGCCGAACTACGAATTCCGATTTACTCACCTGTTATCAGGAGAGACCCCAGTGCTGCATCTTTCAGCTCACTACTATTCCTAAAAAGTAAATGTAACTGTACTTACCAGTAATTCGAATTCCCCTCCATAGGATATCATTGCTTGCTATATAAAATATATATATAAATTAAAAAAATAATAAATAAACAAAATATGTTTTAATTTCAATATTTGTAAAAACTTTTTTTCAATTTATATTAAAAATATGTAATGTAATTTAAAAAATAAAATATCTAAAAATAAATACTTTAAAACAATGTAGTAAATTAGTATAAAAAAATAACAATTAATACATTTAAAAATTATCATTTACAAAACCTTTGAAATTCACTGAAAAAACTATAGGTTTCAACCAGGTTATAGTTAGGAATTGGCATTTTAAAAACCTTAGAAATTCACTGAAAAAACCATAGGTTTCACACATTATAGTTAGCTGGACGTTTCACTCATACAAAACCATTGAAATTCCCCCGTTATAGTTAGTTCAGCTAACTATTACTTGTGCGCCTGCAATGCACTGCTGACGACATCACATATTACATCACTTATGACATGGTCAGTGACATCACTGATGACATCACTGATGACATCTCAAATGATACCACTGATGACATCACTGATGACATCATCCTGTGAAAGAGTGGCAGACCTCCTCTCACCCTAATATAACCGTTGATACACACATTCAAAAATAGAAACTAACATTTTCAAAAAAATGGAGATACCAATACCAATGCAACAACCTATTAGGTAATTCCAACATCTACATACACATCCACTCATTCACCAACAGTTCTATATAGTCACTCATACATGAACTCACTCATCATATGTATTCATACACCTATACATCCTGTTACACAACAATACTTATCCATAGAGTTACTCACAAACATATTCACACATGCAAATAAACTATCAACCATCCATTTACTTGCATATACAGCTATACACACACCACTACACTTACTTTTATAGAAACATACACATACTTACTCATAGAAACGCATACTTATTTATACAGGAACTCTTCCAATATCTCACTCTCACATATACTCACTTTCAAATTCAAATATCTTTTTTCGATTGTAAACATTACAATCATAAAAGCACAATTCATCAACAAACAATAGAAAACAGTTCGGATATTTCACTAGTACAAAATTTCTTTAGGCAATATAAAAGACAGGAGCAACGGGCAGCATAGACATTTAAAAAAAAAAAGATATATATATAAAAAATATAAATAATTTCAGTGCAATAAAAGATTAAAAATGCCTATAGGCATTAGCAGCAAAGTTATCCCTCCATACTTTTCCTGAAGGTAATTGCTAATTTCAGGAAGTTACAAACAAATAAGGTGCAATCGCTTTTCAATAGTTGAAGGTAATAAAGTGCAGGTTTTATCTGTGCAAAATTCAGTTTTTTAAGGCAGGGCTTTAAGTATAGCCTCCGAGGTATTAGATAATAAGGACAAATGAATAAAAAGTGTGCCAAGTCTTGCGGAGACTTCCCGTCGCAGCCGCAAGCTGGCAACACCTCACCCCGATGGGCCCCACTTGGTACCGCCAGGAGGAGATGGAACAGGTCAAAACGGAACCTTGTTAGCAAATAACGTTCATAGCCCGTCATGGGCCATGATAAATATGGTTCCATTTGTAGACAGGTTTTGAGTAGGACATGTTTCCTGATGCTGCCCTTCTGCAACTCAACCTCCTCCCTGGCGATGTACCTAGTTGTCATCATGGCGTTTTTTACAAAAATGACATCGGTTTTGGTGATAAGATTTGGGGTTAAAAACAAATCAGGCCGACCAATTGCAATCAGGCAGTCGTTAACATACTTTAGCCACGGGACCTTAAACCTTCCATCCAATGTTAAAGCTTCTTTTAATATTTCATGAGTGAGGGGTATATCATTGTTAAGCCAGCAGTTCAGCTAACTTAATACGGGGTTCACTGCTATTCTGTCACTTAAGTAGGGTACACCCAACTCCTCATGTACCGAAAAATTTCCAGTTCCCCTTGGCAGCCTCAATATTTTCTTCAAGAAGTTATTTTCTGTGACCTCCAGGTCCCTCATCTTGCTATAACCCCATAGCTCGCTTCCATAGCAGGCGACGGCAACACTTTTTGCATGATATAGTTTAAGTAAAGCGGCCACCGGGCTATTGCCAATTTTTTTCGCAAAGCCAAGTATGGCTGCATTAACACGTGTTACCTCACCCTTCTTTTACAAATGGCGGGGCCCCAGGATAGTTTATGATCAAGAAGGACCCCAAGGTATGAAAAAGTATTAGTGGTAGGAATTTTTTCCCCGTTTATACAAAAGAAATTGGGTTTTCGAGAACCCTGGCCTGTTTTCAGAACATAGGACTTAGAATTATTAACACTTAGGCCACGGGACTCCATGAAGTCAAAGAAAGAATTTAAAGGTTTCTGGAGACCATTTGCTGTCCTAGCAATAAGGACAGCATCCTCTGCGTAAAGCAGCACAGGGACCCCCTTGCGGCCTACAAAGGGGTAATCAGCTCCTGTTTTTAGCAAGTACTCCTCCAACTCGTTAATATACAAGTTGAAGAGGAAAGGAGCCATGATACACCCCTGTCAGACTCCCCGGTTTATTCTGAATTCCCCCGTTACTTTCAGATCTTGGGTGTAACGGACATTGGCTCTTGTGTCAGAGTGCAGGTCAGCCAGAAAATGTATTAAATTCTTCTCTACGCCCATCTTTAACAGGGTAACCCATAGTTTGCCTCTGTCCACGCAATCGAAAGCGGACGATAAGTCCATGAAGGCCATGTATACTGTTCCTTGCTTGGCCAGGGTATATTTACTTAAAATCAAATATAGGTTCAGACATTGTGTAATTGTCGAATGACCAGGTCTGAAACCGTATTGTATGGGGGATATAATATTGTTTTCAGTTGCCCATATGTTTAACCTATTCAGGATTATACCGCCTACCACTTTAGCTACAGAGTTAATTAAAGATATTGGCCTGTAGCATAACGGGCTGCTGCGGTCGCCCTTTTTAAATACAGGGACTATGGTCGATAACCCCCACGACCTTGGGCACCCCGTGGTCACTGCTGCATTTACTACAGCGGTAAGGACGGGGGCCCAGAAGGAGATACTGGATTTAAAAAGGTCCGGTGGCAAGCCATCTGGGCCTGGGGCCTTATTACTAGTTAGTCCTTGGATACCCCTTTCTACCTCATTAACTGAAAAGCACAGGGAATTCTCAGTTGGAGTTAAAAGGACATTTTCTGTCCGTTGCTCGTTACTCTTGAAAATTGCACTAAAGTGGGTAACCCAATCCTCCTCTGAGATGTTAGTGCCTAGAGCTGTGTCACTAGGATTATCAAACAAAGGTTTGTTAATAATTTGCCAACATTTATTACTGTTCCCCAACACTAATGGGTCAATAAGAGGCTCCATGGTGCTAGCCTTGACTTCTTTTTTCCGAGCAGCTAGTGATTTCTTATAGATCAGGCGCAGGTTTTTAATTTGACCATGATCTCTGGGTTTAATTTTTGACGCCTTTTTCAAGTCTCTGCTTGCCTTAGAACAGTTATGGTCAAACCATTTAGAGTTATTTTTGGTTTGGCCCCTCATCAGTACTGTTAGCATAGAGCCTACTATTGACACCAAGGCGTCAAAGCCGGCCAGGGTTTTCTCAGGGGGTGTATATAGTGACGTACAAGCAGCTAGTTCCTCTCCACATATCTTATTTATTTCAGCGTACAATTTTACTTGGTTTACCATTGACCACTTCAATCGACGTTTGCCATTTATGCAGCTCAGCGTGCCCCGATCTTTTCGGGTCGCTCGTTTCTCGAATAAAACCCCACCCAGGCTAATGATTATGGGGTTGTGATCACTGTAAATACTCGTGAGAATGGTAAATCTCGAAACCCAATTTACCAGGTCTGCGGATAGTAATATGTGGTCTATAAAGGACCCCTGCCCTGAACCTTTAAATGTTGGTATATCAAAGACCTTGGTCTCAGGAACCATGGACATGGCTACAGTTAAATTATTAGCATTCACCAGGTCATTTAGATTAACTCCACCTCTGGAGTGAGCAAAATGGAATCCTTCCACACTATGACACCCCAGAGATCCCATGGGGGTGACACCTGGGTTACCACATGGATGTACATTAAAATCACCTGCGATCAACACCATCTGTGGCAGTATACCTGCCCCCTTTCTCATCATCTCGTTTAGGGTCAAGATGTTACATTCACCATTGCCATTGATGGCGTTATAAAAATTAATCAGAGTCAAAATATGTTTACTTCTCTTCAATTCAAGCATTTGAATGTTCCGGTTTGCATTATTACAAGTACTTATTTTACAGCAAAGTACTTATTTTACAGTGTACTCACTTAGATACATCAATACTCACATATACTAGATTAAAACATATGTAGTTACTGTAGGAAGGGGGAGGCTCTAGTCGGCGCAGTGCAACACTAGCGACAAGCAGGGACTCTCTCTTCCTCGTCAGGGCTGAGGGTTACCTTCCAGACAACCTCTGCTTACCCTCTAGGTAGTGTGGCTTAAGCAGTCGTAGGCTAATCTTTGGGGCACATAGGGTTAAACACTTGCAATAGTACACCTTTACAACCAACCCACCACACAACGAGACCAGACTGTATTCTGTAAAAATATATATCTTTATATAGATTTTAAGCAGGCTTGTGAATACAGTCAACGTACTTTATGATAACGGTCGCAAGTTTACTTAGTTCAGGTTACCACAGTTCTTATGCAGTTCTCTTGAGGCCCGTAGGCCGGTGTTAACCAAAGTTCTTGTGGAGCCGGCGGCTTCCAGGGGATCTGTCCCACGTCGCGTTGCCTTCCCGGGGTCGCTGATCGTTGCGGCTCTTCAGCCGAGCAGGTCACTGGTCGTCCGGGGCAGCGGTGTTCTGTGGCGGCAGGGTCCTCTCCTCGTCGTCCGCTCCGCCCCTGGAGGCGGCGGCTGTGCGGCGGTGGCAAGTGGCAGTACGGTCCCCGAGTGCCCGACGTACCCAGCCAAGTGCCGGTGCAGCTGTGGGCTCACAGCTGGGCTGTCGGGCAGGCTACCGACCTTGCGGATTCTCACAGGGCAACTGTCCGTCTTTGCAGGTGAGTGGCTGCTCGTTATGCAGTCACCTCGAGAGCTCAGACCGGACGGGTCCTCCTTCACTTTGCTCTCGGGCTCCCGGTGCAGTTGCGGTCACGGTGTTCGGGCCAGCGGCGGCTGGTCCTTACTTTGTTCTCGCTGTTGCTTTGGGCCCCGGTCACGGTGGTCAGGTGGATGTCGTTGCCTTGGAGGAGACTCCTCCGTCGGTGCTGCGGCGTTGGTCAGCACCCGCAGTCGCTTTCTTCCAAGGGGGTAGCGTCCACTGGTCCTGGGACGCTGGTCAGGGGGCAAGTTCAGTTGCAAGCCCTTGGAGATCTCTTTAGCAGAGTTTGGCACAAAGTGAAGCAAAAGTCTTTTCGTAGTCTTTTCTCCTTCCTCTCCTTCAGCAGCAAGGCACCAGACACAGGCAAGAGTCAGCACCCTTCCTTGTCTCTCACGGTCCTTCTCGTAGGGCAGAGTCCTTCTGTGGCCCAAACAGGATCTAATTTTCAAGGAGCAGGGCTCCTTCTTTTATAGGCCAATTCTTTTGTTCTCGCAGGCCAGGGGGGCCTTTGCATAGCCACTCTCAGTCTTTGAGTACCCCGGTGGGTGTACTCCGGCTTGTGCTTTCAGTGTGAGGGGCAGGCGCATCAGACGCCCCACAGGAGGTGGAGCCAGCATTGTCCGGACAGGGGTGGCCAGAGTACCTTGTTGATGGGGGCTTCGCCCTTCCTGGGCCAGGCGTCGGCAGAGTCATCCGCCGCTCCCCAGGAGGGTGGAGCCAGCATTGTGGTGGTCGAGCACAGCTACAGTTCGAGTCAAGAGGCACTCCTACCTCCCACTAAGGTGTAATCTGCGCATTCACCACCTGTCATCCCTCCAGCCCTGTCACTCACACATCCCAGACAGTCAGATACACATACCAGCAGAGGCGGGCTGAAATGGTTAAGCAAGCAAATGCTAACTTTCTAAAAGTAGCATTTGCAAACCCAGGATACTAAAATAAACTTGACTACAAGAAATATTTTATCATCCTGAGTTCAGGCATACTAAACATGACTCGCTACCATGCTCCTTGAGCCTGCGGGGATTATAGGGTGTAATAATCCTCGCAGCTCAGTCTGGCCTAATGGAGCAGGTAGCCTTCAATAGTGAAATACGGTCTTGGTTGTAAGTCACTACTAGGACATGCCACGCACATCAGGGCTTGTCCTACCTTACACCTACAACGCACCCTGCCCGCAGGCCTACCATAGGGGTGACTAACATGTAGTCAAGGGAAGGGTCGGTGCTGGCAAGTGGGGACACTTGCCCAGCTAGCATGACAGTACGAGACCGCACGCGGGTTCTGCGGTCGCAGTTCCCAGGCACATCTTTACGGCTGCTTCGGTGGGTGGCACAACCGGTGCTGCAGGCCCACCAGCAGTATTGGCATCTACAAGCCCCGGCACTCTCTTGTGCACTTTACTAGGGACTAACAGTAAATCCAAAGAACCAATCATGGATACCAATCGCATGTACAATTTACAGTAGGGAGCACTTGCACTGCGGCACGGATCAGCCGTGGCGCAGTGCCCTGAGTATCGGAAAACCAGCAAAACATCGGAGGCACATCAGCAAAAATTGGAAGGGAGACTCACGCCAAGGTGCCAGGTCTAACAGTTACTCATAAAGTTACTATTGAGACAGTCATTCACTCACTAACACACCCATACACACACTCATCCACCCATACAGTCCTGCACACATACTGTGTTCAAAACACATACAAACAGTGAGTCACTCATTCATGCATCTGTGCGCTAAGTAATACCCCTCACCAAACCATAAAAACACTCATTCTGATACTCAAAAAAAAACTAATAAACCATATTGACACTCATGTACCTACTCACCAACCCATGCAGCCACTTATACACAAAGTGAGACACTGATAGAGATATTTAAATATTTAAACATTACTCGCTAATACATGTATTCGCTAAGATACAATAAATAAGTCAGTTATACAATCAATTTTACAAAAAAAGCATCCATTTAGACACTTATTTACCCATTTATTCTTCCTTCGACCTTTAAATATACATATATAAAAAATATTTATTTTTCAGAAAGACACACATTCACTGGATGATGTTATCAGTGATGTCATCAGTGATGTCATTTGAGATGTCATCAGTGATGTCATGAGTGATGTCACTGACCATGTCATGAGTGATGTAATATGTGACGTCATCAGCAGTGCATTGCGGGCGCACGAGTTATAGTTAGCTGAACTAACTGTAATGGGGAAATTTCAATGGTTTTGTATGAGTGAAATGTTCAGCTAACTATAACATGTGTGAAACCTATGTTTTTTTCAGTGAATTTCTAAAGTTTTTTAAATGCTAATTCCTAACTATAACGTGTGTAAAACCTATGGTTTTTTCAGTGAATTTGCAAGGTTTTTTAAATGCTAATTCCTAACTATAACATGTGTAAAATCTATGTTTTTTTCAGCGAATTTCAAAGGTTTTGTGATAGTTAATTTTTAAATGTATTAATTATTGTATTTCTTTATTTTTATACTAATTTCCTACATTTTTATTATTATTATAAATATTTATATTTATTTTATTTTTGAAGTTATATTTCATATTCTTAATGTAAAATAATAACGAAAGTAAATTGAAATTTGTTTTTATTAATTAATTTTTTTTCAATATATTAAAATTAAATTCTGTATAATTCCTTTTTCGTTTTTTTTTTTTTTGGTAATCGTACCGTACGCGTACGGTGATCGCACCATACTTTGTATGACTAATTGTACTCTGCGCGTAGCCGCGCAAACGTTACGAATGCGCTTTGACGTTACGCATCGCATCAATGCTTCTGTGTGACGTCATGTACGGCGCTCTGTACGTGTACGGCGCGAAAGTTTCTAATTTTTTAAAAACATATATTTATGTATTTAATGTACATACTAAGGGAAGACATTATCTGGGATAATCATGAAAATATTTTTTTTTAACTTTTAATAAGCGTATATTACTTTCTAAAGCAATTACGCAAATCGCGGCGGTACATCGTACGTACTCGCAGTGTAAGAGCACCGTAAGCGCACCGTAAGCTTACACAAAGCCATGTAACTCTAAAAGAAGAGATTTGATTGCTTCATAACACTTCCTATTCCTACTGTTGAAAGACCCCTCCCGTTTTAATCATTCTACTTTGAATTTCACAGGAGAAGCATCTCTTCTGTAGATCTCAAGCCATTTGGAAGAAGTGACCACCATGACTGCACGGGATGACTCTTCTTCAGAATATTCCTCTGAAGAACATTTTATACCTGAGGAGCCTCAAAAAAAGCACAAGGAAGCAATCATCTAGAAAAGTTTTACATTTCCCCAAGAGCAAAAAAAGGTCAATGCTCCCAAGGTGACCTGCAAAATTTGTCAGGTTACTCTTTCAAGGGGTGACCCGACCAAGAAGTACTCTTTCTGCACTGCGAGCATGGTGCGCCATGTCAAGAATCTACATCCAAACAATTATGCCAGAGTTCAAACTCGAAGGTTGCAGGAGGACCAGGGATCTGCTCTTCCCAGTACATCCAGTGCAGCACCACCACCACCACCGAGCGGTATGGTCGCAAAGATACAACCTGAATTTGGAGACCTGATTATTCATTGTAAGTTTTGCAACAAACTACTGAGCTATGGAGAACAATCCATTGAACTCATTCTCCGCAAGAAACGGGACCGCCGTTGTTCTTGTCAATAATTTTTTTTTTACTGTTTTGTTCATGTTCCACACTTTTTTTGGTTCTAGTTTCATTTTTTTATTGAAAAAAGCAAAAACAAAAAAACACAAAAAATAGAAAACTACAAAGACAAAAAAACAGTTCTTCTCAGAACTACCTCCACTGGTCAAAGAAAGAGCTATATTTCTATGATAGTGTGTAAAACTTTGTCTTAATGAATGTGTAGTGCATAAGTGAATGAATGAATACATTACTAGTGTATGGTGAATGTGAAAGTGCAGAACTATAAGGAAGTGCTACAGCATAAACCTATAAGGTGTTTACCTATAGTATACTGTAAACCTCCAAAGCACTTGAATGTGACATATGCATATAAATATGTTACAAGTCTATGCTTCCATTTGCACTGCTGGTGAAAATGCCTGGGTGAATTTGTATGTTAGGAGCGGATTTACAACCCCCTTGTGCCTCTTTTACACATCTGTTGCATCACTTTTGTGATGCAACGGTGGTGCAAAAGATGTGCCATGATGTGTGGTATTTACAATGTGACGCAGATGGAAGGTGCATCACATTGTAAAGCCCTGCACCAGAAGAAGGCTTTCCTGCGCGGGGGGGGGGGGTGTTCTGGCGCAGGAACGCCTCCTAAAAGTGACTGAGTGAAATCTATAAAATTTCATTCAGTCACTTTTGGGCTTATGCTGCGTCAAAACCCTGTATCTGCTTGAAACAGGTGTAAGGATTGACACAGCATTGTAAGCATAGGGCCCCAAGAGCATTGCTGGAACTGCATTGTGCTTGGAATGCAAGTCAAGCAATGCACCACCTTCACAGCACAAATACATCTCATATCTGTGCCGTTTTCTTGCTCACTTTGCCATTGGATTCAAGCCAGCCGGGCTGAAGACGGCTGAAAGGAAGCTTGTTTCTGGTCCAGGGAAGGCATGGCTTGGCAGTTCGGGCTGGACTGTTCCCATGAGGCACAGGGTGAGACTGATTTGCATATGGCCATGTCTGAACTGGGGTGGCTGAGTGAGCTAAAGAATGGTGATGGATTAAAACCAGATCAGTTGACTGGGGGTGAGTGTTTGATTTGCTTAAACGCTCCGTCCATCATCCCCTTTTGTATCGCTTTGTTCGCCCTAAGTTGGCAGGGTATGCTCAGACTCAGACGTGAGTCCCTTGCTCACTTGGCCACTGGATTGAAGATAGGCTCGTTGATGAGGATTATGAATCCGAAACCGGTCCCAGGATGCTTGTTTCTGGTTCAGGGAAGACATGGCTTTGCTGTTCGGGCTGGACTGTTCCCATGAGGCACAGGGTCAGACTGATTTGCATATGGCCATGTCTGAACTGGGGTGGCTGAGTGAGCTAAAGAATGGTGATGGATTAAACCCAGATCAGCTGACTGGGGATGAGTGTTTTATTTGCTCAAACGCTCCTTCCATCATCCCCTTTTGTATTGCTTTGTTCGCCCTAAATTGGCAGGGTATGCTCAGACGTGAGTCCCTTGCTCACTTGGCCACTGGATTCAAGATAGCCTGGCTGATGAGGATTATGAATCCGAAACCGGTCCCAGGATGCTTGTTTCCGGTCCAGGGAAGACATGGCTTGGCAGTTTGGGCTGGACTTTTGCCATGGGTTACAGGGTCAGACTGATTTGCATATGGCCATGTCTGAACTGGGGTGGCTGAGTGAGCTAAAGAATGGTGATGGATTAAACCCAGATCAGTTGACTGGGGGTGAGTGTTTGATTTGCTCAAACGCTCCATCCATCATCGCCTTTTGTATCGCTTTGCTCGCCTTAAATTGGCAGGGTATGCTGAGACGTGAGTTCCTTGCTCACTTGGCCACTGGATTCAAGATAGCCTGGCTGATGAGGATTATGAATCCGAAACCGGTCCCAGGATGCTTGTGTCCGGTCCAGGGAAGACATGGCTTGGCATTTCGGGCTGGACTGTTCCCATGAGGCATAGGGTCAGACTGATTTGCATATGGCCATGTCTGAACTGGAGTGGCTGAGTGAGCTAAAGAATGGTGATGGATTAAACCCAGATCAGTTGACTGGGAGTGAGTGTTGGATTCGCTCAAACGCTCTGTCCATCATCCCCTTTTGTATCGCTTTGTTCGCCTTAAGTTGGCAGGGTATGCTCAGACGTGAGTCCCTTGATCACTTGGCCACTGGATTCAAGATAGCCTGACTGATGAGGATTACGAATCCGAAACCGGTCCCAGGATGCTTGTTTCCGGTCCAGGGAAAACATGGCTTGGCAGCTCGGGCTGGACTGTTCCCATGAGGCACAGGGTCAGACTGATTTGCATAGGGCCATGTCTGAACTGGGGTGGCTGAGTGAGCTAAAGAATGGTGATGGATTAAACCCAAATCAGTTGACTGGGGGTGAGTATTTGATTTGCTCAAATGACTACTTGGGTACTGGCTGAATTATTACAATTCTGCAAGGAGAGTGTCTATCTGAATGTATACCAGCTTCACTTTTATAACAGTGTATAGATAAATACATACTGCTGAATGGCTCACTTCAACACTGAAACAGTAGTGTGAGAGTGTTTGGTGAAAGTCTAATAATACAGACTAGGGAATAGAGGCTGTAAAAGACAAGTTTGCCGGTGCATAGAAAAATACCTGCGTAGTCTATCAGGGTTTGAAGCAGTCCATGCTCTAAGGCCCACTTTGCACCATGAGTACTTGGGTACCAGCTGAATGATTATAATTCTGCAAGGACAGTGTCTCAAACCATTATAATTATATAATAATACATTTATTCTTGCAACATCTCATAATTTAATAGAGCTTCTAAAATAATTTCATCAAGTATTTCATTTTCCTGGTTATCAATTTCAAAAGTCATATGATCAAACTCAATTTCATCTAATGCTTCCACAAAATCAGCATCCACGATTTTGTCTAGAAAATCACAGCTGATACCTGCAGCATTCATTTCTTCCTCTTCATTCTCGCTGTTCTTAAAAGGTATGTTCAGCTCTTCTATGACACTGTTACTAATTTCGAAACCGTCTTCCATATTGTTTTGTTGATTTTCCATAGTGAATTTCTTATGTGGTAGGTCCTTGTACAAAAACATAAACACTTCATTTTATCATTTTTCCTAATACAGAACACAAAACTAGCTTTATCAACTAACTTGCCCTTTAAAAAATATTATACAAATACCATTCTCAACTACTTTATAACATTATATAAATATAATTATTCATATGAATGTTCAGTTTTTAAAATTTCTTAAATTATCAAACCAGTCATTCCTTATCACTATCGGAAAAAACTCAGGCTGTTATAATAAAATGCAGTACTAAAAAAAGTACAATATGTCTATTCACCTTACCTGTTCCAAACTAGTAGATCTGTTGTAGTAAAAGGCAAAGAAAACGGGTACACTCAGTAAATATATTTTTAAATCTGTCAAATGTATATAAAAGATACAAACCATCTTTGCACACTTATGTACTCCATCCATGTTTTGTCATTTCAGCTCTGTAGAAGCACACTCCATTGGCCATTTTTAACAGTTACTTATACTTATCTTAAACATAATAAATAATTTAAAAAATGATATATTATAAAATTAGCATCTGTGGAAGACAAAAAAAATCCAGTTACAATACACCCTTTACAACACCAAATAATTTGTAAAGCATTTCATTTGCCTTTTTTGCTGTTCTCAGAATATATTGAATTTCACTAGAAACAGTGAGTTCAATAATACTCATCACATAACAGCGGGCAAAAAAAAGACAATCAAAAAGATTATCTTAAAGAAAAACATTCAACATTTTCAATAACAATCTAAAAAATATAAATAAAACATATATAAAAAGTTTTTTTGCAAACAGCAAGTTCTTATGTAACTATGAGATATCTCAAAGAATCTTAAAATACCAAAACACTATCATTCATTTTCATACACTGTAAACAAAGTTACTTTTAAATATATGCTGACAAAATATACAACAAATAGTCCTTAATAGTTTTATATACTTTTCCTCATGGCCAAATAGTATATCTCAAATTCTTAGTAAAGAAGTTCATCAATAGTAATCCTCAGCATTGGTCTCCCACCTTTCTGATCCAAAACCACCGACATCATTTGCAACGTCCCCAGGGATCATCCCTCAACTTGACGCTATTCAACATCTACATGGCACCCTCACACAAGTGGCCCACCATCACAACTTCAACATTATCTGCTAAGGCAACGACACTCAACTCATCTTCTCCCTCACCAAGGAGCCACACACCACTGAAAGACGTAACCAACTGCATAAGGATGATCTCTCTGAATCTCAACTTGGACCAACACCTACAACGACTACAACGAGTCCAAAACACTTCCGCCCGACTGATCATCAATGTCCCCTGTCGCACTCACATCACCCACCACCTGAGAGATCTAGACTGGCTTCACGGCAACAAGAGAATCACCTTCAAGCTCCTCACTCTCACTTACAAAATATGCTACAACACCAGACCAACCTACCTTAACAGCAGTAATCCTGAAAGGCCAAATTTTGTTCCTAGAATTTTGGCTGTAAAAATATTAGGTAAGAATTTGGTAACTCTTTAGGCAAACGTAGTTTAAAAACCAATTGACTATCATTGCAATGTATCCAACCTTTCAGACATTTAAAATAAACAGTGTAATGTCCAGATGTTGTAGAAGGTCTATCATGAAAAATAATTGCTACAAAAGTTTTTCCTGATATTGATACTTGAGTAGCTACAACATTTTTATTTAAAGCTTTCAATTTTCTTCCATCAGCTCTACAACGTTGCAGCATTAAAATTACATACTGTCCATATCTTTGTATAAATAATGTTGATAACATTTCTGATTTACATTGGCTACACTTCATGTTTTGACTTGCTCTCTAACTAGATTGTTAAAAGACACTGATTCACAGTCAGGTAAAGTCAAATATATGAATCTTTCAGTGTCTATGTTAGTGGTACATGTAAACAAACAATTTTCACAGTCATGTTGCCATTTATAAGAAAGGCCAAAAAGGTTTTCAATATCTATACCTTCATTTTCCAATACAACAAGAGTAAACATTAAAAATTCCTGACAATCTTGCTGAATATTCTGCGTAAATTGAGTAGAACCAGAACACATGTCCAAAATATTTCGAATATCAGAAACACTTTGTATTTTACTTTTATCACTGCTACATTTCTCATAAACAGAATACAACAAAGAACAGAATCTTTCTTCCCGATTTTCAACAATTTGCTGTTGCAAACTTTCAAGAAAAAAACCAACATTAACAAATACATTAGCATAGCAGTTGACACCAGAACTATTTTCAAACTGATAACCAACATTTTCTTCAACACTGTCCTTTTTCTTTCTGCTTGCAATCACAACTTCATCTTGTTTTTTTTCTTTCTCTACAGCTTCACTACAGATATTCTCAAATCTTCTTTTTCTACCACCACACGCTTTTCAAATACTGGATAGTGACCTAAATTGGGTGCATATTCTCTTCTTAACCTATTATACTCTTTCACATAATTTGCATCTGCACTAACCTTTGTCTCATCAAAATCAATCTAGTACAATCCAGATAAAGTTCTCACTTGAGACAAAGCAACATATGCCATACCCTCTTTAAACACGGTACTTCCAATATTCACTAAAGCACTATCTAAACTTAAACCTTGAGATTTATGAATGGTAACCGCATACGCCAAAGAAATAGGAAACTGTTTTCTGCGTACATACAAATCTTTTACTAGCAAAAACCGAGCTGAACAACGACTAAATTGTTGTACTTCTGCAATTTCATCAAATTTGATTTTAAAAAATTCAATACCATCTCTATTTACATAATTAACGAAATCAACAATTTTACCCATTGCTCCATTTACTAAACCTTTTTCCACATTCAAATTACGTCGTAAAATTACCCTACAGTTTACACATGCATATAAATTATTTTCAAAAGCAGCAGTTTTACTTATCGATTTCTCTAAAGAATCCAATTTCCTCTTCAACTTTTTGGTCAAAATAATATTGATTCCTTCATGTTTTATTTTATCAGTAGCTTCCAATTTTATAATTTTCTCATTTTCCAACTTTAAAATGTCTTCATTAAATATAGAACATTCATGCAGTGTTGCCATTAAGCAGATTACAGATGTTTTCTGCAATTCTCATATATATTTTCTCAGGAACAATATTTTCATTTGGAAACAAATTGGAAAGTAATCGTCTCTGTAAAGCTTCTTTGCCATGTTTAGTGACTTTTCCAATTCTTATATCTTGAAGAATAGTTCCATAATCAGCATCATTTGCCTGTCGCATATTTGTAATAAGTTCCTTATACTCAAAATATGACGAAATGTTAACATTTCCAATGCTCTCCAAAGACTTTCTGGTATCTTCATGCGCCAGTGTTTTAAACACTGGTTGTCCTTTTACAGGAGTAAGTTGTAGTAGATCTCCAAAAACAATGACGTGTTTTCCTCCAAATAATACGTCACACTCTGTTTTAAGAATTTAATGCATTCTTAAATGCACAAAGGCAAGCATTACGTTTGATACCATGCTTACCTGTCATGAATCTGCCTACCTCATGGAGAATCACGCTACACATGACCTTCAGACACATGTAATACACATGCCCTCTAGACACATGTAGTATTCTCCTTATTAAAACCCGCCCCTGTCCCGTGCGCCCCGCACGCTTCATTGTCAGTGTGGTTAGGTGTTTTATACATTTGTGCTTCGTGCCGTTTAACATTTGTATTTATGATCAACCATACCTTTAACTTTTCTTAAGATTTGAGCCTTACGCTGGTTTCGTGGCCTGATCTCATTGTGTGCCTTATATTTCAGAGGTTTGGACTTTGCGCAAGCTAAATCTGAGACCTTGTGCTTTGAAGGTCTTGTCATTCTCTCCCTGCATCCCTCGCACGCACGTTTTGGTGCACATCCAAGGAAGATTGAAGACTCCGTCTTCACGCACGTTCTTGTGCGTAGCAGGGAGCGGCTGGGTGCGGTCCAGTATTTAAACCGCACCCAGCCTTCTAGAAGGCGCTTTGCCTTCGGATTTCCTCCAGTGAAGGTCGCGTCTTGTGGCAGCTCAGTTTGGAACTTACCTGATGGCATTTCGGTTCCGGCTGGACTCCAAATCTGCTCATCTTCGAGGCGGTTCTTCTTTTACACGGGAACAAGAATCCTGAAGAGTACTTTAAATATTTAAAGGCACCCTTTGCAAGAAAGGTCAACAATAATTTTTGGAACTCTAAACTAGTAGAAAAAGATGCAAAGAAGAGACTTTGGACATTTCTGATTTATGTTGGTTATTGCATTTCGGATTTGAGGAACATATGTTTACAAGATAAAGGTATGTAATATGCTGTGAAATAATCTAGATTTCTAGGGTAAGAGTGAATCTTAGTTTTTGAGCCTAAAGAAAGGTGATGTGAAGAAAGACATTTAGGATATCGTGTTTTTTGGTCTGTGCTTATCTTTTATTGATCATAAGAAAATACAAGAACCCCAAGACAAAGAAGCAAGAAGTTATTTTCAAGTAAGTGATAGGAATTAGTTAGGATAGTTTGCAAAGAGACATTAAAAGATTTAAAAGTAATCCTTCCTTTATTTTTTAGCTTACAACAACCTGACTATACAAGCTGACCAACTATCCTAGAGGACGTCTGACGACTTCATCATCACAACTTCCAAAAGAAATACTGGACGAATGCCAACACTACACTGATCGCAGGTAGGGGAATATCTGAACACCCAGACTGACTTTGGTTTCAAATAAAGTTAGTTAGAATAGCTAAAATGGCCACAGAATAGTTAGGAAAATTCCTCTTTGATTTGATTATTAAAGTCTTTTGTGCTTGTTGCTTTGCAGGTCGACAGCAAGAACAAAATTCTACACTTCAACGTCCAGTACCGGCCCTCCTCCCTAATTCCTAGTTCAAACCTTGCTGTTAACAATTAGGACCAGTAAGTTTTAGTTAGTGATTTGGGAAGTTGGTCCCTTGCGTCTCTGCGAAATCATCTGCGTCATCCAAGAGGGCTTCAACCAAGGACAAGGTAAGGGACGACGTGGATTGGTTTGACAGAAGGCAAAGCCCACGTTGATAATTTCGCCCAGACGCAATGGATCAAATCACCCTACAGGAGTTAGCCACAGTTTTAGATGCAATTAGACAAGATAATGCTGCTTTACGCAGAGACCTGTCCTCTCTTCAAGACTCTGTTCAACAGAAGTCAGTTTTGAAACCAGCCACTTTTCAGGGTTCATCCTCCAGTTCAGGTTCTCAAACACAAATCCAAGTTGTAACTCCGGTTCCAACCCCTTTAGCCCCACCTGAGAGATTTTATGGGGATTGTAACAAATTCTCAGTATTCCTACAACAATGTAATTTACATTTTATAGCTAAAACTTCAGCCTTTCCTGATGATTCCTCCAGAGTAGCGTTTATGTTATCCTACATGGGTGGAGACGCAGCTCTTTGGTCAGTCCCCTTAGTGGAAAACAATGATCAGATTTTGTACAACTTTAAAAACTTTAAGAGGGCTTTAAAAAAGATGTTTGCAAAACATCTGTTTGTTCAGTCAGCAGACAATGAGCTTTTAGGATTAAAGCAAGGATCATCAGATTTATTACATTATATTTCAACCTTTAACCGTTTGGTTTTAGAAGCTGGATGGCCTTACGACAAAAGAGTCTCAATCTTCTACAGAGGATTAAGGGACGAATTAAAAGATATGATAACTCAAATTTTAGAGCCTCCTGAAGACATAAGTGAATTCATCGACTTAGTGGTTAAGTTGAATCATCGTATTTCTGAGAGAAAGGGAGAAAAAGGGAAGTCTGAGCATAAGTTAGTTTTCCTCAAAGAAAGATCAGTACCTAACCGAGAAATGAGCTCTAAATCTGATACTGTAGAACCTATGCAAATAGGTTCTATCTGTGGTCCTTTATCAAAGGAGGAAAAAGAAAAGAGACGACGATTAAATCAGTGCCTTTATTGTGGAAAGACAGGACACTTTGTAAAGGAATGCCCCACACGACCAAATAAATTCAAGACTAAATCATCTGATTTAGCCATCACTCATGAAAATTCGGAAAACTAGAAAACTCGGTAAAGGGAGAGGTCAGTTTATCGGGTTTATTCTCTAGTTTGGCCTCAACTCTTCCTCCCATAGGTTGTAGACACTTTTCCATTCTAGTAGAACTTCGAGGTCTGCTTCCTGAATCTCGCACTAGAAAAGTAGAAACCATTATAGATTCAGGAGCTACTGGAAATTTTATTGACTCTCATTTCTTCCTCCAGTTAGGTTTTAAGTCTCTATTTAAGGACCACCCAGAAACCGTTAGAGCTGTTGATGGCAAGGAATTGACTTCAGGTCTTGTAAATAGACAGACTGAATTATTGGAGATGGATTGTTCTCCTATACATAGAGAAAAGATACAATTTGACATTATAGATGCTCCTCAATTTAAAATGATACTAGGAATCCCTTGGTTGGTAAAACATAACCCACTCATAGATTGGGTAACCAAGTCAATTACTTTTAAATCTTCTACTTGTACAGATCATTGCTTCCTTATTAAAAGATCTAAGGATGTGATTCAAGGTTTTGACTTTGGAATAGAATCACCCAATATTCTGATTTTGGATGGGGTTCCATCTGTGTACAATGATTTAACTGACGTATTTGACAAAAAGAAAGCTAACACCCTTCCACCACATAGAGATTTTGACTGTAGGATTGATTTCATGCCTGGAGCAACCTTACCCTGCAGCAGGATATATGCCCTTACAGAGACTGAAAATGTCCATCTGAGAGAATACTTAGATGAGTACCTTGCTAACGGATTAATTAGACACTCTAAATCCCCTGTTTCATCAGCTCTTTTTTTTATTCCAAAGAAGGGAGGGGAATTGCCTATGTGCATAGATTATAGAGCTTTAAACAATGTTACCATTAAGAATAGGTACCCCCTACCTTTGATTCCAACACTTTTGGACCAAATAAAGAAGGCTAAGATTTATACTAAACTGGACTTACGAGGAGCTTATCATTTAGTCAGGGTAAGAAAAGGAGACGAATGGAAGACAGCATTCCGCACAAAATTTGGTCTCTTCGAATACCAAGTTATGCCATTTGGTCTTTGTAACGCTCCTGCCGCCTTCCAGTTTTTTATAAATAAGGTTTTACATGAGTTCATTGACATCTGTTGTGTAGTCTACATAGATGATATTCTCATCTATTCAGATTCAGAAGAAGAACATGTGCAACAGGTTCGCGCCATTCTTCAAAAACTTCTTTCGAACTCACTCTTTGTGAAATTGGAAAAAAGTCTGTTTCATGTCTCTAAGGTGGACTTTCTGGGCTATATGATCAGTCCAGATGGAATAGAAATGGACCCAAAAAAAGTTGAAGCTGTAACAACTTGGCCAAGCCCCACTTCTGTGAAACAAATTCAAAGTTTCCTTGGATTTGCAAATTTCTACCGCAGATTTATTCAGGACTTTTCTCAAATTGTAACACCCATTACTAAGTTATTGAGAAAAGGAGTAACATTTTTATGGTCTCCAGCTGCTGATGAAGCTTTCCAGAAATTAAAGAAGAGGTTTACTATGGCTCCAATTTTATGCCATCCAGACCCCAGTCAACCCTTTACTGTAGAAGCAGATGCATCTCAATTTGCCTTGGGCGGAATTCTTTCACAACGAAATTCTGATACCGGCCAAATGCATCCTATAGCTTACTATTCAAGAAAGTTGTCTGAAGCAGAACAAAATTATGCGATTGCTGATAAGGAGTTATTGGCAATAAAAGCAGTGTTTGAAGAATGGCGTTGTAGTGTAGTTCCTAGTTTCCCACTAGGCCCTGCGCATTGGAATAACATAAACAGTAGTATCGATGTGGAACTGCGGATATTCCAGGCCTCCACTGACTATGCTAAACTTAATTGGATTGTGTTACCAACTAGCTCAGAGGTCACTGGAAACTTTCTTCTCTGCATAGGAAGTGATCAGCTTCCTTGGCACAGACAAGAAGGGATTCAGTTTTCCAACAACCGTGCAACATGACAACTTTGCTCCTCAGATCAAGAGTCAATCTCTAGGGTCGTGTGAAACAATAGACATGTATTTCACTCAGTCAGTCTAGTGCAGTTTACTTTCACGAGATGTAGAGAATAGAGAGACGGGCGTTTGTCAATAAAAGGTTAACATTTATTGAACAGTCTTTCTTCTCGTACAAGAGAAATTTATTGCCACAATTGCAATAATTGTTATTATAAAAAGTACGTACAGTAAGATAAGTATTGCGAAATAGAACTGTAAAAGCATTGATATGGTTTCTTAGCCATACAATGGTTTAAAAGTAATAAAACATATATACAGTCATATATACATTAGGCTAACATACTCAACTGGTGCTTCTAACTAAGCCTACCCCAGTGTGCCTGACCTAAGCCTAACACGTGAGAAGGGGAGCAAGTAAGTAGCTTTAAGTTAAGTTGGTTTTGCCAAGGTTTGTTTCAAGAATTCTCGTCTAAGGGTTTAGTCAACACCATACCTCTGAATAGAATGATGGAGGATTGGTATCTCCTTCAGGGGTCTCTCTCGATATCCCAGTCACCCGCGAGGGTAAACCGGAAGCGCCGGGACTGGATTTCTCTGCACGAGAAAGGCAGCGGCTTTCTTCAGCGCGTCGAGGAAGGAGGGGTGACAGCGTCCGCGGGCAGCTGGAATCTGCTGGATGTCTTCGCAGAGGGACGTCTGTTCAGCTCCTTAAGCGTACTGCACCATAGTTCGCGCTGTAGCGGCGATAATGGTAATCAGCAGCTTCACCACCACAGGATAGCAGGCTGCAGCGACAGAGTGCTAGATTTACCAACACAGGGTCATGCAGGCAGCCAGCATCAGTAGCTCGCAGCTCACAACAGCTCCTAACCGGGCAACAGGCTCGCATTGCTTAAGGCAACGTTGGTAATATTTATACCTGACAGGTGCCGGGTTTGACGCAAGTTTGCTGGACATAAGACGTCAATTAAAGATGTCACTAGGAAGTGATAGTTATCAGTTGCTCATTAGAGTTCTATTACTAATCAAAACATAGCAAGCGGGGATTTCCAGGTTTGCTGAGTTTTTATCTTGTTGAAGAACTCGGAGTGTTATCTAGGAATATCAGATAGTGACTGCTGCTCTGTCATTGCACTAATTGGTCACAAAGGAAGTGGCAGAGAGTCATGCTGGAATGTGGCTCTGTTCGTGTGAGGCCAGAGATGACTTTTCAGAAAATCGCACTTGAACGGTTATGCCAATATAGGGAATAAATGGATTTATAGCCGAATAGGGGCATAAGGTCACAGTATCGATCAGGAACCTAGATAAACACGCAACACCCACTCCACGGGTTAATGTCCATCAAAATTACTAAAACTAAGCAATTAGATGCATGTGTAACATTGCCCACCCCAAAATACATAAATGCATTCGAAATAGGCGTACTTGTAATACATGGAATTTAGGTACTGTACGTTTTTTAAAGCATAGTAATCATTCAAAAATTATTGCATTTGAAATCAATGAACGATTATGCAAAAGGAATTACACATGAAGTATCTCTGACAGAAGAAATGCGAGATAAATCATCACATAAAAATGCATTGTAATAACATGTGTGCTAGAGGCTGGTGTTATGTTGTTATGTCTCTAGATGTGTTTAGAAATAGAAGTGTGAAGCTTCTGTTCTCTAAGAATAGTTTTTACGTTAAGCAAAGAATTTGTTCGTGCCAAAAAAAGGTCAATATTAGAAACATTGTCCAAATCAAAAAGTTATTGCTTGAACGGGGAAAAATAGATTTCCAAAGCTCTTGGCAGTTTTTGTTGATCAAAACTGAAGGCCGAATTCAGAGTTCATGGGAACGCTGTGTGTCGGAAAGCTTCTCAAAAAGTTATTGTTTCTCTATGGGTGAGAACATCGTATCAGACAGGCTCTCAAAGAATTGGTCTACAAATTCAGGTGATAGTTCAACCAAATTAGATAGCGCTGTAACTTGGCAGGTGTGAGAATGATTGCTGTCATCGAAGGCAGGACCAGCAATGCTCACAGAACGTTGTACCTGGATGATGTTGCTTTTGTCACTCGCTCCACTGTTACCACTTGGCTGTAGTACAGGAGTCTCCACGAATGCCGTCATCAGGATTGGTAGCCGCTGGGGACAACACAATGCGTGAGCCGTTATTGGACTGAGCAAAGTATCGACGTCCATTGGTACTGCTGATGGAAGTGAAAGACAGATGTCCAACACGCATTCATCGCCGCAAAGCATACACCGTAGCACAGGTAAAATGCAATTTTGCCATATCGGTCTGAATGAAAGGAACCAGGTCATGTTTAGATCTCTCAGCCTGGCCAATCCGAGGACGTTAGTTATCCTGTCCCGGTAGCGCATTGCTAGGATTGTCTCTTCCATTCCCATGGGAGCTATGTCTGAGCCGAGGCTTGCCATAACGTAGCAGGAGGGTCAAAAATAGAATCCCTGCAACGAGTCCCAAAAATAATGGTATGCCGCCAAAAATGGAGTGCACAAAATTAGGAAAGATTCCCAAAATTGCCTGGAAGGGTGTTAGCAGTCCCGTAAAGACTGTCTTAAATATGCCTGGGATGCTTGTAGCACTAGACATGTTAAGGAGTTGGCTGAACATTTCTACGAAATGCACGGGGCAATTTGTTGATAAAAGGTCATGAACCTCAGTAGCCGTCCTTGCGACTAGAAGATCATACGTCTCTTTAGATGACGTTATAGGCACTGTTGTCTGTAAAAGTACAGATTTCATTTTTCTTAATGTATCAATTCGTATAGAATAGAGATTCAGACGAGGCCAGAGGGGAGTCACTATGTCTGGAGGCCCGCTCGGGAACAATGCTTGCATACAACATTTGACCATGGACGTAACTTGTACTAGATAACTTTTCCCTGGCGTTAGGCCACAACATCTGTGATCCGTTCTAAGAATGTAACTCCCGTTCGCGAGTTGCATAAAGAAGGGCTCTATCTGAGTTGCAGGTGTGACTAGCTGGTGGCATGAAAGGTTGTTTGAATTTCCATCACATGCTCCGTGTAAATTAATACCCTGACACAAAAGTATACCGCTTAGTGAGTGTTTACAGTTGTCACCACTAAGAAATACATTTTTGTCACTGTCACTATAGCAAGAATGAGTGTATGGTAATTTCCATTCGGATTTTACATATCCTTTACCCAATTGTTCATACTGGCCAGCAGGTATGTACTCAAGGCACTTTTTAAATCGGAAAGTTGTTATCGGAATTGTGATAATTCCGTGTATTATCCATTCAATGACAGGACTCTCTGACATTGTCAATGGTAATCTCTCGAGTTTTTCGATGCTCAGGATTGTATAGTCTGCTCCTTTCTGTGCCAAACTGATCTGTTTATCAGTAAGGTTAAAACTGGAAAATAATGACGTTGTGTTGATTAAACGCCAAGGCACATAGCCTGAACGAAGATTTTGCAGCGTCCAGCCTAATTCTATAATAGAACGTAATTGAGACTGGCCATGTTGTAACATTAGCAAATCTCTGTCTATCACATCAAAGGCAGAGGATACAATATTGTCCAAAGAATATATTCTGGAAGACAGAGTCGTTAACCCATTGTCTACCACAGAAAGTGATTTCTCCAAATTAATACGATCAATTTCTCGTATTTTTTTCAGCAGTTTCAATTTGCTTTACTTTCCAAGCCTCGTTGTATGCGGCATAGATGCTGGTCGCTATGAAACGCTTTTGACGCTGTTTGCGTGGTCCAAGAATGAAATCGCGCAAATCAGCACCCTCTTTTAGTAAAGACAAGTGTTGCTTAATTTCAGCCAGTGTGGATGAAGTTAGCCATTCTAGGCAGAGTTTCCCTACACTGTATGTTGTTATAATCCCTGGATGTTGTCTCTGGGAGTATCTAGAGTCGAAACTGGTCATTTTTAAACCCTGTGTTTTGTTCAGGAACCTATCTTGACAGCTATTTGTGTCTGTAGGCCAGATTAACCACTTTTTCCAATCAGGATGTGTTCTGTTGAAATGTAAAATGTGTGACACGTCTAACTCAATATCTGTGGTTGTATTCTCAGGTATTGGCTTCGGAATAGACGGTGTTTTAAGGTCTTTGATCTTAGCTAGGCCAAGACAAGATGTTTGGTGTATTGTGTCATTTAAAAATAACATTTGTTCAGGTATCATGCAGGTTCTAAATAGTGCTTCAATGCCTTGCACCTGCCAATCTTTTGTACCCCAAATTGTTTTCGTTTCAATATTATTCTTCCAATAATCAAAACCAAATGTCATCATTTTGTCATAAAATGCTTCTGAATATATCAATTTAGAATTTGTCAGCATTGTTTTCATGCCTGTTTTATCTAACAGTTTATAATAAAACGTTTCTGCATCACTGGTGTTAAACCCTGAGAATTATTTGAATTTCTCAAAAAATGCTTTAGAACTGCTTTTAGGTGGTGTAGAACAATGTTCCCATTGATTATACATAAAAACATTTCTAGGCTGTGCAGATTTATGCAAGTAATGATCCCCATAGTGGGTGTAACAGAATAACTGCTCATAACTAGATGAACCTTGTAAATAATCATGATCTGTGAATCTAGCTGACATTACTAAATCAGACATCATGTCATTAATACTGTTAAAGTCCCAATCATCAGAGAATGTACTTGGTGTCACAAAGTCACTTAAGGAAACCTTTAGTTGATGAGGATACTTCAGGATTTCGACCGGACCATAGATCTCATAGTCTGTTTTCTCCCATACTACCCCACCAGGTATTGGAATTGCTGTGACATTTACTGTTGACAGTTCTCTTTTCATCACGTGGGATGATCTGTGTGGTTTCAGGACTAAGTTGATGTTCTGACTTGCTGTGTCCATTCAATTGTAATGAACTTCCCTAAAATTAAAACTAAAATTAGGCATAGTAGGAGTATGAAAACCCCTGAGATAATCCAATGCTCAATCAACGGTGAATCCAGATATAGTTCTTTGATTTGTTGAAAGAGTCCTGTTGTATTTTCTTTAGAATACTTTTTTGTTTCTGGCATCACTTCGTGGTCGTTTTGGTCTTCAGAGAAGTTGTCGAAGTTGATGAAATAACCAGAGGCAGTTCTGTCAATTGATGGGATTGTTCTTTCAATCTGTCTCTCGGTAGCACTTTCTGATGCCACATCATTGTAGACTGGTGTTGTTTCTTGACAAACTGTTTCAATCTGTGTTTCAAGAGGCACGAGTTCCATGGCATTATTGCATAGTCCTTCATTGTGCACTGCAGGCTGATCGAATGTGATTAGTCTTTCAGTTTGAACCTCTTGGATTGTTGCAAGTTTGGGTATTCTGTTGTTTCTTGGGAGTCCACTGGGCCTACTGTTGATTATAGGCCACATGCTTGTGGTTTTACCAGATCGATAGACACGACTCTGTTCTCCTTTTTACCAGCAAGGGGCGGTAGCACAACTGATCTTGTTCCGGTGACTGCCAAGACAGGTACTGCTTTTCTGTAAGAAGGCCCAAATTCCTTCTTAACCGCGATCTTTTCTCTGACTAGATCCCCAATCTTTGGAATCCAGACAGGCCTTGCTGGAGCTGTTGCGGGTGGTGCCTCGTCAGTGGTACTTGGCTGTGGCTTTAACTTTATGTTGCTTAAGGATTTTCTTGTTTCATTCAGTTCCTGTAAAACAGCCAAACGGTCTTTTACATCAAAGTGCGTTGTTTCTTCTTGTACCACTGACATCTGACTATCGAGGTCCTGAACTCGCATTCTAATTCCGAACAATAGTTCGTATGGGCTGAAACCTTTTAGAGAATTTCTTGGCATGTTATTAAGACTAGTCTGGACACTTATTAAATGTTTGACCCACCCAGCGCCTGAACCTAATACCTTTGCTGTTATAGATTGCTTTATGTCACGGTTTTTTCTTTCTACCACACTATTCCCTTCGGGGTGCGACGGACAAGAATACCGCAACCCAATTCCCATGCTGGCCATGGCCTCCTTATAGGCTCGAGAGCTGAAAGCAGGACCCTGGTCAGAATGGAACGTGGTAATTGCGTATGTGCCGATAAAGACTCGCAAATCTTTTATAACCGTTCTAGCGTCAGCCGAGCGCTGGGGCCACATCCATATGAACCTCGTACAGGAATCCACTGCTACCATGATATATCTATAGTTACCGTCCCTTTGTAGGGGACCACAGTGGTCCAGGTAAACGCATGCAAATGGTTTATCCGAGATGAGAAGGGGTGTCTGCGCTGGTCGTTTCACTGTTGATACTTTTATCCTTTGGCATATGTCGCATTCTAATACATACTTTTTAGTTTGTATTCTCAAGCGAGGCCACCAATATCTCTGTTTAATAGTGATACTGTTGCGGAAACGCCAGCGTGTGCAGAAGCAAGCCCTTCGTGTGCCGCTTTGATTAGTCCTAACCTGTGTTCCATGTTTGGAATTACTCTATCCCCCACTCCAGGGATTCGAGCAAAAGGAACATTATTTGTATCCGTTAAGTATAAGTACTTTTTAGGAAAGCCTTTTGGGAGTGTTTTCTTATCATTTTTTACTGACGTACTGACAGCTTGTAGAATATCGCTGTCTATTTTTGTTTGTGACCGAGTTATCGCAGCTACGGAAGCCGTTTGTACAGCTGCCTTCGCGGCTTCATCAGCCAATGAATTCCCTGCAACGTGAACGCCATCACGTTGATGACTCAGTGTATGTATCACGTGAGTCTTTTGTAGTTCTTTCTGTAAAAGCACTACCTGTTCCCAAAGCATTTTATGCTTTATTGTGCCACCTTTTGCATCTTTGAAACCATTTTCCACCCAATTCTGCAAGTATTCATTATAAGATTTTACGCAATAAAAAGAATCGCACACTATTAGTGTGGGGAATTCGCGATCGGTATTTTCTAGCGCCATCTTAAATGCTACTAATTCAGCTCGTTGAGCCGAGCAATCTCCTAGAGATTGTGTTTTAGTGACCAATGGTCTAAATTTTCCTTTGTGCCAGCGACCTTTAACAATCGCGCACGCAGCACTGTAAGCTTGCTTACCCCCAACTGCGGGTTGTGCTGATCCGTCAGTATATATAATACTTCCGTATTCTTCGAGAGGCAGGATTTCAATTGGCAGAGGACATTCATATTCATATTGTAAAAATTCCTGTGTTTTTAAGTTAGGATCAAATTCGTAAACTACGTCTGTTGCAGCAAGAGAATTAACCCACTGAATCCATCTCGGATGCAAAGCTTTAGCATTAGGAATGCTTGCTTTAGTTACCGCTTCTAAAGCCGGTATAGGAGTTACGATTATTATTCGTTTACCTTGTGCTAGGGGCCTTTCTTTCGCTACAGCAGTCTGAACCGCAGTTAGAATTTTCTCCGTTGACCTGAATTTTATTTCAGCCTTTGTGTACAAATGTGATTTGTAAGCTATTGGTACCTTTTCTCCCTCATTAGAGGTTAGGTACGTGAATCCGCATCTTCCTGGGATGACTCGGATTACAAGATCACGTGTGTTGTCACGTGTATCTAATTTTGTTTTTGCTAACATGTCTGTTTGCAGTGATCTCAAAATTTCTGTGTGTTTTTGAGTCCAATTGATTTGTTTAAAATCAGGTTTTATTAGTTCGTAGAGAGGTTTAACCCTCTCTGCGTAATTTAGTATGTAAGTTCTTCCGAAATTCAGAAAACCTAGAATGGATTGTAAATTCTTCAGCGTTTTTGGAGCTTGGAGTACAGCGCACTTCTCTAAGAAGTTGTCCGCTAGGCTTTTCCCTTCACTTGATAATTCGTACCCTAAAAACAGTACTGTCAGATGGGCAATTCGGGACTTTTTAAAGTTGAATTTGTAACCCTCTGCTGCGAACCCAAGTATAATGGTGTTCACTCTTTTCAAGTGAGTATCCAAGTCGTCGTCTGTGAGATAAATATCATCTACGTAAGACAATGCTTCATCATCATAGATTTGTAGTAACTCTGTTACCCTAGCTGAGAATAGTCCTGGGCTGTTCTTGAACCCCTGTGGGAGTCGACAGAATTTTTTCTGCGATCCAAATGCGGAGAAAGCGGTCAAATATCTGCTTTCTGGTGCAATGTTTTGACAAAAGAAACCATTAGAAATGTCTAATGTCGTTTTATATTTTTTCCTAACTATGTTATTCATTAGGGCTGCACTATGCGAGTTTTGTACTGCAAAAGTTTTGCAACATGTATTAAGATGTCTGTAGTCCAAAACTAGACGATATGAATTGTCTGGCTTGGAGACAGGAAACAAAGGATTGTTCATTTGAGAGGTGCATGTTTCAATCACCCCCTGGTATTCAAGTTGATCTAAGATCTCCCTGACCTGTTTTTTAGCTTCTTGCTTTATGGGATACTGCCGTTGGGCAGTTGGTTCACTTTTTAATTGGATTTTGTGAGGCGGTGAATCCTCATCCCATCCTACATGATTTTTATACAATGCAGGTGCCTGGGCCACTGCCCATTTCCTTGCATATGTGTATTTTTTATGAATCGGAATGTGATTCGAGAAGGCAGGCATAATCACTACTTCTCCACGAGGGCACTCCCTGACAAACTCTGGGGGCCAATCTTTTTCAGCTAACAGAATATCATAGCCTTTTGAGAGCTTATCCCAAAATAGACCCTTAATTTTCCTAGTCTTATCACCCTCCATACGCAATGTTATTTCGTATATTTTATGGGGCTCGCTAAGTCTGGCGTTGGCAGTTTCAACCTGAATGTATTCATTCGTGTCCACTGTCTCCAGATGACTCATCAAGATCTTGCGCGCTATACTGATTTCTGCTGCACTGTCCAACATTGTCAATGCCCACTCCCCGTTTTTCAACTGTGTCCTCAGTATCCTCGGCATGGTTGATTACTCTAATACTGGCTACCTTCTTTTTCTGAAATTGAGATTTCTTATTTTGAGCAGGTTCCTTGTCTTTGGACTTGGTGTGCTCTCCTGGGTCTGACCGTCCTCTTCTTTCCGAATTCTGTGGAAGAGATCGAGAGGGACGTGTATCAATACTTTGATATCTATCAGGTTTTTTTATATTATCCCTATTTCTAAGGTTATATCTTTTCTCAGAGGGCTCCCGTTGGGGAGACTGGCGTTCTCGAGTCGGAGTTCTTTCCCTCCGTCGAGGAGACCTTCCTCTGGACTGGAAAACTTTTTCCTTGGGAGTGGATTGTTTATTTCCTTCCCAGCTCTTTTTAGGACTGTTTGAATTATTTTTTATAAATAATTTTTCAGGATTTTCGAGCAGTTGGGGCTTTACTGGTTTTCCACCCAAGCTGTCTCTACCTAATTCTTCATAGCATTTTTCTATGATTTTTGCAAGCTCAACAGGATCTTTTATATCTGTTTCCTTCAACTTCTGGCGAATCGCCACAGATGCTGCTTCTCCTTTAATGTTGGCTAATAATATAGCCGTGACCTGCTTGAAGTCTTTCAGTAATTTCATACCTAGATTTAAAGCGGGCTCTGGACCGAATTCATTTTGAATCTGTTTTAGCACTTCTGGTATTACCGCCATAGACGGAACACCGTGTGTTTTTGTGTAAATGGAAGCAAAGACTGTACCCCAAGTGTCACAGTCCTCCACGTGTGGTGCGATTCCCATAGGAAGGCAGATAGTCAAGATTCTGTGTTTCTCAATAGGGGTAGTATCAGGAAATACTGCCTCTATTTGAGTGATTTTCTGTGCTAACCAGAAAGGAATTTGTTCCCGTTTTACGGGTGTTTTACCAAGACATGACTGTATGTTCTGTGGTGTAATTTTATTTGTGTTCCCCTGATGAGGGGTCAGCTGTGGTGTATTAACAGCTGGCTGGACTGTTGCAGTCCGCATTACATATTGGACTAATTGCCTATGTATTTTTATTAATGTATTTAGCTGTACTAACAGCTCTTCCTTAGACATTCTTACAATGTCAGGATGTGGTGTGTAGCTGGCTAGAACCGGCCACGTTGCTCCTGGTCTACCTAGTGGACCGAGCCTAGTTATGTGATCATTGTGTTTTAGGGCGCCATTAAACCAGAGCAGGTGCTCTTGAAATTTAAGTGGAATTTCAATCTCCTCGAAAGGAGCGTACTCTTCCGGAGGTTCCTCTATTTTGTAATAGTGAAACTCTTTTGTTATAGCGTTTACCGCTGGAAAGTTTATCCATGAATAGAATACCTCTGTCTGCCGATACTCGTGAGCCTCTATCACGAAAATTACTGTACCACCCTGAGGTGTCAGTCCGTTTACTATAAGTTTTGAAGTTATAGATTTTCTTAACTGTGCCGGGATGATTATTGCATCCGGGTCTGTGTATTCGGGACCTTGCTGAGTCGCATCTACTGCGGCCCCAGTGGTTCCGTTATTTTCTGGCATTGTAAAAATGCAAGGTTTGCAGAGTAGGTCTCCAAGGAGACAAAGATTAGGTGCACAATATTTTGGAACACTGTATCCTTCAACGTTGAATAAACCAGAGCTTTACATAGGAATCTCTTCCTACTAAGGTCGGGCGGATTTTAACCTTTCACCCACTCCAGACGTCTATTGGAGTATTTACGGGAGAAAGGGGTCTGTGTGAAATATGCACGACTGAGTTACTCTAACTGTCTTGCGTTAGTTTATCGCCTTACCAAACGTTTGGGTGCCATGTAGTGTAGTTCCTAGTTTCCCACTAGGCCCTGCGCATTGGAATAACATAAACAGTAGTATCGACGTGGAACTGCGGATATTCCAGGCCTCCACTGACTGTGCTAAACTTAATTGGGTTGTGTTACCAACTAGCTCAGAGGTCACTGGAAACTTTCTTCTCTGCATAGGAAGTGATCAGCTTCCTTGGCACAGACAAGAAGGGATTCAGTTTTCCAACAACCGTGCAACATGACAACTTTGCTCCTCAGATCAAGAGTCAATCTCTAGGGTCGTGTGAAACAATAGACATGTATTTCACTCAGTCAGTCTAGTGCAGTTTACTTTCACGAGATGTAGAGAATAGAGAGACGGGCGTTTGTCAATAAAAGGTTAACATTTATTGAACAGTCTTTCTTCTCGTACAAGAGAAATGTATTGCCACAATTGCAATAATTGTTATTATAAAAAGTACGTACAGTAAGATAAGTATTGCAAAATAGAACTGTAAAAGCATTGATATGGTTTCTTAGCCATACAATGGTTTAAAAGTAATAAAACATATATACAGTCATATATACATTAGTACATTAGGCTAACATACTCAACTGGTGCTTCTAACTAAACCTACCCCAGTGTGCCTGACCTAAGCCTAACACATGAAAAGGGGAGCAAGTAAGTAGCTTTAAGTTAAGTTGGTTTTGCCAAGGTTTGTTTCAAGAATTCTCGTCTAAGGGTTTAGTCAACACCATACCTCTGAATAGAATGATGGAGGATTGGTATCTCCTTCAGGGGTCTCTCTCGATATCCCAGTCACCCGCGAGGGTAAACCGGAAGCGCCGGGACTGGATTTCTCTGCACGAGAAAGGCAGCGGCTTTCTTCAGCGCGTCGAGGAAGGAGGGGTGACAGCGTCCGCGGGCAGCTGGAATCTGCTGGATGTCTTCGCAGAGGGACGTCTGTTCAGCTCCTTAAGCGTACTGCACCATAGTTCGCGCTGTAGCGGCGATAATGGTAATCAGCAGCTTCACCACCACAGGATAGCAGGCTGCAGCGACAGAGTGCTAGATTTACCAACACAGGGTCATGCAGGCAGCCAGCATCAGTAGCTCGCAGCTCACAACAGCTCCTAACCGGGCAACAGGCTCGCATTGCTTAAGGCAACGTTGGTAATATTTATACCTGACAGGTGCCGGGTTTGACGCAAGTTTGCTGGACATAAGACGTCAATTAAAGATGTCACTAGGAAGTGATAGTTATCAGTTGCTCATTAGAGTTCTATTACTAATCAAAACATAGCAAACGGGGATTTCCAGGTTTGCTGAGTTTTTATCTTGTTGAAGAACTCGGAGTGTTATCTAGGAATATCAGATAGTGACTGCTGCTCTGTCATTGCACTAATTGGTCACAAAGGAAGTGGCAGAGAGTCATGCTGGAATGTGGCTCTGTTCGTGTGAGGCCAGAGATGACTTTTCAGAAAATCGCACTTGAACGGTTATGCCAATATAGGGAATAAATGGATTTATAGCCGAATAGGGGCATAAGGTCACAGTATCGATCAGGAACCTAGATAAACACGCAACAGCGTCACTACTTGTTAGGGGCTCGTCATCCGGTAACTATTTACACAGACCACAGAAATCTTCAAGCTTTAAGATCGGTAAAAGCTCTATCTGCTAGACAATTACGTTGGTCTATGTTCTTCAATGATTACAATTTTGTAATTACATATCGTCCTGGAAAAGAGAACCTAAAAGCGGATGCTTTATCTAGAATAGGTGATAAGGGCCCAGATCAACCCGAAATTGTTCATCCTGTAATCCCTACTTCTTGTTTTCAGGGAAGTTTATCTGTTTATGACATTATTGATGACATCAAAGAAGCTTTGAGAGAAAAGGATTCAGAGCTATGGAAAAAAGATCATCCTTTTCTACAAGAGAAAGACAATTTAATGATGGTTCATGATTTAATTTTTGTTCCTAATGAAAAGATTTGAAAATCCATAATTCATCTTCACCATGATACTATTTTTGTCAGCTCACCCTAGCATTTTGAAAACCCTGGAACTTATTAAAAGGAACTTTTGGTGGCCTTCTATGTCCAAAGACATTCAACAATTTGTAGAAACTTGCAGCATTTGTATTCAGCACAAAACTTCTCATCAAGCTCCTAGTGGGTTGTTAATGCCACTGCCAATTCCACCTCAACCCTGGCATACTATATCGTTGGATTTTATTGTCCAACTACCTGAAACCAAGAAGGGATTCAATACTATTTTGACAGTTGTAGATCAGTTCACCCGAATGGCCCATTTTATTCCATTAAAAAAGCTTCCTACAGCTTTGGAACTCGCTCATTTAATCATGATCCATGTGATAAGGCTACATGGAATTCCTTCGGTAGTGATTTCAGATAGGGGTTCCCAATTTATTTCTAAAGTTTGGCAAAATCTGAGTTCTTTGTTACATATGGAAGTTCGTTTATCTTCTAGTTATCATCCCCAAACAGATGGTTTAACTGAACGAACTAATCAAACTATTGAACAATATCTTCATTGTATGTTGCCTAATGTTTCCGAAGAATGGTCCGATCTTTTAAGTCCTTTAGAATTTGCCTACAATAACTCTGAACATTCTTCCATTAAAATGTCTCCATTCTTTTGTAATTTCGGATTTCATCCAAAAAGTATTCCTAAAAGTTCTAACAACAATGAGTCTGTACCTGCAGTTTCTGACTATGTATCCAAGGTATTCTCCATTCAGGAAGAAGCTAACTTCAACTTGGCTAAAGCAAAAGAATCTCAAAAAGAAGCCAAGGATAAACATCGAACTGAGAAATCTCAGTATGGAGCTGGGGATAAAGTATGGTTGAGTACAAAAAATTTGAAGTTAAAAGGAAACAGGAAATTTAATCCAAAGTTTATTGGTCCCTTTTCTATTGAAAAAGTAATTAACCCAGTTTGTGTAAGATTGATTCTTCCTCGCAAGTATTTGATACACCCTGTTTTCCATGTCTCTCTGATTAAACCTTTCCATTCCCAAACTCGTATTCCTAAATCTCCACCTTCCATCATAATTGAAGGTCACCCTGAGTTTGAAGTTAAATCAATTCTTGATTCAAAAAGAGTTAGGGGAAGGCTTTTTTACCTCATAGATTGGAAAGGTTATGGCCCTGAGGAAAGATCGTGGGAACCTTTAGAACACCTTAAAAATGCTCCTAGATTGGTCCGATCTTTTCATTTAAAACATCCTGATAAACCAAAACCCATTTCCACTGTTCTTGGGGGGATCTTGAGCAGGGAGTACTGTCATGAATCTGCCTACCTCATGGAGAATCGCGCTACACATGACCTTCAGACACATGTAATACACATGCCCTCTAGACACATGTAGTATTCTCCTTATTAAAACCCGCCCCTGTCCCGTGCGCCTCGCACGCTTCATTGTCAGCGTGGTTAGGTGTTTTATACATTTGTGCTTCGTGCCGTTTAACATTTGTATTTATGATCAACCATGCCTTTAACTTTTCTTAAGATTTGAGCCTTACGCTGGTTTCGTGGCCTGATCTCATTGTGTGCCTTATATTTCAGAGGTTTGGACTTTGCGCAAGCTAAATCTGAGACCTTGTGCTTTGAAGGTCTTGTCATTCTCTCCCTGCATCCCTCGCATGCACATTTTGGTGCACATCCAAGGAAGATTGAAGACTCCGTCTTCACGCACGTTCTTGTGCGTAGCAGGGAGCGGCTGGGTGCGGTCCAGTATTTAAACCGCACCCAGCCTTCTAGAAGGCGCTTTGCCTTCGGATTTCCTCCAGTGAAGGTCGCGTCTTGTGGCAGCTCAGTTTGGAACTTACCTGATGGCATTTCGGTTCCGGCTGGACTCCAAATCTGCTCATCTTCGAGGCGGTTCTTCTTTTACACGGGAACAAGAATCCTGAAGAGTTCGAAAGCTAAGTACTTTAAATATTTAAAGGCACCCTTTGCAAGAAAGGTCAACAATAATTTTTGGAACTCTAAACTAGTAGAAAAAGATGCAAAGAAGAGACTTTGGACATTTCTGATTTATGTTGGTTATTGCATTTCGGATTTGAGGAACATATGTTTACAAGATAAATGTATGTAATATGCTGTGAAATAATCTAGATTTCTAGGGTAAGAGTGAATCTTAGTTTTTGAGCCTAAAGAAAGGTGATGTGAAGAAAGACATTTAGTATATCGTGTTTTTTGGTCTGTGCTTATCTTTTATTGATCATAAGAAAATACAAGAACCCCAAGACAAAGAAGCAAGAAGTTATTTTCAAGTAAGTGATAGGAATTAGTTAGGATAGTTTGCGAAGAGACATTAAAAGATTTAAAAGTAATCCTTCCTTTATTTTTTAGCTTACAACAACCTGACTATACAAGCTGACCAACTATCCTAGAGGACGCCTGACGACTTCATCATCACAACTTCCAAAAGAAATACTGGACGAATGCCAACACTACACTGATCGCAGGTAGGGGAATATCTGAACACCCAGACTGACTTTGGTTTCAAATAACGTTAGTTAGAATAGCTAAAATGGCCACAGAATAGTTAGGAGAATTCCTCTTTGATTTGATTATTAAAGTCTTTTGTGCTTGTTGCTTCGCAGGTCGACAGCAAGAACAAAATTCTACACTTCAACGTCCAGTACCGGCCCTCCTCCCTAATTCCTAGTTTAAACCTTGCTGTTAACAATTAGGACCAGTAAGTTTTAGTTAGTGATTTGGGAAGTTGGTCCCTTGCGTCTCTGCGAAATCATCTGCGTCATTCAAGAGGGCTTCAACCAAGGACAAGGTAAGGGACGACGTGGATTGGTTTGACATTACCTCATCAATATTGAGAAATTTAATTTTCTTCAAGACTCTTGAAACTTCACAACAAGGTTCTCCAGATAGCTTGTGGTATTCCAATTTGTTTTCATGCTCTACTGGTAGCATTAATAAACAATGTGAAGTAATTCCTTTAATATTGTGTGCTGCCAATCCAGTTGGAGCAGTGACAACACAAGACAAATGCGACTCGGTTGTTTTCTGTAGAGAAGTTGTGATTACTTTAATTAAAAAACTTTTGCCTGTTCCAGCTTGTCCACTCACGTACATTCGGATAGGTTGAAATGATGAGCAAGAGCACTCTTTCTTCTCATGAAGTAATCCATGGTCAATCTATTTTCTCACTTGCTTATATATTTGTTTCTGGTCAACATGTAGTTGTTCTTCCAAGTTTCCTAAGTTTGTTAAATCTTCTTTTCCATAGCAGTTGCTGCTTCATTTTGAACAATTGGTTCTATGGCCGGGATGCCCGCCACCCCCTCCCAACACCAATCCCCAAGGATGGGAGAAGTCGGACACAGGTTTGAACTTTTGGAAGGCGGGAGGGAGTTACCCTCCCGGCCGTATTTATTAAAATATGAAACAAAATTTAAAACATTAAATAAAAGTTTCATGATTATGTACAATTTTACATTTATTACATTTCGATGAAGACATGTTCTTTGGCTAACCTTAACAGATCTCTAATACAAAGGGTTCCTAGCCGAGTCTAGCATCCTGAAAATGCATACATTCTAAATTAAAATTGTACATCCTAGCATTAAGGGCCAACGGCAAGGTCTTAACCGGTGTCAGATCCCTACTACCAAAATCTCGCCCTCACGGTGTGAGTGGCGCATGCGCAGAGGACTCTACCCTCATTGCCAACTGTAACTTCCCTTGTCGTGGTGGGGGCCCCCTTTCCACTCGACGCCATCTTAAAGGTCGTCCGAGTTCCCGTGTGAGGTATCTGTAGGAAGGACAGCGTGGACTCCCCCCCATCCCCACACTCTCTATCCGCCGTCGCGGATATCCCGGCCCCCGGGTAATTAGTAGGAGGGGCATCTAGCCGCCTCCCCCCTGGGAGGGGCCTATGGCCGTCTCCCCCTAGGCGACCCATCCTTAGTGGGTGCCGCCTCCCCGTGGAAGGGGCCAATGGCCGCCTCCCCCCGGGCGCTCCCATCCATTCTGGGTGGCGCCCCCCTCTAGGGACCTTGAAATTACTGCTCACCGATCATGACCTTACCGCCACAGGCCGGATAGTTGACCGACTATCCGGCCCCCCCTACTCCTCCTAAAGGTCATGCTTCCTCAAGCCCCTTAGCCATGCTATGAAGTCTCCTATGAGTAAGTCATTCCCCTCCCTGGACAGATGAACCCCATCATTCAGATACATGTGATCACCCCGAATACACCCATGAGGAATGCTATGCAACTGTAAAGAGCGGAACAATTTACCAATTTTATTGTTAACCCTTTTCACTGAATGGTTCAGTGCTGACACCGAAAGGCCCCCCCGCCATACCTTCCTTGGGATCATGTGGGACCAGGCAATCATGCACCCCGGGATTCTTTTAGCCAGCCAGCTAACAGCCGACAATATGTGTTCCACTAACACTCGTCTACCCAGTGTCACCAAGCCATTGCCCCCCAGGTGTACTATGACTACAGATGGCGGTGACCTTTGCCGCCCTAAAAGACCCTCAAAAAACTATTCATATTGGTCAACACAGAGCCCGCCCTTCCCATGGAAGGTCACTCTGTACCCGTATTCCCCAGCTGCGTGAGTCGCGTCACCTGCCTGGTATACATCCCCGGCTTGTCTCACATATGAGTGGCCCACGACCCATACCACTCTCTCTCCAGTCGGTGATCCTTGACCGCTGGTCTCCAGGTGCTGGGTCGACTGCAAATTCCGCCCCGCGTGACAGGCTCGCGAAACTGTAATTCAAACAAAAGACGAGAAGCGTGAGTGCATGTCAATTGATCCTTACAACATGTGCAATCACACATACCTTTTGAAGCAATTTGAGGACCAACGTCCCAACTGTTTTACTTCCTCCGCACTCTGACCCCTGGCTGTAGCCTCAGTAGCAGCCCCTATCCTAAAGGAGTGGGTCCCAAAATCGCACGCGTCCATACCCACGGCAGCAATTGACAGTGCTAACACCCTCTGAAACTGAAATCTGATCAGTGGGGTGCCATCTTTGTGCCGAAGCAAACTCCCCCCCACATGTAGCCGCCCTTAGTGCCAAGTATTCCTCTATACATTTTATCGGGCACGTGGGGGACCCTCGCGCGCGCTGCACGATAACACTATTTCCCATAGCTCCCTGGTCAGTTTTGGACCTGGCTATCGAGATCACCATTGAATCACCCCTAATTTGGACGTGATCCCTGCACAAGCCTCCCTCAACATCTTTCTTGTTCCTTGCGACAAGTTCGCTCACCCGCATAGCCCCATGGAATGCCAATGCGAAAGCTGCCCGGAACAGAACTGCTTCGAAATGGGAGGAGCACGTCTCGTCCAGTTTTGCTACTAGTAGAGACAACCTGTCTAAGCCAATCGGGTGCCTCGCATCCTGCTTGCGACCCTCAAGGCGCTGCCAGCCGCGAAGGGCTTTCTTAACCAAAAAGGAACCCGTCTGGTCTTTCATGCCATGCACCTGCACCATGAATGAAATGGCCACCTTATGCCTACTGGCCGTTGCCGCTGATCGGCCTTCTCTGTGCAGCGCTACCAGGAACCCCAGGAAGGATTCCTCCTGCCCCCAGCTCTGTCTCCCTGTTGGACCCAAAAATGTGCAGTAGGAACGAAACGCTCCTTCGTATGCCTTCCTTGTCCTGGGGGCTAAGCTTGCTGCCACGAGGTCTTGTAATCCGGGGCACCGATTAGCCATAGCGTTTCGGGGAACGGTGCCGCCACTAGGTCCGCTGTGGGTAGATAGCCCCTGAACGCCTGCATATGTGTACGAGAGAGTGCATCAGCTGCATGATTCAGTACCCCTGGCACATGTTTCGCCCTGAACTGTACATTCAATCTCATGCAAAGTAGTACAATTTCTTTCAACAATCTCAAGATCCACTTGCAGCGGGCTGCCTGCTGGTTAATGCACTCAACCACAGTCATATTATCAGACCAAAACACCACTGAGCGGTCCCTGAAGTCGTCTGGCCGTGCCATCAGAGCAACCCAAATGGGGAATAACTCCAAGAACCCAATGTTACCTGTCAGACCTCTGGAGTGCCACCACATGGGCCATACTTGTGCCGACCACCGGTTACCAAAGATGGCGCCAAATCCCACGCTCCCAGCTGAGTCAGTCCACAGACCAAGTTCATCTGAAGACGCTGGTGGCTTGTTCCACACCACTCGACCATTGAAGTCTGCCAGAAATGCCAACCAAATGCGCATATCCTGGCGAACCTCAGCCGACAGTCTCGTACGGTGGTGTCCCTCCTTGAGACCCACCATTTGTATTTGTGGGGGTATTTGTAAAGCGCGGCGTTCGCTCCGGAGGGAGCATCTTGGCGCTGAATGTTCTTGAGGGCCGGTCTGAGAACAGAGCGGGAGTTAGATGGCTGCTTTAGTGAGATCGTCGGGGAGGCTGAAGATCCAGGTCTTAAGAGCCTTTCTGAATGGTTTTTCTTGTCATAGCTTGTGCAATAGAGCGAGAGAAGGGGCGGGCCATCGGCATGACCCTCAAGGCAAAGTTAAGCTGACCCACTGTTTGCTGTAACTGGTGCAGGGTCACTTTCTCCTTGGCCAGGCATTGCATCAGGGAAGCCCTAAATTTGGCTACCTTTTCTATCGGTAAACGGAAACATCCTTCCACCGAATTGAGCTCAATTCCAAGAAACTCCAGTGAAGTAGATGGTCCGACCGTCTTACCTGGTGCCAGTGGGACTCCGAACTCCCGCATGAGGCTGCAGAAGTCCCGTAGCGCCTGCGTACAACTCGTATCGCCGGCTGCACCCAAAAACAGGAAGTCATCTAAATAGTGCATCACATGCTTATAGCCCGTGGCCTCAGTGAATACCCATTGAAAAAACAGCTGAACATTTCAAAATAAGCACAAGAAATGGAGCAACCCATCGGCATGCATTTATCCATGTAATAACTCCCTTGAAATGCAAAACCTAGCAGGCGCTGATCCTGTGGGTGTACCGGGAGCAACCGGAACGCCGATTCGATATCTGATTTCGCCATCAGCGCCCCGGGGCCCAGGCGATTTAACATGGCGACGGCATCATCGAACGATGTGTACCGCACTGAACAAACTTCCGGGTTAATGGCTTCGTTCACCGAAGAACCCCTTGGAGCGGACAAGTTATGGATAAGTCTAAACTCCCCAGGGTCTTTCTTCGGGACAACCCCTAACGGGGAACATACGAAATCCACCACCGGCGGGCGATGAAAAGGCCCCGCCACCCGCCCCAAGCTGACCTCTTTTGCAATCTTCTTTGCTGCAACACTTGGGTTGTGTTGGACAGATAACTGGTTTTTACAAAAGGAGTCCCCCCGAAAATCCCCCGCCGGGATGTGGAAGCCGTGTGAGAATCCCTTCCTCAACACCCCAGCGGATACATGATCAGGGTATTTGTTCAACCAAGGAGTCGGAGCCATGATATCAACAGGTGTAGGCAATCGGTTACAAAGTCTTACCTCACTCTTGCTTAGACCCCCCTTTTCCTCCCGTCCCGCTGTTTTTAGATCTACAGCTACTCTCGGGGTGTGAGGAGTTCCCACAGCCCGCACACGCATGCCTGAACCTACATGTTCCCTGGGGTCTGTTACAGTTGCCTCTATTGAAGCCCCAACAAACCCCACGCTTGCCGCCATTCCCGCCGGTCTTGGGCTGATAGTCCCCACCGGCGCTCGCTCGAAAGGGCACCGCGGGCTTTTGGCGGATGAACCCCGACCCGCTCCCGCTCGGCGAGGACGTACCTGCCGCCCCTGGCAAGAGCTGCTTGTGCCATGACACCGAGTCAAGGCAATCCCAAGTCAAAGTGGCATCAAATTTTTTCGCGTTCCGAAATTTCATATCATAACCTTTCCATTCATCCCCCTCATACATGGAATAAAAATCCATAATCCTATTCTGATAGCAAGTCAACTCGGTCATCAGTTCAGGCTTTCGTTCCCCCATGACTGCAGTAAATATAGAAAAGGCCTTAACCCAGTTTGTTACCGTCTCATCAACCCTGAATTCCGCCATCTTGGCGCGCCATGCACTGGGATGCCATAAATCTTTCTGGGATTTTGCATATTCCATCTCGCGATGGTCAGTCAATAATGAAATCATGTTAACATATTTTTCCCCCCATATTAGTTCCTTTGTGGCCATAGGGATGTGCTGTGCCACCCTTTCCCGCCTCGAGGGTAATGAACCCTCCCCCGCCATTGGCAATGTGTGCTTACCAGGTTCGGCCGTTGTCTCTGCTGCCTTTTCCTGGACAACCGTGGGTCCTCCCGGCGCCACCTGTGAGGGAACAAGAGGAACATTCGCCGTTGCGGCCTTTCTCGACTGCCGCAATTGCTCGATTATTAGTCTGGCCTCCTCGGCCGGGTCCCCCGCGGCCTCTGCCCCCCCTGCTTTCTTTTTGAGCCATGGCAACACCGCTAACTGGATGGCCAACTCGGGAGGCATCTCCTCATTATTAGCAGGAGTAATTACAACGGGGATCGGCAGACCTATATCTGGGTTTGGTACCGGGATGTCCGTCAGCGTGACGGGGGCGACTGGGGGTACCACAGGAACCGGGACCTCCCCAGAAACCGCCCTCCTCTTAACCCGCTTCCCCGTACCCTCGGGGACGACTCCCGGCAAGGCCGGACCTATTACCTTCTTAGGACGACCTGAGTTGTTCTGGGCCGCCAACTGTTTCTTAACCTCAGCCAAACCTCGACCGATCGAATCAACTTTTCCGAGCTTTCGGTCCATGGCCGCCATTCGGTTCGACAACAGGCGCAATACCTTCTCCATCTCGGAGATTTTTTCTGCTTTCTTGCCAGCCATGGTTTCGCGTATCCTGCTCCTAGTCGATCAACGAGGTCCTGAGTCCTTCGCCCTCCAAATCACTGAAAGAGAAACAACAAGATTACAAGTTCTCAAAATTGCCGCTTGTTCCGTCGAGGGCTCACGAGCAACGAGTGGGTGCAGCCTTCAGAGCACAGGAACAAGAGGACGCTTCTTCGGATTCCCGCTCTATTTATTCTTCTGTGGGAGGGCGTGTACCCTCCTCCGGTACGCCTACTGGGCGTGGTCTTCCGTGTAGGTGTCTAGGACAACCCCTCTTGGGCGGGAGAAAGCGCGCCCCGGCTACGCCACTTCGGGTATACCAGCCGAGCCACGCCCCCCGCCCAAAATGGTTTCCCGGGGGGATCGGGGCACCCAACCATACGTTCGGGGGGACCGAGTGGTCGCCCCTTTCCATTCTAGTGGATACTGGCTCAACAGAGCAGAAGTTTGACTGTCTTGAGAACTGTCTCTAGCAATCTCAGCTGCAATTGTAGCTTCTTGCTCAATTTCGTCGTTCAACATTTTCACATAATTAGCAAAAACAGGACATTCTATAGTATCTTTACTTGCGTTGAACAAATCTTCATAGCTCTCAAAATCTCCAAGTAATTCCAATTCTGAACGCCACGGCTTGAAAAGTTGCAAAAGAGCTAAATAGTAAAATTCCTTTTTGTCAACAGTTTCACAACTCAGTTTACGGTGATTAATCAAATGTCCTTTTCTTTGTTTCACCAAACATCCTTCAGAACCAATCACGACATATATACCAATATTGATGTTTTCGGTAACATTCAGTTTAAAAATATAGTTTTGCAGCACTTCATAGAGACACATGTTCTCAAGATGATGACTTCTATTTGGATAATATGTATCCAGCATATTTGTTTTCACAATATCTGTACTTTCTGGCTCTTTTTCAGCTAAATGTTCAATTTCTTGTACAGATTTAAGTTCTCGATTTCGTGTTGCAGCAAGACCTAGACTCACCCAAATGATTCTTCTAGATTTGGAGTATAGACTTGCAGATGATAAGCGATGCAAACATTCATACGCTCCAATTTCTCGATGAGATAACATCTTCGAACTGTAACTATATAATTTCTTACTTAGACTCTTCTCGTGGGAAATCTCTTCCCACATTTCCTTCAATTCTGTCTTTTCTGATTTGGTTATGTAGGATGTTACATATCGAGCTACAGCAATGGAATTGTCCGCAACGTATTGAATATCCATGTTAGCATTCCACATGGACAAAATGACTAGGTTGTAGTCATTTATGTATTTTGACTCTTCATTTCTTCTTAAGTTGTCGGTATTTTTTGGAGACTTTCTTGTGATAGTATGTCGCAAAGATGACATAAAACTGTTCACTCTTCCTTTCGGTAATACAGGACCTGGAAATCCAAAACCACATTTGGTGTAGCACTTGTCCTTAGATTTGTACTTTCGACGACAGTATTTCCCACAACGATGGCTTTGGAATTGTAAGACTTGTTGCCTTAAGTCCTTATCTAGTGTACTTGTGGGTATATCACATGAAGCATATTCTACAATAAAAGACAACACAGTATCATCTGAGTCTGTTCCAAATTTGGGAGCATCTTTGATCCATATTAGCATTTGTATGTGAGGAGCACCTCTCGCTTGATACTAATTTCTCTAAAAGAAATCCAGAACCTCTCCAAGAGGAGGATTTTTTTTATTGGTGATAAAAGACATCATAGCTTAAAATCTATGATTGAAATACCTGCATTTATTAACTGGATCCAAAGAGCACAATTCTCCAGGTGTCTTGTATTCAAAAGTTGGTATAT
Organism: Lissotriton vulgaris; assembly: GCF_964263255.1. NCBI lineage: Eukaryota > Metazoa > Chordata > Amphibia > Caudata > Salamandridae > Lissotriton > Lissotriton vulgaris. The sequence continues at coordinate 845,947,543 of NC_141697.1, forward strand.
TTGGATTTGCCTCTCGAAGAAATTGAAGTAAATCATCCCAAGCATATTCAGCACAGCTTAGAGTAAGGAACCATGTAGGAGTTCCTAAATTCCTTAGCATACATTTAAATTCTCCATGACGATGGTACCAGTACTCATTAGTACCACGCTGACATGCCATGAGATTAATTAGCTGAGATTCCAAAACATTATCTTTCTGCAGTACTTTATGCATAAATTCCTTTGCCGAAACATTTCGCAGATGTACACCTGTTTTCAATATATGGTTTACTGCATAAGAAAGTCCAGACAAATCACTCTCAAACAAAAGATTAAACAAATACGGAATACATTGTCGAAATCTTGGATCTTCTGCATACAATCTTGATGTCCGGTATTCAGATGCAGGAATCTGCACAGGTCGGTCATCATATCGTCCTCCTTTTCCTGTGGGAAACCACTGAGGGAAACAATGAGCTTCCAAGCTTTTTTCCATACACTAATGGGACTTACCTTTACTTCTTTCATTTGAAATAACTCTATAGTATTCCCCATCACTTCTTTAGAATGAAGTGGATGAACACTGTAATGTTCGTAGATTCCTTCAGTTCTGGACACATCAACTTTTTCAATTTGTCCAGATGATGAGTCACTATCTTCTTCTACAGTTATTTCTTCTTCTCTCACATACACATTTTTATAATATTGATTATTTTTTACCAGATACAACGTTGCCTTTTTCACTTTCCTAACATCCACTAATTCTTGCCAGATTTTCTTGCTCTTAGTAGGAACGCCATTAACAAGAATAACTAAAGGTTCATCTTCTACATTTTCTACACCAATTTTTTCAATATTTTTCTTTAAATCTAGAGGTAAATATACAACTCTTCCCTTTAATCCTCTCTGTAAATCTGAAGGAGGCAATTTCCTTGTCTTAGGCTCCATACGAACAATAGCCTGAAATGGATGCACACATTGAATAAGATTAGACTCATAGGTATTTAAATCCATCAGTTCAGAAGGAATATTTACCAACTCAAAATTATTATGCACAGCTCTAGCAGGCATTTTGTTCTCATCTAATTTGTTATAACAATATTTACAAATACGCTGATCAGAACCCAAATCAAAACAATTCTCTACCAACAAATGAGTTGCAAAATCCTTCCACTCATTATTATTTTCCTTTTCACTTTTTAAATACAAATCATCAGTCCTGGTCTGATTTTTTTAATGAGTTCTTCGACAACAGATACAAGAATAATTTCACCTGAAATCACCTTAAACTTTGTAACTTCTTGCTCAAACTTTTCTACACTAAAATGTTGTACATTCTCTTCCACATTTCCTTCTATTAATGTCTCAGTTTCTACACTGTCTTCCTGAGGACCAAATTAACTAACCTGAATTTCATCACAAATATTCATCACATCTGATACAGATCCATGCAAAAGAGCACTGTTGAACTTTTTAACATTAGTGCTGGACATTATGCTTAACACAATGTTCTGAAAAATTTCCTCATTTGAGTATGATGAACTGCTAACATCCTGAAATTGTGAAAAACACTTTGCATACTTTTTTAGAAAGACAAGCCAAAGTATGACCTTGCAAACCAGTATTTTCTCTCACTCTGCAAGGGTCTAGTCCTTGCAACATCTTAATCTTTTGTTCAACACTTTTCTTAGTATAGTTATGTAAGAAATTGCATAAAACATCAATAGATTCTTGCTGTACACTACAAATACTACTGCAATTCCAAGTGTACACTGGAGCTTTAGGACATCTTCCTAAAACTTAATCAGCTAACACCTCTTCTGCATTTCTAGGAACAATTTTCTCTTTCTCAATAGGACAACCATTTCTACCCTCATAAGCACGACCACTAGTGTCAACTGCATGCAACAATTCATTACTCTGAAGATAACTCTCTTCATTTAAAAAGGCTCAGAACTTGAACTATGTTACCATTCACCCAAAAAAAACTCAGAAATATTACTTCTGTTAATTACTCTTCTCCACTTACTTTTGGCCTTCATTAAATGGATTGGCTTATCTAGTGATCAAATTCTATTGATTACTCAATTCTCAACTAGATTTTATAAAATGCTGTTTTTTTTTACATTTCTTCACTTCCTTAATTAAATTCGATACAACTTTATTATACATTTTTTTCCCTAATTTCCTTCAATTGGTTTTTCCTCCTTTTACTATTCACTGTTTTTTCACAAGATGATTTTCCATGGTTGTTCTCTTTTCTCTTAGTTGCAGATACACTAATAGTATTTTTGACTTTGTGCACACTACTCTAAGGGGTCGATTAGAATGGCGGACGGAAGGACGACCGCCGGGCTGGAGTAGGCAGAAAATGCAATTTTCCATTCCGCCTGCCGCGGTCAGTCCGTCTGCCACATTAGGATGTGAAACACTGACAAAAGTCCGTACGCGGCGGAAGAGCATGCACCGCCGCGGTACTACACCAGACCCCGCGGCAGACGTAACCAATCCAGAGACACCGCCGTATGGAATGACGTCACCGACTGTCCTCCAAATCACGATGGTGGAAAACACACATCAAATCGCTGCGGAAAAACAACCTGCCTGAACACGGCGGATTGCCCACAGCGAAGATACAACACATTGCAGAGATACCCACCACAAGCTGCTCGCCGTCATGGACCCAGCGCTACACGCATTTCCGATACTCTTCGTGCTCCACCACCAGCAAGTCATGGACCATCACCGACGACGATGCAGGAACGCCAACACACCAATTGGTGTCGGAAGGGGAGTACCTGCCTGTGCAGTGACGTTGGGAGGGGGAGTGTCAAGTTTGAGAAACTTCCTGTACGATCGCACCAATATATCCTCAAGGCAAGTACACAACCAGGAATGACAACGACAAACCACTACACATGATTGACTTGCTTTATTAAACAGTGGTGTGGCTCACTGGTTAGAGGCGGCAGAGCCGGAAGCAGAGAACGGCCCGGGACCAGGGTTCAATTCCCGACGCGGCAGGGTCGTGGACCAGGGTCAGCGGACTCGATAGTTCTCGCCTCGGTGCCTACTCTAACCAGGGATCACACTCGGCAACTCTGGGCATTAGCTTGCCTCATCTCTACAATGGCCCCCCACATTCGCTGGGGATGCCTGGTTTCACCTTGGAGATACCCAGTAGGGACCATCTCACAGGGATAGCCAGGACGGGTTCCCCAGCGGTCTACAGCGCCACGACGCCTCAGGGCAGCAGTGCGCTTTACAAGACACATACATTACATTACATTACATTACATTACATTACTTTACATAATAGGGGTGTAATTTCAAATTAGCTAAGAGCATGTGCATTGGGCACAACAGAGCAGGTACGTCAGAGGCAGCACATGAGAGGGCACAATGCAGAATCAGAACAGCAACAGGGCAGTGGTCGAAACAGAGCAGGTACATCTGAGGCAGCAGATGAGAGGGGCTAAGTGCATCAACAGTCCAAGGCACAGAGCAGGTACAACTGAGGCAGCACATGAGAGGGCACAATGCAGTATCAGAACAGCAACAGGGCAGTGGTCGAAACAGAGCAGGTACATCTGAGGCAGCACATGAGAGGGCACAATGCAGTATCAGAACAGCAACAGGTCAGTGGTGGTAACAGAGCAGGTACATCTGAGGCTGCACATGAGAGGGGCACAGAGCATCAACAGACCATGGCACAGAGCAGGAACATCACTGGCAACACAAGTACGTGGTTCAAGCTACCCGTCCCAAGGACAACAATAATGCAAGGCTGGTTACAATGGACAATCTACACACCAAGTCAAATGACATTTGAGTGAAGGGAACTACACCTCACATCACAGAATCTGGTAGACTGCTTGAACTACTTGCCTCGGACACACTGCCAGCACCGGAAACAGGAGTGTGAGACACAGCCACTGCTCTAGTGACTGATACATGAGTCATAGACCCACACACACTGCCCGCACCAGAAACAGGAGTGTGAGACACAGCCACAGATCTACTGACTGACACACGAGCCATGGACCCAGACACACTGCCAGCACCAGAAACAGGAGTGTGAGACACAGCCATAGATCTACTGACTGACACATGAGCCATAGACCCAGACACACTGCCAGCACCAGAAACAGGAGTGTGAGACACAGCCACAGATCGACTGACTGACACATGAGCCATAGACCCAGACACACTGCCAGCACCAGACACAGGAGTTTGAGACACAGCCACAGATGTAGTGACTGACACGTGAGCCAAAGACCCAGACACACTGCCAGCACCAGAAACAGGAGTGTGAGACACAGCCACAGATCTACTGACTGACACGTGAGCCATAGACCCAGACACACTGTCAGCACCAGAAACAGGAGAGGGAACAACTGACACAGTGCTACTACATGATGCATGACAGCAAACAACAGACACAGTGCCACTATCTGACACATGAGAGTGAACTGCAGCTGCGCCACTAGGACCACTGAAATGGTGAGCCACAGGGCTGTATGGGCCAGGAGGCAGGATAGCTCTGGGAACTGGGGATAGCTGTACTGGAGCGACATCGGGGTGGTCATGTGTCAATGGTGTGTGTCTACGTTTCTTAGGGATATGTGAGGGCACCCTGGACATGACAGGACTGGTAAGTGTTGCGGACTTAACTGAAATATCACCCATCAAAGGTGGAGCATGTGCTGGTGGGGGTCTGCTCTCTGGGGACTTGCTGGACCCTGCTTGTCGTTTGCTGTGGGCCTGCCTTCTGGCCTCAGCATCATATGTAATGGGGGATGCAACAACAGGGTACTCCTTCCTCTGCTTCTGACGGGCGTGGATGGGAGTAGAGGTATGGGGGGGACTCCACCACTGACACATCTGTTTTACGTTCCTTCAACAACATCAGCCTCAGTATAGCCAGGGGTGATGTATGCCTGTCCTTGATGGAGCTAGTGTCTATGGGAGAACACTTGTCCCTTGGATGTGCCTTGGCTGTAGGAGGTGTCCTGTGTCGGGAATTTCCCTGATCCCTGGGCGGTGCCCTGTCCCTGGGTGCAGACTTGTCCATTGTAGTGTACCTGTCTCTAGAAGCGACCTTGTCCCTGGGAGTGTCCCTGTTCTTGGGAGTTGCCCCTTCCTTTGTAGTTTCCCTGTCCCTGGGAGTGTCCCTGCTCTTTGTAGGTGGTCTTTCCTTTGAAGCGTCCTTGTCCCTGGGAGTGTCCCTGCTCTTTGGAGGAGGCCTTGCCTTTGTAGTGTCCTTGTCCCTGGGAGTGTCCCTGCTCTTTGGAGGTGGCCTTGCCTTTGTAGTGTCCTTGTCCCTGGGAGTGTCCCTGCTCTTAGGAGTTGCCCCCTCCTTTGTAATGTCCCTGTCCCTGGGAGTGTCCCTGCTCTTTGTAGGTGGCCTTTCCTTTGAAGCGTCCTTGTCCCTGGGAGTGTCCCTGCTCTTTGGAGGTGGCCTTGCCTTTGTAGTGTCCTTGTCCCTGGGAGTGTTCCTGCTCTTTGGAGTTGCCCCTTCCTTTGTCGTGTCTGTGGGAAGTTGGCCTGATATATGATGTCTCCAATTCTGGGGGCACCTTGTATCAGTCCAAACAATCCCTTATGGTGGTGGTTGTAAGTCAACCTTATAGACAAGCTATCCTAGGGGTAGCATGGACTAAGCAGCCTTAAGGCTAAACTCAAGAGGGCATGTGAAGCCAGCTGTTTTACCAAACACAATCCTGTAATATCAAAATAAAGGACACCACACAAGTTATATATTATAAAAATATATGTATTTATTACTAGAATAATCCTCTATACTCTTTATGAGTCTAGAAGCACAAGCGTTTAAACAAAAGCACAGTAAAACATATGAAAGTTGCACAATTATGGATGAGGCCGGGGGCCACTCAAACCATATACCAGTGGTTCCCAAACGTTTTTGACCTGTGGCTCCCCTGACCTAATCGGCAGTTGGCCGTGGCTCCCCACCATTTTTTTTAGCGGTGGGTGGGTGGGTGGGTGGTGTGTACCTCCTGTTATCTTCCTTAAAGTATTTGGGACGCAATGAAGGTATTATATTGGTTGGAAATCTTGAATTATTAATCTCATCCACTCGCTGCATCCCAATCCATCGTTTTTTTCCCCAACAGAGTACCTGGTCCCAAACCCTATTCATGCCAGCTGCTGCTTTCAGTACCTTTTGGTACTGAGACCCGGTCTGAGAAAATGGAACATTGAGTTTGGTCTGTCGTAATCAGTATCCCCAGCCTTATTTTTACACTAAAAAGGTCTGTCCTTCCATCTGTGTGCCCATCTATATCCAAACATATTCAACCATTTGCACACCTATCCACCATATATCCTTCCGTCCATCATTTCACTCATCCATCCCTCCATCCACCCTTTCACTCATCCATCCATTATTCATCTACCCACCCTTTCACCCCATCCATCTGTACAATCATCCATGCATCCACTCTTCCACCCAGCCATCCATTCACTTACTCATCCATCCACCCATTCACTTACTCATCCATTCACCCAGTCATTTATCCTTCCACCCATTCACCCTTTCAGTCATTCATCCTCCCTTTCTCTCTCCATCCCCCTTTCACTTATCCATCCATATACCCACCCATTTACTCACCCATTCATGAATCCATCCATTGATCCTATTACTCATCCATTCTTTCACTCATCCAACCATCCGTTCACTCATCCAGCCATCCGTTCTCTCATCCATCCACCTTTTCACTTCACTCATCTATCCATCCTTTTGTCCATCTACCCCCTTTCACTAACTCATCAATCCTTACATCCACACTTTCACCCATCCATCCATTCACCATTTCACTTATCAATTCATCCATCCACCCATTCACTTGCCCATCATCTACCCTTTCATTCATCCACCCATCCATCCTTTCACACACCCATCCACCAATTCACTCGCCCATCAGCTGCCCTTTCACTCATCCATCCATCCTTTCACACACCCATCCACACTTTTACCCATCCATCTACCCTTCCACCCATCCATCTACCTTTCCACCCATACATCCATCTATTTACCTTTTCTTTCATCCATACTTCCACTCATTCACTCACCCATCCATCCTTTCTTTCATTATCTATCCATTCCCCCTTTCAGTCATGCATTCATCCTTTCAGCAATCCATCCAGCCATTCACCTTTTCCTTCACTTATTTACTCACCCACCTTTCCACATTAAGAGCTGAGCCTTTGTCTGCAGAGTTGCAGGCAGAAGAGTCCCATCAAGAACGAACTACAGCAAGTGGTGGGGGAGAGTTCCCTATGCCCCTGCACATAGGCAGACTGAAAACGTAGAAGTCATGCATGATGCACAGTGCCAGGATGTGAGGTTACTGTAACATGGTGTTGTTTCCAGGGCTTTAAGCGGTGTAAAAAAACTGGGGGGTCTCTTCAAAGGGGGTGTTTGACGTAATTAAGAGCGCAGCTTAAAACACCTAGGCTAAAAATATGCGCTTAGCATAGTGTTCTGCCTCACTGGTATTATGTTGTCTCTGTCATTGCATCCAGATATATAATACAGCAAGTATCATTACACCCCAACAAGCCAGGACTATTGGCTTTGTCAATGGTTGCTAGTTCCTTAAAAAAAAAAAAAAGGAGCAACCATGGCTTTGTTGAATACAATATTGAAAATACTTCAGTTCTAAAATGACAGGACAGTGAGAGAACGAAAACCTGTTCTTTAAACTTATTTTACAGGCTTCTTTGAATGAAGTGTTTTCTAACTTTGCAGCGTGGGCGTTTTACTTTTTATCGTACAGAATGCCCTTCTGTACTCTGAGGCAGGAGGAGGCCGCCACATGGTGTCACACCCCCATACTGCCCCATTGACATTCAGTAAGTTTCAATCAGCGGCATACTGAATGACAATGGGCGGGAGGGGCTGCTCTTCTGCTCCTGGAGGCATGTGGGCTGTGGTTCTTACAAATGTCTTCAATGTCATTAGCTTAGAAGGTATAAAAGCACCAACTACTTGGTCGCAGTCGGTTATAATTCCCATTTTTAAGAAGGGTCAAAGGGGAGACCCTAGATGCTACAGACCCATTTCTTTGTTAGATTCTTCTTTTAAAATTTTGGGTAAAGTTATTTTGGAAAGAATTTCAGCCTGGGCGACAAACAATAACATTCTGTGTGAAGCCCAGTATGGCTTTCGTGCCGGGAGAGGCACAGAGGATCAGTGCCTTAATTTACTTCTTACCCTGGGCAAATACACTGTAGCGTCAAAGGGTATGATGTATCTGGCTTTTATGGATTTGTCCACAGCTTTTGACCTAGTAAACAGGTCAAAGCTGTGGACAATACTCCTGGAACTGGGGTTAGACCAAGCACTGGTGAATTTTATGGCACAACTGCATAGCGATCTGAGGGCAACAGTACGTATGTCACAAGAGGGAAATTGCACCGCCTTTTTTAAATCTGGAAGGGGGGTGCGCCAAGGGTGCATTTTAGCACCAATGCTCTTCTCACTTTACATTAATTCTCTGGGGAAGACCCTGGAAACGGCCTCCATTGATGTACCACGTATGGGTGACTCCTTAATGCCGGTCTTACTTTATGCCGATGATACGGTATTGCTGGCTAGAACCCCAAATGGTTTACAACGCCTTTTAAATTCCTTTGGGGCTTTTATGCAAGGCTTGGATCTAGCAGTTAATATTGAGAAATCCCACGTTATGGCTGTAGGTAGTCGCAAAAATGGTATGAAAACCCTTACCTGTAATGGTTCAGTGTTATCTAAAGTAAAAGTTTTTACCTACCTAGGTGTGGTGTTCGATGAGAATGGGACATGGGCTCCACAAATCAAAAGTAAGGCTGCGGCAGTAAAAAGATCGGCTGCCGCTATCCTAGGCTTTGCTAAAAGGTTGGGTGGTAAGCCACCTGAGGCTATATTAGCAATCTATAAAGCTAAAACACTGTCCATTGCAAGGTATGGTGCCATGATATGGGGTTATAAAAATCTGGACCCCATACAAAGAGAAGAAAACATATTTTTACGATCCCTACTAGGCCTCCCGAAATCCACCCCAGCCTTTTCCGTACATATGGAATTGGGGATAGGGTACATTGAGGACTCTTTGACTCTGGCCCCTTTACTGTCATGGATTAGGATATGGCTTAATCCAGCTTTAATTTTAAACCATATGATTATTAGGGACTGCATGGGGAGAGAAAACGTGGCTAAGATCGGGTGGCTACAATACATTAAAATTACAACAGAATATTTAGGCCGTCCGGAGTTATACACATACCCCGAGAGCATTATGAGAGAGGATATTGAGTGGGTAAAGAAAAGCTATATTGAGAAAAAGGTTTCAGAGCGAGAGGCTATCGAAATTGTAAAACCAACTGTTAGGGCCCACTATATGACGATTGCTTCGTTATCTATGCAATCCTATTTAACGATAGTAAATAAACCTTTTCATAGGTGGGTCCTCACTAAATTTCGTTTTAATCAAGCACATTTTCTGCTAGGTGAATTTGAAAAATGGTGTAAGCCTCACGAAAATGCTCCCTGCAAATGCGATTACTTCTCAGATCAGGACATATTGCATTTCTTGTTCTTCTGTCCCTTCTATAAAAATGGGAGAGAAAGATATATTAAACCAATTCTGAGAGGTTTCGTGCAGGTTAAACCAGCCCTATTGTACTTACAACTTATGGAAACTTCAGTAGTAATGTACGGGGTGGCAAATTTTTTGACCATGTCAATTCGGTCAAAGCAAGCAAGACTAAAATCAAATAATTAACGTATCCTAAATTGCTTGTATTGAATAAATGGCCTTTGGTTATGTAACCCTTAGTTGTACCAAATTTGAATTCATGAACTGCACGTTTTGCACTTTACCCCAGGTGGCTAGCATCTCCTGTATTTAAAATTGTAAAGATGTTTTCTAGTTTTGTACTGTATTTATAACCCGATTACTGCTAAAGGATTATAAGATTGTGATCATTGTAAATATGTTTTGCAAAGATGATTTTTACATGAATTTTTATGTGCATAGTAATTTTTTAACTTTTTAACTTGTTTTAAAAACTTGTATGATTGATTATGGTTCTGTAGCATACTTTTATGATTTTAAAACAATTGAATAAAGTGTTTCTGACTTGACTTGCTCCTGGAGGAGTGCGAGGTGCCTCCAGCAGCGGGGGTGAGGCCTCTCACAGGGAGCAGCGCTGCTCCCTGTGATGGCCAAAATTACAGATAAAAGGCCCGTGGCCACCCTAGTTTGCGCGGCGCCCCTGGCACCTCATTACGGCGCACTGGGGCGCCGCGGCGCACAGTTTGGGAACCACAGCCATATACTAAAATAGTGGTGTAAGTATCACTAATCGAACAGTGGTAAAGCCTGAGGCCTTCGGAATCGCTGGGGCTATTCGGGACTAGCAGTGGTGAAGTCGGGAAAAGCCCGCGGGACTCGGGTGCAGCGCTAAAAGCACACGCATGCACCAATGCAAAGTCAATGGTGCGTAAAAGTTATCGAGTTACAGTTTTAGGAGTCTTCCGACTGGACTAGAATTACCAAACTTTAGACTTAGACACTAGAGGTGTATACCAATGCTGGAGCACCAGCGTTCATGAGTTACCTCACCCACAGGAAGCTGGTACATAGTTGCCAAAGTGTGTCGGGTTTCGTCACGCAGTCTGATGGTGCCTGGAAATGAAGATGCTGCAGGCGTCCAGAAGAGAAGTGTCGGGTAGGATCCAAGAGTGGATCAAAGATGTAGAGTACCTGAAAGCAGAGGGGACAGAGTCTGGGTCACTCAGCAGTGACCAGGGTTGAACCAGGAAGGAACCAGGCAAAGTCGGGCGCAATCAGGTGGTTGTTGAGAATCTTGTCTCCGCTGCCACGTGGACTCTAGGGCACCGAGGATTTCCAGGAGTGAATTACGAGCTGTCCCACAAAGGCTCTCGCTGTCGGCGGTGTCAGCTTCCTGATTGGAGCTAACAAGCCTTTTCAAAGGCAACCCACGCATGATTCAAATTTTGCTTCTTACTCAGACCAGCAAGGTCAGAGCGGGTGCTCCTTTTCAGGGGAGTGAGGGCCAGTCTGGAGCAACCAGACTAGCAGAGCAAATTCAAAGCTTTGTCAGTACTATGGCCACTAGCCAACGGGCAAGCGACTGGACCAATGCGTTGAGCAGGAAAATGCAGAAGGGCCCCACGCAGCACTCGGAGAGTGTGGAGGGATGAGCTTTGGTGCAAAAGCTGCTCGGGGCTGGGGTTTCTCAAACCCCAATGCACAGCATCGAGGGAGCCTTGGGAGCTGCACGGTCAGCACTTTGTGGTTTTTCCAAGATGGCCGGCCCCACACTTCAGGTCACCTCCTTGGGTCTCAGACTTGCTGGGACTGTGGATCGGGCTGTTGGAAGGCAGGAACGCTGGGTCTTGTTGAACTATGCAAATTTTGAGGCACTGGATGGTGCCTGTTTGCACAGGGTGGTCACTCATTGACCACAAGGGAGATTCTTCAGTCTTCCATGTCGAGTGGGATATTGAAGGGTCCAGAGTTCTGTATCAAAGTTTCAGTCAGGATATTCTGATGTGCGCTGGCACTGCTCCCACCTTTATTCCAAATCTGTGGGCTGGATTACCTGCTAGGTCCCTCCTATGGGTGGGACCAGGGAAGGGGGTGGTTACACCCCTTACCCTTTGTCCAGTTTTGCGCCAGGACTGGGGCTGGTGTGCCCCAGAACCGGTTTGACTGGATTAAGCCTTGTGCTCCCCATGCAGTGTCTAGTTTCTTTCAGCCCTCCCTGCTCCAATCCACTATCTCCTGTCTGGGGTGGTGTAGCACCTCCCCGCGACAGGAAACCCTTTGTCCAGGCCTCCTCTGCCAAGTTTCGGTCAGCAGCAGGAAGTCAGACTTGTGTCGGGCAGCAGCATCCATTTTGTGATGCTGAGGCTCTGGTTAGGATTAACCGCGTTTCAGTATAGTAACATGTCTTCTCCCTCTAGAAGGGTGGAATGCTACCCCCGTCGCCAGGATTGGTGAAGGGGTAGTATTCCAAAACGTATGACACCAAACACGACATGTTTTGATAAAGCCAAACCAAAGTTAGCCCGTAACCGCGAGGATTATAATGCACTTTAGAGTATATGGTATGGCACTATCCCGGAACAGCTAAGGGAGTTGGTCCCGACAGCTGCAGACAGGCTCAGCTCGTGCTAGAGCACCATCTCACATAAAACCAAGCACTCTGCCTCCAGGATTGTTAAGGCCTGCCACAGGAGTGACTCATAGGTATATATATATATGTCCAGATATAGGTTTAGATATAGGTATACTATATCTAAGCAAGGGGTGATTACACCACCTTGCCCCAGCTGAGTGATCAGCCAGTTGTGTCAATTTGGATAGCCAGCCAGGGGTGGCAAAAGATATGCTGCAGCACCTGGTAGGCCTTGGATGCACCTATGCCCTGGGTACCTATAGTACACTGTACAGGGGCTGATAAGGTGACCCAAGCCAATTTAGTTATGCACCTAGGGTACATGGAGTCCATTTTACAGAGAGAGTAGATAGCCTGGAACCCTGATTAGCAGGATCCCAGGCCAACTAAGTCAAAAACCAGCTAAACACAAGGCAAAAAATCTGGGGTAACCATAGTCAGGTATCCACCTTCCTACAGTGTCCTTGTCCTTGAGAGTGTCCCTGGACTTGGGAGGTGCCCTTGCCTTGGGAGTACCTTTTGTGGGGGATGCCTGTGTAGCATTTGAAGCCATTTCCCCCAACACTCCTTGGGGATCCTGTGTGTCAACTCCAGTGTAGCTCACGTCGTCTTTGGTGACAGATTTCCCAGTCCTAGGGGATGGTGTCTGTGCCCTCCGTGCCCTGCCTTGCTGTCTGTGACTGCTTCTAGTGCAATAACCTGTAAATGAGGCCTGGTCTGAAAATTCACCCCCGAGACATCAAGTGGTGTGGATGGGGGAACAGAAGTAGCACCCTGTCTATGCGACTGTACAATGGCTGAAGACACAATGTTTGACAATGACTGAACTGTTCTGTGAAGACCAGCAACATTGCCATGCATCCCTTCCATGAATGCCACCACCTGCCCCAACTTCCTATTGGGGTCTTGGAATGCATTGATCATGTTGGTCTGCCCTACACTCAGCTGTCGCAGGAGATCCACAGCCGCAGCACAAAGTGCACTTTGTGACACAGGGGCAGGGGCAGCGGTGCCTGCACCGAAGGCAACTCTGCTCCCCCTACTCTGGTGAGCACGAGCAGTACTTGTTGCAGTTGGCGGCAGTGTGGACCCTGTGTGCTGTGTCCCGACTGAAGGTGTTGATTGCCCACTCCCTGTCTGTGACAACAGTGCTGACTCACCAACACTGTCTGAAGATGAGGACGATGGTGTTTCCACATGTGAGTCCTCAGGGACGGTTCTGTCCTCCTCTCCGGGGCTGCCCTCTTCAGTGTCAGTCTGCGTGCGTGTGATCTCTGATCCGAATGCATTGCCACCACTCATCTCCGTCGTCTGTGGGTCAGTGCCCTCTGCCAAAGCAGAAACAGAGAGAAAAGAGGTAAGTAAGTGCCACACTCACGTACTGAAGGTCACAAAATCACAAAATTCCTTACAGACAAAGAACATGTAGCACCCATCCTGCACACGACCCACCCCTACTAGACATCCTCACATCAAAGAACCGGTGGTGGCTGTGAAACATGTACATCATACAAACAGGGCAAGTGCTTGTAGACCTGCACACATGTCATGCCATGGGACCACAGACCTCAACGGCATGTCCTGGAATCCTCAACTACAAAGTAAGTGGCCTGTCCACCTGGCGGACATGGATGCTACCGCTCACTCCGCTAATGGCACCAACATGCTATTGCAGCAAAAAAACGCACCACGGATGTCACTACTGTGTCTGAGCACCAATACATGCATGCACTCACAAGTCACATACACATACAGTCTGCTTACCGCTAGTTTGCTGTTGATCCCCTCTCAGCCGGGCGGACAGGTCAGGATGCGTCACAGCAATGATACGGTGCATTAGAGGGGTCATGGTGCGTCTGGCCAGACGTGTTGGTCTTGGAATCAGCCCCAGTGTCATCTCCGCAACACTCTTGCTTAGCCTGGATATGTCGTCCCAGCGCTTGTGGCAGTGTGTGTGTTGTCTATTGCACACCCCCACTGCCCGTACATCACGTGCTATGGTCCTCCAAACGGCCTTGCGAAGGTGCAGCTTGACCTACCATGATGGGAGACAAGAGGGGAACGTAAGTGGACAGTTTGACATTCACAAACATCGTAGAAACACGTAGCTACATGCAGCCAGGCTCAGCACAACACATGCTAAGGTCCCACAGCACACCACCAAGCTTGTAGAAGCCAGGAGTCAGTGACCACCTCATGCCCACCAACATGTTCCCCACTGCACTTACCACCTGTCCGGGTGCACCGTAGAGCCGTTCATAGTGGCTGAGCACATCGTCCACAAGAACATCCAGCTCCGCTGCGGTGAAGGGACGAGACCAGATCTCTTGCACTCTCTGCATGGCAAGGTCCAGGACTGTGGCACTACAGCAGCAGTTGTTGGTCAGCTCAGCAGCAGCAGGTCGAGTTGATGGTCGCAGGCAGCAGTTGTTGGTCAGCTCAGCAGCAGCAGGTCGAGGTGATGGTCGCAGGCAGCAGTTCTTGGTCAGCTCAGCAGCAGCAGGTCGAGGTGATGGTCGTAGGCAGCAGTGTATGAAAGCAGTGAATGTGTGCTGCTGAAATTCACACATATATAGGGCCCTGAGCCCATATCAGTGGCACACGTCGGCAGCAATTGGTTTCCCTGGATGCCTCATTCAAAAAGAGCCAATGACTGGCCCTGGTGTGGCGGTGCACGGCTTCCGCTATTTTTGAATGCGCATACACGCCCCGCCTTACCTCTTCCCATTGGCTACAAGTGCACGGACCGTCACGGTCACACATCGGCAACCGCATGTGCGCACTTCCGCGACGGTGCATCATTTGAAAAAATACAATCACTGGCATCGCTATGGCGGTGCACGCATTCCGCAGGGGTGGTGCAGGCCAACACATACTTTCTGATTATGAAATTCGAAATGTCAGTTGATACCCCCTTACAGTCACATTGCAGAACCCACCGTAGACCGCCGGTCTTGGCCGGTCACCCACCGCCGGTCTTGGCTGGTCACCCACCGCCGGGTGCTGGCCGGTCACCCACCGCCAGTCTTGGCCGGTCACCCACGCCACTCTTGGCCGGTCACCCACTGCCGGTCTTGGCCGGTCACCCACTGCCGGCCTTGGCCGGTCACCCACCACCGGTCTTGGCCTGTCACCCACCCACCGGCGGTGGGTGACCAGCCAAGACCGGCGGTGGGTGACCGGCCAAGACCGGCAAAGACCGGTGTATATGCGTATGTGTGTTGCCTGTTGTGTGCCCATGCATGTAATGGAGGATGCCCAGCAGTGTGGGTGGGGTCATGGGTGCATGAAGACAAGGAGGGGGTGTTCCATGTTCGTGTTGTGTGTGCACGTGCATGTGTGTCTGTGGTGATGCTTGTCCACATTTGTGTCCTCAGTCATGTGTTGTTGGCAGTTCTTTTGACAAGTGTGCATGTTACATTGGACATGTTTGCTCATTGTTTGTGGGTGAACATTGTTTTTGTAGTTGTCTGTATTGCATGAAATATTGGTCACGTCACACATACAATCATTCTCTGCAACATGCCTCATTTGCATTGTTTTGTTCAACATGTGATAGTGTAGAGCAGCTATGCGTTGTTGGTCAATTGACATCTGCTCCCATCTACTCCCACACAGGAGGGCTCCAAATGTGCATCGACCATACGCTGTGCTGGAGGACATGGTTGACGAGGAGGTGATCCGCAAATTCAGGCTTGATCGACATAGATTCCTGGAGCTTGTAGACCAATTGTCACATCATCTGCAGCCACGCAGAACATATACTGGAGCTATTACACCCACAGCAACGGCATGTCCTGGAATCCTCAACTACAAAGCAAGTGGCCTGTCCACCTGGAGCTAAGTACTAACTCAGACACTGCTAGTCTTCTGTATATTGCAGCATCATATGGTCCTATTCAATTAGTGTTTGAACCCACCCATTCAGCTGGCCATACGCTAGATGTAATTTTTACTAATAACCCAGACATTAGTTTGACCAATACCTTGCAACTACCCTGGACAGACAATAGGGCGATCTATTTTGGGGTCAAGAATATAAAGTCCATCCCCTGATCCCTATTAGATATTCTAGGGTAAGGACCCACCGGTGGAATAAGATTCAAGGGAGTGACTTGGACCGTGCCCTTAATATCCGCCCCCCCACATTGGCTAGGGACAATGAAAAAGCAGCGCAACAGTTTGACAACTGGATTCGCTCTGAAATTAATTGTGTAGCGCCGGAAACAACCTTTGCTGTTAAGAGAGGCTCAGCAACCATGCCTCGGTATGGGCCAGACCTCAAACATATAAAGATTAACTGTAGGAGAAGTGAACAAATCTAGAGATCAGACTACAGCAAGGAGCATAAAGTGGCCTACAATCTACAGCTAGAACAATATAGGGAGGCAACTATTGAGGCAAAGCGTGCCTATTTTACGACTAAAATCGAGGCTGCTGGCAATTCCTCTAAGAAACTGTTTAAATCCATTCAAATATTAGCCAAATCACAACTGGCTAACCAGTTCAGGCCGAATCAAGCCAAGGTGCAAACAATCTATAACGATCTCCTTAATATAGCTGATGTTACGGATAGCAGTAACACTTCATACACGGAGAAGAAGGTAGCTCACTGCCAGTTACATGTTTCCGGCCTCTCTCTGATGAGGAGGTTAACTACCTCCTCTTATCCATTAAATCAGACTCAGCTAATGACCCCTGTCCTCCGGCCACCATGCACCTAGTGTCCGGAAACATTAGCACACACCTAACCCCTTTGCTAAACCAAGTCCTAGTGTCTGGTATTTACCCCTGTATTTGGAAAAAAAGCATGCATCAGGCCGATCCTCAAACAGCCGACCCTTGATCCAATGGAGACAAAAAAACTATCGCCCAATCTTAGGGCTGCAGGTGGCGTCTAAAATTCTTGAAAAAGCATTAAACAAGGAGTTAACTCACTATCTTGAACTCAATGCTCTGTTTGACTCCACACAGCACGGCTTCAGGTCATGTCACTCCACTGGGACGGCTTTGATAAGGGCAACGGAGGAGATACGGAAAGTGATGGATGGGGGGCAGAGCTTTTCTCATTCTCTTGGACCGATCAGCAGCATTTGACACCGTGAACTGCACGGTGTTAGTGCAGCGGCTGAGGGACGTGGGAATTGAGGATATGGCTCTGGCCCTTCTCTCCTCCTTCCTAGAAGCAAGGGAGTAGACTATACACTGGGACAGCTTACAGTCCAACTCCTTTTATCTCCTGTGTGGTGTACCACAAGGCTCAGCCCTCTCCCCAACGCTTTTTAACATTTATGTCACTCCCCTGGCCAGACTAATCAGAAAGCACGGTTTCTACTTGTTTTTGTATGCTGATGATTCCCAGCTTATAATTTCTGTGTCCAAACAACCAGAAACAGTCGCCAAAAGCTTCCATACGTGTTTAACAGAAATAATGTGCTCGATGAGCCGGAACTTTCTTAAAATAAACACAGATAAGACCGAGGTTCTGGAGTTTGGTAAGGGTCTTTCACTGTGGAATAACACCTGGTGGCCGACAGAGGCAGGTGACTGCCCTTGCCCTACTGAGAAGGTCAGAAACCTGGGAGTGATTTTTGATAATCAACTCAATTTCTCATCCCAGGTTAATCATCCGACCTCCTCCTGTTTCTTCCACTTAAAGTGTTTACAGAGGATTTTTCCCTTCATTCCTGGGGAGCTTCAAAAAACCGTTGAGTTAGTGCTCTTGCTGTCGAAACTGGACTACTGTAACGCACTTTACATGGGCATTGATAAGACCCAGATCAGGAAACTGCAATCCCTGCAAAATGCTGTGGTACAACTGTTATTACACATCCCTAAAGGCCACTCTACCTCGGCAGGCATAAGGTCTCTTCCTTGGCTCTCTGTCCAGCAGTGAATAGAATTCAAGGCATTTTGCTTGGTGCACAAGGCCCTTTATGGTGCAGGGGCGGTGGAAATCCATAAGGTGTTTGCCTGGTACTCTCCATCCAGAACTCTCAGATCCACAAATACAGGCCTCATCCATACCCCAAAAATCCGTAGAGCAAGATGGGGGGGTCGTAGTTTATCATTTTGTGCAGCCAAGCTCTTGAATCAAATGCCCTCCAGCATGCGACTCCAACCAAATCAGTTGCTGTTCATCAAACTGCTGAAGACCTGGCTGTTCCCTCGAGACTAAAACCTAACCCTCCGTTTTCCACAATCTTAATCTCCCCCTGATCACACACAGCGCCAAGACGCCACGGCAATCGAGCGCTCTATGAATATCTATCCTATCCTATCCTATTGAGGGCTCCATCTAGGTGCCCAATTGTTTGAGTACCAAGATGGGTTGACCGTAACTGCTCCAGAGCACCTAGGAAATGGAAGAGAGCACTAGATATTAAACGCATGGATACTGCCATAGTAAAAGCTTGTAGAGCACAATATAAAGCTGAACTAATGAGGCGTAAGGCCGAGCTGATGGACGAGGCATGGAGCAGGCTCAAGGAGGCCAGCACCTTGAAAGAGAGTGAAACGTTATTGAGCATAGTTAACAGCCCGTTCCAGGAAGGAGATGCCAGCCAGGTTCTCGATGCGCACATCACAGAGGAGGAATGGGTTTGTCACTTTTTAGAAATGTTTAGTAGCTCACACGAAGCTATCTTAGTGATTTGTAAGGGGTCAGGAAAGTCGATTCTTGTGGTTTCAGCTGACGAGGTTAACAAAGTCATTAAGGGATTGTTTAGAAATAAGGTCCTTGAGCCAGATTGCATACCCCGGACGTCTACATATCTAGCCCCCAGCTGTGGGTGCCAGTTCTCACCGTGACTATTAATGCAGTGATAAGAGTCACGCCACATAGCACTTGTTCCATATCCATCCTCGTCCCGATTTTTAAACAAGGTAATAGGGACAGCACACCCTGTTATAGGCCCATCTCACTTTTGGACTCTGCGGTAAAGGTGGTGGGACGTATCATATTGGATAGGCTTGAATCATGAATGGATGATAAAATTTTAGCAGATATTCAATATGGTCTTCATCCAGGGAGGTCGACAGTGGGCCAATGTTTGAACCTATACCTGATAATAAACAAATATACAACTGCACGACCTGGTAGGATTTATCTGGCCTTCATGGATTTGTCCTCATCCTACGACCGGGTGAATAGAAGCAAGTTATGAGAGTCCCTATTGAGCATGTGGGTTGACAAGAAAATTTTCCTCTTTTTACAAGCACTCCATAGTGACACCAAAGCGGTGGTTTGCTATACTAATGACTGTAAGGTGACCCAACAGTTCCCAATCCAGAGAGGGGTGTGACAGGGATGCATACTGACCACCTTTTTATTTAATTTATATATTATCAACCTGGAGAGGGACCTGATAATTCCACAGGTATATTTTCCCCATGTGGGACGCCATGGTCTGCCGTTTTATTGTATGTGGACAACGCTGTCCTTCGGGCCCGGACAGCAAGGGGGTTGCAAACATTGCTTAATTCTTTTGTGATGTTCATGGAAGATCAGGACCTGTTAGGGAGTAACTCCAAGTCATACGTGATGCAGTGTAGCGTTCTAATCTAGGACCCTGATCGATACTGTGACCTTATGCCCCTATTCGGCTATAAATCCATTTATTCCCTATATTGGCATAACCGTTCAAGTGCGATATTCAGAAACTCGTCTCTGGCCTCACACGAACAGAGCCAAATTTCAGAATAGCTTACTCTGCCACTTCCTTTGCAACCAATTAGTGCAATGACATAGCAGAAGTCACTATCTGACATTCCTAGATTAACACTCCGAGTCAACAAGATAAAAACTCAGCAACCTGGGAAACCCCCACTTGCTTTGTTTTGATTAGTAATAGAACTCTAATGAGCACTGATAGACGATCACTTCCTAGTGACATCTTTATTGACGTCTTATGTCCAGAAAACTTACGTCAAACAAGGCACCTTTCAGGTATAAATATTACCAACGTTGCCTTAAGCAAACGCTGTCTGCTGTTGTTTTCGCTGAAGCTATCAATGCCATTGCTGCTGCTGAAGAAGCTGTCATGCTGATGATACCATAGCTGCTATCGCAACTGCTATCGCTGCTAACTAGCGAACGATGGTGTGGTGAACTTAGGAGCTGAACAGCCGTCCCCCTGCAAGAGCCCAGCAGAGGCAAGCTGCCCGCGGACGCTGCCCCTCCTCCTCCTCGACATGCTGAGAAGAGACGCTGTCTTTCTCCTGCAGAGAAATCCAGCTCCGGCGTTTCTAGTCTACCCTTGCGGGTGACTGGGATATCGAGCCCTGAGGGAGATACCAGACCTCCATCATTCTATTCCAGAGGTATGGTGTTGACTAAACCCTTAGAGAGAATTCTTGAAGCAAACCTTGGCAAAACCAACTCAACTTAACTTAAAGCTACTTACTCCCTTGCACGTTTTAGGCTTAGGTCAGGCACACTAGGGTAGGCTTAGTTAGAAACACCAGTTGAGTATTTTAGCCTAATGTATATATGAATGTATATATGTTTTATTCATTTTAAACCATTGTATGGCTAAGAAACCATATCAATGCTTTTACAGTATTATTTCGCAATACTCATCTTACTGTACGTACTTTTTTATAATAACAAGTCTTGCAATTGTGGCAATTCATTTCTCTTGTACAAGAAGAAAGACTGTTCAATAAATGTTACCCTTTATTGACAACGCCCGTCTCTCTATTCTCTACATATTGTGAAAGTAATCTGCACTATGACTGACTGAGTAAAATAACTGTCTATTGTTTCACACGACCCTAGAGATTGACTCTTGATCTGAGGAGCAAAGTTGTCATGTTGCACGGTTGTTGGAAAACTGAATCCCTTCTTGTCTGTGCCAGGGAAGCTGATCACTTCCTATTTCAGTCAAGAAAGTTTCCAGTGACCTCTGAGCTAGTTGGTAACAAACCCAATTAAGTTTAGCATAGTCAGTGGAGGCCTGGAAGATCCGCACTTCTACGTCGATGCCACTGTTTATGTTATTCCAATGCGCAGGGCCTATTGGGAAAATAGGAACTACACTACAGCAGATAGGTCCTAGTTTAAAGAAATCCTTTAATTTTAAGGTTGAGCCCACCCCTGTCCCTAAGACGAGTGTCTTTTCTCAATTTAGGATTATGCTGGATGCCAAGTAAAATTGGGGCCTGCTGAAAAAAAGCAAACGGGGGATTCCTACGTGCTAATGCAGCTATTTTTAATGTTGCTTCCCGCTTCAGCAAAAAACAATAGGTGCTCTCCTCCAGATATGTAGATCTAGGAACTTATAATAGGTAATCTGTGGCTGTGAGATCTGGGGTTACACCTCTTATGATGAGCTTCAAACCATCAAAAACAGGTTCTTGAGACAGTTGTTATCTGTTCCCCAGGGCACCTCCACTTTTATTGTCCATGGAGAATTTGTCTTTTTTAGAAAAGGGGTTGCGGACAGGGAATACTGTGAGCTAAGGAAATCTAGAGTACGTAAATTCATTCCCCTGAACACTGTATCATCCACAGAAACATATTTCTTAGGGCACACTAGCACATACTACCATTTTTTATTGACCAGATTTAATCTGGATTTATTTTGTCTCCTCCTTGCCCACCCACGAGGGTGCAACAAAGGTGCGATTCTGGAGCCCTGTGGTTGCGATGGCACATCTTCCCAGGACATGCTTTATTTTTCTAATGTTTTGTAGTTCTAATAAGGTGCCAGGGAAGTCCTTTCTAATCCAATTTTTAAGAAAAGCATATTTTAAGCGAGAGCGTCCTGCTTTCACCTTTTTATTATTGTTATAATGAAGCATGGTGTTGCATGTTCTTAGCTTTTTAAATCCAGCAGTAAAGCTTAGATCAACCTGTAATTAAGCATTGTGGGGTGGGCAACACTGGAAATGTACCTTTCTTTTAAGCTCCTATTTGTTTTAACTGCATCTAATTGTGTGACTCCTCGTGATGTACTTCTAACATCTATGTTTTTTTTACACTAGCCGAATGAAGTTTTGTTGGTGATTGAATACAACTTAAATCTAGATATATTACCTTACTTATATATACCTACCCTCCATGTACTTATGTATCTTTATATGTATTACTTTACTCTTTATTCAGCATCTCCAATTTACTACCTATATCTCACCCTCTCTCAATATATCCTCTACCTCCATTCTCTGACTGCTATGATCCCCAAAATACCCTTTTCTAGACTCTTCCCTACTTTACCCTTACCATAATCCCCAAAATAACCTTTTCTTGATCTTCCCTCCTCTACCACTCACTTGCATCATCTCAAACCTCTTTTACTATTCAGATCTCACAAGCAAGCCTTTCTAAACCCTCCCTCTGACTCTTACCCCACTCATCCCAAACCTGCTCCTGCTGCAATGATCTCCAAATAAACACTTTCTAGACCCTTAACGGTAACTGGGATCTCGATGTGACAGCCCCCACTTTTTAGCACGGCGGACAGATGAGGTTAAGGGCATATTTGGCAATTTTTGTTGCGTGCTAGGGGATTTATGCAGCCAGGAAGTTGTCTAAAAGAGCATGACAGGGGGCGTGGCCAAGATGGCGGGGTGAGCGGACGCTTCCTCCCGTAGCTCCTCCGGCCCAGCTCAGCCCGAGCCCCGATTCCTGCGCTTCTCTCCCCCCGCGGCTGCACTGCGGGTGAGAGAACTGTGCCGGAGTTCGCGGGGCACATTTTGAGACCACTTTGACTTCTGTGGCCCCGGGGGAAGTCCCCGGAAAGTTTATTTGGAGACCGCTCCGAGGAGTGGAGCCCGGGTCGCCCCGAGGTGAAGAGCCGGGAGGCGGAGCGTATTGCGGCGCTGTCCGCGCGCCTCGGCTGGGCCGAGTGCTGAAAAGCTGAAAGCCGGAGATCCCGGGGGAGCGGACTAGACGGACTCCGCGGAGTGTGGTGGCTTCCTGGCCGGCGGCCTGGTGGCGAGCACCATTGCTGGGCGACGGACCCCAGCCCTGCCACGGCGATCTTCCCCCTACTCTGGGTTTCGAGGAGTGCTGACTTGCGAACTCCGCGCCTGGAGGCTCTGGATGGCGGAGTTCGAGCAGTGCCCGAGCCGGGCAATCAACTGGTGGTGAAGGGAAACATCGGTTTCGCACTTTCCGGACCCGTTGCCGTTTGAGGGTTGCCCACGGACTTGCTGGCCCGGGCTGCCTTCTTGGGTTCCACCCTCCCGCCATCTTGTCTTTGTGTAGCTGAGCCCAGTGGCCTTGCCCGCGCCCTTCTCACACGGGAGCCTCGGCTCGTCCTGGTACCGGCTCATCTGCTGCCCCCCCTGGGAGTATGAGGCTGGAGGCCTACACTTTGGACGTTGCTGCCTGCCCTGCTGGCCCGGGGGTCGTCTTGCCCAGGCCCGGGCCGCCATTTTGTCGCCTGTGACGCACTACCCTTGTCCCCGACAAGGGCCTCACATCTGGTGCCCGCGAGCGGTGGCGCTCGCCTACAGCAACTGCCCTAGGCTTCAACGGGGGCCAAGATGACTGGGAGACGCGGCGCGGCACGAGGAGATCGCACTTTGCCGGAAATGCTCGGCAGGTCCCAGCAACTACGCGACAGGGCGCAGCCGTCCCCGGGGGCCTCCCGGGCATCAACAGACGCAACCGTGGGCGAGCCGCCAGTCACGAGGTCCTTCATGGAGGACTTATTCAGCTCCCTCAAGGAGGAATTTCAGACTCTTAAGACCGAAGTGGCCGGAGAGGTCCGGGAGGTGCGCAGGGAAGTCGAAGGCCTGGGTGAGCGGGTCGATACTGTGGAGACGGCGGCCCAACGTCGCGATGAAGAGATAACTCATCTCCAGCAGGACGTCCTCCGCCTTCGGGAGCAGTGTGTCGAGCTCCAGGCCCACTCGGAGGACCTCGAGAACAGGTCCAGGCGGAATAACATCCGGGTGCGAGGGGTTCCATCCGCGGATGAAGGTGCGGACCTAGTGGCCTATCTGCAGGACCTGTTCCGCGACATCTTGGAGGAAGGAGCGGATTTCCCGATCCGCATTGACAGAGCACACAGGGTGGGCCGCCAGCGCCAGTCATCGGCACCCCCGCCTGATATCCTGGCATTCCTGCCGGATTTCCCCCTAAAAGAGCGCATCATGACGGAGGCCCGCAGGAAGCAACCGCTGACCTTCCGAGAAAGACTGGTGGCGCTCTATCAGGACCTGTCCGCCATCACACTGCAGAAGCGCAGGTCTTTCCGCATCGCTACGGACTTTCTGCGAGAGCATGAGACAGCCTATTCCTGGGGTCACCCCTTCCGTCTTATTTTTCGATGGAATGGGGTGCTGCATCAGCTGCGCTCTTTACAAGATGTCTGTGGAGTACTGGGCCTTACTGCTACGGAGGAGGACGGGGCTACACCCGCATGGCGGCGCCCCGAACGGCGGGGCCGACTGAGATCGAGGAGGCGCCCATCGTCAGCGGCGGCGAGTCGTCCAGACTCGCCCACCATAAGAGCAGAAATGGAGGAGGCCCTGAGGACTGCGGCCAGGAACTTGCCTGAATCTACTGGTGTGGCCCTAACGGCCTAACTTTTCTCCGGGGGGAGAGACTCTTAGCTTTAACGATGCTGGGCTGGGGTTGGGAGCTGGGGGGGCGAGGGGGGAGGCGTGTGGCTGGACGTCCACTTGACTATTTTCTGCAGACTCGCCCACCTGGGCTAGACTGAGACTATGGGGTGTTGTTTCCTGTTTTTTGTTTTGGTTGGTTGCTATGGGTTGGTTCTGGGGGGGTTTAACTGTTGGTTTGGTGTGGGGGGGGTCCCGTCCGAAGCTGTCCGACCATGTGCGCTGCTGCCTCTGGCCTTCCCTGCGCCCCTGCCCCGCGCGCCCCCTCCGCTGATCCCTCGCTCGCTGCATAGCGCGTTGTTTCCCTGGAGGCGATGCCGCCCCTGAAAGTAGTGACCCTTAATGTTAAGGGTCTGAATAACCCCGTGAAGCGTAGGGCGATCCTTTCCCTGTTGGAGGGGTCGCAGGCGGATATCTGCCTCCTGCAGGAAACCCATTTACTTTCCAAAGATTGCCATAGGTTGCGCTCAGCCAAGTTCCCCACGCAACTCTTTTCCTCTGCTGCGACTAAGACTGCTGGGGTGGCCATTCTCCTAGCCAGCTCCTTCAGGGGGGAGGTGTTGCATAAACATGCTGAGCAGAAGGGGAGGCTTCTAGTGTATCGCATGCGTTTGGGAGGTGTTTCCTTTACGGTTGGTTCGGTATACAGCCCAAATGACCACCAGGATCGCTTCCTGGAATCAGTGTTGGTGGACGTTACTGCCTCGCCCGATCGCCATATCATCTTGGGGGGAGACCTGAATATGGTCTTCGACTCCACCCTGGATAGGTCTGCCCAGCGCTTTCCGCAGACAGGGGAGCTTTCTAGGGCGGTACAGGACCAGATTGCGGAAATGGACCTGCATGACCTCTGGCGCGCCATGCACCCCACCGATAGGGACTACTCCTATTTCTCCCACGTGCACCGCACGTATTCACGGTTGGACTACCTCTTGGTGAGCGGACCGCTTCGTTCGGCCGCCACAGCGGCAGACATCGGGGTCTTGTCCCTGTCCGATCACGCACCGGTTTCCGGAATCTTTGCTTGGCCGGCGGCCCCCCCCTCTAGGGGGATGTGGCGGCTTCGGGACACGCTTCTCCATAAGAAATCGGTTGCGAAGCGAGTGGAGGAGGTCATCCAGGACTACCTGACCCACAATAACAACTCTGCCACGTCCCTGGCAACGCAGTGGGCGGCTTTGAAAGCGGTTGTCAGGGGGGAGTTTATCTCCATTTCCTCGGCGGAAAACAGGGAACGCCAACGCAAGAGGGAGGAACTGACGGCGCAGGTTAGGGAGCTTGAGCAGGTTCACCGCCGAACAGGGGCTCCTAGGGTCTGGAAGCAGCTGAAGGCGGCACGGAAACTCCTCTCTGTGTTGGATCTAGATCGGGCGGAGTATGCCGCGCTGCGCCTGAGGCATGCCTTTTACACCGGCGGAGACAGGTGCGGTAATCTCCTGGCCCATAGGCTCAGGGCTGCGCAGCAACGCAATGTGGTGAGGGAACTGGTGGGAGTGGATGGGATCCCGGTTTCCGGTGACGCGGAGGTGGCAGATTCCTTTCGTTCCTTTTACGAGGCGCTGTACGCTGCAGAGCCTTCCCCACCGGGAGAGGCTGAGGCCTATCTGGAATCCGTGACCCTCCCGGCCCTGGACTCCTCCCAGGCGGACCACCTAGAGAGGGACATTCACGTGGAGGAGGTCATCTCCGCGATTGCACGGCTAAAGCATGGTAAGGCCCCGGGCCCGGATGGCTATATGGCCTTGTTTTACAAGACCTTCTGTCCCACTGTCGCGCCTCTACTGACTCGCTTGTTCAACTCCTTCTCCGAACCGGGAGCCATCCCACCGGACCTTCTCTCAGCGACTGTGTCGGTTATCCCCAAGCCGGGGAAGGACCAGACCCTGTGCGGCTCGTACCGGCCCATCTCGCTCCTAAATGTGGACCTCAAGCTTTACACCGGAATCTTGGCGGCCAGACTGGGTCTACACCTACCAGGTTTGGTGGAGGCGGACCAGGCCGGTTTTGTACCCGGTAGGCAGACGGTCGACAACACAAAGAGGGTGACGCACGTGCTGGAAAAGGCCTCACGCGTCCCGGGGGAGTGGATGCTGCTATCGGTCGACGCGGAGAAGGCCTTTGATAGGGTTCATTGGCCATATCTCGAGCTGGTCCTTGGGAAACTGGGGATCGGCGAGAAGTTCCGCACTATGGTCTTTAACTGCTATAGGAGACCATCAGCGTCAGTGCGTGTCAACGGACACAGCTCCGACAGCTTTGCCATTGAGCGCGGCACGAGACAGGGTTGCCCCCTCTCGCCGCTACTCTTTGCCCTTTATATGGAGCCGTTTGCACAGAGGATTTGCGATAACCCGGACGCTATTGGGGTGAAGATGGGGCAATACACGCACACTGTCAGCTTATACGCGGACGATGTCTTGCTGACCCTGGATGACCCCAATCGGTCGCTTCCTGCCTGCGTCCAGGAACTAAACGCTTTTGCCCGCGTGGCGGGCTTTAAAATGAATATGACCAAGTCGGCTGCACTGGATGTGTCGCTCTCTGCCGACACCAGGCGGGACCTTCAGAGTCTCTTTCCTCTGCAGTGGTCCTCCTCCACGGTGCCCTACCTGGGAATTTTGCTTGCTCCCTCCCTGCCTGCCATGGTTGCAGCTAACTATTCCTCTCTGGGCAAAAAGATCAAAGATGAACTCGGCCGATGGAACAAGGGCCTTCTCTCGTGGTTGGGCCGTATCGCGGCGGTGAAGATGACGATACTGCCTCAGATCCTGTATCTTTTCCGCGCTCTGCCTCTCCAGCCCCCCGTGGGTTGGATACGGCAGACGCAGGCAGACATCTCCCGCTTTGTGTGGCAGGGCCGTAAATCTCGGATGAAGCGGGTCCTCTCCATGCTTGCCCCGGAGGCGGGGGGTCTCGGAGTCCCGGACCTCCGGAAGTACTTTCAGGCGGCGCAGCTCCGGTATTTGGTGGAGTGGAGCCGGTGGGAATCGGACAAACACTGGCTCTTTCAAGACCAGGCAGTTGCAGGCCGTACCCTCCAGGAGGTCCCGTTCATGCGGCGCACTCACCGCCCGCCTAATCTCTACGCCTCTTTTATCACCCGGGTCCCGCTCAGAGTGTGGGACGCGGTGTGTGAGCTGCGTGAGCTCACCACTTTTCCATCGCCGTTCACTCCCATTGCTGGCAATCCGGACTTTACCCCGGGTCTGGAGCCGGGAGCCTTTTCCCACTGGGTGAGCGCGGGTTGTAGGGCGCTTTTCCAGATCTACGGGCCGGAGGGCGTGCTCCCCTTCCAGCAGCTCCGACAGGAGTTTGGCCTGACGGAGGAGGACAGACTGCGTTACATGCAAGTCCGCCACTGGGCTCTTCAACCCCCAGTGCGTGACGTCGCTGCCCGTTCGATTACGCCCTACGAGCGATGGTTGGTAACCCGGACCTCGGACGCCAAGCTCATCACTGATTTGTATAAGTTTCTCCAGCCCCCGCCGTTTCATTATCATAACCCAGGGAGGGAGCGCTGGCACAGGGAACTGGGCAGGACCCTGAGTCACAAGGAGTGGGACAGGATTGCGTATCGGGCGAGGCACTCTGCGTACCACACTGGGCTGACGGAAACCTTCACTAAAGTGTCCACCTATTGGTACTACACCCCGGAGCGGCTCTATGAGATGCGCAAAATCGGCGATAAAGGTTGCTGGCGCGGCTGCGGACAGGAGGGCACCCTCACGCACATTCTCTGGGAGTGCCCGGTGCTGTCGGCCTATTGGAAGGAAGTCTTAGATGAGGTGGATAGGCATTTTGAGATCGAGCTTCCGCGCTTCCCCGCGTATGTCTTGCTAGGCCTCCCCAATGACTTGATGTACCCGCTGAAATCCCGCAGGGGCAAGCAGATTGCGATTGCGCTAGGCTCCGCTGTTCAGAACATACTTGTGCTCTGGCGCACCCCTACTGCCCCCTCTATCACTGGTTGGCTGCATAGGCTCTGGCAGGTACTGGGCATGGAGAAGATGTCGCTAACGGTGGCTGGGAATGTTGACCAGTTTGAGGAGCTCTGGCACCCCTTTTTGGCACTACTGTCCGCGGAATTTCACGAGCTCACGTGTCCACGGTATTTGCGCCTCCTTAGGCTGACGCCGCCGGCGACAGCGGCGGAGTGAAAGTGCGGATCGGGGGCCGGGGGTTGGGGGCGGGAAGAGGGGTTATATGCTTCTAATGCTGACTTTCGGACGGGGATGTTGGGGGTATTGTTTTCTTTCTTTTCCTCCTTTGCTTTCCTTCTTCTTCTTTTCTGGGGTCGGGGGGTTGGTGGAACGGTATGCTTCTCCTTTACTGTGTTGCGGGGTGCTATTCGGGCTCGGCCTTGCCTAGGGAGTGGGGGTCTACAGGGGGGTCGTTCACAATGCCTTATTGCCTTATGTCTTTGCCTTGTTACCCTCTGGGGCTTCCTGCCTCCCTGCTTTTCTTCTGACTCGCTGCAACGTTCCGCTTCTTGTACTGTATGTTTGCTTGACCTCCTGCTCCCCTCCCCGTGTTTTTGTGCCTTAATAAAATACTTTAAACCTAAAAGAGCATGACAAAGAGAGGAAAGGAGGGATAGGAATGAAGATATGAATAAAGAGACTTGTGAACTGGCAGACCTTTCTAAAACAGCTCATTAATCATGTTGACTGGTAATCCATTGCAAGTTACGGGTCAAAGAGCAATAAAGCTGGTTGCAGGAGAAGATAGGAGGTAGAAATGACGAGTAAGATGTCACTTTAGACTAGTAGTGTTAAGATAGGCAAAGAGAGGGGGAGCAAATCTGTGTGTGCATCAGCAGCAATCCATACTTTAGGGCGGAGGGGCCAAGCATCCCCACTTTTTGGTCAACATAAAGCGTGTCTGTCAGGCTGAGCAAAGGTAAGCTTGACGGACACTCTTTATTTTCCAATCCATTCCAAAAGAAGCTTTATTGGACAGTTTAGTCATAAAAGCATAATACAAACATATTTCATTATATAAAAATGCAGAGCAGGATTATAGTGCCTGTTTGAGGAAATACAATCAAATCCTCATAATATGTTAAATTTCAATAAATGTTTTTTTTAAAACAACAATGTGTACCAGTAAAAACGAATATTAAAAGAATTCTCGTCTATAAGAACACAAAACTAGTCGTAAATATTTAAGCCAAGCGCTAAAAACTAAATACAATTGAGATAGTGTGTAGCTTTAGTTCCCCTAATACTTGTGCAGAATAGCACACATATCATATAGAAAAGAAATGCAAACTTATGGCCCATGAACAAACTAAAAATGTTGCTACTGCTGTGGTAATAGGAATTAAAGTATTGGTGCGTAGAATTCTTTCACCTTCTTTACTCCTTCTGGTGCCTAGCAATTTACTAATTGGCACCAGCCATGCATGACAGGAAGCGGCATAGGCTAGACAAAAAACAGCAAATGTACCACCGACTCCAGATGGGCCTGGCATATAGGACACTTGTTAT
Source organism: Lissotriton vulgaris (assembly GCF_964263255.1). NCBI lineage: Eukaryota > Metazoa > Chordata > Amphibia > Caudata > Salamandridae > Lissotriton > Lissotriton vulgaris. The sequence continues at coordinate 845,977,800 of NC_141697.1, forward strand.
CACATGATTTAGCTGATTTGGCAGTGAAAGCCCATAGGGGCAATGAGCCCACCCTAAACTGGAAATATAACTTTTTTTCGTGGGGTTTGGTTATTGTATCCCAGTATGGTTGTAATCTCAGTATCATTTTAACTTCCAAAAAGATTCCTGTAAGTGATGATGACTTACTGGTTCTCAGTGTTTTGTGCATAACCATCTCCCAGTATTTTTCTTTTAGAATATTTTTCGGGAGAAAGCAAGCAGTATTTGGATCTTCCCATAGTGTTTTCATGCCAATACTCATTAGGACATCTCTAATTTCTCGTAACCATCTGATTTTGTGAAAGTTATCAACCCTTAATATATCCATTAAGCCTGCTGCATATGGTTTCAGTTCTGGTGTAGTCCATAATCTACATCACTATAGTAAAGGGCATAATTTTGCCACATCAGCAAAGGCTTTCTTCCAAGGTCATAAAGTAAAGGGCACCCTGGAGTACTTTGGGGGAGGTTGGTGATATTACTTAGGAACCTATTTTCTGCTGTGGTAAGTTTAGTCAAGTTCTCGTGCCCCCATAGTTCTGCTCCATAGAGGGCTGAACTAACCACTTTCATGTTATATACTAGGAGCACTGGGCTAATTGGTTTTGTGAGTGAGGTATTATACTCCAAGTGTAACACTCGCGACAATTGCCAGTGCTTTAGTGTTCCCAGGTCAATTTGTTGATTCCATTTTAGATCACTCTGTATATTAACCCCCAAGTAAGTAAACGCTTTAACTTGTACCAGTGGACGATTATTCATTAAAATACTACTTTTAAAAGATCTACGTGGGAAAAGACCTAAATTTCGTTTTCGACACATTGACTTCCAGACCCTGCGCAGAGCAAAACTAATCAAAAGATTTCCAGGGCCCGCTGAAGACTGCTCAGGGTCTTTGAAATACTCAATGTATGGTCCGCGAACATTAAAATAGGAATTTTTTCACCTGCTAGTAACGGGGCATCAGTAGTCACCAACTCCATGCAATTTACTATTCTGTTAATAAACAAGAAGAATAGGGTAGGTGCCATAACGCAGCCCTGGTGCACACCTCTCTCTACTGGGAAAAAGCTGGTAACCATGACCTGGGAGCCCCATCGGATTTTGGCGAAATTATCCTCATGCAATCTCATAATGAGTGTAAGGAGTTTAGGTGTCCTCCCCAGTTTCTGCAAAACCACCCATAATTTAGAACGGGGAACAAGATCAAATGCTGACTTTAATCAACAAAGGCAGTATACAAGCTGCCTTTGCCCAGGACCACCGTCTTTCAATGCAAAATAATAAAATTAAACACCTGGTCAATGGTGCTAGTGTATGCCTAGAAGCTAGGCTGCAGGGGGGATAGAACACTATGCTTGTCTATCCTCTCCTGAATCTTATTAAGAATTACCCTCCCCATTATCTTTTGCAGGGAGTCTATTAAACTAATGGGCCTGTAGTTACCTGGCTGGGATTTTTCTCCCTTTTTATAAACGGGGGTAAGTTCTGCCCCTTTCCACGAATCAGGTATTGGGGCGCCTTTAGCAACAGTGTTAACCAGCAACAAGATGTACCTGCTCCATATTATTTTGTCATAAAGGAACAGGTCTGCAGGAACGCCGTCTGGACCAGGCGTTCTGCCACCTACTACAGATCCAAGTGCTACATTAACGTTGGTACTATTAAATGCCTCTTCCTAATACAGCACGATGATAGGTTCATCCGAATTTGACTCAATGGGACTACGAACATATTGGGGTTTAAAATGTTTGACCCAATCTTCCTGCATTACATGGTTTTGTGGTTGTTCCGGCTGCCCTCCTCTGTCCAATGTATTTGCCCCTAGTCTGTCTAATGAGGTCCTTCCATTTGCAATCCGCAAACCCTTTTCTAGACAGATGAAGTTAATTTGTATGGCCACATCCGTCCATTTTTTATGGGTGCAAGCTCCAACTTTGGGATACCCCACTGTGCGTCTTCTTCTTCTGTGAGATACCATTCCTATTAGCAAGGGGCTCAAAAGTTGAATTAAAATCGCCCGCAATAATTACATTAGTATCTACTGAGTATAAATCAAGGAGGTTGTCGAGAGCCACTAAAACTTCCAACTTGATCCCTCTAGTTCCCCTCACATAGATGTTATAGATATCTATGTTCTTCGTCTGTCCCAATTTCAGTCTTAATGCCTGAATGTCATTGTTCTTGGTTGAGAGCTCCTCAATGATGATGCCTAGTTGTTGATGGACCCAAATTGTCAGTCCCCCTGAGGGGCGATCTTTTGCTCCGTTTACAGCTGGGATAAGATAGTTTAAGTAGCCTTAACAATGGTGTTGTGCCATGAGCCATGTTTCTTGATAGATGCAAATATCATGACAATCAATAAAAGCATACCACTCGGGGGACGATAACTTTGAGCTCATCCCTGCAATGTTTCACGATAATAGTGTTCCCCTTTGGGGATTATGACAAGTTAATGTGGCTCTAATGGATTCTTAAGGGATATGCAACAAGTCTCATGGTGGTTCTCTATTGAGGGTGGAGGCATACTTGGCATCCTTGTGAACCCAACAGGCTCATCAGCATCTACGCTAGGGAGATTATTAATAGAAGGACTGGCCCTGTTGTTTATTGAAACTCCATTGTATCCTAGATTTATTCTGGGTGTTCCTTCCAGTCAATTAATACTCTCTAGTGTGGAACATCCTATCCGCCTAGTAGGCATCTGTCCAGTGGAACATCTAGACTGCCTACTCAGCAGAAATTGTCTAAACTGGATGGATGACGAATCAGGAGAGCAGGTTCAAAATCGAGGGCAAAAAGACTTTCAGCAAGATCCTCCCTTTTAAAAGTGAGCTCAGTTCAATCTGTCTGATGAGCGGGGGAAGTAAGCCTACGCGCCCTGATAATGTCCTCCCTAATCACAGAGCGACATCCCCTTACATGCCGTATCCAATGGATGACTTTATTTATTAATGAATCCACATTTTCTGTGCCTTTACTGATGTCAAACTTGGGGACATTCACCGTGTATATTCTGTGTGTGTCAACATTCTGTTCCTCCCACCCAGTGAGAGTACTAAACTGTGGGTTTTGAGACTGGGAGGAATGAGTGCTTCTGCCGTGCAATAAATGGCCTCTAGTGGTGTCTACGATATAATAATCGGGAGCGTTTAAATTAGAATAGGGCACATGCTTGGGGATCGGTAGTAATGGTGCAGGCTTTTGGGGCTTGGCCCCCTCAGGAAACGGAAGACTGCCTTTGTGCTTACCATCATTAGAAAGAGGGACTGTTGCTCTCTCTGGGTTAGTAGATTGACTAAGTAGTGAAAGATCAATTGCTCTATTGTTAGCACATTCTAAAAATCAGAACCCCCTTTGTAATAGGAGCCTAACCATAGTAGATAAGTCCTCAATCATTACTTTCATAGCCCCTATTTCAGCCCGAAGCGTGTGCACCAGTTGGGTCACCTCCTGGGAGTCTGTAATGTGGCTTCCAACCATCCCTATAGCAGTAGTTGGGGGTGGCTCGGGTGGCTGGGGCCTCTCTTCCTCCTGTATATTCTATAGGGCTGTGTTCCTATTTGTGCATATGATTAAGGGGTCAATGTTTTGAAGATTATTACCAGCTGGCTACAAGGGCTAGAAAAATGGTCGCCTGCCCTCCCTAAGCCCTGCTTTCTCTCACGATTGGTGGAGATGGGCCCTTTTTTATGTTTATTAAGGAACATAGCTGGGATAGCAGCATGACGGTTTGGGCTTCCACTAGTAATTTGTGTAGATCTGGAGGGAGACTTATCCCCATCAGATTGCACGTTGGGCTCAGCTACTAGTATATCCTCGCACTCTCCAATGAGAGTATCAATACGGTCCAATACACACTTGCTACCTGCATGTTTAGTTACCTTCCTAGCCTTTTTTCCTTTGCTGGATCTGCCAGTGCTACCACCTTCTTCCCGCCACCTTCCATAGTTTTTCTTTTCCCCATTCTTCTAAAAAGTAAAACCAGCACTAGAAATATCTTCACAGGCTTTCCCGTGTGTACTACAACCAAACTTTTAAACTCAAAGTTCCAATTGGTGTATAAATACTCCTTGGAAATTGAGGAAATTTATAATGGTCGAGTTTCAGCTCTTGACTTTCACCTCGAGCAACAATTTAAACAAGGAGCAATTGGAAGGAAACAAACACACAGTACCTCAGTGTCCAAAGGGGTTTCCCCAAAGCAGTCCGAGCCCAGGTGGTAGATGAAAGAGGGGTGGCCCTGCCCTGCCTTTTTCTGTCACTGACGGGCGAGGACAGACCCTCCCTTTGCCCGGGCGTGGCCCGGGTGCGGCCCGGGAGCAGCCCGCACCATGGGGGGAGAGGTAGCACTTTTTGCGCAATGTGAGTTCAGCGCCTCCCCCTCGCTAGCGGCACCTGTGATGGGCGCAATACACACTGAGACTAGCTGTCCCCTGCCGGAGTGGGGGACGCCACAGAGGTGCTGATGGTGATGGCGTGAGTTAGCCCTAGGACTCCAGTCCCGCCAGTGCTCAAAAACAAAGGAGGCAGTTTCCCCAAAGCAGCGGGACAGCAACAGGCGAAGCAGGCTCTTTATTTTCAGGTCAAGCAGCCAGGAGCAGTAAATGCGCAAGTTTTGGCTGCCTGAGCTGAATAGAGCAAGGCAGAAAATGTCACAGCCTTGTTGAAGTGATCACTTCAGCCTGGCAAAGTGCCTCAAGGTGCTCCCCCTCGTGACTAGGGAGAGCGCCAATGATAGCCTCGGACCTGGGTGCTTCAGTCTTGAGACGGAAATTCCTAGAGTTGAGTGTTTATCATTGATGCCGCATCACAGAGTGGGGTGGGGTCAGCAGTCTTACTGACCCCATCTCATTCTGAAGAGATATGGACTGCTGCTTCCTCTCATTGGAGAAGTGTGGCTCACTGGTTAGAGCTATAGAAGAAAACAATTGCCAATACTGAGAAAGACTCCTAGAAATTTTTTCCAAACACCTTATGAATAAAACATAAAAGTCTGCTTTTTAAATTGCCTCATCCAATGATTTATTCAACTTTTTTTGCCTTCATTATTTTTGCAAAAAAAGTGATTTTTTGTGAATAATAATACATACAAAATATTTGAAACGGATTATATACAAAGAAATATATACATTACATTTACAACCTCCTTCGATCGACACACCCACACATCTGTCCTATCTCACAAATTTGGCCAAAACCATCCAAACCTCATTCACACTTCAAACAGCCATATTACATGAAGGTCCCAGTGTAAACACGAAAGAAGAGTGAAACATAATCTCAAGAACCACGAATTTCTCAAATTTATATATCTTCCAACATGAACGGAACTAAGGATTTGCTCTTCTATTTACAAACTCATTCTATGTGACCTGGGACCAGGTCGACGCGTTTCGAACCCGAGAATTAATGGGGTTCAATTGGTAGGCTGTTTTATTCTTTGTGTCGAAGACACCACAAAAGACCGGCCGGCTGGGTGTGTGTTCTTGATGCGGAGTGGTGCAGGGATCTGATGGGCGGCAGGCTGATGGCTGGAACTTTCCATGAGGAGAGAGCATTCCATATTAGTGAAGTGCAGAGGCGGAGTTAGTTAGTCAGTTGGAGCCAGGGAGAGAAGAAGACAGTCAATGCTTGGAACAGAGAGAAGACAGTCAGTGAGTTGGAACCAGAGAGAGAAGTCAGAAGCAGTTGTGAGCAGATGGTGTTTTGAACAGAGAGAAGTGAGATGATGTTTGGAACTGAAGGAAGCAGTCAGAAGCAGTTACTTATCAGAAGGAGTTGTGATCGGCTGGAGTCTGAAGTGATGCCTTTTGGAAGAGACTGAAGTTATATCGTGGATTAGTCTGTGGGAGCAGCTGGAGTGAATTGGACATTGGAGCTGAGATAATCAGACAGAGTGAAGAAGCTAGTGGAGCGAACGGTTATCAGAGCGGCAGAAACTATTAGACTGAAGCTGGAAGGTGGAGAGAGTTCGTGGGGGAGAGGAATCCAGTGCAGAGTGATCAGCGCAGATGCTTGTCCAAGAGTGCAGGGGAGGATCTGAGACGAGCTAAGGCACAGACGAGAGAGGAACATAGATGACAGCTAGAGCAAGACTTCATACTAATCAGGTGATACCTTTCCTGTAATATAGTTTGCTTTACATTTAAACATTAACCTTGTCCTTACTGTATTGCTAATTCTTTTTCTTTCAGCGGTGTGCAGTATAATCCATTCCCTCTTTAGCTATTTACAGTCAATTACATGTGGATGTGTTATAGCAATAAAGCTTTACAGAGACTCCGCAGATCTGTGTATGTGTCTATTCCCATTTTCCTTTGCAGGCTATGTGTTATAGTGCAGTGTTATATTGTTATTGTTATTGTGATAAATAAAGTACCCCAGTTCTTAGTGAACCAGCATGTGCCTCTTGTTCTTGTATAATAAAGGTAACCTGTTCTTCTAGTCAGGTACTGTTTCACGAACGGACGTTATCCCCCATCAGATAAATGGTAACTGAATAATGAGGGAGAGAGGAGCCCTTGAAGTAGAGAATAAGTTGTACATCATATAATTCGGCTAATATTGTGTGATCTATAATATCGTAGTATTGTACCTCTAGTGAATAGCGAGAGATTCCCCAACATGAAGAGCTAACGGTATCCATAGGAAAGTGATCGTCGTTGTGAGGCGGCGTTAATGAGAGCACCAGGGGGGATACTGGTGTCTATACCCACAAGATTGTGGCTTGTGATGGAAGTAAGAGAGCACCAGCAGGGATACAGGTGTCTATACCCACAAGATTGTGGCTTGTAAGGAAATAGAGAGGGCATCAGGGGGGATACTGATGCCTGTACCCACAGGATTGTGGCTTGAGTAAGCACTGGTTGCAGTCAGTGTGTAATGGTAAGTAATCAGAACTGCCCTAGGGTAGAATAGTCTGGGTCTAAGTTACCGTGAGACTATATGGTATGAGTGTGGTATTGTAGAAGACTTAGGCATGTATATTGCTAATTCCCCATCCTTGGGTAGGAGACATAGATACCTGTTGTAAATAGGTCCTAAGGAGGGAGGTGGTTATGTTTCGGCTGGGTTGGTGGTGCTCTGGTGAGCTGATTCTATCTGGTCAGAGAATCCGGTCGTTACAACTACTAAGAAGGTAAAAGCAGCGAATGCGGGGGGTATTAGTGATGATAGTAGTAAAGAGGCAGCAAGGGTAATTCCTGGGGATGAGTCAGAAAAAGAAGAGGTTGGTTCTAAAAATATGCCCCTGACCATTTTAGATGATACCACCCTAGATGACACATTACCTGATATATTTTCTAATAGTACTACAGCCAATAGCACAGGAACAAGAGCAGAAAGGGAAGATCCTCTAATATGTACTTTGATGACATTAATTAAATCCCTACTCACTCCCCTAGAAGAGAGGCTTCATGGGATAGAAACCCAACTCCATTAACTGCAGAAGGACATAAAAGCACAGCACACTAGCCAGGTAAAAAGAGTAGCCCATGCAACTTTACCGGCTAATAAATCCCAGACACTTAATGAATGTCCAGCAGAAGGGAAAAAAACAGTATATAAAATCCCCTTGCCAAACCCCACTTGCTTTGAAGCAAGTAAAGCTTGCGCCAAATCCACTTCGGCAAGCGAGGTAACCACAAATAAACCAGCTGCCCCCAATGTACCTGCTCATAATCCTGACAAACCTCAACAAGATAAGATCGAAAAACATAGAATCATCAACTTACCACCAGAAGCATGCCCCTACGTGGTGGTCTACTAGTTATTGCTAGTGGTAAGGGGTGATTGGAATTTAACCAATAGAACACCTTATTTCTAAGTGCCCAGTATGGTTCCGTAATTTGAGGTGCCAATTTTGGTACCTCAATGAATTTTCCCAAACAAAGTATCATGATGAGCCAAAGTAGGAGACAAAATATACCTAGCCCAAACCAAAACTCTAACCATGGAGAATTAAGGTAAGTTTCCTTGAGTTGATGAAGGAGTTCTGTTGCTTTTTCTTTAAAAGTCTTTGTTTCTGGCGTCACTTTAGGGTCGTTTTGATCTTCAGAAAAGGTATCGAAGTTGATGAAGTAGCCAGAGGCAGTTCTGTCAATTGTTGGAATTTGTTTCTCAATTTGTCTTTCATTAGCACATTCTGATGCCACATCATTGTATACAGGTGTTTCATGACGAACTGTTTCAATCTGTGTTTCAAGAGGCACGAGTTCCGTGGCATTATTGCATAGTCCCCCTCTGTGCACTGCAGGTTTATCAAATTTGATTAGTCTTTCAGTTTGAACCTCTTGGATTGTTGCAAATTTGGGTATTTTGTTATTTCTTGGGAGTCCACTTGGCCTACTGCTGATTATGGGCCACATGATTGTGGTTTTACCAGGTCGATTGATACAACTCGGTTCTCTTTTTTACCAGCAAGAGGCGGTAGTACTACTGATCTTGTTCCGTTGATTGCCAAGACAGGTACTGCTTTTCTGTAAGAAGGCCCAAATTCCTTCTTCAGCGCTATTGTCTCTCTGACTAGATCCCCAATCTTCGGAATCCAGACAGGTCTTGCTGGGACAGGTGGTGTGTCTTCAGTGGTAGTTGGCTGTTGCTTTAACTTTATGTTGCTTAAGGATTTTCTTGTTTCATTCAAGTCCTGTAAAACAGCCAAATGATCTTTGATGTCAAAGTCTTTAGTCTTATCTTTTACCACTGAAGCCTGACTATCAAGATCCTGAATATGCATTCTAGTTCCGAACAATAGTTCGTACGGGCTGAAACCTTAAAGAGAATTTCTTGGCAAATTATTTAGACTAAGTTGGACACTTATTAAATGTTTGACGCACCCATCACCCGAACCTAATACCTTCGCCGTTATAGATTGCTTTGTGTCTCGTTTTATTCTTTCCACTACACTGTTCCCCTCAGGGTGTGATGGACAAGAGTATTGCAACCCAACGCCATACTGGCCATGGCCTCCTTATAAGCTCGAGAGCTGAAAGCAGGACCCTGGTCAGAATGGAACATGGCAATTGCGTATGTGCCGATAAAGACTCGCAGATCTTTTATGACAGTTTTGGCGTCAGCCGAGCGCTGGGGCCACATTTTTTAAGTGAATTTTAGTCTTAAACAATTAATAGGACGCTGGCTAGCATATAGACAGCATTACGCTACCTACATACCAGGCTATGGCATTACTGCGCTTGACTCGCTGCTGCGGTCTCTGTCACAGTCTGGACAGTTCTTTACATATCTATAGTGGTGCAGGCTCATCCCCGGCCACCAGTATACTGATTGTAATTCGGTCAGAGATTCCTTCATCTGTTTGTGCCTTGGACCTTCACCCATGTGCGCGTCTGCTATTAATAACTTTCTCCGGTTCGTGTTTGGAATTACCCTATCCCCACTCCAGGGATTCGAGCAAAAGGAACGGAGTTTGCATCAATTACGTATGCATAATTGAGTGGATAGTTCATGGGTAGCACTGCACAGTCGCCTTTTAAGGACGTTTTTACTGCCAGCATGGTTTCTCCGTCTATGTATTTTTCTGAACGCTTTTTTGTGGCTACGGAAGCCGGTTTAGTTGCTTCCGCTATGGCTGTGTTAGCCAATGTATTCCCTGCAACGTGAACGCCATCACGTTGATGACTCAGAGTGTGTATCACGTGAGTCTTTTGCAGTTCTTTCTGTAAAAGAACTACCTGTTTCCAAAGCATTTTATGCTTGATTGTGGCACCTGTGTCATCTTTGAAATCATTTTGAATCCAGCTCGGCAACTTATTATTGTAAGAGTTGACGCAAAAATGCGAATCGCACATGATTAGTGTCGGGAATTCACGTTCTGCATTTTCAAGCGCCATCTTTAAAGATCTAATTTCAGCTCGCTGAGCCGAACATTTTCTTAGTGATTCAGTTTTTGTTATTTTCGGTCTGAATTTACCGCAGAGCTAGCGCTCTTTAATAATCGCACAGGCTGCATCGTATGATTTGTTTTCTACATTGTAATGCTGTACAGGAAGAATTTCGATCTGCAGAGGATATTCTTTTTCATAAGTTAATTCATTCAGTTTTTTCATGCGCGGGGCGAAATAGTATTTCACGTCTTCTGCAGCAAGAGAATTTACCCACTGTATCCATTTCGGATCCAGTGACACTGTAGGCAGGTTTACTGGGCTAAATAGTGCCTCGAAGGCGGATTCTGCTGTGAGAACAGTGATCCTTTTGCCGTGTGCTAGTTTTCTTTCATTCGCTATTGCGGTCTGCACTGCTTTCACAGTATTTTCTGTGAGACTGAATGTTTTTTCTGCTTGTGTGTACAAGTGAGATTTGTAAGCTATTGGTACCGTTTCTCCCTCATTAGAGGTCAGGTACGTGAATCTGCATCTTCCTGGGATGATTTGGATTACAAGATAGCGTGTATTGTCACGTGTATCTAATTTTGTTTTTGCTAACGTCTGTTTGCAGTGATCTCAAAATTTCTGTGTGTTTTTGAGTCCAGTTGATTGGTTTAAAATCAGGTTTAGTTAATTCGTTGAGAGGTTTAACCCTCTCCGCGTAATTTAGAATGTAAGTTCTTCCGAAATTCAGGAAGCCTAGAATCGATTGTAAGTTCTTCAGCGTTTTTGGTGCTTGGAGTACAGCGCACTTCTCTAAGAAGTTGTCCGCTAGGCTTTTTCCTTCACTTGATAATTCGTATCCTAAAAATAAGACTGTCAGATGGGCAATTCGAGACTTTTTAAAGTAAAATTTGTAACCCTCTGCAGCGAGCCCAAGTATTATGGTGTTCACTCTTTTCAAGTGAGTATCCAAGTCGTCGTCTGTTAGATAGATGTCATCGACATAAGATAATGCCTCATCATCATATATTTGCAGTAACTCTGTTACTCTGGCTGAAAATAGTCCTGGGCTTTTCTTGAATCCCTTTGGGAGCCTACAGAAATTTTTCTGTGACCCCATTACTGAGAAAGCGGTCAAGTATCTGCTTTCTGGAGCAATATTTTGACAAAAGAAACCATTAGATATGACTAATGTCGTTTTATATTTTTTGCGAACTATGTTATTCATTATTGCAGCACTATGCGAATTTTGTACTGCAAATGTTTTGCAACATGAGTTAAGGTGTCTGTAGTCCAAAACTAGATGATACGAATTGTCCGGTTTGGAGACAGGAAACAAATTGTTCATTTGAGAGGTGCATGTTTCAATCACCCCCTGGTATTCAACTTGATCTAAAATCTCCCTGACCTGTTTTTTAGCTTCTTGCTTAATTGGATACTGCCTTTGTGCAGTCGGTTGACTTTTTAACTGGATTTTGTGAGGAGGAGAGTCCTCATCCCATCCTACATGATTTTTATATAATGCTGGTGCCTGGGCTACTGCCCATTTCCTTGCATATATATATATAGTGTGAATCGGAATGTGATTCGAGAAGGCAGGCATAATAATTTCTTCGCCACAAGGGCACTCCCTGACAAACTCTGAGGGCCAATCTTTTTCAGCTAACAGGATGTCATAGCCTTTTGAGAGGTTATCCCAAAATAGACCCCTTATTTTCCTAGTCTTATCACCCTCTATACGCAGTGTTATTTCGTATATCTTATGAGGTTCGCTAACTCTGGTGTCAGCAGTTTCTACTTGAATGTATTCATTCGTGTCCACTGTCTCCAGATGACTCATCAGGATCTTGCAAGCTATGGTGATTTCTGCTGCACTGTCTAGCATTGTCTGTGCCCACTCCCCGTTTTTCAACTGTGTCCTCAGTATTCTCGGCATGTTCGATTACTCTAATACTGGCTACCTTCTTTCTTGGAAATTGTGATTTTTTACTTTGAGCAGGTTCCTTGTCTTTGGACTTGGTGTGCTCTCCTGGGTCTGACCGTCCTCTTCTTTCCGATTTCTGCGAAAAAGATCGAGAGGGACGTGTATCAATACTTTGATATCTATCAGGCTTCTTCAAGTTATCTTTCCCTCCGTCGAGGAGACCTTCCTCTGGACTGGAAAACTTTTTCCTTGGGAGTGGATTGTTTATTTCCATCCCAGCTCTGTTTAGGAGTGTTTGAATTATTTTTAATAAATAATTTTTCAGGATTTTCGAGTAGTTGGGGTTTTACTGGTTTCCCACCCAAACTATCTCTACCTAATTCTTCATAACATTTTTCTATAATTCTGGCAAGCTCAATTGGTTGATCTGTTATATCTGTTTCCTTCAATTTCTGGCGGATCGCCACAGATGCTGTTTCTCCTTTTATATTGGCTAGTAATATAGCCGAGACCTGCTTGAAGTCTTTCAGTAATTTCATACCAAGAGTTAAAGCAGGTTCAGGACCGTATTCATTCTGATCTGTTTTAGCACATCTGGTATTACCGCCATGGACAGAACACCATGTGCTTTTGTGTAAATGGAAGCAAAGACTGTACCTCAAGTGTCACAGTCCTCCACATGTGGTGCGACCCCCATTGGAAGGCAGATAGTCAGAATTCTGTGTTTCTCAATAGGGGTAGTATTCGGAAATACTGCCTCTATTTGAGTCATTTTCTGCGCTAACCAGAAAGGAATTTGTTCCCGTTTTATGTGTGTTTTACCAAGATATGATTGTATGTTCTGTGGTGTAATTTTATTTGTGTTCCCCTGATGAGGGGTCAGCTGTGGGACATTAACAGCTATTTGGACTGTTGCAGTCCGCATTACATATTGGACTAATTGTCAATGTATTTTAATTAATGTTTTTAGCTGTGCTAAAAGTTCCTCTTTTGACATTTTTTCAATGTCCGGATGTGGTGTGTAGCTGGCTAGAACCGGCCACGTTGCTCCTGGTCTACCTAGTGAACCGAGCCTGGTAATATCATCATTATGTTTTAGGGCGCCTTTAAACCAGAGCAAATGCTCTTGGTAATTTAATGGGATTTCAATCTCCTCGAAAGGAGCGTACTCTTCCGGAGGTTCTTCTATTTTGTAATAGTGGAACTCGTGTGTTGCAGCGTTTGCCGCTGGAAATTTTATCCAAGAATAGAATACCTCTGCCTGCCGATATTCGTGTGCCTCTATCACGAAGACGACTGTGCCACCTTGTGTGGTCAGTCCATTTTCTATAAGTTTTAACGTTATAGTTTTTCTTATGTTGACCGGGATGATTATCGCACCCGGTTCATTAACACCTGTAACATCGGGACCCTGCTGAGTCGCATTTACTGCGGCTTCAGTGGTTCCGTTGTTTTCGCCTTCTCCTGGCATTTTACTGTCAGGAAGGTCTTTTGTTGCAGAGCAGGTCTCCAAGGAGACAAAGATTAGGTGCACAATATTTCGGAACACTGTATCCTTCAACGTTGAATAAACCAGAGCTTTACATAGGAATCTCTTCCTACTAAGTTCGGGCGGATTTTAACCTTTCACCCTCTCCAGACGTCTATTGGAGTATTTAGGGGAGAAAGGGTCTGTGTGAAAAAGCACGACTGAGTTACTCTAACGTCTTGCTTTAGTTTTATCGCCTTACTTAACGTTGGGCGCCATGTAGTGTAGTTCCTATTTTCCCTATAGGCCCTGCGCATTGGAATAACATAAACAGCAGTGTAGACGTAGAAGTGCGGTCTTCCAGGTCTCTACTAACTATGCTAAACTTAATTGGGTTTGTACCAACTAGCTCGGAGGTCACTGGAAACTTTCTTGACTGAATAGGAAGTGATCAGCTCCCTTGGCTCAGACAAGAAGGGATTCAGTTTTCCAACAACTGCATAAACATGACAACTTTGCTCCCTTAGAATAAGAGTCAATCTCTAGAGTCGTGTGAAACAATAGACAGCTATTTCACTCAGTCAGTTGTGCAAGAATTACTTTCACAGGATGCAGAGAATAGAGAGACAGGCGTTTTCAATAAAAAGGTATTATTTATTGAACAGTCTTTCTTCTCATGCAAGAGAAATGAATTGCCACAATTGCAAGACTTGTTATTATAAAAAGTGCGTACAGTAAAAGGAGGATTGCAAAATAATACTGTAAAAGCATTGATATGGTTTCTTAGCCATACAATGGTTTAAAATGAATGAAATATATACATTCATATATACATTTAGCTAACGTACTCAACTGGTGCTTCTAACTACGCCTACCCCAGTGTACCTGACCTAAGCCTAATACGTGGAAGGGAGTAAGTAAGTAGCAGTTTAAGTTAAGTTGGTTTTGCCAAGAGTTTGCTTCAAGAATTCTCTCTAAGGGTTTAGTCAACACTGTACCTCTGGAATAGAATGTTGGAGGTCTTGTATCTCCTATCAGGACTCGATATCCCAGTCACCCGCAAGGGTAGGCTGGAAACGCCGGGGCTGGATTTTCTCGGCAGGAGAAAAGACAGCGTCTCTCTCAGCGTGTCAAGGAGGAGCAGGGGCAGCGTCCGTGGGCTTCTCGCATCTGCTGGGCTCTGCAAGGGACAGCTGTTCTGCTCCTATATTCTCTATCACCACCGCTGTGTTTCCTTAAGGCAACGTTGGTATTATTTATACCTGGAAGGTGCCTTGTTTGACGTAAGTTTTTGGACATAAGACGTCAATAAAGATGTCACTAAGAACCGGTCGTTCTTACAGTGCTCATTAGAGTTCTATTACTAATCAAAACATAGCAAGCGGGGCTTTCCCAGGTTGCTGGGGGTTTTATCTGGTGAAAGAACTCGGTGTGTAATCTAGGAATCTAAGATAGGGGCTTCTGCTGTGTCATATACTGTAATGAGCTGCAGAGGCGATTTTCTGAAATATGGCTCTGATCGTTTATGCCATTATAGGTGTATGGATGGATTATAGCCGTATAAGGGCATAAGGTCACAATATTGATCGGGGTCCTAGATTGAACACGACACTATGTCATCATAGTTATTAACGTGATAAGTATTTATTAAAGGATTGGAAATGGCGGGCATCTCGAGGGCCGCTACTGGTTCAGCATTAGAAGTTGTGGCCAATACAGAATTTCTCACAATCGAAGGACAGGAGACCGCCGGTGTCATACTATGAAGAATCGGCCACCCTGTGTATCATGACATTGTCAATTGAGATAAACCTGTTTTCCTTACGACCTGGAAGTGGTGGTAAAATGACTGTTCTTGTGCCCTTCACTCCAAGAACGGGAACCGGCGCTCGATAGGAAGAACCAAATTCTTTCTTGTTATCGATCTTCTCTCGAACCAGTTCTCCAACTTTGGGTAGCCAGCCAACTACCGGGATCTGCAATCATCCGATGTGGAGGGCAAATGTTCCTTTGCAAGACTGTCTCTGGTCTTTTGTAGATCCTGTAAAACATTGCAATGTTCATCTACATCAAAGGCTGTGGCCTGAGCCACGCAGTCTAGACCGTCGAGGTCAGGGACATACATCTTGATACCAAAGAGCATTTCGTACAGGGTCCGCCCACCCAGAGACCTTCTAGGGAGATTGTTTAGAGCACGCTGCACGCCATTATGGTGGGCCAACCAGTTTCTGCCAGTGCCTATAACTCGAGCTGTCAGAGATTGCTTTAAGTCACGGTTCATTCGCTCCACTACACTATTACCCTCAGGTCTGTATGGAGACGAAAACTTGACTTGGACCCCCAACGAAATCATAGTATCCTTAAAAGCCTTAGAGGCGAAAGCCGGACCCTGATCCGAATGGAAGGTACCACAGGCAAAAATCCCTACAAAGACACGCAAATCTCTTATGACAGTCCGTGAATCAGCGCTGCGATGGGGCCATACCCACACAAAGCGTGTGCATGAATCAACTGCTACTAAGATGTATTTATACGCAGTATCAGAAGAAAAAGAACCGCAGTGATCTAAATAAACGCAACCCAGTGGTTTATTAGATATGTACAACTGTGTCTGAGGTGGACGCGAAGCAGTCGAAGGCTTGATCTGCTTGCAAATGTCACATTGAAGGACACAATCTCGCGTCTGTTTGTATAGTCCCCGCCACCAGAACCTCTGTTGTAGCTGACTTACAGTGGCTGAGACGCCCGCATGCGCAGATGCCACACTTTCATGCGCCGCTGTAATCAAAGTAGCTCTGCGATCCGAGTTGGGAATCAAACGTTCGCCAACAACAGGAATTTTCACATAAGGAACCTTATCGGGACTTAAGTGGTATGTGTACTTCGAAGGGAACCCCGAAGGATATTTACCTCCCTTCTCAGTGGTAGCAACTGCCGCCAAGATGTCATCATCTATTTTACTTTTGGACCGTGTAACTGCTGCAACTAAATATTTTGATACTGCTGATTTCGCTTCCTCATCAGCAAGCGAGTTACCGACAGCGTGGACTCCTACATGCTGAAGGCCGAGAGTATGAATCACAAACACAAGTGGCAACTGCTCTTTAAGCTCAGCCACTCGGACCCAGATCATTTTATGTTTTATTGTGCTACCCTTGGAATCACGAAAGTCATTCTGAATCCAATAGAACAAGTTCTAATTGTAAGACTGGACACAGTAGTAAGAATCACTTAGGATTAGAGTTGTCACACTAGGATCTGCGTACTCCAACGCAAGCATCAGAGCACGAAGCCCTGCTAATTGTGCAGTGCAGTCCCCCTGTGTCTGCGTGTGCACAACACTGGACTTGAACTCATCGTTCACCATGGCACCGACCACAATGGAGCATGCGGAAACGTAGGCATGTTTAGAGCCATGCTCAACCTCCGCTGAACCATCAGTGTAAATGATGGAATGGAAATCCTCCAGGGGTCGCATTGCTAAAGGAGCCGGATGAACGAATTCATACTGTAAGTACTCCTGCGACCATAATGAGGCATCAAAAATAAACGTGACATCCTTGGATATCAAGGACGCAGCCCATTGAATCCACCAAGGGTGCAAAGCTTTAGAGTTTGGTACACTGGCTTTCGTAACTGCCTCCAAGGCAGGACACGGGGTAACAACCAACATGCACTTTCCCTGTGCAAAAAAACGATGGATTTGGGCCCAGATCTTTGGACTGGGGTGAGTGTGTGACATTGATCCACATTCGGTCCATCACCTGTTGTTTTTGCATATTCCGCCCTAAGTGCGCTGGGGATGCCCAGACGTGGGTCCCAGGCACTCCACACCACTGGAGTCAAGCTAGCTGGGCTGATGAGAGGTGTTACCTCGAAACCGGTCCGGTCCTCGGATGCTTGATTCCGTTCTGGGAAGGACATGGCTTTTGTAGTTCGGACTGGACTGTTCCCATGGAGCACAGGGTCAGAGCTGATTTGCATATCGCCATTGTCTAACCCAGGGTGGTGTGGAGTGCAAAAAAACAATGGATTTGGGCCCAGATCTTTGGACTGGGGTGAGTGTGTGACATTGATCCACATTCGGTCCATCACCTGTTGTTTTTGCATATTCCCTGTGACAGGGCACGTTCCTTAAGAATTGCCATCTGCACAGCCGTCAAAACCTTCTCCACAGTGGAAAAGCGCAATTCAGCCGAAGTGTACAAGTGTGACTTGTAAGCAATAGGTACTGTGTCTCCTTCATTAAAAGTCAGGTACGTGAAACCCACCGTCCCAGGGATAATTCTTATCACCAGGTTGGTCTGGTTATCACAAGTCAGTAAGAATTCAGAAGCAAGCAGATCAGCTTGCAAAGACTGCAGAATAGCCGAATGCTCAGGCAGCCAGCATGATTTGGAAAAAGATGGTTGTATCAAAGCATACAACGGCTTGATAGGCTGGGCATATTCCGGAATATATGTCCTCCCGAAATTCAAGAAGCCCAGTAAAGATTGTAATTTTTCAGTGTTGTCGGAGCGCGCAGTTGTGCGCATTTCTCCAGGAAGTGAGGAGCCAATCCCTTTCCCTTATTGTTGAGCTCGGAGCCCAGAAACAACACTGTGTACTCTGCAATGTGCGATTTTGCAAAGTTGAATTTGTAACCCAAGTTTGCAAAGGTACAAATTATCCTGTTGACTCGACACAGATGCTCCCAAAGTTCGTCGTCTGTGAGATATATGTCATCCACATACGAACAAGCATCTGGGTCGATTCTCTCCAAAAGAGAGACAATGCGGGCAGTGAAAATCCCAGGACTATTCTTATAGCCCATAGGCAAACGCCGAAATTGTTCCTAGACATCGCCGCAAGTAAAGGAGGTCCTTTGGGAACTTAGACCATCCAATCGATGGGCATAAAAACCGTTGGAAATGTCAAGCGTGGTTTTAAACCACTTACGCACAAGACTATTCACTAGAGCAGAGCCGTGGGTATTCTGTACTGCACAGTTACGGCAATGCGAGTTTAAATGCCGGTAATCCAATACCAAACGATATGAACCGTCTGGCTTGTTTACAGTAAAAAGAGGGTTATTCATCGGTGACACACATGTTTCAATTACACCTTGATATTCCAATTGTTCAAGGATAGCCGCAACGGAAGCTTTTGCTTCACGCGGGATGGGATATTGAGGTTGAGGTTGTGGCTGAGACCGTAAAGGAGTCTCGTGGCACGGGGACAATTTATCCCAACCACATTGATTGCGGTACGCAGCTGGCGCTAGAGCCATAGCCCACTCTTCTGCAAAATGCAGCGCATCCTCTTTCGAGACTGTGTTCGCGAAACTGGGGAAGATTACCTCCTCCCCTCGCGGAGCTGCGAGAGCAAAAGGTGGGGGCCAGTCAGCCTCCGAAAGCAAATGTCATATGTAGACGAAAGATTTTCCCAAAATACCCCTTTTATGGTTCGCTGTATGTCACCCTCAATTAACAGGACAATTTCAAAAAGTCTATCAGGGGGAGCAACTCTTGTATCAGCTGTTTCAATCACAACATAAGTATCAGTCGCTGTCACCTTCAGTAGTGGACGGAGGGCCTCTCTCACTATGGTAATCTCAGCCTCGCTGTCCAGCAAGGTCAGAGTCCACGTCAGATTCCGAAGCCGCGTTTTTACTATCTGTGGCATATCGATGCGTTGTTAAGGCTGCGACTTTCTTCTTGGCAAACTGCGGTCTCTTAGGCGTAGAGCCTTCCTGCTTTTCTGCACCGATCCTCGGGTGGGGCTGGTCACGCCCTTGTTGGCCACCCCGACCCCTGCTGCCCCCTCCACCACCGGTTGTCGGGGCCGATGAGTCCTGAAAGGAACGAGGAAAGCGTTGGTCAGAAGCCTGAAAAAAATCAGGAGTTTTAATTGTCGCGCGATCGCGCAAGTCATAAACACGTTCCGACTGCGCAGGCAATGGAGACTGGGTTTGTTGTTGTTGCTTTTGCTTTCCCTGTTTCTATTTTTTATGCCAATTTTGTTTTTTGGACTTGGGCTGAACTTCCTTTTCCGATGTTTGTACCTGGGGCGGCTTTTTCTCCTTAACAGAAAAAGGCTTAAGATCCTTACTATTGCGACCCACGGTTTTATAAGCCGCCACAATAATTTTTGCTAACTGTCGGGGTTTCTCGGCATTGGGAAGCGCCGCCAACGCGTTAGCAACCTGAAAGTTCACTGCATCCCACTTGACATTAGGAAGGATCAGATCGCAAACTACATCAAAAGTGCCACACAGGCGCATACCCAATTCTACCGCAGACTCCGGTCCGTGATCATCTTGAACACGTTTAAGGACCGTAGACAGCACGGACATAGACGGGGTGCCGTAGCACCTAGCATAGACCACTGCAAAAGTCTTACCCCAGGTCTCACAGTCAACAAGCTCAGGGGCCAAATCTTTCGGCACACTAAGCGTAAGAATCCAGTGCTTTTCACCAGGAGTCGTATTAGGAAATACAGCTTCCAGCTGGTTAAATTTCTCGGCAAGCCAGAAAGGAAAATCATCCTTATCCTGGGGCTTCTTGCCCATTACAGCATTGACCATGACGGGACTGAGTTTCAAACCTCCCTGACCGGCCGGAAGCGCCGCAAACCCCCGGGGCTCCACCCGGAAGATTACGGCCCATGTAATGCACTAATGCTCTAATCACGGCAATCGCGACTACATGTAGTCGTCGAAGTTCAGCCACGTTACAATTGCCATGTAGAGGATGAGGAGTAAACCCAGCCAAAACAGGCCAACTAGCGCCTGGAATGTACAAAGGACCTAACCTCGGAGCGTTTAAAGAATGGGGTAGGGCGCCACCAAACCAAACTCGATGCTGCCAAACGTCAATAGGATCTTCCTGTGCCCTCTATGGAGTATACTCATTAGGTACAGCCGTGGGAGTGTACGCGTGGAACACTCCAGAATTCGCGTCCACCGCCGGAAATGTCACCCACGAATAAAACAGTTCGTAAGGGTAAGCAGCATCCGCACTCACCACCATTATCACAGCTAAGCCTTCCAAAGGGACATTGTAATTCCACAAATGATCTCGCACCGCAATGCGACTATGCTGCGGAATGTTCACGGCTTGGGCCATGACAGCACAGGAATGTTGAAAAACAAAGGAAACTTTGTAGCACAACTGGGTAGTAATTCAAGGAAACCGTTTTAGTAAGAATCAAGCTTGAAAAGACCTATTACAAAAATAGGTAGGTTTTTCCGACACCACCGTTTTCCGGAAATGGCAGTGAAGGGGTTAAGGTTTGAATGATATGCTACTCGAGTGTCATGATATAAGGCCAACAACGTATGGGCGCCATGTAGCGGGAATTCTGTTCTCCTACAGAACTGTGCATAGAGACCTGGAACCTCGGTGAATTAGGATGGCCCAAAACTCACCTCAGTACCCAAAATCCCCTTACCCAGCTAGCTACAGTGTCTCATTGGTCATAACAAACTCCCAATGCTTAGACAGACCAGAACATGAACGTAGATTACCTCAGGTATCGTGGAACACATGAACACTCTTTCGTTATATAATCATTGCAAACCAGAACATGGAGTAAATGAGGACACGTGCATGTTTGAAATATTTATTTACTAATGCATGGTTCTCAAACGCAGTATCTTGTACAATACTAGCAAACATATTATAAGCAACAAAGTTATCAGCATAGTTATTAGTCCATAAAAGGCGAATGGTGAAAGCATACTAAGATGCTGAAATGAATAGGAATTAACAACACCTAATTCACACCCTCCCTATTTAGCATAGTATTTTATATCTATGAAGGTCTAATTTGGGTTTTAGCAGGGCGGGCCCATACCTCAAAATCTCAGTGGCAGAGGATCACATCATCTTCCACCAGCTGTCTGCATGCGAAGCACCATCAAGTGTGTTATGTGTGTGTTCAGCACAACAATATAAAACCCGCCTAGAGCCAGATTTTGGCAGCAGCATGTGTGTTATGTCTATGGAGGTGCGAAGATCAGACCTCACAACAACATCGTCTTGAGTTATCCTTGCAGCCTTCAGCCCTCACCTCACTGTGCAGACAGTGTACCGAGCAAAACTGATATCAGAGCAATAACATATTATTTTTCAAGTAAATCACAAAGCTCTGCTGGGTTGAAAGCTAAAACAACAATTATGTGTTGGGTGCAAAATGAGGCAGAAAGGTAAAATGGCTTTAAACATTTAATAAGCTCATGCTAACTTAACACAGTATATAGAAAAGAATTAGCTATATGACAGCAAGGTGAATTTATAAGTGCTTGGGTTTTGGTGCTGTGATTAGATAAGGACATGATACTGTCTTGATGGTTGAAGGAGTGCACATAGAGTGACAGTGTGATTGCTGGATTGCACGGATACTACCTGGGTAATTGGAAGTGTGAATCAGTTGTGTGGAGGTCATTAGAGGACTTCATGGATAGTTCACATTTGATTGTAGCACTGCATGTGTTAATACAAGAGCCATTGTACAAGTACATGGATAGTGACTGGATAATTAGATTGCTGCGAATTGACAGCATGGTGAATTTATAAGTGCTTGGATTTTGGAGCAGTGATTATATAAGGGCAAGGTACTGGCAGGATGATTGGAGGAGTGGAAGGAGAGTGACAGTGTGATTGCTGGACTGCATGGGTTCTACCGGGGTAATTGGAGGAGTGAATCAGTACTGTGTATGTGGTTAGGGGACTGCATGGGTAGTGCACATTTGATTGTAGGACTACATGTGTTAATGCCTGAGTCACTGTACAAGTACATGGATAGTGACTGGATACTATAAGTTCTGCAACTTGACAGCACAGTGAATTTATAAGTGCTTGGTGTGAGAAGTTGGCCTGATATGTGATGTCCATTATTCTAGTGGGCACCCCGTATCAGTCCAAACAGGTGTGCACCTGTTACAACGCATTTTTTACAACGCACTACTGTTACAACGCATCCATTACAACGCGGATACTGTTACAACTCATGTTTTTACAACGCATTTTTTTACAACGCAGGTACCTTTACAACGCATACCATTACAACGTAAGTATTGGTAAGTATATAGTTATTTTTTAAATGTTATATGTTTGGGGTAAAGGGGTATTTTTAGGGGTTAGGGTCAGTTTTGGGTTTTTGGGTAAAGGGGTATTTTTAGGGTTCAGGGTCAGTTTTCAGTTTTTGGGTAAAGGGGTATTTTTAGGGTTCAGGGTCAGTTTTCAGTTTTTGGGTAAAGGGGTATTTTTAGGGTTTAGGGTCAGTTTTCAGTTTTTGGGTAAAGGGGTATTTTTAGGGTTTAGGGTCAGTTTTCAGTTTTTGGGTAAAGGGGTATTTTTAGGGTTCAGGGTCAGTTTTCAGTTTTTGGGTAAAGGGGTATTTTTAGGGTTCAGGGTCAGTTTTCAGTTTTTGGGTAAAGGGGTATTTTTAGGGTTCAGGGTCAGTTTTCAGTTTTTGGGTAAAGGGGTATTTTTAGGGTTCAGGGTCAGTTTTCAGTTTTTGGGTAAAGGGGTATTTTTAGGGTTCAGGGTCAGTTTTCAGTTTTTGGGTAAAGGGGTATTTTTAGGGTTCAGGGTCAGTTT
This sequence comes from Lissotriton vulgaris, assembly GCF_964263255.1. Lineage (NCBI taxonomy): Eukaryota > Metazoa > Chordata > Amphibia > Caudata > Salamandridae > Lissotriton > Lissotriton vulgaris. Next base: position 846,000,624 of record NC_141697.1, read on the forward strand.
TTAGTTTTTGGGTAAAGGGGTATTTTTAGGGTTCAGGGTCAGTTTTTAGTTTTTGGGTAAAGGGGTATTTTTAGGGTTTAGGGTCAGTTTTCAGTTTTTGGGGTACAGGGTAAAAATAAATTAAATTTAATTTTAAATTAAATTATTTAATAGTAAATAAATTAAATTAAATTATATTGCATTATTTTTGGGGTTGAGGGTCAGTTTTGAGTTTTTGGGGTACAGGGGTACAGGGTAAAAATAAAGTTATATTTTTTTTAATTTTCAATAATTAATTTAAATTATATTTCATAAAATTACTTTAATTTATTTTTGGGGTTTAGGGTCAGTTTTCAGTTTCTGGGGTACAGGGGTACATGGTAAAAATAAAGTAATATTAATTTAAATTTAAAATAATTAACGGAAATTAAATTATTTAAAATTACATTAAATTATATTTTTAAAATTAAGTTACTATTATATTATTAATATTAACATATACTTACCAATACTTACGTTGTAATGGTCTGCGTTGTAAAGGTACCTGCGTTGTAAAAAAATGCGTTGTAAATACATGCGTTGTTACAGTATCCGCGTTGTAAAAACCGCGTTGTAACGGTATGCGGAGTAAAAGTCCGCATTGTAACATCATATATCCGTCCAAACAACCCTTATGGTGATGGTTGTAAAGTAAACCTTATAGGCCAGCTATCCTAGTGGTAGCATGGACTAAGGAGTCCTAGGCTAAACTCAAGAGGGCATGTGAAGTCAGCTGTTTTACCATATGTAACCCCTTTAATACCAAATGAAAGGACACCACATAGGTTATATATAAAATATATATGTATTTATTTCTAACACAACCCCTCTGAACTCTTTATGAGGTCAGAGGCACAAACACATAACAAGATACTTAATTATCATACCATAAGTTGCACAATATACAGTAGAGCCCTAGGGGCACTTCAAAACATATACTAAAATAGTGGTATAAGAACCACATCACAAACAAAGGATAGGCCTAGGGCTAGGGAATCGCTGGGGCTACACTGTACTACCAAAGGATAGGAAGTAGGAGGCCCACGGATGCGTGTGCAGTGTCTTTACACACACGCAAGTTACCATAGAGTTAGAATGGGAACAAAAGAAATAGAAAGTAGTTCTTTTAGGTCACTTCCGGAAGGACTAGGAGAAAGCTACGTGACACTAGGACACTAGGATAGTTAATACCCACAGGAGCACTGGAGTACTCGCGTTACCTCACCCACAGGAAGCGGGTGTCAAAGTGTGTCGGGTTTCGTCGCTGAATCCTATGGAGCCTTGAAGGAAGATGCTGCAGGCGACCAGGAGAGAAGTGTCCGGTTGGATCCAAGGGCGGATCGAGGATAAAGAGTACCTAAAATCAGAAGGGACAGAGTCTGGGTCACTAGCCAGTGACCAGGAAGGAACCAGGCGATGTCACGAAGCAATCAGGTGATGTCGTGAAGCCTGTCTCTGCAGCCACATGGACCAGGAGGCGTCAACGACAACCAGGAGTCAGGCACAGACTGTCCACCAAAGGCTCTCGCAGTTGGCGGTGTCGGCTTCTGGATTGGAGTCAACAAGCCTTGGCAAAGGCACCCCACGGGCGAATCAAAGATGGCTTCTTGATCAGACCAGCAAGGTCTGATGAGCTTCTCCTTTTCAGAGATGCAAGGGCCAGTCTGCAATAACTAGACCAGTGGTGTAAAGTTAAGGTTTTGTCGTCACAGAGGCCACTAGCCAACGGGCAAGTGACCAGACAGACGCGTCAAGCAGGAAAATGCAAAAGGGCCCCATGCAGCACTCGTGGAGTGTGGAGAGCTGATCTTTGGTACAGATGATGCTCCGGGCTGGGGCTTCTCAATCCCCAATGCAGAACTTCAAGGGTGCCTCAGAAATTGCACGGAAAGCAATTCGCTGGCTTTCCAAGATGGCCAGTCCCACGTCTCCCGTCGCCTCCACAGGTCTCAGCTTTGCTGTGGCTGTGGATCGGACTGAAGGAAGTCTGAAAGTCTGCGTCTTGTCAGGCTTTGTGTTTGGGCTTCGGCGGGAGCGACAACAAAGAAAGCCATTGATCGCTTGATGGTGCTTGCTTGTGCAGGGGGTCACTCCTTGGCCACAAGGGAGATTTTTCAGTCTTCTTTCTTCAAGTAGAACGTCGAAGATCCAGATTTCGTTTCAAGTCAGGATTAATCTAAAGTCTTGGGACTCAGCTCCTACCTATATACCAAATTTAGGGGCTGGATTACCTGCTAGGTCCCTCCTATGGGTGGGAACAGGGAAGGGGGTGGTTACACCCCTTTCCCTTTGTCCAGTTTCGCGCCAGAGCTGGGGCTGGAGTGCCCCAGCACCTGTTTGAACTGGACTATGCATGGGACACCTTGTGTGCCCCAGGCAGTATCTCATTTCAGTCAACATAGGGAGAGACAGGGTTCAAGGGCACTCTCAGTCCCCAATCAGTAGATATATCAACAAAGGAATAGTGTCCGTCAGTGTGGCGTAACAATAGTGGAGATAGCACGTAAAAATATGAAGCCAGCTGTGGTTGTTCACAAAGTCGGCCCAGCTTTCAAGAAAAAATTCATGTTTTTTTCAGGAAACCCTCACTCACCCTAGTGGTGACATGCTTCATCATCGGGTCCACTAGGGAGATCGAGTACCTCCCCAGTGTGCTACGACGCCAGGAGACTGCGGAGCAGGTTTTGTGAGAGTGAAGAGTGAAAAAGGTGTGGTTAAAAATGTCAGAGGTTGTCCTAAAAAATCATTTATTCGCTGGTCAACTTGACATAATAAAATTAAGAACTATGTGCAGGGAAACTATCCAAAAGAAATACTGGTGTTTCCCTGTTAGGGGAAGGTCAACATGTTTCTGCCCTTTAAGTGTGTGAATTTACAGGGCTTTCGTCAGGACCAGTAAGCGAGTGTTGCCTCAACAGGTATAGGCGCGCTAAGGCCTACCCTGCCGTAGGCAGTGAAAGTTAAAAAGTTGTACTATGTGTAAAAATTGGTGCGTGGAATACAAACCAAAAAGGCTAGGGGATTTACCTCTATTGCGAGGAGCCCAGAAGTCTGCAGATAGGTGAAAGACAGACAAACAAACAATACACAAAACATAAAAAGAACGGACAGTCATTACTGATCTAGTATTGTTGCCATTCAACTTATAGTGCGGCGTGGTACGTGCTAACAAACCTATCAAAGGCCGTGGCCGTGATGGAATGCATTGTAGAATGGAGGTTGTGCCCAAGAACCACGGTGATGGGCCTCAACTAGAACCAGTATCGAGTGATCTGGCACAAGGCGTTGCGCAATTGGTGAGGTAATGTAAATGGAGGCTTGCTGTGCTAAGTCCATCCGTGTCGGAAGCCAGGGGGCTGCCCGTAATTGTAACATTACCTAGAGTACAAATACGGAGGAATGATCCCCGAAGTGTAAAATGCAGAGCCACGTAATGATAAGACGTAGCCCTGCTGGCCGTGAATTTAGAAAACTTAAAGTAGGCACGCTGAATGAAAATATACATGAAACAATCCTCACTTGTATTCAATGTGAGCCACACCCCATAGATTCAGGGGGGGGGTGGGAGCGACAATGGCACACCCTGTCAGGGTAAAACAAACAAAAACGGAGAGTTCAAAGAGTCTGGCAGAGACTCACACACATAAAACTTAGCTTATAATGATGGGTTGGTTGGTCTTACGCCCGCAACGCTCAGCACCCTCTCGGCACCTAGCTGTCCCCCGCTGGATCTCGTGGATCACAAGCGAGGGGCAAGCCCAGCGCTAAGAGAGGGAGGCGTCGGGGCGTCATCCAATGGGAGACGTTAGTTCCAAACGAGGCTTGGAAAGCAAGCCCCGGGCTTCCGTGACTGACGCGCTCGCGTCTATTCTGTCCAAAACGGGGCTTGGAATGCACGCGTATTGGGCATGCGCGTTCGAAGCTAGAGATTAGGTCTGCTTCATAGCGAGGCTTGAGTCCGTTTTCGTCAGACAGACGATCATGGTATATACATTTATAACGTCATTGTGGCTGATCATGGGCTCTGAAAGATCAACAGATAAGGCGGTGAAAAGGTCGATGGTATTACCAGTCTGATGCATCATTTTACATGGTTAAGGCTACAGCAAGGAAGTGTATTCACAGGTTTAGAACAGTAACAATAGGTGGTGCCCTCATATGAGAAAGGGGCATTATTAATCATTGTTACTTTTTGAGGACGCTGGCCCAAGGTATTTGGTCATTAAGGCCTTGAATATGTGTATTCAGTCTATAGACCCAGCGCTGCTCTTTTTCAAACAGGATGTTTTCTCTGTTCCTGGGGTTGTTGACCTGTTCTATTACTGTCCAGGTCATATCATTGGGAGTGTGATTTGCCTACAGAAAGTGCTCGCTTAGTTTGGTGGTTACTTTCTTACAGCGAACATTGCTGCGATGTTCGCCAATGCGTGTCTTGACTTTCCTGGTTGTCATGCCCACATATCTCTTGGCACACGGGCAGGTAATCAGATATATAACGTTAGTGGAGTTACAATTGGTATGGGATTTTTGGGTCCATACTTTGCCTGGTTCCAGATTAAGCTGTTTTGTGTGGGTGGTTAAATGACAGACACTGCAATCAGTACATGGAAAATGTCCAGTAATGGGGGGTAAGTGCCATGGTTCAGTCACAGATCTGGTGAGTGATGAAGGACATGTTAAAGGTCTTGTGTGGACCAGGGTATCCTTAAGACTTCTGCCCTTTTTGAAGGAAAAAAGTGGTTTTTCCCAATCACCTATGCTGCTGGTGATAATTCTCCAATTCTTATTTATTGATTTTTTTACATTGTCTGAAAGTGTGCTATATGTGGTAACACAAGTTAATGGGACATCAGTGTCAATTTTCTCATTCTCTTCCAGGAGGGCTTCCCGAGGTTGATTCCGGGCCCTGGTCTGTCCTTTGTTGAGGATGTCTTGAGGGTAGCCTCTTTGTCTCAGTTTGACCGTTAGGTCCTTTGCCTGTGTCTTATAGTCTGTTGTGCTGCTGCAATTTCTTCTTAAGCGAAGGTATTGCCCGTAGGGCAAGTTTTCACGTAGCGGCCTTGGATGGAAACTGCTGAATTGTAGAAGATTATTCTTTGCCGTAGGTTTGTGATGGGTCACTGTAGTGAGAGATGTACCCTCGATCCTTATCACCACATCCAAGAAAACTATGGATTCTCTGCTGTAATTGTTAGTGAATTTAAGATAAGGGTCAAGGGTATTGACCCAGCTCAAGAATTCAATGAGACTGTTTTCAGTGCCCGTCCATAGTATGAGAATATCATCGATGTACCTCCTCCATAATCCTATGGAGGAGGCAAAAGGGTTGGATGTGGGCAGGATGTATTTGGTCTCAAAATCGTATACGTACAGCCCCGCTATGCTGGGAGCGAAGGTGCTGCCCATTGAGGTCCCTGTACATTGAAGGTACAGTTGTCCTTGGTACTCGAAATAATTTTCTTTCAATGCCATCCTTGCACATTGTAAGATGAATGATTTTGGTGTGACGTATTCCCAAGTCACAGTGTCCAGTGCTTGTGCCAGTACCCGTAATGTTTCTTCCTGGGGGATACTGGTGTACAGACTCTCTATGTCCATAGTGACTAGGATGACAGAGTTTGGTTCAAAAGAGATGTCATTCAATAGCCTGAGAAGGCTTTTGGTGTCTTTCAGGTAGGTGCTGGAGTTTTGTACTATTGGCTTTAGGTAATGGTCGCAGAAAGTGGATAGAGGTTCCAGTACTGAGCCAATGCCAGACACTATAGGGCGTCCTGGTGGCGGTAAAACATTTTTGTGTGTTTTTGGCAACGTATAGAAATATGGGATCGTTGGGCCCCCTGCCATAAGGTATGCCGCCTCATGAGGTAAGACATGTTCATTCAGCTCAGCCTCCCTTACAAGTGTGGATATTCGTGCTTTCATTTCAGCAGTTGGGTCTGTGGTAAGAAGAGTATAGTTGGTTCTGTCATTAAGGAGAGTTAGGCAGACTTTGTCGTAATCCTCAGTGTCCTGAATGACGATTCCTCCCCCATTGTCAGCGGGTTTTATGACAATGTGTTTGTCATTCTTCAGGTTCTCAAGGGCTTTATGTTCTGCCGCCGAGAAATTGTTGAACCGTTTGGGGTTTTCAAGGGCTTCCAGATCTTTTGTGACTGCCTGCTCAAAAGTTGTGATTGCTGCTGGTATGGTATGTGGTGGTGGCATGAAAGTTGATTTCGGTCTGAACGTTGTGTCAAACTCCTGTTCGTTGGTTCAGACTGCTCTTGAGACTCAAAAAATGCCTTGAGTTTGAGTTTTCTAAAGAATTGTGCTAGCTCACAATGGAGTCGAAATTTGTCCAGACGGGAAGTCGGGACAAAGCCCAGGCCCCTCTCAAGGACCTTTATTTCGTCTGGTGTGAGGGTTTTCTTTGAGAGGTTTGTTACAAGACTTAGACCGCACTCGTGCTGGCTGTTGCTGTCCGGCTGCGAGTGTGTTTCCCCACTGAGTCTTCGTCCTCCCAGGTCACTTGTGTGTTCCCTCTGCTCCGTCCCGTCCCCACCCGCCTCTCCCTAAAAAAGGCATCTGTGGGTGATTTTGGGGAAAAAGGGGTTGCATGTAGGGGTTCCAGTTCATCATCGGGAACTGGGGTTGTTGGTAAAACAAAGGTGGGGGACCATTGTTTGGTTGTCCATAATTCTGCCATCTTGGTTGTTGTGTAGGGTAATTAAATCTGCCCCTACCCCCTCTGCGTCCTCTTTGTTTTGGGCTTTGGTTGCTCGTGGTGCTCCCACTGGACGAGTGGCTGTCTGAATCGTCAGATTTATTGGTGTCCTTTTTTGGTGCACTATAGTTTGGATCAGAGTAGGGGTATATAGTTTCAAATTTAAATTTTATCTCATTTCATTCAGCCCTCCCTGCCCCAATACACTATAGCCTGTCTGGGGTTATGCTAGCACCTCCCAAGACAGGAAACCTAATGGCCAAACCTCCCTCGCTGGAAGGACTCCCAGCAGCAGGAGGTCAGACTTGTGTCTGTGGCAGAAGCATCCATTTTGTGATGCCGAGGCTCTGGTTAACTTTAACCGGGATTAGTAGGAACAACATGTCTTCTCCCTCTAGAAGGGTGGAATGCTACCCCAGTCGCCAGGACTGGGGAGGGGGTAGTATTCGAAAGCGTATGACACCTTACACAACATGTTTTAATAAAGCCAAACCAGAGTTAGCATTTAACCGCGAGGTTCATAATGCACTTAAGAGTATATGGTATGGCTGTATCCTAGAACAGCTATAAGGACATGGTTCCAAAATCTCATGCTAGAGCCTCATCTCACATAAAACCAAGCACTTTGCCTCCAGGTTTGTTAAGGCCTGCCATAGGAGTGACTTATAGGTGTATATGTGTCTAGATATAAGGTTAGATATAGGGATATTATATCCGAGCATGGGGTTATTACACAACCTTGCCCCAGCTGAGTGATCAGCCAGATGTGTCAGTTTGGAGGGCCAGCCAGGGGTGGCATAATATATGCTGCAGCCCCTGGTAGGCCTTGGATGCACCTATGCCCTGGGTACCTATAGTACACTGTACATGGGCTCACGAGGTGACCCAATGTCCAATTGGTAATGTACCTAAAGTACATGGTATTGAATTTAGAGAGATCACAGCTGGGCTGTGGGTCTGATTAGCAGGCCCAGAGCCACATTAAGTCAAAAACCAGTGAAGCAAAAAGCAAAAAGTGGGGTGACCATAAGAAAGCAGACCCTACTCTCCTACATAACCCCCCCCCCACACACACACACACACAGGGACATTAGACTAACCTTGACCAGTTGTGTCTTCATGTTCTAAGTGGAAGTACCTGGAGAGACCATCTGCATTTCCATGGTCAGTCCCTGGTCTGTGCTCCACTGTAAAGTCCATCCGCTGTAGGGAAATGGACCACCTGAGCAGTTTGGGATTTTCACCCTTCATCTGATTTAGCCACAAGAGGGGCTTATGGTCTGTCTGATTCTTGAAGTGAGTGCCAAACAAGTTTGGTCTCAACTTCTTCAGGGCCCAAACCACAGCAAAGGCCTCCCTCTCAATGGCTGACCAACGCTTCTCTCTAGGGGTCAGCCTTCTGCTAATAAAAGCAATGGGCTGGTCTTGACCATCTACATTAAGTTGTGAAAGCACAGCTCCCACCCCCAACTCAGAAGCATCTGTGTTTGACAATGAACTCTTTGGAGTAGTCAGGACTCTTTAAGATAGGTGCAGAGCACATGGCCTTCTTCAGGTCATCAAATGCCTTTTGACAGCTGACTGTCCACTGAACCTTCTTTGGCATCTTCTTTGAAGTCAAGTCATTAAGTGGTGTGACAATGGACCCATAATTCTTAACAAACTTCCTGTAGTAACCAGACAGGCCCAAGAAAGCTCTGACCTGTGTCTGGGTGGTTGGAGGAGCCCAGTCCTTGATGGTCTGGATCTTACGCTCCAGTGGTTGAACCTGACCCCCACCTACAAGGTGACCCAGGTACACAACCTTACTCTGCCCTATCTGGCACTTTGTGGCCTTGATAGTTAGGCCTGCCTTCTGCAGGGCCTCTAAAACCTTCTTCAGGTGGATCAGGTGATCCTCCCAGGTGGAGCTGAAGACAGCAATATCATCTAGATAAGCTGCACGAAAGTAATCCAACCCAGTGAGGACTTGGTTCACCCACCTTTGGAAAGTGGCAGGTGCATTCTTCAAGCCAAAGGGAATCACCCCAAATTGGTAATGACCCCCTGGGGTTGAGAAAGCAGTTTTGGTCTTGGCATCCTCAGCTAACCTGATTTGCCAATAGCCCGCTGTCAAATCAAATGTGCTCAAAAACTTGGCAGAAGCCAATCTGTCAATTAGCTCATCTGCTCTTGGAATTGGGTAAGCATATGTCCTAGTGACAGCATTGAGACCTCTATAGTCCACATAAACCCTCATCTCTCTCTTACCATTAAGGGTGTGAGGTTTTGGCACAAGGACTACTGGGCTGGCCCATGGGCTCTCTGATGGCTCAATTACTCCCAGCTCCAACATGTTCTGCACCTCAGTCTTTATACAGTCCCTGACATGGTCAGTTTGCCTGTAGATCTTACTCTTCACAGGCAGCCTGTCACCAGTGTCCATCTCATGGGTGCACCAGTTAGTCTGACTAGGTGTCAATGAAAACATATATCTGAAGGACTGTAGAACTTGTTTTCAGTCCTGTTGCTGCTGGCCAGTGAGGCTGCCAGCTAAGGCCACACCATCAACTGAACCATCATCAGGGTTCTGAGTCAGCAGGTCTGGGAGAGGGGCACTCTCTTCCTCCTGCTCCTCCTCTGTAGCCATGAGCAAGCCCATGTCTGCCCTGTCATCATATGCTTTGGGTCTGTTGACATGGAGCACCCTGTGGGGGCTCCTGGGAGTTCCAAGGTCCACCAGGTAGGTGACCTCCCCCTTTTTCTTAACAATTGTGTGGGGTCCAGACCATTTGTCTTGGAGTGCTGCTGGGCCACTGGCTACAGCACCCACACCTTCTGAACTGGCTGGTACTCAGTCAGCACAGCCTTTTGGTCATGACAAGCTTTTTGGAGTTCTTGGCTAGCCTCAAGGTTTTTAGAAGCCTTCTTCATATACTCAGCTATCCTGGAGCGGAGACCAAGTACATAGTCCACTATGTCTTGTTTAGGCTTTTTGAGAAGTAACTCCCATCCTTCCTTCACCAGACATAGGGGTCCCCTTACAGGATGCCCAAACAAAAGTTCATAAGGGCTGTAGCCAACCCCCTTTTGTGGGACCTCTCTGTAAGCAAACAGAAGGCAGGATAGAAGGATGTCCCATCTTCGCCTAAGCTTGTCAGGTAAACACTTAATCATACCCTTTAAGGTCTTGTTACATCTTTCAACAAGTCCATTGCACTGTGGATGGTAGGGTGTAGTGAATTTGTAATTTACACCCCACTCTTTCCACATTGCAGTCAAGTATCCAGACATAAAGTTTGCACCTCTGTCTGAGACAACCTCCTTCGGAAAGCCCATTCTTGAGAAAACTCCCATGAGGGCTCTTGCCACAACAGGTGCTGTTGTGGTCCTTATGGGTATAGCTTCTGGATACCTGGTGGCATGATCCACTACCACCAGTATAAATCTGTGCCCAGAGGCTGTTTGGGGATCCATTGGTCCAACACTGTCAATCCCTACTCTTTCAAAGGGTACCCCCTCCACAGGTAGTGGTATGAGGGGGGCCTTTGTTGTGCCACCTGATTTGCCACTGGCTTGGCAGGTCACACAGGAGCGACAAAACTCCTTGGTATATTCTAACATATGGGTCGGTGAAAGTGAGGGACAAGCCTGTCCCAAGTCTTGTCCTGGCCCAAGTGTCCTGCTAAGGGAATATCATGGGCTAAAGTAAGAAGGAGACCCCTACATGGCTGAGGTATAACCAACCTCCTTGAAGCACCTGGCTTGGGGTCTCTAGCCTCAGAATAAAGGAGTCCTTCATCCCAGTAAACTCTGTGGTTACCTGTAGCATTTCCTGCAGCCTCAGAAGCAGCTTGCTGTCAGAGGGTTCAAGAGAGGAACAGTCTAACTGTGCCTGCCTCAAGCCTGCCCTTGAAGGTCCCCTGTCCCAAGAAACTCAACCTGGTCAGGTTCAAGTTCTTCTAGGACAGTTCCTTCAGGGGTCTCAAAATCAGTTTCCTGAGAAGGCTGATCTTCACTTGCAGGCAGGTGGGATGGCACTGCCTTAACCCTACTGCTCTTTCTCTTGGATGGCACTTGGTCCATATTTTCAGGATCCAAGGCCTGTTCAGTTTGGCACTTTTTGGCCTGTGACCTGGTCACAGTAAGGACATGTGCTGATATGCCTAACATCTCTGCATGAGTCCTATACTCCACTTCTGACCATACTGAGGATTCAAGATCATTGCCCAACTGACATTCAACTGGGACGTCTGAACTTACCACAACTCTTTTGAGGCCAGTTACCCCTCCCCAGGAAAAATTAACAACTGCCACACTATGTGTAGTAGTGACATTGCTAGCATTGGTCACCAGGTAATTATCACCCAATACAATCTGTCTGGGGTCCACAAAGTCAGGTGTCACAATAGTGACACTGGCACATGTGTCCCTGTATGCTTGAGGCACTTTGTCATTGATTTAAGGCGTTTGCCTGTATTTGCCCAGAGTACTGGGACTCACAATAGAGGACATAACCATGTCCCCATTACAGACAAGAACAGCCTGAGTTGGAATCCTGACAAGTCCAGAATCCATCTCAGTACCCATGGTTAACCCCACTATAGCCTTGGGTTGGGAACTACCACTGTTAACTGTGCTAGGGAGTGCAGATGCCTTAGGGGATACAGTGGTAGGGGCTGTACCTTTCTTGGTGCACTCACTAAACCAGTGAGAGGCAGATTTACAGTAATTACACCAAGGTTTCTTTGGACCTTCTTTCTTCTTCTTAGAGTTTTGGGACCCCCCTTCATTAGCTTTTTGGGGGCCTGTTGAAGACTTTTGGTCTTTTGGTTTCTGATCCCCACCTTTTTGGTCTGCCTTTTTCTGATCACCACCTTGGACCTGGTTTTTCTGCTTAACCTTGGTTCTGACCCATTTGCCTGCCTTCGTACCCAATTCTTGGGGAGAGGTCAGATTTGAGTCAATCAGGTGTTGGTGCAACAACTGGTTCTGACAATTGTTAAGTATTTGCTCTCTCATGATGAAATTATACAATCTTTTTTTTTATATACATTTTTTATTGAACATAGCAATGGATAATCAATGGTACAAAGCATCATTTCAATAGTTAAAAAGGCTTAAAAACAGCAATAAAAAAGAAAGAAATATATATATATATATCAGACATTAGACACAAAAATTAGGAAAAGGAGAAGAAATTCATCAAGCACAAAAAGGGAATACGAACAACAATTTTATCAAGAAGGGTCTGTGCAAAATCTGCAATCTATAAAGTGACACTGCAAAAAAGTGCAAAAACCTGCAATAAAGTGCTACTGCATGTGCAAAAAGTTATAATAAAGTGAAATCTAAAAAAGTGCTAGTGCAATCAAATGTATAGACCCTTTCCTTATCTCCATCCTTCTTTTGCAGCTCATCCCTCCTTTAGTTGTTCCAAATCCCCAAAATATTTCCAATTTCTTTCAAACCTCCTAATAGAACCTACTCTGCCCGTGTATGCTTTTTCAAAGAGACAGGTTCTCCTCATCTTATTGAACCATTTTATCAGTGATGGAATTTCCCTTGATTTCCAATTTTGTAGTATTAAAGAGCGAGCGACCGCACATGATATAAATATAAATACCTCTTCGGATTTGTTAAACCTGCTCCTATCCTTGCTTATGCCAAACAAGGCCACTTCTAACATAGGCGGAAATGATTTTCCAATGGCCAATTCAATTTCCGCAAATATCTCTTTCCAGAAAGACTCCAACATCGGGCAGGCAAAAAAGATATGATACCATCCTCCCTGACCATGTGCTAAGCATCTAAAACACTTGTTTTCTGTTCCAGGAAACATTCTTTCCATAGCCTCAGGCGTATAATAAGCTAGCCAACGAGACAAGAAGGCCATCCTCTTATAGTTGGCAGCGCGCAAGGATTTGTTTCCCAGTAAACAGAGAGCCTCCCAATCTTTCAAGGAGAAAAAGCACTGGGTCGAGAGACTTACTTTATTCAAATGTTTATCGATCAGTGGGGATTGACCAGAGCAATGGAGCAATTTAGACCACTGCCCTTTCCCGCTGATCTTCCTTCCGTAAAGGGTATTTAGTAAGTTATTAGGGGCATTCAACAGACCATTTACCTCCTTTTTAATAAAATAAATAACCTGTAGATATTCAAAAAAGGACGGTCGCCTTAGAATGTTCGTTCTAGTTATCACCTCTTGCCAACTAATAACCCTATTTTGGACTAGCAAGTCTCTCAATTCCCGAAACCCACACAAATCCCATTTTTTAATCTTAGACAAACTTAATGGAAGGCCTATTTTACTACATTCGGACAAACTTAAATACTGGGAACCATCAGAACCATGTTTTTTAAAAAGCAGCAACAAGTGCGTTGTATATTCTTTCAACGTCTTATACCTCGATTTTTTAGGAAGCTTTGCGGTCTTTAAAAAAATTGGGATTTGGGAACCTGCTTCTTGAACCATCTTCTCCCAAAAAAAATTATCTCTTGTCTGATAAACCCTCAAAAGACCTGCCACTATATCAAAAAAAGCAGCTTCGTAATATGTCTTTCAGTGGGGTAACGCTAACCCTCCCTGATCTATTGAGAGTGTGTTGAATTCAGTAAAATAAAGATGAAGGGTCCTTGTTGTAATGTTCAAGTAGAATATTTATTCTTGGGATTAGATAATCAGGTACAGCATTCAAGTAGGAATGTAATATAGTAAGAAACCCCACCGGGAGCAAATAACTTCCTGCTCAGCCTCCAGGTAACTGATAAATCCCTTGAACAGCAACAGGTAGAATCCTGGATGACATCACAGAGACATGACATAGACAAGCAGACACTAATACTAAGGAGGGACAAAGAGAGAGGAAGAGCAGGATATAACAGAGTTGTACCACCGGGAGCTTAATTCTAGGAGTTTTATTGCCCCAGATAAATCCTCTTAACATTGTTTCTAATTCTTTAAAAAAAGACAGATTAATTTTTATCGGTACATTAGTAAACAAAAATATAAGTAAAGGCAGAACTGACATTTTAACCATTGACACCCTGCTGACACCCACTGACAATGGTAGCAAAAGCCATTTATCTAACATGTGCTTGATTTTATTTTTCATTCTGATGTAGTTTAGGTCAAAAAGCCTATCATACTCTGCAGTTACAAAAATACCCAGATATCTTATTGGGTCTCTTCTTGCAGCTTGGACTTGCAAGAAATTAGGGAGAAATCCTATATCTGTATTTAAAGCAAGGGCTTCAGTTTTTTTAGCATTTATCTTATATCCCCCGATCTTTTCATAGGCATTAAACTCTTTCAGTAAGTTCTCAACTACCTTCTTTTCAGGAGCAAGATAAAGGATAATGCCGTCGGCAAATAGTTTTAGTTTAGACATGCCGATGATGGGGGGCACGATGGCTGCATTATCCCTAATCCTTGCCACCAAGGGCTCAATAAAAAAGGTAAAAAGCAAGGGAGATAAGGGACAGCCCTGCCTGGTGCCCCTGGTTACATTAATCCTCCCGGCCTGTTTCGCATTAATTATTACCTGAGCAGAAGCTCCAGTATATATATTATGTAGCATCTTAATTATTTGCGTCGGGAATCCAAATAGGCCGAGAGAATAGAATAGGGCTTCCCAATTCACCAAGTCAAATGCCTTTTCAGCATCGACCATTGCAAGCTGGCACCGAATTGGCATTCAGATAGTCCAATGCCTGAATTAGATATTCCGTATTTGTGGCCATATAACGTCCTGCAATAAACCCAGTCTGATCATAATGAATTACTTCCTGGGCTGCCAGAACAAATCTTTCTGCCCATACTTCATAAAAATGTTATAATCAGAGTTCAAAAGGCTGATTGGCCTATATGAATTTACATCATCCTTTTTTTATTCTTTTTTTATAAAGCATATAATTGTCGATTCTTTGAAAACCCCAGGAACGTGGCCCCCTAATTTAATATGGTTAAATAATTTTATTAGAGGTTGTTCTAGTTCTGCAAGAAATACTTTATAAAATTCAATAGGGTACCCATCCTGGCCACAGGCCTTTGCCCCAGCAGTTGCCTTGACACTTGTACGAATTTCTGAAACAGTTAATTTACTATCTATTTGAGTCTTCCGAAATTCTGAGATTTTAGGAATCTCTATATTCGCGAAATACTCGTGAATCTTTAGTTCCTCTACCTGGTAGTTTGTGGAATAAATTCTCTTAAAGTGGTCTAGGAAAATCCCGGAGATCTTCTCACTTTCTACCACTTCGATCCCACTCAGAGGGTCCTGAATTTTCAGTATATGAGAAGATTCCTGTTTTTTTCTCACAGAGTTGGCTAGTAATTTCCCAACCAACTGACTGTCTTCGTAAATTTTCTGCTGAAAAGTTTTTGAGCTATTTATTTCTTCGAGAATAAAAAAATCCCTTAAGCATGCTTTTGCTTGTTCCAATTGGTTTGGCTGAGACTGAAGCTGTAATAAATACTGCTCCTCAACAGTAGATTGTAATTTAGCTATTTTTAGTTTCCTTTCCTTCGCCTGGGCGCTTGTGAAAGCAATTATCTTGCCCCGTGCTGCTGCTTTAAACCCGCCCCAGACTGAGAAGGGTTCCGCTGAATCTTCATTTATTTCAAAATATTCCACAATCCATGATCTAAATCCTGATACCCAGGTTTGGTCTTGAAGCAAAGTGCGATCCAGCTTCCATCTTGGGCGCTCCCTATCGGCCCCTCACAAAACAAGATCCAATTAAATTCTGCCATGATCGGAAAAAGGATTGCATCCAATCAGATTATTTGAGATCTGCAGAGATCTTGATATCAAGAAAAAATCTATTCTGGATGCAGTCCGGAATCGATGAGAATAACATGTGAACAGCTCCCTCTCTACATTCCTGGAGCGCCAGGGATCCTGTAGTTGGTATTCACCTACCAATGCTTTGAGAGAGCCTTTAGTTCTGGGCTTCAACTGTTTTTTATTTTTATTTGAAGTGTCCCTTTTAAGATCTTGGATAAAATTAAAATCCCCTCCACAAATAATCTGTCCTGGGACACCTCTTAACGCCTCATAAATTTCTTTCAGAGCAGAAACATCATCAAGAATAGGGCCGTAATAGTTCACAAAATTTAGAGCCTTCCCATGAAGTTTAACTGAAACCCAAAGCCACCTTCCTTTGGAGTCCCTTTTGATCTAGATAAACTCCCAGGGTAGATTCCTAGAGAAATAGATTGCTACCCCTCTCTGGGCAGCCCCTGCGGTGAGAAAACACCTTGACTAAAAAATCTCGGAATAAATAAATTAGGGTCGTTCGTTTTCAGATGTGTCTCTTGAAAGTAGACTACTTGAGGATTCAGTGAGATTACCCACTTCAAGAGAGCCCCATACTTTTGTTTGTTCAACATACCATTAGCATTAATTGACAGTATCTTACATATATCAAGATTCATCTTGAAAGAAATGTCTTGTCCTTGTTAAGTACCTAATGCTAAGAAAACAACTGTTACATCCATTGCTTATGTTCCTTTTTACTGCATTTCCCTCCCCTTTAGCCCACCCACCCCAGGAATGTAGTAACACCCTGTACTTCCACGCTGACCACATTCCTCCCTCCCTTCCTTCTCAACTGGGTGTCTTCTTCCTACACCCTTAGTGGTCCGTCTGACTGGACCCACCCTGTTTTTCACAATATTTCTTATAGAACGCTAGTTCACCCTATGCCTTTGCTCAACTTTTTTTTCCCTTTTTCTTTCTTTCTCCTCTCCTTTTCTTTTCTTTTTTCCTTTTCCCTTCTTTTTTTCCCCCCTTCCCCTCCCTTCCTTCCTTCCTCATTTCTCTTCTTTCCCCGCAAGATACCAAGAGAAGACATAAAAACATTGCACTGGGAAGGGGAAGGGGAAAAAAAAGGTGAAAACACAAGGAGAAAAGTAAATTCCTTCCCCACCTTTTCACTCCCTACCCCCTGAGATCTCCTTCAAAAGAGACTGCGCCTCATCTAGATCCGAAAATAAGAAAAACTTCCCCCTGACCAGGACTTTCAGCTTTGATTGCTGAGCAATTGAGGCTTGAGCACCTTTTTGCTTTGAATAACTGCAGAAGTTTTACGAATTCTTTCCTTCTTTTTGCTGCTGCCGCTGTCATATCGGAAAAGATCCTACATTTTATAGTTTCAGTCACAGCAAATTGGCGTTGCTGATAGGCCTTTGAAAGAATCCTTTCCTTGATCCTGTAATCTGCAAAGTTCAGTAAAATAGTTCTCGGGAATGTTGAATTTGCGAACCTCTGTGCTGGGACTCGATGGGGCCTAGTTATAGTCAGGTCTCCTTAAAACTCAGGTAGAACTGCTTTCTGGATGAAGGAATTGAGCCACTGGACAGTATCAGAGTCTTCTGTTCCTTCCGGAACCCCCACAATCCTTAAATTCGATCTTCGTGAGTGATTTTCGAGCTCCTCCAGCTTGTTCTCCATAAAGATCCTCTTCTTTGCTGCTTCCTTAGCCTCCCCCGAAGCTAGATTCATACGATCCTCGAGGACGGAGATCCTCCCCTCTGCCTCTTGAATTCTGCTTGGGAGCGCCATGTATAGCTCTTCCAATTTATCCATCCTAGCATGGAGAGCAGCTATCTTGGTTTGCTGGTTGTTCTTTATTTCCCGGACTTCGTCTAGGATCAGGTTTAAAATCTCACGAATATCTAGCTGATATCTTGCTTCCAAGCTGGGTAGACTAGAATCTTCTGTCTCTTCTGCTCCTGATACTTCATTCTGTCGAGTCTCCCCTTCCATGGTTGTCTCCTTTGTTGCTATGTGGGGGGTTTGCGGTGCAGATATCAATAAAGCCTCGGATCTTTGATCATCACCCTCCATTAGAACAGAGTCTCTGAGGTCAACAATGTCAATGGAGACAATAGAAGATTGTGGAGGAGGTGGCGGGAGAGATTATGGGGAGTTTTTTTAGCAAATAGAGGGAAGTTCCTCAGTTCCTTTCCTCCATTATCACTCTTCCTTTTTTCCTCTGTTGCCTGAGATGGTGCTAAGACTGAGACCCGGGTAGGGGTAGGAGTGGGGTTCTGCGCTTGAGCCCCTGCCTCAGGTTGATCCAGAGAATCCAAACTTTTACACCCCTCTATGGCTATTTTCCTGTGCCCTTCATCTTGCAGAGAGGGAGAGGGGGGGGAAAGTTCATCCTCCGAGGATGCCGCGTAGTGTCTTCAATTGAGTTCTCCTCTCTAATCCTGTCTTTGCTTTTCTCTTCTTTGGCTGCCTTACGTGCAGCTTTTTTGGCTTGAGCAAGTGGAGTCCTTGCCTTTGAACGAGCGGCCATTTCGACTTTACTTAATTTTACTACATCCTCTCCCTCCTTCATGGGCTTACCCATTGTGGTCTCTCCTTTTTTTGCTCTTTCACCTTCTTCTCTCCTTCACCCCCGGATTCCAAGGGTATTACAGCTTTAAATAAATAAAAATAAAAAAATTTAAAAAATCCGCACCGGGTTTTGACAAGATTCGGGTGAAGCACTCTGGTCCTGGTCCAGAGATCTATTGCTCTAACTGGTTCGGGGGGTGACTAATGTCCATAACAATCCACTGTCTGCAGTCTGCAGTCCGCAAGTAGCTACCACCCCAAATAGCCGCTCACCTCAAAGACAGAAGGCAGACAGAAGGCAGAAAGTAGAATAAATATGCTCAAGTTCCCCAGCAGCGCGCCTGGTAGCTGATAGCTGAAATTGCGAGGCACCTCCTGTAAAACATACACACCGCTCCACAATCCATCCAGATACACGCGGTGGCAGAAACTGCAGCAGCAGCAACTTTGTCGACGTTTATTTTTAACCTCCGCCCAGTATCCAATGCTTTTCCGAAGGATTACTCTGTCTAACCTTCAAGCAGGGAGCTCCGGTCCAGATACGCGTGGTGTCAGAAACTGCAGCAGCAGCAACTTTCTCGGCGTTTGTCTGCGTTTATTCTTGACCTCCGCCCATTATCTGATGCCTTTTTTCGAGGGATTACTCTGCTTAGCTTTCAGGCAGGGAGCTCCGGTCTAGAGCAGCTAGCATCCCGCCGTCGCCATTACGAGGGTGGAGTCCAGGTTCCGGGTCACGGGAGACTACGCAGAGGCGTGGTTCTCTGCAGCCTCCATCTGCTCATCATGAAATTATACAATCTTGTATAGTCCTTAACTTTACTTCCCAATAACCAGCCTTCCAGAGCCTTAGTGGCACAACCAACAAAATCAGTCCAGTCCTGAGTCTGTGTCTTCTGGGTATCTCTGAACATCAACCTGTACTGTTCAGGGGTTAGGCCAAACCCATCAATTAGAGCACTCTTCAGGACAGTGTAATTATTAGCATCCTCACCACTAACTGTGAGGAGCTTATCTCTGCCTTTGTCTGAAAAGGAGAGCCACAAGATTGCTGCCCACTGACTTTGGGGTACCTTTTGTACTTTGCAGGCCCTCTACAAAGCAGTTATCCATTTGTGGATGTCATCCCCAACTTTGTAGCGGGCCAATCTTACTCAGGTATCTTTTATCATAGGACCTGTCTCTATCCTTAGGGATAGTGCTGCCACCAGTGGACTCTAATCCACTTAGCTTCCTCTCTCTTGCAAGAGCAAGCTTCTCTTTGTCGAGGGCAAGTTCTTCTCTCTCAATTCTGAGATTGACTTCCCTCATCCTAGCCTGGTGTTCCCTTCTTTTGTGGGAAGTCATCCCCTTCTGAGAATCCCTTGAAGCATTGGAGTGAATAGAGTCACCTGAGTGAGATCTATTCCTCCTATACCTCTGATTAAGCCCACTTGGAGGCCTGAATGGGGCTACCCCATTCTCAGCCTCAAATTGGCTTAGGTTAGCCTGGCTATGTCTTCTGACTGGTACCTGGCTGTCTACCTCTTCTCCAGAATCTTCATCAACCTCATCCTCCTCATCTTCTATGACTGGGGGGTCAGTATCATCATCTGTTGACGGCAGGACCTCATCTGTTCATCTGTCTTCCCTGTAGGGCCTGAACCAGAGGCTTTTAGAACTTCAGATTCCTCTAGGAGTTTATTAGTTGCTGAAGGGTAGGGTTAGACCCTTGTTTAAGCTTTCTTGAAGTACACAAGGGCCTCAATTCCCTGAAGCTGAGTATATCAAATTTGGAGGGTGCCCTGGGAGGTTCACTCACCACAGGTAGAGATCCATTTGGTTCACCTGTGTCAGACATGATCTAGTGAGGTGTGGTGTGTGCACCTACCTACACTAAGTGTTTTCCTACTAAACCTCCCTATGAGTTGTAGTTAGGGTGTGCTAGGCCCTTTGGTCTACAACAACTAA
Organism: Lissotriton vulgaris; assembly: GCF_964263255.1. NCBI lineage: Eukaryota > Metazoa > Chordata > Amphibia > Caudata > Salamandridae > Lissotriton > Lissotriton vulgaris. The sequence continues at coordinate 846,020,625 of NC_141697.1, forward strand.
GTTCAGTAGAACTTAAGTATTCTAAGTCTTGTAATATGTACCTATAGGTACCTAATGTGATCTTTCAAATGATATTGCAAAGATTACAATTGGCAAAACAACAGCAAGCTCTTATCCCAACCGCTGCACACCAATGTGAGAAGTTGGCCTGATATGTGATGTCCACTATTCTAGTGGGCACCCTGTATCAGTCCAAACAACCCTTATTGTGATGGTTGTAAAGTCAACCTTATAGACCAGCTATCCTAGTGGTAGCATGGACAAAGCAGTCTTAGGCTAAACTCAAGAGGGCATGTGAAGCTAGCTATTTTACCATATGTGACACCTTTAATACCAAATGAAAGGACACCACACAGGTTATGTATAAAATATATATGTATTTATTTCTAACACAACCCCTCTGAACTCTTTATGAGGTTAGAGGCACAAGCACACAACAAGATACTTAATTATCATACAATAAGTTGCACAATATACTGTAGAGCCCTAGAGGCACTTCAAACCATATACTAAAATAGTGGTATAAGAACCACGTCACGAACAAAGGATAGGCCTAGGGCCTAGGGAATCGCTGGGGCTACACTGTACTACCAAAGGATAGGAAGTAGGAGGCCCACGGGAAGCGTGTGCAGTGTCTTTACACACACGCAAGTTACCATAGAGTTAGAATGGGAACAAAAGAAATGGAAAGTAGTTCTTTTAGGTCACTTCCGGATGGACTAGGAGAAAGCTACTTGAAACTAGGACACTAGGATAGTTAATACCCACAGGAGCACCGGAGTACTCGCGTTACCTCACCCACAGGAAGCGGGTGCATAGATGTCAAAGTGTGTTGGGTTTTGTCGCTGAATCCTATGGAGCCTTAAAGAAAGATGCTGCAGGCGACCAGGAGAGAAGTGTCTGGTTGGATCCAAGGGCGGATCAAGGATGAAGAGTACCTGAAAGCAGAGGGGATAGAGTCTGCGTCACTAGCCAGTGACCAGGAAGGAACCAGGAAGGAACCAGGCAATGTTGCGAAGCAATCAGGTGATGACGTGAAGCTTGTCTCTGCAGCCACGTGGACCAGGAGGCATCGAAGACAACCAGGAGTCAGGCAGGGACTGTCCCACAAAGGCTGTCGGCGGTGTTGGCTTCTGGATTGGAGTGAACAAGCCTTGGTAAAGGCAACCCCCGCAGGAATCGAAGATGGCTTCTTGATCAGACCAGCAAGATCTGATGAGCTTTTCCTTTTCAGCGAATCAAGGGCCAGTCTGGAGCAACCAGACCAGCAGTGTAAATTCAAGGTTTCGTCATCACAGAGGCCACTAGCCAACAGGCAAGTGACCGGACAGACGCGTCAAGCAGGAAAATGCAAAAGGGCCCCACGCAACACTCGTGGAGTGTGGAGGGATGATCTTTGGTGCAGATGTTGCTTGGGGCTGGAGCTTCTCAATCCCCAATGCACAACTTCGAGGGTGCCTCAGAAGTTGCACGGAAAGCATATCGCTGGCTTTTCAAGGACGTCTTGCGTCGCCGTCACGGGTCTCAGCTTTGCTGTGGCTGTGGATCGGGCTGAAGGAAGTCTGGAAGTCTGGAAGTCTGGGTCTTGTCAGGCTCTGTGTTCGGGCTCCGGCAGGAGCGACAAAAAAGCAAGCCGTTGATCGCTTGATGGTGCCTGCTTGTGCAGTGGGGTCCCTCCTTGACCACAAGGGAGATTCTTCAGTCTTCTATCTTCAAGTAGAACGTCGAAGGTCCAGAGTTTCATTTCAAGTTTCAGTCAGGATTAATCTAAAGTCTTGGGACTCAGCTCCTACATATATACCAAATTTAGGGGCTGGATTACCTGCTAGGTCCCTCCTATGGGTGGGACCAGGAAAGGGGGTGGTTACACCCCTTTCCCTTTGTCCAGTTTCGCAGCAGAGCTGGGGCTGGAGTGCCCCAGCACCTGTTCGAACTGGACTATGCATAGGACACCTTGTGTGCCCCAGGCAGTGTATCATTTCATTCAGCCCTCCCTGCCCCAATACACTATAGCCTGTCTGGGGTGGTGCTTGCACCTCCCAAGACAGGAAACCTATTGTCCAAGCCTCCCTCGCTGGAAGGACTCCCAGCAGCAGGAGGTCAGACTTGTGTCTGTGGCAGCAGAATCCATTTTGTAATGCTGAGTCTCTGGTTAACTTTAACTGGGATTAGTAGGAACAACATGTCTTCTCCCTCTAGGAGGGTGGAATGCTACCCCCATCGCCAAGACTGGCGAGTGGGTAGTTTTCCAAAGCTTATGACACCTTACACGACATGTTTTGATAAAGCCAAACCAGAGTTAGCATTTAACCGCGAGGTTCATAATGCACTTAAGAGTATATGGTATGGCTATATCCTAGAACAGCTATAAGGACATGGTTCCGAAAGCTGCAGACATGCTCAGCTCATGCTAGAGCCTCATCTCGCATAAAACCAAGCACTCTGCCTCCAGGATTGTTAAGGCCTTCCATAGGAGTGACTTATATGTGTATATGTGTCTAGATATAAGGTTAGATATAGGGATACTATATCTAAGCAAGCGGGGATTACATGACCTTGCCCCAGCTGAGTGATCAGCCAGTTGTGTCAGTTTGGGGGGCCAGCCAGGGGTGGCATAATATATGCTGCAGCCCCTGGTAGGCCTTAGATTCACCTATGCCCTGGGTACCTATAGTACACTGTACAGGGGCTCACAGGGTGACCCAATGTCCAATTGGTAATGTACCTAGAGTACATGGTATTGAATTTAGAGAGAGCACAGCTGGGCTGTGGGTCTGATTAGCAGGCCCACAGCCACATTAAGTCGAAAATCAGTGAAACAAAAAGCAAAAAGTGGGGTGACCATAGGAAAGAAGACCCTACTCTCCTACACTTGGGTTTTGGCGCAATTATTAGATAAGGATGTGGTACTGGATGGATTATTGCAGGAGTGCACGGAGAGTGACACTGTGATTGCTGGACTGCATGGGTACTACATGGGTAATTGGAGGAGTGAATGAGTAGTGTGGAGGTGGTTACCGGACTGCATGGATAGTGCACAATTGATTGTAGCACTGCATGTGTTAATGCCTGAGTCATTGGACAAGTACATGGATAGTGACTGGATTCTTAGAGTGCTGCAAGTTGATAGCAATGTGAATTTATACGTGCTTGGGTTTTGGCGCAGTAATTAGATAAGGACATAGTACTGGCTGGATGATTGGAGGAGGGGCGGAGAGTGACAGTGTGATTGCTGGACAGCATGGGTACTACCTGGGTAATTGAAGGAGTGAATCAGTAGTGTGGAGGTGGTTATAGGACTGCATGGATAGTGCACATTTGATTGTAGCACTGTGTTAGAAATGGGATCTCTGGCTGGCCAAGGCTTGCGCCAAAGTCAGTTAGAGACCACCACTCTAAGTCAGGGCAAGGGAGTTACACGCCAAGATAACCCCTGCTCACCCCCTTGGTAACGTGACACGAGCAGTAAGGCTAAACTCGGAGGCTATGTAAGTTAAGTGTTTGCGCAAGCACCCCCAGCAACAACACCCAAGGCCCACCACAAAGGAAACTCCACACAAGGTTATGTATAAAAATAGCCTTTGTATTGCACCAAACACATCAGATAAAAATACACGCTTTACAATGGGCCAACAGGCACAGGTAGAATTTACAGGGGATAAATGTACAGGACAGGGCCACATGGACCACTGTCAGGAATATGCACTTGTAGATTTAGAATACTTGTTAGAAATAGCACTTTGTGCATAGAAAAATAATCACTTTAGCACAAAATAGAAAATAGAGCACACAACCAGTAACTACTGGTAAGAGGTAAGTACTACCTACGCAACCCTAACCACCTTAGGAGAATGTCATGCAGGGAATCAGGACCTCACTAGCAACACCTGTACCAGCAAGAACAACCACCTGAGTATCACTATATATTTAGGGGTATAAGCATGAGGACATTACACATGATGCATCACAACATTCAGAGGTGTAGGGGAAGAAAACACACAATGCATAAAAACACATTCAGCGGTGTAAGGAAAGCCACTTTGTACATGATGCATAAAAACACATTCAGAGGTACCAGAACACAGGGTGCGCAAAACATACAACACACAGTACATTTCCTAGCACCCTAAGAAGCACATAACTCACAACAAAGTCCAGGTTGTGCCACTGCACCAAAAACCTAAACGTAGCAGCTGCCCACTACATGCTGAGCAGCTGAGGACAGGGACAGAACAGGGCCTAAACGCTGCAGCTGGCACAAAGTGCTGCGCAGCTGGGGAAGGCCAAGGAAGGGATGAAGGAGTGCGTCTCACTCCTAAGTCCACAGAACCAGTCCCTAGAAAGCAAAAGCTAAAATGGTGCAGCTGCCCACTACTTGCTGGGAAGCTGAGAACTCAGCCAAACTGCGACAGGGGCCCTCACTGGCCCTAGGACAAGGACTGCACGCTAGGTTGGAGCCCTCTGGCTCTGGAACAAGGAATACGCATTTTAGGAGCCCTCTAGGCTCAGAACACATCATCCTGCGCACTTTGGAGCCCTCTGGCTCTAGTAATAAACTGGGGCCTCAGAGCCACAGACTCTGAGCACAACAATGCCCCCGAGAGCCTTGTGGGCTCTAAAGAAATGCTGACCACGTGGGGGAGCGGCCCGCTGCCAACCGGGGATGCTCTACCCCGTGAAATGCCGCCAACAACAAGGCATGGGCCTCTCAGGGCCCAGGTAACCAATTCTGGCCACGGTGCAGCTGCCCTCTAGCCATCCGGGCAGCTGCCAGGTTAACTACGGCCCGGTAACACGGTGGGGCCTAGAAATGCTCACGGGCCTCTCTGGCCCTGTAACCAACCGGGGGGGTTGCTAATAACAGCATGGGCCTCTCGGGGCCTCAACTGGCACCACTCCCCCCCTCGAGCCCTCACTCACCAGCTCTGGGAGGGGCAGGACTCCGGTCCAGTTTAGATCCTCCTCTTGGTCTGTGCTGCCTTCGGCGAAGCAGCAGCGTCCTGCTGCCTCCTCTCAATGCAGCGGTTCCAGCGGGGGAGTCCTCGCCTCCTCTCGGGGATTCCTGCTCTCCGCTGGACCATCGGGCGGGGCTCCCAACAGCTCAAGGGAGCCCCGGGCAGCATCCTGCCATTTTTCTCTGCCGGCTTCTTCCCTGTCAATTGGCGGGGCGGGCAGCCAATCGCGGGCGGCGGCAGGCGGGACTTCCTGGAAGCAAGCGGAAGTCCCCCCCCCCCCGCTCCAGACGCCCGACCGCCTGACTTCCTGTCTTTGGAAAGGCCATGGCGGCGATCCAATTTTGGGTATAACGAGGGGTAGGCTCCATCGGGGAAGAAACAAACAAATAAATTCAAAAGAGCGCACATGAGGGGTAGGCTCCCTCTGAATGGGACGACTAAGCAGGGTGGGCTCCTGCCACAAAGGATCTCCAGAAGCACCAAAGTAGGCAGTCATGATGGGAGGGAATCCCCAGACAGCCACCCAGAGCGGCAAAGGCACAAGTAGAAGCGCACTCTATGCACTCGGGGCAAAGTCACCAGCCTTCTCCCCAAAAAGCACTCCTAGAGCGCCTAGGCCACAACAAGCCTGGGCCAAGGCAAAAGAAGCAAGGCAAAGGGTCCCAAAAGGCCTGGTCAGCAAAAGTGGGGCAAAACAACTCCCCACAAGGAAAATACTCCAGGCATCCAGGGGCTGGGCAGGGCCCAGGGAGGCAATCCTTCCCCTGGGCCCCAGCAGCAGCACGCCCCTGGCAGATTTGAGTTAGGAACAAGAACATTTTGTAAGGAGACACAGCCCCTTTTTATACAGTGAATTCCTTTGTCTGAGGGTGCAGGGTGGGGGAAAAACCAGTCGCAGCTGGTTTTTGAGTACTGTGATGTGCTCAACCAACCTTTCCTTTCACTGGCCAGGCTAGGGACATTAGACGCACCACAGGGGGCGGAGCCAGCATTGTGTGGGAAAAGCCCAGCCCTATTCAGGTCCCAGGTGCACCACTCCCTCACATCACACATGCTAATCTCAACACTTACCACCGGGGCAGACCCATAATGACTCATGGAGCCAGGCTCACCAGCCAGCTCCAGCCAATCACAAGCCAGACACAAATTACACAAACATGCCAACTTCTAGAAGTGGCATTTCTACACTAGACACATTCACACCGCACACATCATTGCTCAGCATTTAATCACATGAGTCCGCACATACCGAACTCGCACCTGCACTCCCCACGCATCAGGAACTACCAGGGACACACACATTCCCCATGCATTCCTATGGGAGGGCAGGCAAATCTCACACACGCACTCAGGGAGCGCACGCACTTTACACTGTGACACAGTGTCAAGGTGCGCAAAGACCAGAAATCACTATAATTATTTAATAATACCAGGCAAAAAGTTCAGGGGTGAACCTGCCAGAAGGGCCAAGTCCAACACACCGCATGTGTTAATGCCTGTCTCATTGTACAAGTACATGGATAGTGACTTGATTCTTAGAGTGCTGCAAGTTGACAGCATGATGAATTTATAAGTGCTTGGGTATTGGCGCAGTGATTAGATAAGAACATGGTACCGGCTTGAGGATTGCAGGAGTGCACGGAGATTGACAGTGTGATTGCTGGACTACATGGGCACTACCTGGGTAATTGGAAGAGTGAATCAGTGCTCTGGAGGTGGTTAGAGACCTGCATGGATAATTCACATTTGATTGTAGCAATGCATGTGTTAATGCCTGAGTTATTGTACAAGTACATGGATAGTGACTGGATACTTAGAGTGCTGCAAGTTGACAGTAAAAGGAATTTATAAGTGCTAGGGTTTTGGTGCAGTGATTAGATAAGGATATGGTACTGGCTGGATGATTGCAGGAGTGCACGGAGAGTGACAGTTTGATTTCTGGACTGCATGGACGTGGGTAATAGGAGGAGTGAATCAGTAGTGTGGAAGTGGTTAGAGGAATGCATGGATAGTTCACATTTGATTGTACCACTGCATGTGTTAATGGCTGAGTTGTTGTATAAGTACATGGATAATGGTTGAATACTTAGAGTGCCGCAAGTTGACAGCATGGTGAATGTATACGTGCTTGGATTTTGGCGCAGTGATTAGATAAGGACATGGCACTGGCTGAATAAATGGAGGACTGCACAGAGAGGGACAGTGTGATTGCTGGACTGCTTGGGTACTACCTGGGTAATTGGAAGAGTGAATCAGTAGTGTAGAGGTGGTTAGAGGACTGCATGGATAGTTCACATTTGATTGTAGCACTGCATGTGTTAATGCCTGAGTCATTGTACAAATACATAGATAGTTACTGTATACTTAGAGTGCTGAAAGAAGACAGCAAGGTGAATTTATAAGTTCTTGAGTTTGGGCGCAGTGTTTAGACAAAGACATGGTACTGGCTGAATGAATGGAGGGACAGTGTGATTGCTGGACTGCATGGGTACTACCTGGGTAATTGGAAGAGTGAATCAGTAGTGTAGAGGTGGTTAGAGGACTGCATGGATAGTTCACATTTGATTGTAGCACTGCATGTGTTAATGCCTGAGTCATTGTACAAATACATAGGTAGTTACTGTATACTTAGAGTGCTGCAAGTTGACAGCAAGGTGAATTTATAAGTGCTTGGGTTTTGGCGCAGTGTTTAGATAAGGACATGGTACTTGCTTGATGATTGAAGGAGTGCACAGAGAGTGACAGTGTGATTGCTGGACTGCATGGGTACTACCTGGGTAATTGGAGGAGTGAATCAGTAATGTGCAGGTGGTTACAGGACTGCTTGGACAGTGCACATTTGATTGTAGCACTGCATGTGTTAATGCCTGAGTCATTGTACAAGTACATGGATAATGACTGGATACTTAGAGTGCTACAAGTTGACAGCAAGGTGAATTTATACGTGCTTGGGTTTTGGCGCCGTTATTAGATAAGGACATGGTACTGGCTGGATGATTGGAGGAGGGGGCGGAGAGTGACAGTGTGATTGCTGGACTGCATGGGAACTACCTGGGTAATTTGAAGAGTGAATCAGTAGTGTGGAGGTGGTTAGAGGACTGCATGGATAGTGTACATTGGATTGTAGCACTGCATGTGTTAATGCCTGAGTCATTGTACAAGTACATGGATAGTGACTGGATACTGAGAGTGCTGCAAGTTGACAGCAAGGTGAATTTATAAGTGCTTGGGTTTTGCCGCAGTGGTTAGATAAGTACATGGTACTGGCTTGATGGTTGAAGGAGTGCACAGAGAGTAACAGTGTGATTGCTGGACTGCGTGGGTACTACCTGGGTAATTGGAAGAGTGAATTAGTAGTGTGGAGGTCATTAGAGGACTGCATGGATTATGTACATTTGATTGTAGCACTGCATGTGTTAATGCCTGAGTCATTGTACAAGTACATGGATAGTGACTGGATACTGAGAGTGCTGCAAGTTGACTGCAAGGTGAATTTATAAGTGCTTGGGTTTTGGCGCAGTGATTAGATAAGGACATGGTACTTGCTTGATGATTGAAGGAGTGCACAGAGAGTGAGAGTGTGATTTCTGGACTGCATGGGTACTCCCTGGGTAATTGGAGGAGTGAATCAGAAATGTGTAGGTGGTTACAGGACTGCTTGGATAGGGCACATTTGATTGTAGCGCTGCATGTGTTAATGCAAGAGCCATTGTTCAAGTACATGGATAGTGACTGGATAATTAGATTGCTGCAAGTTGACAGCATGGTGAATTTATAAGTGCTTCGATTTTGGTGCAGTGATTATATAAGGGCATAGTACTGGCTGGACAATTGGAGGAGTGGAAGGAGAGTGACAGTGTGATTGCTGGACTGCATGGGTACTACCTGGGTAATTGGAGGAGTGAATCAGAAATGTGTAGGTGGTTAGAGGACTAGAACGTAGAGGGTGTTTCCGTAGTCCAGCCGGCTGGTGACGAGGGCCTTGGTGACCGTCTTCCTGGTTTCGATCAGGATCCATCGGAAGATCTTGCGGAGCATGCGGAGGGTGAGAAAGCATGAAGAGGAGACGGCGTTGACTTGTCTGGTCATCGAGAGGGAGGAGTCCAGGATGAAGCCCAGGTTGCGTGCGTGGTCTGTCGGCTTGGGGGCGGTGCCCATGGCTGGGGGCCACCAGGAGTCGTCCCAGGCGGAGGGTGATGGTCCAAGGATGAGGACTTCCGCCTTGTCTGAATTCAGTTTCAAGCGGCTGTTCTTCATCCAATCGGCGACGTCTTTCATCCCTTCGTGGAGGCTGGTTCTGGCGGTGTCGGGGTCTCTGGTGAGGGAGAGGATCAGCTGGGTGTCGTCGGCATAGGAGATGATGTTGAGGTTGTGTTGGCGTGCCATGGCTACGAGAGGTCTCATGTAGACGTTGAAGAGGGTGGGGCTGAGTGATGATCCTTGCGGGACGCCGCAGATGACTTTGGTGGCTTCAGAACGAAACGGGGGGAGGCGAACTCTCTGTGTTCTTCCAGCGAGGAACGAGATGATCCACTTCAATGCCTACTCTTGGATGCCGGTGTTGCTGAGGCGTTGGACTAGGGTGCGGTGGCAGACAGTGTCGAACGCGGCGGAGAGGTCCAGGAGGATGAGTGCCGCTGTTTCCCCATTGTCGAGAAGGGCTTGGATGTCGTCGGTGGCTGCCATGAGGGCGGTCTCGGTGCTGTGGTTGGCTCTGAAACCGGACTGCGAGAGGTCGAGGGATCCATTCGTCTCGAGGAAGGCGGCAAGCTGTCTGTTGGCGATCTTGTGGAGAAGTGTGGCTCAGTGGTTAGAGGCGGCAGACCCGGAGGCTGAGAGCGGCCGTGGACCAGGGTTCGATTCCCGACGCGGCAGGGTCTCGGGCTCAAAAATTCCACGGACTTGTTAATTCTCGCGCCGGTGCCTACTCAACTCACGGGGTCACACTCTGCGACTCTGGGCAATAGCTTGCTTAATCTCCACAACGGCCCCTCGCGGCGGGATGCCTGGCTTTCACCTTGTGGATACCCTGCCGGGGGTATCTCACAGGGGAATACCAGGACGGGTTCCCTAAGCAAGCGCCCTGAGACCTTCGGGTGATTTGTGCGCTATATAAGTCAAATTACATTACATTACATTACATTCTCGATGACTTTGGCAGGAAAAGGGAGGAGCGAGATGGGGCGGAAGTTTTTGAGGTCTGTGGGGCTCGCTGTTGGTTTCTTCAGCAGGGCGCTGAGCTCGGCATGCTTCCACCTCTCCGGGAAGGTGGCGGTGTCGAAGGAGGTGTTGATGACGTCTCGGAGTTGGGGTGCGATGGTGGAGTCAGCCTTGGTGTAAACGTGGTGGGGGCAGGGGTCAGTCGGAGAAACTGAGTGGATGGTGTTCATCGTGCGGGCTGTGTCTTCGGTGGTCACTGCGGTCCAGGTGTGGAGGATCGTGGTGGGGTGCGTTGGTTCAACAGTTGGGTGCGAGGATGTGTGCCGAAGCTGTTGTGGATATCGGCAATCTTGCAGTGGAAGAACGAGGCGAGGGAGTCGCAGAGATCTTGTGAGGGGGTGATGTCGTTGTTACCGGTGCTGGGGTTGGAGAACTCCTTGACGATGCTGAAGAGTTCCTTGCTGTCGTGGGCGTTGTTGTCCAGTCGCTCCTTCAGAGATTTCTTCTTGGTGGTGCGGATAAGCTGGTGGTGCTTGCGGGTCGCGTGTTTGAGGGCGGTCATGTTGTCAGTGGTCCGGTCGAGTAGCCAGCCTTTCTCGAGGGTGCGGCAGGTCTTTTTGGAGTCCTTGAGTTCGTCGGTGAACCAGGGGGCCTTCTTGCTTCTGGGTTTGCTGGGAGGGTTCTTCAGTGGTGCGAGGTCATCGGCGCAGGCGGTCAGCCATTGCGTGAAGTTGCGGGCAGCTTCGTTGGGGTCCGGTGTGCTGGCAGGTGGGTTCTGGCTGAGGGAGGTGGTGATCTGTAAGCATGGGCGAATTTTGCGGATCTCGCGTTCGCGGATTTTGCGGATTTGCGAACTCGCAATCCGCAAAATCCGCGAATTCTCGTGAATTTGCGGATTTTTTTTTTTTATGTTCGCACGGGTTTCTGCAAGTTCGCGAGGGTTTTGTACAATTTCGCAAATTGCGAAATTGTACAAAACGCGTGCGAACTTGCAGCAACCCGTGCGAACACAATAATATGAAGAGAAAGAAGCTCCTGGTCACAGGAACAGCACGGGGATTGCGCTCATGAAAGTCAAGGATGCAAAGGCCTCTACCCAGCATCACAGCTGACTTTCCACTGTAGATTTGGGAAGAGGCACACCTGTCCAGCCTCGAAGACGCTCATGATTGTTTTTGGGCTAATGAATGAGTCACTGAATTTGAGCATCAACTAGTTCGAGCGACCATGTCTGTGTTACTATGCAATCGCCCCAAAGGGCGCAGGGGTCCCTTGAGTGAGCTGTCCATCATAGTGGGTGAATGGCGGGAAGACGGTGCAAACCGCGAGTGTGTGCGCGGGGCCAAACGTGCGGGGCTTCCATGCGAGTTCACATGCCTCTTGTGTGCATAAAAGGTCAGAGAAAGATCAGTTCAGCAGATGAAGAGAAAAAGCTCCACAGGAAGGGTCACAGGAAGGGCATTTGTAAATATTTTAGGATGGCGCCGGCAAGCTGCCAGCGCCATCCTAAAATACTTACTAAATTAGCTTCAACAGGAAGCTCTAATAGATAAAATAAAGCAGTTGCGAGCACCTGCTTTATTTTATCTATTAGAGCTTCCTGTTGAAGCTAACTTAGTAACTATTTTAGGATGGCGCTGGCAGCTTGCCGGCGCCATCCTAAAATAGTTACAACAGGGCAGGCTTGAACTTTTGCCCCCGGAAAAATCCGCCGCTCGCGGATTTGCGGATTTTCGGTAAATTCGCGGGAGTTCGCGGCTTGCGAATTTACCGAAAATCCGCAAAATCCTCGAGCGGAACGGATTTTCCGCCCATGCTTAGTGATCTGGTCGGCGGTGATCTTGCTCCAGCTTCTGTGGGGAACCTGTTGCGGTGGTGGTGGGTAGTGGTTTTCCTGAAGCTGAAGTGGACGCAGCTGTGGTCGGTCCAGTGAAGTCCGGTGGAGTGGTTGAAGGCGATGTGCTGGCTGGATGAGAAGACGGGGTCAAGCACGTGGCCGGCGTAGTGGGTGGGGGTGTTGACCAGTTGCTTGAGTCCGAGGTTGGCGAGGTTGTCAAGCAGGGTGACGGTGTTGCGGTCCTTGTTGTTCTCCAGGTGGAAGTTGAGGTCCCCCAGGAGGATGTAGTCGGCAGAGGGGAGGGCGTGTGGGCTGATGAAGTCTGTGATGTCTTCGCTGAATTGTGTGCGTGGTCCCGGGGGTCTGTAGATGAGGGTGCCTCTGAGGGTCGTCTTTGGGTCGGTGTGGATTTGTTTTCCCCCATTACTTGTTGAAACCTCAGGATAATTGTACTTTTCTCTTATACAAGTGTATTATACTTTGCGAAAGTCGTGCAGGGAAAATCCTTTTGGGTTGGGTAATTTCCATATGGTATTGCACTCCTTGATTCACCATTCAGAGGTGCGGGACTTCAAAAGATGCAGTTATACTGCACCCTTCCTAAAACACCACATTCTACAGAATTCCATGTGTAGTCGAAATGTATACATTTAATTCAAGAATTAAATTGTGGCCTCCATTTGTCAAAATATACTGCAGGGGTACCTTCAAGGAATCCCTTTTTTTCACATCTTGTTTCCTAGCAAAGCAATTCCGAATGGCTGTAAATAAACCTGAAATACATATTGAACCTCTGATGTCTGCTAATAATACTATGTAGAGAACTATGCTGTACTGCACATTTTTTAAATTACCAAACAACTTTTAATGTTATTTGAAAAATTCTAAATAAGCAGTTGCTTACATTTATTTTTTTCTGTTGTATTATTGTTACTTAGATGCACTGCGTATTACTGGAACTGGCGGCGGTGAAGGTGTCGTCGGCGTCGGTCGTGATGCGGATGGTGTTCTTGTGGACGATGGCGATGCCTCCTCTGGTCTGGTTGACGCGGTCCCTCCTGATGATCTTGTATCCATCCGGGATGGCGATGGCGATGTCGGGGGCTGAGGAGGCGTTCATCCAAGTTTCAGTGAGGAACACGACGTCTGGTGATGTTGTGTCGAGCAGGTTCCAGAGTTCGACGGCGTGCCTGTGGACGGAGCGGGTGTTGAGCAGGATGCACTTGAGGTGATTGTTGCTGGTGCTTGGCTTGGCGGGTGCGGTGCAGGTTCGAAGGCAGGTGAACTTGCAGGTAGTGCAGGTGAAGGGTCAGTGGAAGCGTTTGGGGACGGCTCGGCAGCAGGCGGGGTTCTGGCCGGTGTTGAGTGCGCTGAGGGAGGCGGCGTCGTAGGTCCATCGGTTCGTCTTGCATTGGTGGGGACCAGGGCTCCTGGTGCTGGGCGCGGCCCAGGCGCGGACGGGCGCAGACGGGCTTACCTTTGGCATGCCTTCGGCGCACAATCGGTGCGCCCGCTGCACGTGACCGCTGCGCATACGCGCGGCTGCCATTTATGGCGAAGTGGGAGGGAGGGAGGATCAGCTGGGAGGCGGGAGTGGGGAGGGCACAGAACAGAAAGGGGGCGTGGCCATTGGACGGCGGCGGGAAGCGGGGAGCGGGGCGGGCACAGGGGGCTGAGCAACAATAAGGCAAAACACACGCACGAGGAGAAAACAGTAAAACTAGTCTAGGAAAATAAACAGAAGCAGTGATACACGCACGAGGGAGGGAGGAAACAGTTACAAAGGCAAAAACCAGGTGAAATACCGAAGGCAGAAACACACGCTCGCAAAATGCGGCGTGGAGGCGGGGAACACGGAGCCAGACACAGCGAGGCTATGGGCAGCAGCGAGGCAGGGTCACACACACAGCTTGGTGGCTGTGCGGCGCAGGGGTGTCCTGTGGACAATCAGTTGCTTTGAAAAATAAGAAAGAGGGGTTACAATGTGTAGAATTGTAACTGCTGGCTTTTTAATTGGCTGTGTCATAAGTGGCATGGTTCAGAAATAGAGGATATTTACCCTCTCCGCCATATTCTTTAACTGTCATCAGATTTTTTTATTGGTTTGGCCCTGGCAGAAAAAAAGAATTACCTTTGGTAATGATTTTGTTTACATTTGGTCTAAAATGCAATCTACACAGATTTAAATGTGCTTACATAATGACAAAGTAACATATCAGGTTAGCACCTATTACATTTAAGCCTGTAGTGGGGTTGCTTAGGAACTATCCAGAGTTCCTTGCTTCTCATTTCTGCATATATTATGCACACACTCACTAGCAGTGCTGGGAATCCCATCACACAAGGGACCCATGCTCAGCACAACTTTTTCTATATCTACACGATTACCTTTTTAATTGCCATTGTTGAGGCCCCCTCATTAAATTTTTCAGGGGAAGCCCAGTCCACATCCTCTCACTTATGCATGAGCTGCAAATCTACAGCCTTTCATTTATACATACTTAACGCCCAGTCCACAACCTCTCATTTATGCCCAAGCTACAAATCTACAGCCTGTCATTCATACACATAGATACTGCAGCCCAATCCACAGACTTTCAATAAATAGTCCATTTGCCCGTGTTTATGCACAATGTTGTGAGTTCATAGCCTCATATTCATGCAAACTGCTGCCAAGTACCGTATTGTAGCATAGTATTTCTGTAGCGCTTTTTTAAACCTTGACGAATTGTCAAAGCACTATCAGAATGGTCCAGTATGTGGCATATCTATTTCATTCACATGGTCAGAGAAGGATGTCGGTTGAGGTTTCAGCTGTGAGTGTATGTGCTTTAGACTTGTTGCAGTCGCACATTGGAGTTTTTTTATGATTTTTAAATGGATCTTGCTGATCCCTAATCTCTTTGGAAGTGTGCTCCAGGCCTTGCATGTCATTAAAGAGGAAGAGTTTCACCAGAGGAGATTATAATGTGGAGGCATCTTGAAGTGACATAAACCCAACCACTGATGTCACTGTTAAAGTGGTTACGACTACATACTATATGGAATGCACCAATGTCAGAAATAAGCCCAGCATCTTGAAGCACAATCAAGCCACCAGTAAGTATTTCACAGAGTCCACCCAGGAGTGGCAGGTGTCCAATCTCTCAAGGCAATCTAAAGCAATGTAAGTATTGTACAAAATCCACCCTGGTGCTGAATATGCCCAACCTCTATAAGCCTCTGTAGTAATCCAGGAATTCAGGAGTCAGATGGATAAATCAAAAGTGGTTTATTTGATAAAATCTACACAGCTCATCACCTGCCAGCATCTTCAGAGTTTGCAGTTTCCCTAGTGTTGAATCATAACATTCTACCATGTACAAGATGCAGATGACATCATAAACCAAGGGACAGCTGAGCAAGACCATCCACTTAAAGTGACAGTGTACAACTTAACAAATTATGGAATATAACAGCCTCCAAAGGGCTTTAAGTACAGACCACTGAGTAATCCTTTGCGTAAAACTGAATAATGACTGACTTAACAGCAAACATACCACAACAGTGGCTGGGTCAAGGCCCCCATTGGTAAAATGAATTAGGTTAAGTAAAAATGGACTGAATGTGAGAGAACGGGGGAAATGGTAAAAGGACTGTGGTCGGGTCGTCAGGCAGTTAAGGACTGAAATTTCGGCCCTAGACCATAACTGGCCTTTCCAAGCCTAAACCGGATAGATGCCACAGGAAGGGCCTTAGAACATTTACCCTTAACCTGGACACCCTAGCCCGTCACTGTGGGAAGAGGTGTTATGTTAAATCTGTGATCAGGAGACGGTCAGATGGATAGGCACCACCAACAGGAAGAAAGAGACAACTGAAGAAGGAAAACATAAACAAATCAGGCAGAAGGTACATTTTTCTGGACAGTAAAATGATCTCCCTAGCAGCAAATACAGTATTTCACTTTCATTACATAGCCTCTCACTCATGCACACTGACACCCAGACTGCAGCCTCACTTTCACGCACACTGGCGCCCCGATCACAGTTTGTCTTTCCCACACACTGACACCTAGACCACAGCTTCTCTTTCACACACACAACCACTTAATGCACGCCTTGTCAGTGATGCACACTGCAGCCCAGCATGGACGTGCTGCTCAGACTATAGCCTCTCATTCATGCATGCTGTGATGCTACCCAGTCAGTAGCCTCTCATTCATGCACACTGCAGCCCAGTCACACCTTCTCATTGAAACACTGCCTCCAAGCCCATAGTTTCTCAATCATGTACACTGCTGCACTTTCTACAGCCCCTCATTGATGTACCCTACTGCCCAGTGCACAGCTTCTAATCCACATACCATCCAACCTGATGATTATCAAGTGAGGCTCTAAGCCCTTTATGTACTTGTTAAGTTACAACATGCCTTGTAACAGACAGTGAAAGGGTTGTGTACTAGGCTCGACCTGACAACAATATAAATGAGCGTGAAGTCTGATGTTTAACAGTTTGAACCCATTACAGTGAATGGAAAATATACAGTTCTGGGAGGGAGAAATATGTTTGAAAGGACAATGACCTACCTCCCCATTAGTCGATGAACATGAGGAGCCTGAATACGAGTCAAAAGGGGGTGGAACCAGTCAGTGAAGGTGAGTTGAAATGTGCATTCATATACAATGATGAAGAGTCCACAGTTTCTAATTCATGTACACTACAGCCCTGGCACTACTGGCTCTCATTCATGCACACTGATGTCCACTCTACTGTCTCTCCATCATACACACTGATGTCCACTCTACTGTCTCTCCTTCATGCACACTGATGTCAACTTTATAGTCTCTCATTCATGTACACTCGTGTTTGTGGAATTAGGAATTCAATTGCGCAGCTAGCATAGAGTGGCGGCCGGGGAAGGGGTGAGCACAATGGACATAGGACGCATTGGAAGAAATATTGAGGCAAAAGGTGTTGAGTGTCAATATCAATAAATAGCTGAATGATGGGGAGTGTCAGGGGATCAACAAAGGAGGGGGAAAGGAGGTCTTGGGATAGCAGCTAAAATCCTCAGACAGGCATTGACAGAGAGCAGAGAGGGTGGGGAAAAACTGAAATAAGTAGGCGAGCTGAGTGAGAGATTGCTGAAAGCAATGGTGCGAAAGCAACACAGAGAGTGCAAGGATCTGCGTGAAGGCAGAAGGGAAGGAAACACAGACAGAAACGCGGAAAGGGAAAAGAGAATGAAAATACATGCATCACATCAGTGGTCGAAGTGGGGTAAAAAAAGTAGGGGAACTTTGGGTGGAGAATAAGAAGGCAGGAATAACTCAAGGATTGGATCAGTGGGCGGAGCCAGAGGTGTGGCCAGAATGCACAAATATCCCATTGTTTTTTATTTGTTTGGCATTTCACTGCCCAGTTCAATCAACCAATGGATACACATGAATAGTTAAGGTTATAATGAGTTATAGACATTAAAATACGCTCACAGAGTGGGCTACGCTTTTAATCACAGAATGACCCAAATACGATAAAATGTGGAAGCACAAGCCATTTGTCTCCGAGCCATGGAGTTTCTGTAATCAGCACTTCTCCCTTTTTCCACAACTGCAGTCATACATGAATGGCAAAATATCCTAGTTTGCAAATGTTTTCTATATAATGATGGCTCTGCCATGTAATGAAAGATCTGCTCCATGATCTGACCATTTAAACTAATACATTTTTGTAGCTCAAACATATCAAAAGTTAATAAAAAATGTGACTTGTGTTGCCGCGAAGTGAAGGGCTCTTTGCAAAGGTTGACCGATTGATTACCTTTTTCACTGCTGCATTTGTATGTTACACTGGTACAAATAAGGCACAATCTTTTCAGGGACTGTTAGCATGTGTATACATTTCAAAATAATAAAATATCAGAAAATATACTGCATTACGCTGCAGCCTTTTTTAAAATGCATTATTTATTCAACACTGCGGCATAATTTTGTCCTCTTTTGCTGCATAATTAATTCTAGAGTGCTTGTGAATGAAGCAGAGAGACTGTGAAGTTTACAAACATAGTTTGGTGTGCGTGCAAATCCTGCATTGGCGACCCCGATGGAGTTGCAGCCACTATCGATCTCCCATCAATTCCATAACTCTGGTGGGATGGGTCCAACGGACAATTTACTTCTGGATATACTAATTTGGTCACAGACGTTGCTCCATTCTGCTAAGAGTTTAACTCAAGCTAACGGAATTAGTGACATCTGATGCATGCCCCTTTAGTAAAGTCTACTGTTTAGGGCACCTTCGTCAAAGGCCTGAATAAGTTGCAAATACAAATTGCAGTTTTAGTCAAAGCCCATTCTTCTTCGAGGAAGGTATTTAACTGATCCCTTTGTGGGGGGGCCTTGTACTCTTGTCTGGGTGTGCAACCTTCCAAGGTCCGCAGATATTATCAGGTTCACATAGAAACGTTTGCAAGCCAGTTTTCCCATCCGAAGGAATGCCTAAATGAAGTGGACCACACTTTGCAGCAGTAGACTGTTTACCTCACCAGTCACTAACTGATGCAGGAGCCAAAGCACATGAGCAGTATAAATAATCCTATCCAAGAGTCCCCGCCCATACCCCACTAAAACTCAAATTTAAACCTGCAGGAATTCATAGCTAATTTTAGGGCAGGTTCAGGCTCCCACAATTGGAATTCTTCAGACAAATATTGTCCACGCTTTCCGGCAAATTCACCATTGGTAGCACAACTGTAAGAAAGTGCCTCTTTTTTTGTATGACCCCACTCCCCATCCAACACACACAAATATGTGGACTGCTGCTTTTTTGACTTTGAAGTACTCTGGGCCCTGGTGTGTTGGCCAGAGTGCATGTTCCATGACCCTTAAGTGTATGTACAATTAGGTGATCCCTGTTTTGCACCTATACCTTACCTATAAGACCCTAGTATATGGCACAAAGTGTAGCCAGGGCTAGTAATATAAAATGTTACTAGTGGCCTGCAGCACTTATTATGCCACCACTGCAGTGACAAAGTTAAAACACAGCTCCATCCAATCATGAACACTCAATATATCCCAGCCTCTTTGCCTCTGCACACCCCTGAACCCTAAAGTGACTTTTTTTTAAATAACAAAAAATGTTAGTTATATTAAAAAGTACTTACCTGCCTGGTAGTCTACTGCATAGCAAATCTACTTCATGGTAAAGGTTGTTTCCCCTCGGGCAGGACACAACCCTGCCTCTTCGTTTAACACTCCTGCCTTCACCCTAGCGCCCCCTGATGTTTTGGGTGGCACTGTTGGTTGTTTTATGCCATTCAGTATGTTTGGTGGGCACCTTCGCTTCTTTGACAGTTTACCCCCACAACGTACTTTAGCTCTCGCCTGAGACAGTAGATGCACTGTAGCTTTGGAGACATTTTGTTTCATTACCGGGGGCATGAAGCTTGCCCATTGCTCATCATTGGTGGGTTTCATTGTCACTAATTCCCTTGCTTGTTTGATCAGTGAGTGCTGGCTTTACCTCCTCTTTGTGTGTTGGTCCTGACCCCGGAACAATGGCCCAAGCACTGCTTTCCTTGCCCAGTATCTTTCCACTGTTTGCCACTTTCTGATGTAATCTTTTCCCTATTACTTGCACCCCCTTCCTCCCTCCCGCATTATTTCTTGACCGGCCCCACCCTCCTCCTGCGTTGTTGCATGTCTGGTTTGCCCCTATCTCTGTTACTTGCCCCTCCACCCTCCCCTTAATTGTTTGCCCCCTCTCGTCCCACTAGGAAAAAAAGCATCCAAGAATTTCACGAATGGGTTTCAAGGTGCTACAAAGATGCAGACTACACTGCGCTCCTGCTCTGCATGGACTTTCTCATGCAGTGGTTTAGAAAAAAGGGGACCCCTATATACTAATAATGCACTTGCTATACATAGGGAAACATAATTAATTTGAGAAAGGTCTATAGCCAAGTGAAAGAGCTGAAAATACAGAACAATATATATGGAAGACACTGATAGAGTATATAATAATATTGCCCAACAGTACAAAGACTAACCACCCAATTGATAAGTCAGTTATTCATGCCGAGTATCCAATTCCTTCACTCTTGGGAGGGGTACGAGACAGGGGTGCCCGCTGTCTCCTTTGCTTTTTGCGCTTGCCTTAGAGCCCCTCGCAGCTTGGCTCAGCTGGGAGCCTTCGATAAAGGGTATTCAGTGGACTCCCGATTTTGAAGACCGGATCTCGCTTTATGCTGATGATATCCTTTTATACCTCACCTCCCCCCGAAAATCGCTTAACGTCTTGTTCGATGTTCTCACTTCGTTTGGCAAGAATTCAGGTTTAGTTATCAATTGAACTAAATCCTGTGTCTATGTGATTTCGGGTGGTCTTCCCCCCTTGCCGCGTAGATTTCCCATTCAGGTTTCGCAGACGGGATTCAAATATTTGGGGATCTTCATATCATTGGACCCTGTTGCTCGCTATGAGCGTAATTTGCTCCCCCCTCTCCAGAGGTTGAAGCTTGACTTAGTTAGTTGGCGTAGATTGCCATTGTCGCCGCTCGATTGTGCCGCGCTCTTTAAAATGATGTCCCTGCCACGTTTTCTGTATGCACTTCAGAACTCACTCGACACCATCCCGGCAAGTTATATCCGGGAGGTGGAAAGCTTACAGAGGCGGCTTATCTGGGACGGGCGCGCAAGAATCGCTCTCGCTAAGCTAACCCTCCCCTGGTATGACGGGGGCATGGCGCTCCCAGATATCAGAAGGTACTATTGGGCCTCCCAGTTGAGCGCGATTAATCACGCAGCGTATGCACCCAGCCCAAACCCGGCATTTGAGATGGACAAGTATCAGTTGCCGGGTGGGAATTACAACAGGGCGCTCTACTCTAAGGTAGCAGGGAGGAATGTAACAGGACCCACTAAGATTGCCGTGCAAGTCTTGTGTGATGCAAATGCTGCCCTGGGTTGGAAGAATCGATTGACACGTGCGACTCCATTGTATGCGTCGGAGAGATTGGGATGCCTCTGGACAACGAAAGGTTTTGAGAAATGGGACATGATTGGTATTAGCAGTGTGGGTGACCTTTGGGTTAAGTGTGCTATCAAGACTTTTGAGACATTACAGAATGAATATGAACTGAGGGACAGGGAGTTTTTAGATATGCACAGGTTCGTCATGCCTTGACTTGAGTCATCCCCGCTGGAAGACCGTGTACTCGATGGTCATCTGCCTGATAGTACGATTTCACTCATATATAAAAAGTTGATCAACAATCGGGCAGATCTCCTTGTACGTCTCAGGGAGGCCTGGACTGGGGACGGGCTGGAACTGGATGATGAAGACTGGCAGTCTGTACTATCTTCCCCTAAGGAGGTGGCCATTCCCGCCCGTCTCCGTCTCGTCCAGCTTAAGATCCTTCATTGTGTGTATGTCACCGGTCCTCGGTTGGTCTCCATGAGTTTTTCTGCGGATAGGTTATGTAAGCGTGGCTGTGGGTTGAGTGCTACTTTCCTCCATATCATCTGGGAATGCCAGGAGGTGGCCGCATTTTGGAATCGAGTGCATGCTGTGATGGAGTGTGTCACCGGGGTTGCTTTGCTGCCTGAGGCCCGGAGATGTTTGTTGAATGTGTGGTAGCCGAATGATTACAACGTCACCCAGACTCGGTGGGTGGCCCTTGGGAACATGATCGCAAAGAGACACATTGCGCAGTTGTGGGGTTCCCGGCGGCCGCCCACCGTGTCAGTATGGAAGGAAAATATGGATTGGTGTATGTTCAGAGAGAAGACTGTGTATTTGGCTAGGGGCAAGCCTGGGGCGTGGACTACAATCTGGAGTCAGTGGAACACCTATTGAGGGAACATATGTACACCCCCGTTCGAGGATAATCCAGACACCTCCTTCTCCCCCTGATCCGACATTCCTTGTTTAATCTATTCTTGTTCCTAATTTCTGACTTCCCCACTGACCCCCCTGACCAACTCCACCGCTTACAAATTTGTTCATCTTGCAATTGAGGATCCCCCCGTACGAGCACAACTTCATATACAATGTCTTAAGCCTTGAGACTTGTTTGTTTCTTTTCTTTGTTCTTCTTTTATAAAAAACAAAATACTATTGTATCCTGGCTTCATCCTGAGTTGCTACGAATCTTATCCTGCACAGCTGCCGGACCTCTAGGATGTCGGCGATGGAACTGTGGTAAACGTTGGTTGCTACTACTTTATCTAGCGGCTGGCCCCTGTGGTTGTAGGCCCGTAAGTGTAACCATACTTAAATGCACAATAAAGTTTAAAAAATAAATAAATAAATAAATAAAAAATAGTCAGTTATTCATTTTATTGGTCATAGTGCATATATATATATTAGTAGTAGAAAAGCTTTATTCGAGTTATAGACTCATAAAAGCACAACATGCATATTATAAAAACATCACACTTAATCAGGGCATTTCATTCAGTACATTAAAACAGTTGCGCAAGCTTAATCATTGTAAAACAAAACATTATACAAGTAAAACATAATCAAGAAACGTTAGGAGAAACAGAAAGGGCTCTCCGCCTAATGGACCAAGCCCACCCCAGGTACTTTGCTATTCCCATAACAATAGGCTCCTCAGAAGTAGTGCAAATAGTTCTCTGCGCCTCAGCCGCACTGGATGTCCCAAGGTTCTTGCAGATAGGGGTTAACCAGACCCTTCTTGGGGAGGCATAAGCCTTACAAGCAAATAGGAAGTGTCCCACACTTTCCTTAGTTGCGCCGCATGCTGGGCAGCACTGGGTGTTCAAACTCTTCCACCTGCCTGTTAGATCTCTCAACGGGAGGGAACCAGATCTTAATTGGAAAAACAATTTTCTGTCCATAGGAACAGTTATACTGTCCCAGTAATTTTCTAGAGCAGGACACATTTTACTTTCCAAAAAGCGACCTCCCATTGAGTCAGATTTAACCCTTCTCCAAAGCCTCTCGTCTATCCATTCCCAATATAGTGCTTTAAGTGTATTTTTGCTTGGGAACACTTCCCCCGACGGATTGTCCCAAAGGTTGGAAAGACCTAGTTCGCCTAGCAATACCCTTAGGTTTTTCAGCCATGATATTTTATGGAATGTATCACTCTTGATTATTGCCAGGAAGCCTTCCCCATAATGCCTAATTTCAGGGGTGGACCAAAGTCGCCTCCAGTATAAGATGGGACGCAGTCTGGCTCGGTCGGTTACCGATCTTCTTCCCAGGTCAAGACTAAGAGGGATTAATGGTGTACTCTGGGGCAATCCCGTAATACCCCTAAGAAACCTGTTCTCAGCTATCTGTAATGAGGTTAAGTTGTCAAAACCAAACAGCTCCGCCCCATATAAGGCCGATCCTATTGCCTTAGCATCGTATACAGCGAGGACAGGTTTTATGGGTTTTGTTTTGGATCTATTGTGCTCCACCCGTAAGGCCCCCGATATTTGCTGATGTTTCAGGACCGCCTTTTCTATGTGGTGGGACCAACCATAATTACTTGCGATTTGTACCCCTAGGTAGGTGAACTCCCTTACGACCTCAAGCCCAATATTATTCAAGTGTATCCTAGGGCGAGGCTTCTGTCCTTGGGAGAAAGCCATCAGCTTGGTCTTGCCTATGTTTACTTCCAGGCCATGCTCCTGGCAAAAGTCATCAAAAACATTCAGGGCCCGTTGCAATCCAGCTGGGGTTTTGGATATTATCAAAGTGTCGTCAGCGAACATCAGGATCGGAACCCTGATGCCCGCCAACGAAGGCGCATCCACACTAGCGTCCTGCATCCTGCTGACTATCCCATTGATATATAATGTGAAGAGCAAGGGCGCCATTGCACAACCTTGGCGCACCCCACGCTCCACAGGGAAGTCAGTTGAGGATTGGCCATTTGTCCCCCACTGTACTTTGGCAAAATTGCATTCGTGCAACCTCATAACCAAAGTAAGCAATTCTGCGGGAATGCCTATCTTACTTAACACTGCCCAGAGCTTACCCCTTGGGACTAGGTCGAAGGCAGCCCGCAGGTCGACAAAAGCGACATACAGGCTGCCCCCACCAAGAAGAACCGTCCCCCACCGTAACATAGTGAAGCGAAACACCTGGTCGATGGTACTGGTAGCCCTTCGAAAGCCTGCCTGAAAAGGGGAAAGAGAATCATTTTCGTCCACCCAGTCCATAAGTTTGTTTACCACCATCTTC
The DNA here is from genome assembly GCF_964263255.1 of Lissotriton vulgaris. Taxonomy (NCBI): domain Eukaryota; kingdom Metazoa; phylum Chordata; class Amphibia; order Caudata; family Salamandridae; genus Lissotriton; species Lissotriton vulgaris. The sequence goes on from NC_141697.1 coordinate 846,044,763, forward strand.
CCAATTACTTTTTGGACGGTGGCAATCAAACTTATGGGCCTGTAGTTAGCTGGAAGGGATCGATCTCCTTTTTTGTGGACGGGTATAATGATGGCTCCCCTCCACTGTTCCGGGACTTGCGCACCCTTTGCAATTGCGTTCCCCAATAGGAGCACATATCTGCCCCACCTATCTTTATCATTTTTAAAAACGTCCGAGGGTATCCCGTCTAATCCCGGGGCCCTACCCCCTTGAACGGAGCTAATTACAAATTCAACTTCCTTGGCGGAAAACAAATCATCCTTAGGAAATACAGCCAAGATTACATCCCCACCACCCCACTCCTTTGTTTCAGCATATTGGGGCCTAAAGTAATTCACCCAATCGGATTCAGCAACATTATTATCCGGTTTGTTTGGGGTACCGCCTCTGCCCCACTTTACTATCTTCCAGAAAAGCCTGGAATCCTTTGCTCCAGAGGCCTCCTTCAGTTCCTCCCAATGCTTCTCATCCCAGTCTTTTTTGGCCAAGAAAATGCTAGTGTTGTATTGCTTCCTGGCAGTTTTGATTGCTACACTGTCCCTGCTTCTGATAGCATTACCCAGTGTTAATCTGGCTGCCCTGCACTGTTTGTTAAACCACCCTGCTGGTTTAGAGGAAGCTGTGCGATTACCCTTACATGTTCTCATAAAGTATGGCTTTAGGGTGGCGAAAAGATTGTTATGGATTTCAGTGATCGCCCTAGATCCTGGCAGTGTTGCACTAGCTAATTCCATGGAAAGAATTGCTTTGTCCACTTCAGACCCAATAAAATCCATGGAGGCTGCATTCGCCAACACCGAGGGCCATTTCAATCTACGCATATTATTCGCCATGTCTGGGAGCAACCCATTACTAGCATGTAGATAAGGCTGAGTGTGCTTCCACCAGGTATGGGTCACACAGAGGGGGTTGTGATCACTTTCTATCCTGCCCTTGACTTCCATGTCACAAACCCCCTGCCAAAGATTAAGACTACAAATAACGTAGTCTATCCTGCTTCTATTATGACCATTATCATATGTGCACATACCTTCCTTATCTCCCTTTGTTCTACCATTGAGGGCACGCATCCCATATTCTAAACACATAGCATTTAAGGAAAGAATATCTTTTGACCAACGTTTGACAGGGGCAAGATTCAGGGAGGGAACACCCCATAGATTGTCCTCTTCCTGTCCTAATGGGTTTTCGGTACTGTCTAGAGGCTCAAAAGTCCTATTTAAATCCCCAGCTATTACTATTCTGTTCCCAAGGGACTTTGATTGCAGAAAATTAAATAGAGCCTCTAAAGTGGGGGAACTCCCATTATTGCAACCTCTGGCATAGACATTATATAAATCTATCACACCCCACTCTACTGAGGAAATTCGTAGCATTTGAATATCTCTGCAGCCCAAGTCCCACATTTTCACAGTAAGTCCGGAACTCTGTCTAATCCAGACTGTGAGGCCTCCTTTGGGTCTACCCCTAGGACCTCGACATGCCGGGATTGAAAAATTTAGGTAGCCTTGGAGGTAAATAGGATCACAGGCCCAAGTCTCCTGGAAGAAACACAGTTCAAACCCGTTAATGAAGTCGGCCCACGATTGTAACATCAACTTACTCCCCAATCCTGCAATGTTCCAAGATACAAAGCTTTCCATAGCAGGGCTATCACTACCCATTATATCAGAAATGGGCAATCCCATGGGACTCAATTGTCCACCATCCTCATCTCCCAAATTGTGATCATTGTCCACAATATTCTGTTCCATTAACACCTCACCACTCATGTTTTGCATTAAATCCCCGGTATTTTCCTCTACAGATGCAACATTTTCATCGCCTTCTGTTACCTTCAACACAACATCAGTACTCATTTCCGGGGTTTCGGGGACCCAACTTGGCTTCTGGTGTGAAAGGCATCCCCTTATGTTAAGCTTTGGTCAATATCCCCAGTTCAAACATTGAGTGTTTTCCAGATTATTATGATTTGAACCAATATTTTGGGGTTGCCATTGCAGTAGGGTAGAGGGTGGGGGTGCAATCATTACCAACGGAGGATTGGTGGAACTATTTAGATTCATGGGCCCGCCTTTTAATAAGCATGTTTGTCTTGGGTAGAAAAAAGAAAGATCCACGATACCAATTCCACCACTACTTGTACCCCAACCCTGCCTTGTAATCCAACCAGCCACCCTGGGGTCTTGAAAATTGATGATAATACAGTCACCCCCCAAGTTTTTACTGGTGTACCCAATCCAGTCGATCCTCCTTGCCCCTATTATCAACCCGTCCAGCCCCCCCGGGAGTGGTCTATTTTCCTTCAACCAGTGCATTACTTTATTTTTGAGCATCTGGAAGTTTTCTCTTTGACCGACTAAAAGAGGTGGAACATTAGTGAGAACCGCCACGAAAGGGTGGGAATCCGGGGTAAGATTCACAGGAGGAATCTTTCGGGGTTGTTTCTCCAAATAAGTCGGTGGTGGTCTATTAACCGGGGCACTAGGACAAGGGTTAGGGATATTTGATTTTTGCTGAGGATTTGTGGATAAAGCTTTAGTTGTCCTGGGGCCATTAAGGCCCTCTGCTCCAATATTTGTGTCGGGATTGGAAATACTTGGCATTGGCCGATGGTTACTTGCAACGGTGTTGCTGTTTTGTAGGCCCGTCTTATTCTTGTCCTTTACCATAGGGTGTTGGACCTTAGATGCTTTTTCCCTTGCACTAGTGCTCGGACAGACCTGCTCTGGTGAAATATGGTAAACGTTGGTTGCTACTACTTTATCTAGCGGCCGGCCCCTGTGGTTGTAGGCCCGTAAGTGTAACCATACTTAAATGCACAATAAAGTTTAAAAAATAAATAAATAAATAAATAAATAAAAAATAGTCAGTTATTCATTTTATTGGTCATAGTGCATATATATATATTATCTATTTTTGGCACTTTCTTTCATTTTTTCTTATATAGATGATTTGCAATTCATGTACAAAATTTCATAAAATCACATAACAAACAACCAAATAGCATTAGACATGGCAGATGATGGAGGCAATGCGGTAGGGTAGTCACTACGCGCGTTTTGGCTAGGCAGCCTTCCTCAGATGACCGTATATTGCACTAAAATATTAAAAACAGTGTGGTTGAGAGTCATACAGACAAATTATGTACAGTGGGCATTGTGGGACAGCATTCTATATACAATAGGAGCACTACTAGTGCATCCTAGTTCATCTTAATATATGTTTCATATGGTGGCCAAACCTATGTCACATTTCATTCCATTCATTACTAATTAGCATGAGGACAATCGGATCTTAATTGAAATACATCACATTTTGGAGGGTTTGATGCCCGGTTTTACTTCCAAAGTCTATATCTAAATTATATGCTTTCATGAACATTTCATAAATTTAAATTTATATCACCATGGGTTGGTCGGCTTTAAGAAACATGCTCAGTTTTATACACAGGAACATCAACCAAAGATCAAAAAATAATTCAAAAAATCTGTTTGGTTGGCTAACAACAATCGTACTGCAATAAACAAAGAAGCCCAAATGGTATAGCTAAGAATGTACTTACATAGAAAATATCCAGGCTATACAGAAAAGGCGTATAGAAGCAGCTAGTCAACAATCACTCTTTGTCCTGACTGAGCTGATAAAAGAAAAAGATGGAAGCAGGTCATGATAGATGATCTTGGGCTATAAGTATGCTTAAGAAGAGCAACATCCTATGATATTCATAGACTACATAATTTCGTGGTGTCATATATCTAACGTGCATATTTTACAACTATCCAAGATCATAGTAAAGAAGAGATACATGGCGTAAGTTGTTCAATTTAAAGGAGGAGTCGATTATATAGATTAATAGCACTACGAGTGTACAATGTGATTCGCTAATGGACTTCCTGTGGTAAATGCTTACCTACTGATGAATGAGGGTAGGCATGATATGCTGTCCCCCAACGTCAGGTACTGATAGTGGTGATTCCTAGTAAATGGTAAGAACAAGGCTTATTGTAATATAGGAAGTATTTCACGATGTACAAGCGTGCTTGTGCTGAATGATAAAAATATATGTACCTCAAATTAGGACCTGTGTCTCTAGCGTCTTTGCAACCACATTGATATGTATAGGCACGAGACTTGATGAAAAAAATGATGATTCTGCTGATTATGAGGTTGAAGCGAGAGAGATCTTCTGATCTGTAACAGAGAGGTACTACCATGACCAAAACTAAATTCATACCGCTAAGATATAGACACGAAACTCGTAAAACCACAGATAATAATAATACCTAAATCTGTGGACTTACGAACGGCCGAGAGCCGGGGATCTGATGATAGCTCATGGTTCGTGTCTTCTAGATGTAAGGCAAACAGAAGATAAATGCTGTTATATCACGTACGAGTATATAATTGGTTACCTATTTTAACAGGTTAATCACATATATGGTACTAATACGCTCATAGATGCCGTAGATAGGTAAGCTATATCACGAGCATGAGATAATGGAAATGATATATTTAGTGTCGATTTATAAGTAGTTCCCATCATCGAGTCCTAACAGATGGAATGAGAAGTTTAATATCGGTTCATAAGTGATTACCGTCTTAGGGTCCTGGTAGTTCCCGACATCGGGTCCTGACAGATGGAACGATATGTTTAATATTGGTTCGAGAGTGATTACCGTCTTAGGGTCCTGGCATAATAGGGTAGGCTATATATTTTACATACGGTGGTCTGTATATCAAACGCAAGTTAGAGAAGAGAGAGATATATATATGGGACTTTTCTAAGGTGCGTTTAAGCCACAAATATTAACTATCGGTATAAAAGGGCCATAGTGCAAGCAGGCTCGAGCGGCTAAGAAACTAACATAAACGGCATCTCTTACTAAGAATGGAAGGCGATAAATTTACACGGCAACTTACCCTAGAGTTGGAAGGCGGTCGTGGGATACGGCTCTCGGTAAAACAGGACACCGTGAAAATGCCGGTGTCTGATAGATGCCTGGGGCCTCATTTATGAGGCCTTGTGTCAGTTTTGCGCTGCTGATGCGTCACTTTTTGTGACGCATCTGCGGCGTAAAACATGCGCCTTGTTGCGCCATATTTAAAAAGTGATTCAGAAAAGGGGTTTGTGAATCATATTTAAAATTCATCATATTTAAATCATATCATATTTAAAAAGTGACGCATCTAGGTAGATGCGTCACTTTTTAAACCCCTGCGACACATTATACCTGCGTCAGGTATAATGTATGCAGAGGGGGCGTTCCCCCGCAAAAAGCCTCGTAATAGTGACGCAGTGAAATCTACGAGATTTCACGGTGTCACTTTTAGGACGCTGTTGCGTCAAAATCTTGCGCCTGCCTCACAGCAGGCGTAAGACTGATGCAAGCCCTTTCACATGGGGCTTTCCCCATGCGAAAGGACGCATTGCTGGAGTTGCGTCACTTTTGTGACACACTCCAGCAATGCGTCCCTTTTGCGCTTACAGATACGTCAGAAATACTGACGTATCTGTAACTCCTTGCGACATGATGCGTCATACATTAAATATGACGCATCATTGGTGTCGCAAGGAGTGCGCAGTGAAAAGTGACGCATCGCTGTTTTCACGCAGCGATGCGTCACTTTTCATAAATAAGGCCCCTGGTTCAAAACAACAACGCATCACTAGTCGCCATCTTTATATAGAACTTTTGCAAATGCCGGTATGAAAACAGATAAAGGACTAATGGTTGTTGTGCGCCAACAACCGGAAGTAGAAAATGGACTAGCACTAATCGGCATCTGTATGAAAGAATTTTGCAAGAATTTCTCATGCAGTGTTCATGCGGGGTCAACACGCCCAACTTTAGCCTGGACTTTAGGTAAATAAATGTTTTTTTTTATAAAGACAGAGAATAATCCCATACTAAGAAAATGGATCACTGTCCTTTTCGGTCAACACTGGCTGGGGTATAGCGTTTTTTTGTTTTTTCCTAATGTTTAACATACAGCACAATATGACTAAAAGAGATTGACAAAACCAATCGCTTTCCTATAAACTAAACCTATTCCCTTTGCCAATGCTTGTTTTGTGGGTTAACCGTCCAGAACGCATCAGGAACGGTCTTTAGACGAGCAGGGCTACTAGGTATGCTGATACAGATGGAATAGTCGAGTAACTTCCCACGACATTGCCACAACTCTAGTATTCTTCTGCCATTTTTTTTACTTGAAGTGGAAGATTGAAATGGTTTCCCATAACACAATAAAGCTCACCTAGCATGCAAGTGCATTTTCAGGCTTTAGCTAGGATCTCTGGCTACCAGCGATCTTTTTTTTGATTAGTATGAGGAATAATATAGTTTACATAAACCTCCACACATGAGTGCACAAGGTGGAACTTAAGGCTCAACCGCCATATGAGAGCAATGCTTTAAAACCAAACTTAATTCTGCCAGGCTTTGTTTCAAAATAACGTTCATCAGTGTTTTCTCTTATTTCAAAATCAATCCTGAAAGGAGTGGAAATTCCCCTCTACCATGATTCTAGCCCCAGGTCACTCGAAAACTCATGCACTGGGTAGGGGTTTGCCAGAACCTATCAAAGTACACAGAGAGACGATAGGACTGAGACTTTTGCCATGCTGTGCATTCCTAGATTGGTAATAAGGTATTTTCAAAACTAGTGTCTGTGTTCAGGGAGTGGATGGCTGTTCATGACCGGGTACCACTGAAAGTTCTAGAGTTGAGACATATGACAGTGTGTGTTTCTGGCGGTTGCTGCGACTAAGTCATAAAATTGTTCAAACCACTTCTACATCCAGTCCTTGTCCTCTGTGCATTTCATTTATTTGGGGAGACTGGACTGGAGCATCATTTTTAAAGTAAGTCCCAGCATGGATGCCGCTGTAAATTACTGTATTGTGGGCTGAGGGGCCAAGGATTAGTGGTGAATTAGTATGTTGAAATATGAAAGTAATATCAGTGGTAGATATTAGTCAGTTATTTGGAGTGAGAAGGATAGCAGAGGGATAAAAGGGGAAGAAAGGTTTGCATTCATATAACACTTGTTACACCTGATGGGTTTTGGTGCACGCCTCTCCGAAACCCATAAAGGATTAGTGGTGAATTAGTATAGTTGAATATGGAATTTGAGAAATGAACACGATAGTCTGTTAATTTTGATTGAAAAGGATAGTGGATCTCACAAACTGATTGACATAATATTTAATTGGATAAAAGTATCATGGAGGTGGGCAGACACAAATAACCTATCTCTCCTAAACAGGCAGCCACAGTGGCACCGGTACCCAAAAGTTGTCAGATCCCTTCTAAACACCTAATATTGCTATATTTGACTACCAAACAAGCAGTCAAAATTGCAGTTATCTTGTAGTTAAGAGGGACTTAATTTGAAGGGAGGTACAGTGGCACCGGGTCAAAAGCTGTAGGACCTTACCAAACCCAGGTCACTGCTAAATTTTACTACAAGACAAGACAGTCACAAAAGCATTAGTCTAGCAGGCAAAAGGGTCATGATTTGAATGGTGCAGTAGCACCAGAACCAAAAGGCCTATGGACCACACTAAACACCTAATATTGCTATATTTTACTTATACTACTAAACAGACAGCCACAAGTGCAGTTACCTTGCAGACAACAGGGTCATGATTTGAGTGGCGCAACAAATGCAGTAGCACTGGGTCCAAAAGTTGGCAGAACTCCTCTAAACACCTAATACTGCTATATGTTATTCCTATAAAGCAGTTACATTGCAGTTAAAATGGGCTTGATTTGAATGGTGCAGTAGGTGCAGTGGCACTGGGGACAAAAGCTCTAGGGACTCCACTAAACACAGAATACTGCTAAATATTACTACTAAACAGTCACAAGTGCAGTATCTAGCAAGCACAATGGCCACAATTTCAATGGTACAGTGGCACAGGGACCAAACATAGTCAGAACTCCCGTAAACACACAATATTGCTATTACATCAATTAATTCTATTTCACTCTTTCATTTTTCAAATTTGTGCAACTGCTTACCCCCACTACACAACATGTAACAGCACAATATATTGCCTTTTGTACATAAACAAGGTATAACACTAAAAGACTCTCTGTAAGTTATATTTTTGTCAAGTACTCAGCAAGCTACAGCAAACTGAACAGCTTATTATTAATCACATAGGTGAAACCTAATGCATTTACCAATGCGTGTTACCATTACCTTGGATAACATAGGCCATCAGCTATTCAAAAACAATTGCTTTTCCTCCAGTCCCACTTGAACGATCCTCTTGAAACTTGGAGGGACACAAATCCCACCTGTTCCCAATATTCTTACCAAGCTGCACCCCATTCCCATCACTGTAATGGGTGCGACGTTTACCCTAAAATCCGGGCCCATTGAAAAACAACCCATATTCAGCCAAAAATGCACAAAAACACACCAAATCTCAGTCAAACCATGCCAACTCCAATATGCACGAAAAAAATATGTGCCGTGAACCCTAAACTTCAGGAACCCTAGGATACACCAACCTAATGCTTAGTACATCTGGCCCTGGATATTAAAAAAAAAAACCTTGCAGCAACTATTTTTGCAGTAACATGTTGTAGTAGATCATTCAGAACTCGAAACAATTCGACATTTATACACACTTTGATTTCCACAAGTGTATTTATTTTCTTTTCAATTGGTTTGTACCTCCGAGCAGGGCATCTTTTTGCAAACAAGTCATACACCCAGTCCTGCCTACTTTCTACATTTGTTAAATATAATTTGCTGTGAGTTCCCTTTTTGTTATGATGAGTTGTTTGCTGAGCAGCCGATTGTTTCCTTTCCTAAAATGAACATACTTAGGTGTACATAGATCATTGCCTATGCATGGCTTTAAAAACCTCCATAATCCAGTGTACAAAATACAATCCTGTATTCCCTCAGCAAACACAGAAATCAAAATAAACAACAGATATGACATTTATCTTAATTCTTAGAGGTCAGGGGCCTCATGTATGAAAAGTGACGCATCGCTGCGTGAAAACAGCGATGCGTCACTTTTCACTGCGCACTCCTTGCAACATTCGTGATGCGTCATATTTAATGTATGACGCATCATGTCGCAAGGAGTTACAGGTACGTCAGTATTTCTGACGTATCTGTAAGCGCAAAAGTGACACATTGCTGGAGTGTGTCACAAAAGTGACGCAACTCCAGCAATGCGTCCTTTCACATGGGGAAAGCCCCATGTGAACGGGCTTGCGTCAGTCTTACACCTGGTGTGAGACAGGCGCAAGATTTTGACGCAACAGCGTCCTAAAAGTGACGCAGTGAAATCTCATAGATTTTTGCGGGGGAACGCCCCCTCTGCATACATTATACCTGACGCAGGTATAATGTAGCGCAGGGGTTTAAAAAGTGACGCATCTACCTAGATGCGTCACTTTTTAAATATGGCGCAACAAGGCGCATTTTTTACACCGCTGGTGCGTCACAAAAAGTGACGCACCGGCGGCGCAAAACTGACGCAAGGCCTTCATAAATAAGGCCCCAGGAGTTTATCGTGTTTAGGAAACAATTACAATGTTTATTCTTCTAATGGTTAAAACAAAAATACGGTATTCCTATTTTTTGGTGTGTATAATATTATATTTAGTTGTAGAAAAATGTGAGCCATCGAGGTTTGGAGATGGGGGAAATTATTATGACCAATAAAATCCGAAGCCTTCTGAGTTCAAGATGTTCTAGTGTGCGTGCTGGAATTATTATTATTTTTTAAATCCTCAGTTAAACGATATTTGTTGAGAAGAACATCTGAATGCTACCCTAGGTGAACTAGGCATGACTTGCCAGAACTAAAGCACAAATAAATCACAATGTTAGTGTTCACCCGCTATGCAAGCATACTGTTGTATAATAGGATTGAGTTTATATAATCGTACAGTACAAATAAGCGCCGCTCGAGTCTGTGCATTTCAGCATTTGGATTCCGCGTTTAAATCCCCGATTCCTAGAGGAGGATCTGCAAACTGTTCACACCTACAATAGACCCAATGAACTTGGAGCTGCTGCATTTTAATTATTCAACTTCAGTGGCGTGAGTTGAGACCTACTGTATTGTACCTTTTATAAAGCACTTACTTCACTTGTATGGGGCGCTGAAGCGCCTGATTACTTGGGTACACCGTAAGGGGTGGGTGGTTAGAGTATTCTTTCTTTTGAGCTTATGTGGGAAACATGTTTGTAGTGCCTGAGAGGTCCTTTAAAATGTGTTTCACTTAACACTGTGATGGTGGAAAAAAGTGTTAGACATAAAGCATGCACAGTGCACAATGGCACGACCCTTATAGGAACTTTGAATGCACCTATGCGCACCATACATATCACATCCAGAAGCAAAGCAAGCACCTGGGCTCCGTTAATTAATCAGGCATAGATTAGTCTGAGGGATGGAGGGAGCTCTACGAGGACTGTACATGAAACTGCATCACACCATCCTGCAGGGCAGTTGTTTCTAATGCACGTCAAGTAGTTCATCCAAGGGGTGCGCCTTACTGTAATCATTATCCAGCTAGTCATTAGAGCAGCCTCAGCTCCTCGCGACTCCAATCCATGCAAATGCCTTTGTGTACCACCCTATGGTGTAGGCCTCTTCAGTAGAGTCACTGCTTGATGTGCAGTTACGCCTCCAATTTGCCGCCTCCGGCCATGGCTGTGTGGCACTCTAATGGCCCAGGCCAGCCCGCGGCCCTGGCTCCAAGTCAGCAGAGCGCAAGGGTTGCGGCCACCATCTTGCCGTAGTTGCCATGCTGATTCTTGAGCGCTGCGGTAGCAGCACAGCCCCCCTTCCAAGAGCTAGCTAGCATCTGCATGGCCACTAATGTCGGTGGGCCCAGTCAGAGACACATGCCTGCTCAAAAGAACATATTCACTCCTCCCCACACTTTTCAAAACTTAATCACTAAGGGGCAGATTTATGTTAACTGGCGCATCCCTCGGGATGCGCCAGTTAACGTGCGCCACAATGCGCCACAGCTAAGCCACCCATGGTGCGCCGTATTTATAATGCGGCGCACCATGGTGCAAAAACGGCACAGATGCGTCACGCATCTGTGCCGGAAATGTGGCATATTGCTGGAGATGCGTCGCAAGCGCGACGCAGCTCCAGCAAGGCTCGGGGGTGCCCCATGTACACAATGCTGCATCAAGACCTACGCCTGCTTCAAGCAGGCGCAGGGTTTTGACGCAGCATTGGCCTGAAAGTGACTGAGTGAAATCTCATAGATTTCACTCAGCCACTTTCAGGAGGCGTTCCTGCTCAGGAACGCCCCCCCTGCGCAGGAACGCCTCCTTATGGCGCAAGGCTTTACAACGTGACGCATCTCCTAGATGCGTCACATTGTAAATAGGGCGCATTGTTTGCGCCGCAGTTGCGTCAAATAAAGTGACGCAATTGCGGCGCAAGGGCATCATAAATCTGCCCCGAAGTGTTGATGTATAGACTACCTATGTGGGCACAAATATGAGAGAGAAAAAACGGCAGAGAAAGCACATGATAATCCCGAATGCAAATTGCTTGAAACTGGTCCCACGTGCCCTTACTTACCTGAGATGCCAGAATCAATAGTTTTCCTGCTTGGTACGTGCGCAGTTTGGTAAATAAAAGAGCGAAGCCGCGCCATATTCCCCCTTGTAAAATACAATTGCACTCTTGTGCATCTCATTATTACACACTCTCCGCTCACTTTCGTTCCGCCCTGGGAAAGACTTGGGTGCATTTACACCGGTCTTCAGCACAGTTTGAGACAAATCTGAGATGCTTGTCCATCCTTTCCGTCCACAGGCCTACCCACTGAGCTGATGTCCCCAGAATGGTAGAACGGCACTGCCTGTGATGGAGAGAAGCCTGTGGGCTCTCCCACGACACACGATTGTTGTAGCCCACACCAGAGGCTCAACTAGAGCCAAATTTACGGGGGGGGTGGGGCTGAGGAAAAATGTTGTGGGGGGCTGAACTTTTAATCAATAGGCAGAGTAGAGCAGAAGGGGCTCTTAGAAGGGGTGAAACAACAGCAAGGCCTCATTAACATGTAAATGGTCTTAAAGACCTGTGAAGTGCTCGGGTGCCGCTGTGAGCGGGCCCAGGAAGTGTCTGATCCCGGCCTGCCACACACTGGGGGGGGGGGGGGGGGGGGTGAGATGAAGCCCATTCAGTCCAATGGGTGATGCGCACCTGCCCCAAGGAACTCCTTCTAGGGTAACCAACTGGCATAGGTGCAAATTCAGGACAGGGAGTGTAAAAATTCAGGACAAAGGGACAAAAATTCAAAATTTAGGACAAAACTGGGGAACAAAAGGTAAGTTTTACAGACACGTCAGAGGTGGTCGCACAATAGTATATAAGTAAGTATAATAGACAACCATCTAAATACAAGTCAAAATAAGGTTATATTAGGTTGAGACAATCGTGCACTTCACGGTTTTTCAGTATGACCACAGCTTGCTACCTTAGACGATTCAAAACTTGCATCTCGCTCCAGCAGGTATGTGACACCAGACAATGGTGAACCACACCTGAATATAAGAGAGGCTGCTTTTATTGTTGATTGAAAACTACTGGATATACAAGGAACTTTGCAGTGCCAGCCCCTGGTACCAATTCTGCCCCCACCCTTTCCAGCCTCCCGAGGAAACACCCGATGCCCGGTCCGGCCAGTCCTGCCTTGCTTCCACCCTTCAATGGTGCCCATCATCTTCACTTAGACCGTCTCTCATGTGTATTTATTTTCTCTTATAGTGTTACTCATCCCAATTATGTAGGGCAGGGTGGGGTATCGGAGTGCGTTACATCTCACACATTATATAGAGACAATGACTCATATTAACGTGAAAGTCAATGTATAGGAATTGTCACTTAAGGTAATGGGTGCTACAAGGTGTAATCATTCTTTTATCTATCATTCAGTCTTTCACCATTCATTCTGTCCTTCCATCTGTGTGCCCATTTATATACAAACATATTCAACCATTTGCAAAACTATCCACCATATATCCTTCCATCCACCCTTTCACTCATCCATCCCTTCATCCACCCTTTCACTCATCCATCCTTCATCTACCTACCCTTTCACCCCATCCATCTGTACAGTCATCCATCCACTCTTCCAACCATCCATCTATTCACTCATCCATCCAGCCATTTTAACTTTCACCCATCCAGCCATCCATTCACTTACTCATCCATCCACCCAGTCTCTTATCCTTCCACACATTCACCCTTTAAGTCATTCATCCTCCCTTTCTCTTTCCATCTCCCTTTCACTTATCTATCCATCAATCCATCCATCCACCCACCCATCCATCTCCTCATCCATTCATTAATTCCATCCATTGATCCTATTACTCATTTAAAAAAAAAAAAAAAAAAAAAAACTAGATCTAGATCTAGTCCCTCTAACCCCTGGTACAACGATTCTCTTAAAACACTCAAAATCTCCTGTAAAAAGGCAGAACGCGCGTGGCGCAAAACTTAGGATACTGACCTCAAGGCAGCCTATAGGGCCTGCACTAGAGTGTATCATCGGGCTATATGCACGGCCAGGGCTGCGTTTTACTCTCAGGAGATAAAGAACAGCACCAACCCTACCAAGGTCATCTTCAGGGTGTGTAAGGAACTTACTAGTAAAAGGACTGATACTGCTGCTCTTCAACCTTCCAGGACACACTGTGAGGACTTAGCCTCATTTTTTGTCGAAAAGGTGGAGGCTATCTACAAGTCATTCGCTCAGCTTCCTATTGCGGAGACTAGCCCTACGTCTCTGGTTCACAAACCATTATTGACTATTCCTAGTCCGACATTGGATGAATTCACTGCCCTGACGACTAAAGTTAAATCCGGCTCCCCAGACGACCCCATGAGACCCAATCAATTTCGGGAATTTGCTGAAGGCTGCTATCCTGCTCTGCATGGCCTTATTAATTTGTCCTTCAGCTCGGGTAGTGTTCCTAAAGCTTGGAAACAGGCGACGGTCATTCCCATTCTCAAAAAACCCGCCCTCGACCCTACCAAACCTGAACACTACCAACCTATATCTCTTCTTCCTTGGCCAGCTAAACTGGCAGAAGCTCATGCCAATGCTATTTTATCTTCTCATTTGCAGGAAGCAAATATATTGGATATCTCCCAAAACGGGTTTCGTGCAGGCCACAGCACAGAAACTGCCCTTCTGGCTGTGGTGGAACACATCAGGCATCTGTTAGATCTGGGACAGACGGCGGCACTGATCCTTCTGGATCTTAGTGCCGCATTCGACACTGTGTCTCACCAGATTCTGCTACACCGCCTGATGGAAGCGGGAGTCGGAGAGGTGGCACTCGAGTGGTTTCGCTCCTTTCTTAAGGATCGTGCCTTTAAGGTTTCTAGGCCCCCGTTTGTTTCTGCTTCTCGCCCCATACTCCAGGGTGTCCCCCAAGGGTCAGCCCTAAGCCCTACCTTGTTTAATTTATATGTTCAGCCATTAGCGGAGGTAGCCCACAGTTTTGGTCTCTCCTTAGTGTCATACGCCGATGACACGCAGTTGGCGGTGGCACTTAATGGCGACTCCAATATGGATGCCCCCACTTTTCAGTCAGCTCTAAAAGCAGGCTGGATGGCGAACAATCGGCTCCAACTTAATGCCTCTAAGACCGAGGTCATTATTTTTGGTAGGGAAAGTGAATTATGGGGAGATCAGTGGTGGCCTTCTGATCTTGGCCCTGTCCCCTCCCCTGTGACGGAGGTCAGAAACCTCGGGGTGTGGTTTGACAATAAGCTTTCTTTCACCTCCCACACAAAACGTGTGGCCGGCACTTGTTTGTGCACTCTGCAATGTTTACGACCAATCTTTAAGTTCTTCGATGCGGAGACCAGACAGATTATTGTTCAAGCCCTGGTTCTTACCAGACTGGACTATGCTAGCTCCCTGTTTCTGGGCCTAAACCAGGCTGAGCTATCTCGCCTTCAGAGGGTTCAGAATGCGGCGGCCAGGATGCTTGTTGGCCTTCCAAAGTTTGTCTCGGCTCGTCGGACCATTCAGGATCTCCATTGGCTGCCAGTGGGGCAGAGAATTAAATTTAAAGCCTTGTGCTTGACTTTTAAAATTCTTAAAGCAGCCTCCCCTCCTATCCTTGCACATACTATCCAGCATTATGTCCCTGCCAGAGCTCTTCGCTCTGCTGGAGCTAATTTGGCTATGGTGCCGCGCTTTAAAAAATCTAGGATGGGCGGTCGCTCCTTTTCAGTGATGGCAGCATCCCTTTGGAACTCTCTGCCTGCTTCATTGCGCTCCATTCCTGAGTTGCTTCCGTTCAGGAAGGCACTTAAAACCTTCCTTTTTGCCACAATTTAGACCCATTTCTTCTCCACTGTTCTTCCTTACCCCTTCTTCTGTCGTGTTGTGTTATTACTCTCCAAAGCGCCGGGACGCCACTTTGCTGCGGCATCCGTGCGCTATACAAAAATCATATAACATAACATAACAGAACTCATCCGTCCTTTCACTCATCCATCCATCCGTTTTCTCATCCATGTACCCTTTCACTTCTTCACTCATCTATCCATCCTTTTTTCAATCTACCCACTTTCACTCATCCATCCATTCACCCTTTCACTTATCAATTATATCCATCCATCCTTTCACTCATCCATCCACCCATTTACTCGCCCATCATCTAAGCTTTCACTCATCCATCCTTTCACACACCCATCCACCCTTCCACCCATACATCCATCGAGTAACCTTTTCCCTCATCCATACTTCCACTCATCCATCCATCCTTTCTTTCATCTACCCATTCCCCCCTTTCATTCATCCATTCATCCTTTCATTCATCCATTCATCCTGTCATTAAACTCATGCGCGCTAGCGGAATTCCGCTAGCGCGCTGAGAATTCTAGAATACCATGTTACGTGACGAGCTGGGCTCGGCATCAGCGTGCGAGGAGTCTACGCCATGACGAGCCCAGCTCGTCATCAGCCCCGAAGGGGTTAATCCATCCAGCCATTCACACATTCATTCACTTATTTACTCACCCACCTTTTCACATTATGAGCTGAGCCTTTGCCTGCAGAGCTGCAGACAGAAGAGGCCCATCAAGAACTTCACCTCACTGTAGTTCCTAAAGCAAGGGGTGGGGGAGGGTTCACTATGCCGCTGCACATAGGCAATTTGAAAACGTAGCAGTGCCAGGATGTTAGGGGACTGTGACATGATGTTGTTTCCAGGGCTTTAAGTGGTGTAAAAAAATTGGGGGGTCTCTTCAAAGGGGGTGTTCGATGTAATTAAGGGCATGGTTTAAAACACCTAGTCTAAAAATCAGCGCTTAGCATAGTGTTCCGCCCGACTGGTATTATGTTGCTGTTGTCATTGCATCCACATATATATAATACAGCAAGTATCATTACACTAACAACAAGCCAGGACTATTGGCTTTGTCAATGATTGATTGTGGCTTAAAATAAAAAAGCAGCAACCATGGCTTTGTTGAATATAATATTAAGAATACTTCAGTTCAAAAATGATGAGACAGTGAAAGAACGATAACCCTTTTTTTAACTTCTTTTACAGGCTTCCTTATATAAACTGTTAACGTTGCAGCATGGGCGGTTTACCTTTTATCACAGATTGCCCTGCTGTACATTGAGGCAGGAGGAGGCCACCACATGCTTTGCAGCCCAGACTGCCCATTGACATTCTGTATGTGGCAATCAGCTACATACAGAATGGCAATGGGCGGGTGGGGCTGCTCTTGAGCTCCAGGAGGAGTGTAAGGCGGCCTCATCAGGGGGTTAAGGCCTCTCACAGGGGAGCAGCGCTGCTCCCTGTGATGGCCAGAATTACGGACAAAAGGCGTCCGTAAAGAAGAAATTTACAGACGGTTGGTCACCCTAACTCCTTAGTGCCCGGGATGCGTGATCTGCAAGGTGCACTAAGAGAGCTTCACTTTGTGTGCACAGGCGATTAGATCACATTGTATTACCTTGTGCCCATTGTTCATAATGCACAATGCACACGCAGTGTGCGTTCAAGTCATTAACCCACAGGGTATTCCCTCGTACCCTGGGAGTAAGCATGGGCGGAAAATCCGTTCCGCTCGCGGATTTCGCGGATTTTCGGTAAATTCGCAATCCGCGAGATTCGCGAATTTCCCGCAAAATCCGTGAGCGGAACGGATTGGGTCAAAAGTTCAAGCTGACTTTTGTAACTCTTTTAGAATGGCGCCGGCAAGCTGCCAGAGCCATTCTAAAATAGTTACAAAAGTCAGCTTCAACAGAAAGCTCTAATAGATAAAGTAAAGCAGGTGCTGCTCAAATTCAGTTACACAATCATTAATCACCCCAAACTTGGGGTGATTAATGATTGTGTAACTTAATTTGACCTTCAACTGGAGCACCTGCTTTACTTTATCTATTAGTGCTTCCTGTTGAAGCTATTTCTAGCTATTTTAGAATGGCGCTGGCAGCTTGCCGGCGCCATAAGAGCACAAAAGTGGGACAGAGGGCAGAAGGGGACAAAAATGAGAGGGGCAGAGGGCATAAGGGCACAGAAACGAGTGGTACAGAGGGCAGATGGGCATAAAAACGAGAGGGTGGCAGTGATTAAGCAGGCAAAAAAAACCCCCACGAAATTGCAAAGCGCCTTGCGAACACCCGCGAACACGCAAAGCGCCTCGCGAACACGCAAAAATAAAAAAATCCGCAAATTCGCCCGAATTCCCGAATTTTGCGGATTGCGAATTCGCAAATTCGCGAATTGCGAATTCAGAAAATTCGCCCATGCTTACCTGGGAGCATGGTGGGCAAAGTGCACTTCACCATGCGTACACAGGTCATCATATCATTACACCAAATATTACTCCCTCGTGTTTGGGGTGTATCTTGTGCAAGGTGCATTTCACTGTGTGAGCACAAGTAATTGTGTAACAGGATATTCCCTCAACTTTCACCTGGAAAAGAGCAACAACAGCAACACCACCTCCCTTCGGGACAACCTCGAGAACCTCGGACTCAAACAACTTGTCTCTACGCCCACCCACATCGCAGGTCACACACTCGACCCCATCTTCACCTCCAGCAAACATGTCTCCTTCAGTCACACCACTACCCTCCAGTGGACGGACCACAGCCGCGTACACTTTTTCTACAATAAAACCACCACTCACAACCAACTTCAACCTACTCTACGAAGAAACTGGAACAAAATCACCATCGACCAGATCTCCTCTTTGCTTCTTCAAAACCCACCTACCCACTCCTCAAACCCCGACCAAGCAGCACTTAACCTCACCCAATGGCTATCCAACAGCGCCGACACCCTAGCACCGCCGAAAAAACGTCAAATCAAACGTGGCAGCAAAAACGCCTCCTGGTTCAATGATGATCTTAAGAAATCCAAGAAACTCTGTCGCTCCCTGGAGAAGGCCTGGAAAAAAGACCCAAACACCAGCACCAGGGACGCCTTCAAAAACGCCACCCGCATACACCACCAACTGATCCGGACTTCCAAGAAAACCGCATTCAAAGACCGACTAGACAACAACGCCCACAACAGCAAGGAACTATTCAACATCGTCAAAGAATTCACCAACCCCTCAGCCAACTCCAACGACATCACCCCCTCGCAAACCCTCTGCGATTCCCTAGCCTCATTCTTCCACAACAAAATTGCAGACATCCACAACAGCTTCGACATCCAACCCGGAGACCATCCCACCCAATCCTCTGCCGTACCTGCACCCCCCTCGAACATCCTTAACAACTGGAACCCAATCTCCACCGAGGACACCATCCGCCTGATGAACTCCATCCACTCAGGATCCCCCACAGACCCATGTCCGCACCACATTTTCAACAAAGCAGACTCCATCATAGCACCACACCTCCGAGACGTCATCAACTGCTCCCGCCGAACTCAGCGCCCTTCTAAAAAAAACCACAGCGGATCCCACCGAACTCAAAAACTACTGCCCCATCTCGCTCCTACCATTCCCGGCCAAAGTCATAGAGAAAGCCGTCAACAACCAGCTCGCCGCCTTCCTCGAAAGCAACAAATCCCTCGACTCTTCACAGTCCGGCTTCCGAGCCAAACACAGCACGGAGACCGCTCTCATCGCAGCAACAGACGACATTCGAACTCTACTAGACAACGGAGACACAGTCGCCCTCATCCTCCTCGACCTCTCCGCAGCCTTCGACACAGTCTGCCATAGCACTCTCCTACAGTGCCTCAATAACATCGGGGTCCAAGGAAAAGCACTGGAATGGATCACCTCATTCCTCACCAGAAGAACCCAGAGAGTCCGCCTCCCACCTTTCAAGTCCGAGGCCACTGAAGTCATCTGCGGCGTACCCCAAGGTTCCTCACTCAGCCCCACCCTCTTCAACGTATACATGAGCCACCTCGCAACCATCGCTCGCCACCACAACCTCAACATCATCTCCTACGCAGACGACACCCAACTGATCTTATCACTCACAAAGACCCCAACACCGCCAAAACCAACCTACAAGAAGGCATGAAAGAAGTAGCAGAGTGGATGAAGCACAGCCGTCTGAAACTGAACTCAGACAAAACAGAAGTCCTTATCTTAGGCACCTCCCCCTCCGCTTGGGACGACTCTTGGTGGCTAGAGGCCCTTGGAAAAGCACCCATCCTGACGGACCACGCACGAAACCTGGGCGTCATCCTGGACTCCTCTTCTCGATGAACAGACAAGTCAACGCAGTCTCATCTTCATGCTTCAACATCCTCCGCATGCTCAAAAAAACATTTCGCTGGATCCCCACCGTAACCAGAAAGACAGTCACCCATGCACTGGTTACAAGTCGCCTGGACTACGGAAACACCCTATACGCCGGTATCACAGCAAAACTTCAGAAAAAACTACAACGCATCCAGAACGCATCAGCTAGACTCATACTTGACATCCCACGCAAAGACCATATCTCTAGCCACCTGAAAAACCTCCACTGGCTCCCCGTCAATAAGAGGATTACTTTCCGACTCCTAACCCACGCCCACAAAGCACTCTACGAACTTGGACCCGAATGCCTCAACACACGACTTTCCTTCTACGCCCCCCCTCACCAGCTTCGTTCTTCCAACCAAGCCCTTGCTACCATTCCTCGCATCAATAAAACCACCATGGGAGGTAGATCCTTCTCTTACCTCGCAGCTAAAACGTGGAACTCACTCCCCACCCACCTACGTCTCACACAGAACCACCTAGCATTCAGAAAGCAACTTAAAACCTGGATATTCGACAAGTAACTCCCTTACCCTCCTCAAGCGCCTTGAGACCCTCTGGGTATGTAGCGCGCTATACAAATTTCTGACTTGACTTGACTTGACCACAGACAATAGAGTAGCCAGTGTGACGTGGACCGAAGTGCCAGAAAAGATTCGGGCCTCTGGCTGATGTTTAAATTGAAAAAGACGTAATAATCAAGTTTAAATTGGCTTGTCAAGCTGGACTACGGTGCCACTGCACCTGCTGCACCAATGTAAGCTACGCCTTTGACCGCAGGGTATTTATTCCCTTTTGTCACACTGCACGTTCGGCAGCGTGCATTGCACCGTTCCTTTAGAGGTCATTATTACATCACAAGATTTCCCCTCATGCTCTGAGTGCAACATGCACGTCACTAGGCCTCCTTAATATGATATTTCCACCGTGCCAGCCTGCCTGATCTGCTAGGTATACGCCCTCACCGTGAGGGCACACACCATTACATCACAGGGTATTCCTGCTATGTATGCCCTCCTCCCTCACACACTTTACACTGCGGCCTCTGGGAAAGGGCTGCATCTCGTCTACGTACCGTGGCTTCCAGTCCTAATTTCTGTCCTTTTTGCTGCAACACAGCACCGGGGATGCAGGGCTCAGCTAGGCTGGGGCTGTGTGCGTCTTTTGGGCACTGGCAGGCAGTTGATAATGCCACTGCCACCAAAGGCTTCTGCTCCTCTAAGCTGAGGCCTATGGCTGAAAGCTTCAGCAAGGGAGCTCGTGCGTAGTACCAACGAAGAAGGTCTGAATAGAATTATGGGTTGGAGCGTGGGGGCAGGACCATCACATGCAGGGGCCTCATTGGTAGAGCTTTGACACCAGGAGATTGACAGCCATGTAATCCAATGAGCACAGCAGAAAAGGGTTTGACTGTACTGTGTTCTCCTCGCTTCTGCACGTGTTTTTCAATGTGCTCGTGTCCACAACCCCTCCTTTTGCCGAGCTTGCCTTGAACTCCTCTGTAATTTGCTGTTAGTGTCATGTGCTTTTCAGGGCATGTTATACACACAATTCACCGTATCCAATTCACTCACACTCTTATCCAGTTCATGAACCATGCTATGCAACTCAATGTGATTCGTTTCCTATTTCAGTAATTCCCATATTCATTTTGAGAGCAGAATTATTTGCTTTACTATTATTCATATCAATTGCAAAATTTGACATATTTAAACCAATCTATAATGGTATTTTTTTTAATTTATTTGCAAAACAGTACAATTGCCTGCAGAAAATGACAGCACCTTAACACATCAAGCTGTATATCATTTAATACTCGACCAGTCCAGCAGTAACCCTTTTTCCCCACATCTTTTTCACACCCCAGGATAGCACCTCCAAAGAACAAAGGCATTAATCAAAGATGAAATGTGGCCGAGGTGGCACTATAGGTACTATTACATTCAGCGTTTTTGTCCAGCAATAAGTGTGTATAGACATTCCCTTCAAGCCTTCATTCCTCTTACATTTTTCAAGATTGGCAACATTTTTAATCGGTTTCGATGCTATTGATCAGACCTGCCAAGTGGCGCACATCTCACATTAGAATAATGCATTTTCAGTAATGTCCCCGCATTATCGCAATGCCTGAGTTTGTCACCCCAAAGTGTTACTCCTCGCAGAGCTTGCACAGCTGTTCAGATTAAGGTTTGCATGGAACCATGTTCCGAAATGCCTTACCGCAGTACACAGTCCTCTCTCTTCCTCTGTTTAGAAAGAGCTTAATGCTTTTTTATACAGCCAGTTTGAGTTGATGGGCAGCCATTATTCTTTGTTTCACTGGAGAGACTGGTCCCTCCCCTCCAGTGGCGGTGAGTCGATTGGGGACGCTGGGGCGTTGCCCCACTAGCCATATCGCCCTAAATTCGTGCAAGCAAATCAAATGAAGCAATTCTGAATTTTCTCAACTCCTGGATCTCCACTCTCACGCTGGTGGGTCTTGAGCACGCGGCAATCAGCCTCTGAACGGGGTGGGGATGGGGCTGCGGCAGCACTCAATGCTGTCTGAGTAACAGTCAGACTGTCACTGACAGCGGCGCGTAGTGCGCATGTTCAGGTTTGAGCCCGTACATGCGCACTGTCAGCCACTACTATATCTTCAGTAGGAAAGCGAGGGAGGGGCGAACCAGAGAGGCTGGTGCAGGCCTAGTGGGCAGGCTGGATTCCTGCCCTAGCCAATGCTTGCGCTGCTAATGCAGTGTCTGGATTGGCCGAGAGTGAGACACCGGCCGCGCAGTCTAAAGTTGTTCGTGCTCTGGACCAGCCCAGACCTGTTCCTGCTCCAGAGTCCGGACCGGCCCAGGAACTGGACGCAGAGGCAGCGGGGACTGGGATCGAGCTAAGGTAAGTTTTTTATTGTAATCCTCCCCCCCCCCAAGAATTGCGAGCTACAACTGGAGTAAAAGGGATTTGTGCAAGCTAATAAGATAAAAGTGAAAAGCTCTTCTTCTGAATATGCCGTCAGAGGCTGTGTTTCGAGACTTCTACAGTCTTCCCTAGTCCTTACGAGTAAATGGACCTTTGTTTAAGTTCACAATTCATTTTGTCCTTTAATCAGTGTGTAATGTTTTGACAAGGCATAGTTATGCTCATTTATTGTTATGTCACGTCTTTTGTAATTATACGTATGCAGTATGTCTTCCTCCATCTTACCTCTTGTGTTTAGAAGATCGCTGTAAGCACGATCTGCGTTTCGCATCTGTTTAATCAGATGCCGGATATGCGGCATTGTCAAAAAGTAATTAGGTTATGTGCCACGCGGAATACAAACAATTAACCTGGAAAATATGATATTTTTGTGCACACT
This sequence comes from Lissotriton vulgaris, assembly GCF_964263255.1. Lineage (NCBI taxonomy): Eukaryota > Metazoa > Chordata > Amphibia > Caudata > Salamandridae > Lissotriton > Lissotriton vulgaris. Next base: position 846,067,901 of record NC_141697.1, read on the forward strand.
TTAATAATACTGGGACGTGCAGTAAAGACTTTGGATAGGCTCTGTATAGCCGTTGAGGCTGAAGGTCTGCCAATGTTGGCGATCCGCAGTGTGTGTACCTACCTTTTCATAAAGAACATGTCCGACGGTTGAATTAATGTGTAGTCTGTAATCCTGCCCGATGTGTGATATGTACATTAGCACGTGTTGCCATGTGGTGTGTCGTGCGTTACTTCAACGTGATACAGTGTCGTATGGCGTTCTTTGATGCCACATGGGCACCCTTGCGTGCCGAGCTCTCACAGGATTTGTTGAAATGTGCTCTGACGTCACAGGGTGTTTGTGGTTCACTGGAGTGCGGTTCTGTGCTTTGCCATGATGTCACGTGCCCTGTGTAACCTGTTGTACAAGGGCCCTCTCGCCTGGTGTACTGTGCTGTCCTGCTCTGGTTTGTGCTCCATTGTAATGAGATGTCTTCTGAGATCCCGTTGTGGGTTGTCATTTGTATAAAGCAGACAACCAACTGGCACATAGCATGAGACAGATGTCATGTGTGGCTAGGTTCCTGGGCAATATGATTTAAGTAGATGTAGCGATATAGCGTTTACTAATTTTTCAGGTGACGAGGTTTACAAAACAACCTATGCTTCTTCCCTGCCACTCTGTTAAATGAAAACATACGTCATATGCTTGTACCTAATGTCGGTACGTGTACGCCTCAGATGACGTGTATAGTTTGTTGTTTTACATGGTGCTCTGTTCTGGGTTTGGGTGTCTTACCGTGACCACCTTGTTGAATTAAAACCTGCCCCAAACACTTATCAGTGCTGCATGCCTAGGCAAAAAAGCAAAGCTTCTGTGGGGAGATGGGAGGCTTTGGTTTATGGGCTGGACAGTGCTACAAAACGCCATCTCTTTCCCTGTCACGGTGTAAAAAGGAAAGCACACATCTACTCAGGTGTCAGGCTGGCGTGCGTGGCTTTAGGCACTATGTGCATTGTTGGTGCAGCGGAAAGTGCTCAGTCTGCCTCCTTCATGGCATCTCATACAGGCTTCATCGTCATCCACGTGTGCTGCTTGAGAGAACAGATTTCTTGTTATTTTACTAGAACAGTGTTTTGAGCTGGTGAGCAAGAGCCCCAAATCTGTTGGTAATGATCTTAAGTAGAGCTCTCCTGTCTCCCACCTGCTTCCTAGTCAGAATAACATGTGCAAACTCATTTTAACCCGTTTACCGCTGCAGCGATTTTGCGGCAGTGCAGCACTTCCGCAAAACGGGCGGGGCTGCATCAGCCCTTGGCCGACAGCAGCACTGAGGAGGTAGTGCTGCCGTCGGCCAATGGCAGATGGCAGCACGGAAGGGGTGGTGTTTGTAGGACATTCATGACTGCACACATCAGTAATGAAAGGAGAACATATTCCTGTCTGCATCATAAAACAGAATTAATGGCACTTTCTGCTACGTGCTTCACTGGTTTAAGTTCTCAAGTTAAAGGGTAGTTGCAGCAGAAGGTTTTCACTGCTTCGACTGATAATCCTCCCTGTGTGCTATCAACAGGTCCACAAATTGTGTCATCCTGCAGCGTGTTCTGCATAATTTTGAAACCGGTCCCAGGATGCTTGTTTCCGGTCCAGGGAAGACATGGCTTGGCAGTTCGGGCTGGACTGTTCCCATGAGGCACAGGGTCAGACTGATTTGCATATGGCCATGTCTGAACTGGGGTGGCTGAGTGCGCTAAAGAATGGTGATGGATTAAACCCAGATCAGTTGACTGGGGGTGAGTGTTTGATTGGCTCAAACGCTCCATCCATCATCCCCTTTTGTATCGCTTTGTTTGCCCTAAGTTGGCAGGGTATGCTCAGACGTGAGTCCCTTGCTCACTTGGCCACTGGATTCACGATAGCCTGGCTGATGAGGATTATGAATCAAAACCGGTCCCAGGATGCTTGTTTCCGGTCCAGGGACGACATGGCTTGGCAGTTCGTGCTGGACTGTTCCCATGAGGCACAGGGTCAGACTGATTTGCATATGGCCATGTCTGAACTGGGGTGGCTGAGTGAGCTAAAGAATGGTGATGGATTAAACCCAGATCAGTTGACTGGGGGTGAGTGTTTGATTGGCTCAAACACTCCGTCCACCATCCCCTTTTGTATCGCTTTCTTCGCCCTAAGTTGGCAGGGTATGCTCAGACGTGAGTCCCTTGCTCACTTGGCCACTGGTTTCAAGATAGCCTGGCTGATGAGGATTATGAATCCAAAACCGGTCCCAGGATGCTTGTTTCCGGTCCACGGAAGACATGTAAATGTAAATGTACATGTATTTATATAGCGCAAATCACCCACATCGCAGGTATCTAAGCACTTGCTTAGGGAACCCGCCCTGGTATTCCCCTGTGAGATAACCCCGGCAGGGTATCCACAAGGTGAAAGCCAGGCATCCCGCCGCGAGGGGCCGTTGTGGAGATTAAGCAAGCTATTGCCCAGAGTCGCAGAGTGTGAACCCGCCAGTCGAGTAGGCACCAGAGCGAGAATTATCGAGTCCGTGGAATTTTTGAGCCCAACCCCCGTTGAGGCGGGGAAATGAACCCTGGTACAGGGCCGATCTCAGCTTCCGGGTCTGCCGCCTCTAACCCCTGAGCCACACTTCTCCACTCGACATGGCTTGGCAGTTCGGGCTGGACTGTTCCCATGAGGCACAGGGTCAGACTGATTTGCATATGGCCATGTCTGAACTGGGGTGGCTGAGTGAGCTAAAGAATGGTGATGGGTTAAACCCAGATCAGTTGACTGGGGGAGAGTGTTTGATTGGCTCAAACGCTCCGTCCATCATCCCCTTTTGCATCGCTTTGTTCGCCCTAAGTTGGCATGGTATGCTCAGACGTGAGTCCCTTGCTCACTTGGCCACTGGTTTCAAGATAGCCTGGCTGATCAGGATTATGAATCCGAAACCGGTCCCAGGATGCTTGTTTCCGGTCCACGGAAGACATGGCTTGGCAGTTCGGGCAGGACTGTTCCCATGAGGCACAGGGTCAGACTGATTTGCATATGGCCATGTCTGAACTGGGGTGGCTGAGTGAGCTAAAGATTGGTGATGGATTAAATCCAGATCAGTTGACTGGGGGTGAGAGTTTGATTGGCTCAAACGCCCCGTCCATCACCCCCTTTTTTATCGCTTTGTTCGCCCTAAGTTGGCAGGGTATGCTCAGACGTGAGTCCCTAGCTCACTTGGCCACTGGATTCAAGATAGTCTGGCTGATGAGGATTATGAATCCGAAACCGGTCCCAGGATGCTTGTTTCCGGTCCAGGGAAGAGATGGCTTGGCAGTTCGGGCTGGACTTTTCCCATGAGGCACAGGGTCAGACTGATTTGCATATGGCCATGTCTGAACTGGGGTGGCTGAGTGAGCTAAAGAATGGTGATGGATTAAACCCAGATCAGTTGACTGGGGGTGAGTGTTTGATTGGCTCAAAAGCTCCGTCCATCATCTCCTTTTGTATCGCTTTGTTCGCCCTAAGTTGGCAGGGTATGCTCAGACGTGAGTCCCTTGCTCACTTGGCCACTGGATTCAAGATAGCCTGGCTAATGAGGATTATGAATCCAAAACCGGTCCCAGGATGCTTGTTTCCGGCCCACGGAAGACATGGCTTGGCAGTTCGGGCTGGACTGTTCCCATGAGTCACAGGGTCAGACTGATTTGCATATGGCCATGTCTGAACTGGGGTGGCTGAGTGAGATAAAGAATGGTGATGGATTAAACCCAGATCAGTTGACTGGGGGTGAGTGTTTGATTGTCTCAAACGCTCCGTCCATCATCCCCTTTTGTATCGCATAATTATGCCAGCATTGGCGGTTTCTTTAATCTTCTTGCCAACTCATCCACCCCTTCCTTACTGCATCCCTCTATTCGCGCCAGAACCTCATCAATCGACCCATAGCCTACACATCCATTCATTCACCCATCAGCATATTTGCCCATTAATCCATCCATATATCTCAAACACATGTATTCACTCCCCCACCCATCCACCCACATCACCAATTATCTATCCTTACATATATACATACCTGCATGCATGCATGCATGCATCCACCACCAATCCACCCATCCACAACTCGGAAATTACTGATTTCTGAGCAATGAAAGCATAAAACATTAAGGCTTTCACTTGGTGCACAATAAATCATTATGCCGTCTCCTGGTTTGCCGCCTCTTGTGTCATCGCCGATTGGGCATCTACGCAGTAAATCCTAAAAAAAAAATATATATATACACACACAAAAAGGAGTCCCAATCTCTGCAGGGTGGCTTCACAGAAACGGGCATGGAGTATCCTGTGATTTTGCACACCAAAGAAAAAAGAGAAGTGAAGCACAACTTGATAAATCACTGGCTATATTGTGTCTCAAGGGTGGCAGAGCATCAATCCTTACGTGTTTCAGCCATTGGTCATGGCCTTGCTCACAGGTGAGGAAAGTCTCATTGAATAAACTTGCGCTGTTTAAATCACAATGATCACGTGACCTGGTGCAATCCTACAATTCCCAAAATACAACTGGGTGTTGTTGCAAACTGTGGTAGATGTACAGTAATGCTGTATAGCGTCTTGATGCCAAAGTCTGATTAAAATCATTGCGCAGTGCTTAGACTGTGACGTGAAGTATATCTTGCTGGATAGCATCCCAAATCACAATTTAAAAGTCTAAGTGCACTGTAATGCTCAAAAAATTAAATGTGACGTATACATTGTGCAGCGTTTACCTGTCATTTTTAAAGTCCTCATGAAGTGCTGCCCATGGTATCTTTGAACACAATGCCAGAGAGTCCAAGTTGGCAAGAGGAGACGTAGCACCTCTTTTACTCCCTTTCGCAGTGCCGTGCAAAAATACCTGGGAAATCCTTTTTTTCTGCACGTAGGCACGTGAAACATATATGTATATATCTATGCATATTTATAAATATAAATGTGTGTGTTTATTTTTTAATAAACACACACATTTGAGAACCACCTTTTTTCATTCCTTACCTCCCATTACCTCTACCCACTTCCTACAACCCAACATTATCCTCACCTCCCTTTACCTCTAACTACCTTTAAACCATAAAATCATCCTTACCTCCCTTTATCTCTATGTGCACATAAAAAATTATCTTATTTACAAAAATACTTACCTGCCTGATAAAGTACTGTGTGACAAATGTAGACATACTTAACTGTGTGGCAAATGGATGCATGTAATGGATGCTTGGTAAAGGCTGGTTCCTGTGTGTTATATTCATTTTAGTTACTTTGTTTTAGTCCTTATCATATGCTTTCAGAATATGTAATATAATTTCAACATGTAATATTCATTTTAAAGTTGATCAACATAAGTTCAATGCAAACCATATTCATTTAAACAGGGGTCACATTAATTTAAACATAGCAAAAGTTCATTTTGATATGTGGCTTATTCCTTTCAAATGATGCGACATTTATCTCACATAGTTTCTTATTTATTTCAAAACATGCCATATTAATTTTAAGAAATGTCATATTAATTTTGATATGGGCCATATTAATTTCACCTGGTGTCATATTAATTTCAAAGTGGTTCATATTCATCTTATCATATGCCCGGTTCCGTGCAATGAATGTCATATTTATTTCAAAGGATGTCATATTCACCTTAACACTCTCTATAATAATTTTAACATGGGTCATATCCATTTCAACATAGGTCATATTCATTTTAGTACATGCAATATGTATTTTGATGTGTATCAGATTAATTTCAAACCATAATATACTAATTTTGACAAGTTTCAATTTCATTTCAGCATTGGTCATACTTAAATTAAGACATGTTGAATATATTTCAATGGGCCTCATATTAATTTTATTCCATGTCATAGTCATCTTAGCACGTGTCTTACTTCTTTCAATGGATGTCTCATTCATATTAACACATCTTATATTAATTCTAACATGAAACATATCCATTTCAACACGTATCATAATCATGTTAATGTGTATCATATTACTTTCAATGTAACCTGTATTCATTTTGATACATATCATGTTCATTTTAACGTTACTTGTATTCATTTTAAAACATGTCAAATTAATTTCAATGAAGCTCATATTAATTTCAACACATTTAGTATTCATTTTAACATATGGTATATTCTGTTTAATCAATGGTATATTTATTTCAATGGATGCCATATTCATATTAATGCTTGTCATATTAATTTTAAGATGCAACTTTTCCATTTTAACACATTTAATATTCACTTGAAAATGTGTCATATTAATTTCTATGCATGCCATATTCATTGTGACAAATGCCTTGACAATTTCAGCGTTGGTCATTCTCATTTTAAGGCATGTCAACTTCAATTCAATGGGACTTATAATCAATTTAACACAAGCCATATTCATTTTAAATCATCTTCTTTTATTTCTGTATTTCTCATATTCATTGCAATCTGGGTGACATTCATTTCACCACAATTCTTATTCATTGCAACATGTGTAATCCTTATTTCAGTTTATGTTATATTGTTTTCAATATGCATTATATTCTTTTCAGGATATAATATATTAATTTCAGAACTTACATTCATTTCAATCTTTCATATTCATTACAATGCATGCCATATACCTCTTAGCATATGTCAGTCATTTCAAGGAATGTCTGATGCACATTATATTTGTTAGCTATATTATTTACAGTAAGGGCCATATTTATTTTAGTATAATTGATATATATTTCAGTACTGCCCTTATTCAGTTTGGAGTGTGTTTTATTCATATTAATCACTAAGTAGCATGTTTAATCTGCCAGGTTCCATATTTATTTTCAATTCAAGTCAGATTCACTCTGCCAGGTATCATATTAATTTTGACACATATTAAATTCATTCCGGTGTGTGTCATTTTCATTTTGCAGCGGTCTATGGGTTTCAGAAGGTGTCTTATATGGGGATCTGTAATTTTGACATGAACGGCTTCCCATACCTTTCTTTATTCATATTAGGTTAACAGAAAGTAAAAATCTGCTGATGCTAAAAACAATTTTCTGTGTAATATCGCTTTTTAAAATTCTGGTCGCATCAGAGCATGATCTTATTCCCAAATTCCGACAAAGGGCCAGATGTAGGTAATACTGAAATACTGAGTCCTTAATAGAGAATTTTACCGATTCGCTATTAAGAACTCTGTATTTCAGATGTACGTAAAAAATCGGCAAAAATGAACGATCAGTAATAAACGCTAAAAATTAGCGATTCGGAAAGAATCGGTAAAAATCAATACCAAATTCCCATTACTAATTCATTATCACCGAACCCCTAATACCGATTTAGTAAATAGCGATTCGGTCATTTAATAAATCTATTATTGTGGAATCAGCCAATCCTGTACATCCTCATTACCTCCCAACCAGGAAGTGGCCACACCTATGCAGCTGCACTGATCCTGGAGCTGTTTGTGAGGCAAGGAGCAGAGCAAACAAGCCAGGAGCAACTTTACTCACAATTTGCTGCCAAAAATGAGCAAAATGGACAACCAGGAGAGGGAGAAGGAGGCAGCTGAAAGAAAAAGGAAGCATACCTTCAGCGAGAGGGAGCTGGAGTTCCTATTGAGGATGTCACAAAGGACCACGAAAAACTTTTTGGAAAGCAGTCTCTGCACGTGCCAGAATCACAGAAGAGACACATTTGGCTTGGCATACAAGAAAAAATCAATGCCATTGGAGTCACCCAGCGTTCCATTGAGGAACTAAAAAAACACTGGTATGACCTGGGGAAGCGTGCTAAGGAGAGGATGGCAGAGAGGAAGAAGCAAGCCAACCTTACAGGTGGAGGGAGGAACACAGCACCTGCACCAACTGCCCTGGATCTCCTGGTCGAGTCCACCCACCAGCTGGAGATTGTGAGTGGGTTTGGGGATGCGGACAGCTCAGCGAGAGCTGGCAAAATACAAGGTAAGATGCATGCACTGCATGCTGTGCCCCTCACTGCCTAATCCCAATCCCCAATGAGGCATTGTGAATCCCACTCCAGTACATGTTTTACTTAAAACCAGCAATGCATTGTGGGAGATGTAGTCAGAAGTTACACATGTCAGAACAGTCAGTCCACTGAACCCAAAGGCATGTGACACACATCAGCAATTAGCAAGCAGAGGACAGTCAGTTTCATTGGCAGACATGAAATTTATTTTTATGCAAATGCTGCTAGATAAGTGAACAAATGTACATTCTGTCTTCACAGGTGAGCCTTCGCGCAGGGCAGCAGAAGGGAGCAAAGGAAAGGCACCCAGAACAGAGAGGACACAGGAGGAGAAAGTCCTGTCGCCCGCAGGGCACACCACCCCACCACAACCACCACCACCACCACCATCACCATCACCATCACCGCCACCACCACCACCATCACCATCACCACCACCACCATCACCACCACCACCGCCACCCCCATCAATGCCACCAGCACCAAGAGCCAGGAGGCATGCAGAGTCCAGCCTCCAGCAGATGGAGGTGTCTGAGGAGGACAACATAGAAGGACAACAGTCCACGGTGGCTGTGGATGCCGACGGTGCAGGCTCACAGTCCCCCACAGAGCACGCCCACACACGTGCCAGACACCGCAGGGCAAGGGCAGCCAGTCCTCCTTCACAGGGTGAGGATGAGAGTGCGTTCGCCGGACTTGAGGGCAACATGCTCAAGGTACAGCGCCTGCAAGGCAAAGCCATAAGGTCAGTACATTGGCAGATGGTGCAGATGAATGGGAACATGCTGAGAATTGAGAAGGGCATCTGTTCCATGAACAGTACTGTGGCTGAGGGCATGATGGACATGTCCAAGGCAGTGAGGCTGCTGTGCAGCAAATTGGATGAGGACCGTTTGGCAAGCACAGGGAGAGGCAGAAAATTGACAACTACACCAAGGCGGTGAACCGCCTCTCCACTGCCACCTCTCTGCTCTGCAGGCACTCAGTGGCCATGCAGGAGGAGATGGCCCACTGCAGCCGTGATGTGGCAAGGGGGCTTATCCCAGTGACCAGTGCACTAGAAGTGCTACAAACCGATAAGGTAGCCACAACAGGTGATGGGGGATAGTGAAGAGGCTACTAGCCGCAGTAGCATCAGGACCCTATCCCAGAGTCCAGGAGTCGCAGCGAACGGCACAGAGCTGCCACAGGACAGTCTGGCAGTGAGGACAGTGAGGCCAAGGAACGCAGCAGTGCAGCGCGTGGGCGCAGGAAGTAATGTCAGACATCACATAGTTCACCAAAATGGGTGATGTAACCCGTTTTTGTTTTTGCGAACTGCATTTGAATTAGGCCTGGCATGTGACTCCCTTCATGTTGTGGTGGTGTGCTATGATGATTAAGCACCATCACTCACTTACAGTAACTGGCTATGTCTCCTTACATACTCAGAAATAGTTGCGTGTTATCTCAGCCCATCTGTGTCTCCCATCTGGTGCTGCTGCCACATCTGCTGCACTGTGCTCTGGCTGTGGACAGTCTTCACACTTGTCATCAGAGGCAGTTAGTTCCACTGCTGTTCATTTCTATTTGTGGCAAGGTTATGCAGCATGGCACATGTTGCTATTATTTTGCAGCAGATGATGGGGCGGTACTGATGTGCACCTCCACTTTTGTGGAGGCAATGGAACCTGCTTTTTAGAAGTCCAAAGGTGTGCTCCACAACGTTGTACGTGCTTTTATGTGCCACATTGTATCTTCTCTCACTTGGGGTGGAAAGGTTCAGGTATGGATTTAGGATAAATGCCCGCACGGCATATGCGCTGTCACCTAAATGGGAAAGGAAGTGCCCTTAATAAGAGTCACCAACACATTCATCCAAGGTATACATCAGGGTGTGTCACATTGATTTACCTAGCAGGTATCCTTCTCCAAATTCACCACCAGCCAGACATGTGTAAATCCCACTGTTCCTGAATATGTAGGAGTCATGGGTACTCCCTCTAAATTTGGCCACGAAGTCAGTGATGATGTTGTTCTCATCGCATATCACCTGAATGCGTAGATTTGCGGTTCCGGTATAGGTATTCTGTAGCTGCAGGTGGGCAGATTGGTATGTGGGTCCCATCAATGCACCCTATTACATGTGGGAACTGTGCCTTTTGGTAGAAATCCAGCTTTGTCTTCTGCAGCTCTGCCTGTGTGCTGGGGAAGCGTATATAGTGATGCATTCTCTGCATCATGGCATCCAAGAAGGAGTTGAAGAAACCGGACAGGCAACTCTGTGACACAAAACCTGCCACAGCTGGTGACTTCCTGATGCAAGTAGGTGCAGGCTACTTGCAACTGTACATGTGTTGGTATGGAGTGCGCCCTTGGTGTTTGATGCTCCCGGAGTGGGTCAGGTCCCGTATCAGGTCTAGGATCGTTTGAGGGTGTATCCTGTACCTCTCATGTATTTCAGCCTCAGTCATTTGGAACAGTGTAACACACAGTCCTTCCGTCTTCAGTTCCTCAGTCCTGCTGCTCGCAAACGTAGCCGCCTTGCTATAACATAGAGGGCTGCCAATGTGTTCACACTGTTGCATTTTGGGGCTGTTTATATGCAGTGCACCTGATTACCACCTGCTTGGAGTCAGTGGTAATTAGCGACTCTTAAATACTGAAAAATCGTAAATTCGTTATTGCCGGTTTTTTTTTTGCATCGCATTTGCGATTATTTAACGATTTCTTATTTACCGATTCGTTATTTAGGGGTTTCGGTGTTTGCTAATCACTAAATAAGGAATCGATAACTGGTTTTCCTTAATTTTACCGATTCCTTATTTGCAATGGTGTTTGGTATTACCTACATCGCACATGGCTAAATACCGGTCGGTAACGCTAAAATTTACCGAATTTCGGCTTTACCGACCGGTATTTGGCCACCTACATCTGACCCATAGAGGTTTAATCCATTTTCTCCTAGGAACACCATATGGTGGGCAAAAAAACAGTATGTGGGAGTAATTTTCTAGAGTGGTACATTTGCATAGTGGACAATTATCATCGTTTGACTCACCATTTATACAGCTCGATATAGCTGTGTTGGTGCGAACTTGTAGAATGCCATACCGAAGTTTCATATATAAGGATTTTGCTAGTTGGGGTTGAACTTCATCCAGATATGGTTTGTATAATGGGAGAGGTTTCATTGAAAGAAACTGGTGCATTTGCCTGCGATTTGTAGAGCTTTGAGAAACTCTGTTTAGCATGTATGCCCAGAAGGTACTTTTAAGTGTCTTTGGGCCATATGTATCATACTTCCGTTTTGCGAATTTTAAATAGCGAATCTTAAGGAATCGCTATTTAGAATTCGCAAAACGGTATGTATGTAGGTAATCTAGGAATTTTAGCGATTCCTTACTATTCCTTATTTGCGAATTCGCACATTGCGAATTCGCAAATAAGGAATACTTCCCATTCATTTCTATGGGCCAGGAGGCCCATAGGAATGAAGGGGAAATTTGCTAAAAGCAATTTGGTAATCGTAAATTGTGCGAATTTTCAAGGGTGCAGGGTGTCTCAACGACACCCTGCTGCACCCCTGAAAATGACATGTGTGCGCATATGGCGCACATACATTCCCTAAGGGCATGCATGTGCGTCACATGCCACAATGAAAAATGCCAATTTGTGCTTATTGAAAAGGAATCGCAATTTACCACCAACTTTCAGTTGGTGGTAAATTGTGATTCCTTAAACAAAATTCGCAAGAGAAAAAAGCTTCTTACATAGCAATTAAGGAATCGCAAAATTGCGATTCCTTAAATGCTATGGCAAAATAAGGAATCGCAAAATTTTGCAATTCCTTATTTTGCTACTTTTTCATACATTGCAAATGGCCATTTCCGATTCGCAAAGGCCGAAATTCGGCAAATTTCGGCCTTTGCGAATCGAAAATAGCTTCATACATATGGCCCTTTGTCATTAAAGACAGATGGGCATATTATCAAGGACTGGTGTTAAAATTATCGCTGCTTTAGTGGCAGAAAATTGCTGCTAAAGCGGCAATAATGAGCTTGATAATACGCCCTTGTGGGATCCCTCAGAAGCCCATGTTCTGGTGTCAACATGAGCTTCTACTGGAATTCACAAGGGCATATTATCAAGCCCATTATCACGGCTTTAAATGCAGTTTTCTGCTGCTAAAGCGGCGATAATTTTATCGCTGTGCTTGATAATATGCCCCCTAGTTTCCCAGAGGTATTTAAGCCCTAGTTTGCAAAACCAAGTACGTACATGTTTCACCCATGGTAGAGAAGCCGATTGATCTAGTTCCTAGAATTTCTTCTAATTCTTCCCTGTACCTAATTAACTCTGGGGTGCTCCATAGGCACACTCAGCAAAGTAGCGGTCTTAAGATTGCTTAGTGATCTAGGCGCTTTAAAATTTTAATCAATGTTAATGGGAACCATGGGAGTCCTTACCGGGAGGCATAGTAAGCTTCTAAGAAACTTATTTTCTTCCCTCACAAATGTGTTTGTCCAAGAGACCCCACATAATTCAGCTCCATATAGGGCAGCAGATTGGGCCCTATGTTTGTAGACTTCCAACGTAGGGGAAACAGTATTAGAAATACTGCTCTTGTGTTTTTTTAGTATCGGGCTGCATTTTGAATCAGAATAGATCTGCTTTTTTGCAATTGGGAAAATCACGTCAAATTTGTTTCTAATGTAATACCTAGATATTTACAATTTGGCACACACTCTAACCTCTATTCTAAAAGAGTGATATTCTTCTTAAATGATTTGGGTGGTTTAACTGCCATACATTTTGTTTTACTGGAATTTATTTCCTTGCCTTTGGTAGCACAGCAATTACTAAACGTGTTTAACAGATTTCAAGGCCTTTTGGGGTTTGTGAAACTAAAATTGTATCATCTGCAAATAAAAGTTCCGGAATAGGAACCCCTCCTAGCTTTGGTGTATCATGGCTACATTCTAATAAATATTTAGGGGCTCATTTACAAATAATGAGAAAAGGGTGGGTGCCAACACGCAACCCTGCCTGACACCCCCCCTTATGGGGATTGCATCTGTTAGTTCTCCCCAACTAACTTTTGCGAAATTATCTTCATGTAATCTCATTATTTGGGTAAGTAGGTCCTCTGGTATGCCTTGTACTTTTAAAGATTTCGAGAGCGAGCTCGGGGAATCAAATCAAAAGCCACCTTCAGATCAATAAAAGCTATGTGCAGATGTCCTTTCCTAAAAAATGTATATTTCCAACCCAAACAGAGAAGTCTAAAAACCTGATCAACTGTTCTAGTTCTAGCTCTAAAGTAGGAAAGGGATCATTATCACTGGTTCTACTAATTGAGGATTCAATGAGAGTGCCAGCTATTGTTAGGCATTATGGAAGGTGGTTGCTATCTTCTCTAACTTCAATTGTGATATCATGCTATATCATATCATGCTGGTCCAGGAATGTAATCAATGTTAATCTTGGTAGTCCCCCTGATAAATGTGAGAGCACTTGGTCTATCGGAAGGTAACCTGCCAATGCAGCCCCTCAATCCCTGTTCTGCAACAAGTCGAATGAGCTGTGCGGTGTAGGAGAGTAGGGTCTGCTTCCTATGGTTACCCCCACTTTTTGCTGTGATTCTCTGGTTTTTCAACTTTAGTGTGGCTGTTTGCCTGCCAATCAGACCCACAGCCCAGCTGATCTCTCTTTAAATTGATACCATGTACTTTAGGTACATACCAGAAGAGTTACTGGGTCACCCTTGTGAGCCCCTGTATAGTGTACTATAGGTACCCAGGGCATAGGTGCACCTTAGGCCTACCAGGGGCTGCAGCATGTATTGTGCCATCCCTGGTTTGCCAAACTGACGCCACAGGTCTGTTCACACAGCCTGGGTAAGGTGGTGTAATCCTCCCTTACTTAGATATAGTATACCTATATCTATATATACATATAGACACATATACACCTATATGTTATTCTTATGGCAGGCCTTAACAATCCTGGAGGCAGTGCTTGGTTTTATGTGAGAGGGGTGAAGGAGAGTAGGGTCTGCTTCCTATGGTCACCCCCACTTTTTTGCTGTGATACTCTAGTTTTTTTACTTTAGTGTGGAGGTGGGCCTGCTAATCAGACCCACAGCCCAGCTGTTCTCTCTCTAAATTCATACCATATACTTTAGGTACATACCTATTTGGGTATTGGGTCACCTTTGTTAGCCCCTGTATAGTGTACCATAGGTACCCAGGGCATAGGTGCATCCGAGGCCTACCAGGGGCTGCAGCATGTATTATGCCACCCCTGGCTGGCCATCCAAACTGACACCACAGGCTGAACTCTCAGCTTGGGCAAGGTGGTGTAATCGCCCCTTGCTTAGATATAGTATTCCTATATCTACCTTTATATATAGACACATATATACCTATAAGTCACTCCTATGGCAGGCCTTGACAATCCCTTAGGCAGAGTGCTTGGTTTTATGTGAGATGGTGCTCTAGCATGAGCTGAGCCTGTCTGCAGCTTTCGGAACCACGTCCTTATATCTGTTCTGTGATATAGCCAACCATATACTCTTAAGTGCATTATATTCCTCGCGGTTAATGCTAACTTTGGTTTGGCTTTATCAACACATGTCGTGTAGGTGTCAAACACTTTCGAATACTACCCCCCCCCCCCCCAGTTCTGGCGGCGGGGGTAGCATTCCACCCTTCTAGAGGGAGAATGTATTGGCATTTATATATAGCGCACTACTTACCCGTAGGGTCCCAAGGCGCTTCGACCGCTGCAAAACCCTTCCTGGCTTCCCTGAGAGATGGTCCCTTAATGGGTATCTCCAGGGTGAGACCAGGCATCCCCGGCGGTCTGGTGGGGCCGTTTGTGAAGATGAGGCAAGCTAATGCCCAGAGTTGCCGAGTGTGAACGCTGATCAGAGTGGGCACCGAGGCGAGAGAATTATCGAGTCCGCTGACCCTGGTCCAGAAACTTGCCGCACCGGGAATCGAACCCTGGTCCCGGGCCGTCCTCTGCTCTCGGGTCTGCCACCTCTAACCAGTGAGCCACACTACTTCAAGACATGTAGTTACTGCTTTACCCGGTTAAAGTTAAACAGAGCCTCGGCATGACAAAATGACCTCCTGCTGCTGGATGAAACTCCGGCAGGGGAGGCCTGGACAATAGGACAATAGGATTCCTGTCAAGGGAGGTGCTGGCACCTCCCCAGATAGCCTGTAGTGGATTGGGGCAGGGTGGATTCAAAGGAAACTGCTGTTTCCAGACACTGCCTGGGGCAAACTAGGTGCTCCATGCATAGCCTGGTTCAAACCAGTTGCTGGGGCACTCCAGCCCCAGTTCTGGCATGAAACTGGACAAAGAGAAAGGGGTGTAACCACCCGCTTCTCAGGTTCCACCCATAGGAGGGACCTAGCAGGGAATCCAGCCCCTTAGATCAGTATAAAGTTAAGAGCTGTGTCTAGAGACATTGGATTATCCTGGAAAGAAACTCTGAAATGAACTCTTGGACCTTCGACGTTCCATTTCAACTGGAAGACTGAAGACATCTCCCTTGTGGTCAAGGACTGACCACCCTGTGCAAACAGGCAATATCAGTTACTTGCTGGTTTGCTTTGTGAACGCTCACGTCGGAACCCGAAGACTTAGCGACGCAGCGTCTGGACTTTCAGTCTTCTCTGACTCCGACCCACATCCACAGCAAAGCTGAGACCCGTGGTGGACACGAGAGACGTGGGACCGGACACCCTGCAGCACCTGCTTTTTGCTACCTGTGCAGCTTCTCAGGCACCCATGAAGTTGTGCATTGGGGTTTGAGAAGCCCCATCCCTGAGCAGTATTTGCACCGAATCACAGCCCGCCACACTCCACTAGTGCCGCGTGGGGCCTGTGCCTGCATTTGAGCTCAACATGTCTTTGTGGTTGCTAGCCCGCTGGCTAGTGGCCCCTCTGAAGACATCCTTTTAAAACAACACCACTTGCCTGGTTGCTCTGGGCTTGCTCCTGCTTCCCTGCAAAGGAGAAGTGCCCCAGACCTTGCTGGTCTGAACAGCAGCCGATCTTCCTATTCTGCGTGGATTGCCTTTGCCAAGGCTTGTTGGGTCCAATCCAGAAACCGACACCGCCAACAGCTAGATCCTTTGTGGGACAGTCCGTATCCAGCTCCTGGTTGTCGTCAACGCCTCCGGGTCCACGTGTTTGCAGAGACAAGCTTCACCTCTTCACCTGATGCATCTCGACATCGCCTGGTTCCTTCCTGGTCACTGGCTAGTGACCCGGACTCTGTCCCCTCTGCTTTCAGGTTCTTCACTGGTCCGATCCACCCTTGGATCCACCCGGACATCTTCCTCCTGGTCGCCTGCAGCATTTTCTTGCAGCTCTCCATAGGATTCATCGACGAAAGCCGACACGAAAGAACATCTATGCACTTGGCTTCCCTGGGTGAGGTAACTCGAGTACTCCGGTGCTCCAGTTGGTAACAACTATCCAAGTATCCTAGTTTAACTGGGTTTTCCCGTAGTCCATCTGGAAGTGTCCGAAATCAACTATTTTGTAACTTTTACGTTCCCATTGAAACTCTATGGTAACCCGTGTGTGTGTTTAGACACTGCACACGCATCCTGTGGGACTCCTACTTCCTAACCTTTGGTTGTTCAGTGTAGCCCCAGCGATTTCCTAGGCCCTTGGCCTACTCACCTTTCCTGAAGTGGTTCTTATACCACTTAATTAGTATATGGTTCGTGAGGCCCCTAGGGCAGAATTGTATTTGTGCAACTTATAGTATGCTTATTGAGTAACTTGTGCTGTATCTCGATCTCTGAACTCATAAAGAGTGCAGAGGGGTTGTGTTAGTAATAAATGTCAAGTCAAGTCAAGTCAATAGATTTATATAGCGCGCTACATACCCAGAGGGTCTCAAGGCGCTTGAAGAACGGTGGGGAATTACTTGTCAAATATCCACGTTTTGAGTTGCTTTCTGAATGCTAGGTGGTTCTGAGTAAGGCGAAGGTGAGTGGGAAGTGAGTTCCAAGTTTTAGCTGCTAGGTAGGAGAAGGATCTACCTCCCATGGTGGTTTTGTTGATGCGAGGTACAGTGGCGAGGGCTTGGTTGGAAGATCGTAGCTGGCGGGAGGGGGTGTAGAAGGATAGTCGTGTGTTGAGGCATTCGGGTCCGATTTCGTAGAGTGCTTTGTGTGCGTGGGTTAGGAGTCGGAAAGTAATCCTCTTATTGACGGGGAGCCAGTGGAGGTTTTTCAGGTGACCAGAGATGTGTTCTTTACGCGGGATGTCTAATATCAGCCTGGCTGAGGCGTTCTGGATGCGTTGTAGTTTTTTCTGGAGTTTTGCGGTGGTGCCGGCGTAGAGTGTGTTTCCGTAGTCTAGTCGGCTCGTGACCAGAGCGTGGGTGACTGTTTTTCTAGTTTCGGTAGGGATCCAGCGAAATGTTTTTTTGAGCATGCGAAGAATGTTAATGCAAGATGAAGAAACGGCATTGACTTGTCTGTTCATCGAGAGTGAGGAATCCAGTATGACGCCCAGGTTCCGTGCGTGGTCCGTCAGGATGGGTGCTTTTCCAAGGGCCTCTGGCCACCAAGAGTCGTCCCAGGCGGAGGGGGAGGTGCCTAGGATGAGGACTTCTGTTTTGTCTGAGTTCAGTTTCAGACGGCTGTGCTTCATCCATTCTGCTACTTCTTTCATTCCTTCATGCAGGTTGGTTTTGGCAGTGTTAGGGTCTCTGGTGAGTGATAGGATCAGTTGAGTGTCATCGGCGTAGGAGATGATGTTGAGGTTGTGTTGGCGTGCGATGACCGCGAGGGGGCTCATGTATACGTTGAAGAGGGTGGGGCTGAGTGAAGATCCTTGTGGTACGCCGCAGATGACTTCAGTGGCCCCTGACTTGAATGGTGGAAGGCGGACTCTCTGGGTTCTTCCGGAGAGGAACGAGAGGATCCAATCCAGTGCTTTTCCTTGGATTCCGACGTTTCTGAGGCGTTGTAGAAGGGTGCTATGACAGACCGTGTCGAAGGCTGCGGAGAGGTCGAGGAGGATGAGGGCGACTGTGTCTCCATTGTCCAGTAGAGTTCGAATGTCGTCTGTTGCTGCGATGAGGGCGGTTTCAGTGCTGTGCTTGGCTCGGAAGCCGGACTGTGAGGAGTCGAGGGATTTGTTGGTTTCGAGGAATGCGGCAAGCTGGTTGTTGACCGCTTTCTCGATGACTTTGGCCGGGAATGGAAGGAGTGAGATAGGGCGATAGTTTTTGAGTTCGGTGGGGTCAGCTGTGGGTTTCTTCAGGAGGGCGCTGAGTTCGGCATGTTTCCAGCTTTCCGGGAAGGTTGCGGAGTTGAGGGAGCAGTTGATGACGTCTCGGAGGTGCGGTGCAATAATGGAGTCTGCTTTGTTAAAGATGTGGTGAAGGCAAGGGTCTGTGGGGGATCCTGAGTGGATAGAGTTCATCAAATGGATGGTGTCCTCAGTGGAGATTGGCTTCCAGTCCTTGAGGATGTTCAGGGGGGGTGGGGGTCCTGCAGGGGATTGGGTGGGTTGGTCTCCGGGTTGGTTGTCGAAGCTGTTGTGGATGTCTGCAATTTTGTTGTGGAAGAATGAGGCTAGGGAGTCGCAGAGGGCTTGAGAGGGGGTGATGTCGTTGGAGTTGGCTGAGGGGTTGGTAAATTCCTTGACGATGTTGAATAGTTCCTTACTGTTGTGGGCGTTGTTATCTAGACGGTCCTTGAGAGCGGCTTTCTTGGCATTTCGGATTAGTTGGTGGTGTGTGCGGGTGGCGTTTTTGAAGGCGTCCTTGGTGCTGGTGGTTGGGTCTTTTTTCCAGGCCTTCTCGAGGGAGCGACAGAGTTTCTTGGATTTCTTAAGATCATCGTTGAACCAGGAGGCCTTCTTGCTGCCTAGTTTGATTTGTCGTTTTTTCAGTGGTGCTAGGATGTCGGTGCTGTTGGATAACCATTGGGTAAGGTTGGTGGCTGCTTGGTCTGGGTTTGAGGAGTGGGCGGGGGGGTTTTGAAGAAGCGACGAGGAGATCTGGTCGATGGTAATTTTGTTCCAGTTTCTTTGCAGAGTGGGTTGGGGGAGGTTGTTGGATGTGGGCTTGTTGTAGGTGAAGTGAACGCAGCTGTGGTCAGTCCAAAGGAGAGCTGTGGTGTGGCTGAAAGAGACATGTTTGCTGGAGGTGAAGATAGGGTCGAGTGCGTGACCTGCGATGTGGGTGGAGGTGGTGACAAGTTGTTTAAGTCTGAGGTTTGCGAGGTTGTCCAAGAGGGTGGTGGTGACTGCTTTGTCCATGCTACCACTAGGATAGCTGGTCTATAAGGTTGACTTTACAACCATCCCCATAAGGGTTGTTTGGACTGGTGCAAGTTGCCCACTAGAAAAGTGAACATCATATACCAGGCCAACTTCTCACAAGGGGGCCCTAGCATGAGCTGAGCCCCTTTGCAGCTTTTGAAACCATCTCCTTATAGCTGTTCTATGATATAGCCATACCATATACTCTTAAGTGCATTATAATCCTCGCAGTTAATGCTAACTTTGGTTTGGCTTTATCAAAACATGTTGTGTAAGGTGTAACACTTTGGAATACTACCACCCCCTGCCAGTCCTGGTTGCTCCAGGCTTGCTCCAGCTTTCCTACAAAGGAGAAGCGCCACAGACTTTGCTGGTCTGCACCAAAGCCATTCTCGACATCCTGCGTGGGTTGCGTTTGCCAAGGCTTATTGGGTCCAGTCCAAATTCTGACACTGCAGTCAACTAGATCCTTTGTGGGACAGCTCGAATCCAGCTCCTGGTTGTCGTCGACACCTCCTGGTCCTCTTGGCTGAAGAGACAAACTTCACTTCTTCACCTGAAATCAACCAACATCACCTGGTTCCTTCCTGGTTCCTTCCTGGTCACTGGCAAGTGACCCAGACTCTGTCCCTTCTGCTTTCAGGTTCTTCAGATCTTCGATCCACTCTTGGATCCACCCGGACACTTCTCCTCTGGTCGCCTGCAGCACTTCTTTGCAGCTCTCCATTGAAAACGACAACGAAACCCGACCCGAAAAGACACCTATGCACCCGGCTTCCTTGGGTGAGGTAACACGAGTACTCCGGTGCTCCCGTGGGCCTTGACTCTCAAAGTGTCCTAGTTTAAAAGGGTTCCATCCTAGTCCATCCTGAAGTGTCCTTAAATTGTATATTTGTAACTTTTACGTTTCCCATAGAAAGTCAATGATAGCCCGCGGCTGTATTTAGACACTGCACACGTCTCCTGTGGGCTTCCTAACCTTTGGTTGTTTAGAGTAGCCTCAGCGATTCCACAGGCCCCAGGCCTGCTTTCTAATTCTCTTGTGGTTCTTATACCACTATTTTAGTATATGGTTTGTGAGGCCCCTAGGGCGTAACGTATACTGTGCAACTTATCGTATATTAACTCAGTGACTTGTATTGTATTTTTACCTCTGACCTCATAAAGAGTGCAGAGGGGTTGTGTTTAGATTAAATACATATATATTTGATATTTACCTTGTGTGGTGTCCTTTCATTTGGTACTCAAGGGATTATAATTGGTAAAACAACTTGCTTAACTCGCCTACTGAAGTCTTAGCCTGATGACTGCTGTTTCATGCTACCACTAGGATAGCTTTCTATAAGGTTGACTTTTCAACCACCATCAATAAGGGTCGATTAGACTGGTGCAAGGTGCCCACTAGAACTAGTGGACACCATATGCCAGGCTAACTTCTCACATGCTGTGGCTGCTGTACACGGTACTGCAGAGCCAATCTCTAGCAGGGGTATATTATTTGCTGTGTCCTCAACTTCAAAGATGTTCCCTGGTCCTACTACAGGTTAAAATTTTCTGTTAAAGTTGCCACCTATAATTAACGTGGCCCAATTGAATTTAGGAGCATTTCTATCATCTCTATGACTTGAGATTCTTTGCTCGAGGGGCTCGGTCTGGTATAAATGTTTAGTATATCTATTTCTGTTTTATCTTTAGTTAATGCTTTTATCCCCAATTTATCTTGCGAAGCAATATTCAGCCTTGTTATTTCTACGTCTAAAGTTATTTGACCCATTTGACAAGACCCCCGGAAGATCTACCTCTAACTGAAGGTTTTGCACATTCACTGTACGTTTTGTACCCTAGTTTGTGTGGGGTTGTGAGTGGCCAGGTTTCTTGTAGCAAGTAGATTTCGCTAGAGTAAATGTACTCTTGCCATTCTAAGTCTTTTAATTTTTGTTTCGACACCCGCTATAGTCCACAATATCAACTGTATTTGGCGAGATTGTGCTGGTACTTCTCGCGACTGAATGCTACCTTGGTCACTGTCAATTGCTCTATCTTTCATGTATGTGTGTAATGAAGTGACCCTTCCTTTGATTGTACAATGGGAGCAACATTGGCTGTCAATCCACTGCCTCCAGATTATTATGTGCTTCTTCAAAACTGGAGGATCGTCTATGGGCAGCAGTGGTGGATTTACTCCATTTTGGTGCTTCCCTCGGGTTATATGTTCTAAATCTCACTGGGCTAGAATGGTGTGGGCCTGTTCTTAGGTGAAGGGCAATTAGTCCATTGTCTATGTCTTTTGTTCTGAGAGTAAGAAGTACCATATCATGGGGTGAGTTTTTATTTGTTAAGTGCTCGCCACCTGTAGGTCTGAATGTATTATTGATATACAGTCGCGCTTATGCCGAATCTAGTAGATGATTTCATTCTTCAATGAGTCTTCATCTTCCCTATAGGAAGAGAAGCTGAGCTTAGGGATATTAGTCATAAGCACTCTCTAGTCGGACTTTCTATGTGTGCTATTAACTGGCCTAGATTTCCCCTGGCAGCTGGCTACATCACTCCGGTGGAGTATGCCTGGATGCTTCTGCTCCCCATACCCTTTAGCTCTGTCCATACTGTTCCACGTGGCTGCCGCTCCCCCCTCCATATAGTTAGCATGTGCATTTTTGTGGCTTATATCTCTCTGTCCTCCCATTCTCTGTACGGTCACATTCTCTTTACAAGCCATTCTTGGGATATGTAACAATCTATTTTCCCATCTATTATCAGCCTCATTGATCAAACGTAGCATAACAAACTTTGGGCCTTCTGGATGTCTACCAGCTCTTTGCCCTTCAGAGTTCTTCTTTTGCTTATTGGAGTCATAATGGCTATGCTTCTTTGATTTTGGAGGATGAGTGGGGGACTGGTTTATCTGGATTTTATCACGACTTGAGCTGGGTTTGGCCAATTTCGCATTATTGCTACAGCTATTTAGATTAGAGTAATATCTAAAGTCCTCAAATCTATAGTCTAAAGCTATTAAAGGTAATTAAATCTAAAGGTGTCTAAAAAAGTCAGGAAATGCGAAAAAGAGAAAAATGAGGGAAGTTGCAAGAAGGTGTTGACATTTCAGATGCTCGGTCAAGAGTCTTCCAGGGATAGGGAAATAAGGGGCACATGCATCATTGTAGGAATTTGCATTTCCTAAAATGCGAAAATTAAGGAATCGGAATTTAGGAATTGCAAAATCCTATGCATCAAGAAATTCTAATTTTTTTTAGGATTTCTTAATTTTCGGAATTTGCGATTCCTTAATTGCGAATCCAATTAAGGAATGGCATTACATTGAGTCCTATGGGCCTAGAGGCCCATAGGAATCAATGCCGTTTTGCATTTCTTTTTTTGGGAATTCGCAATTTGTTGCTGCATTGCAAGGGTGCTGAGGGGGGTCCAAAGGACCCCCCCTGCACCCCTGAAATGTATTTTAAAGTGCATGTTTCACACACACCTGTCCTAAGGACATGTGTGTGTGTAACATGACACTTTCCAAAATGCATTTTTGTGCTTTTTTAAAGAATTTCGCAAATTAACACGAGGGTCGTGTTAATTTGCACTTCCTATTTCAAAATTTGCATTTTTTTAAAAAATGATGCATTACATTTAAGGAATCGCACAAATGCGATTCCTTAAATGCATTCGCATTTTTAGGAAATGCAAAAAAAGCGAATTTTGAAAAATAGTTTCATGCATCCCAAAAACGTATTTAGGAAGCGCAAACGGCCGAATTTACCGATTCGCACCGTTTGCACTTCCTAAATAGGTTGATGCATGTGCCCCTAAGTGTTAGCCTAAGCCACACTTACCAAAGGATCAAAGGGGTAAGCATAGATGTCGGTACCTCTCAAAGTCCGAGGTAAAGTGGCCTAATGCAACCTGTAAGAACACTAGTTAATACAAAAATAATGTTCTTGTTAAGAGCCCTAGATTTCACTATCAGGGGTTCCATTGTCCTTTCCATTCTCACGTTGTTTGCTGCAGCATTAGCAGACTTTCCCAGGCCAGTCCTGAGAACAACATTGTCCTTGGGCACCGGTGACACTTTAATACATTACTGCAATAAACGCTTAGGCTCTCCATGTTCTTTGTCTTCTCAGGCTCTCTATCACTAGTGCCGAGATACATCTATTCTCAAACTAACAAAGCATTTGAACGTACCTGCAACGAATAAAACAAGCAAACAGAAATGGAAAAACTATATTTTATGCAGAAAGAAATATAGGCCTCCTTGAGTCAATTTAAGCATACTATTCAAGTGTGCACATCAATACATGTTGTTTGTGCACATACAACTACAAATGAATGGCACATGTAAGTACATAAATTCAGCATTGAATTCACATTTCACTTTAAGTGAATGTAAAGTAACCTTGAGGGCATGAATAAAAGTGTGACTGGGAACTGCATTATGAATACCAATGTGAAAACATTTGCGCACATGTCTATCTAAATCTCTCTCATTTCAAAAGTAAATACTATTTAATAGTGTGAAGATGATTTATCTAATTTCTAAACACTACATTTAATTTTTAATAAAGCTGAGACACATGGTATATATATGAATTTCTAGTTCTACTGTAAATGCAATACAGTATTGAATTTACATGCAACACTTTACATTAATAACATTAGAACACACAAATATGTAGTGTTAAATGCATGTATATATTGCATATTTATGCATGTGAGGGTGGAGCCAAATTACCCTACTCCAATCCTCCATCTGGTAGTGAATCAAGCCATCACATTAAGATAACAATCTCTTATCAGATGGGCCACTTAAAAACTTGTGGGTTTCATAGATTTTCATCTGGACTCTTTCCAATGTTTCATGTCATCATAATATCATAATATCTGCTCTGTATGTCTTCTAGTTCTAAGTCTGCTCTTTTTCTCTGTGGTTCCCTTCTTCACTTTTGCCTGTTTGCTAACAGGAATAATGAATAGACAGCAATTATCACAAGGGGCTTCGAAATGCTTCTAACAATTCCGATCCCTGGTTTTCCAAACCATCTACCTATAGCAAAAAATCCACTTTCAACTGCTTTCCAAGCATCTGTTATTTCTAACTCCTTTAAATCTCCCTTTAAGTCAATTATGTTTTCGATAACCTTCTACTAGCCCTTACTTTGGTCGGGGATATAAGCACAACATTGTTGAACTTTTAACATCTGACAGACTCTGCCCTCCTTTGCAAGAAGAATGTCTAACACATGATGGTTCTGTAATACCATGGATCTCACAGCTACAATGTCAGTATCCTCAGCCTTTAAAGCACCTGCTGTACAAGTATACATCTATCTACAATTGTGGACAATTTGCTAATTTTGATGTAGTTAAAGTCTAAATTTTTCATAAAATTTGCTTTGGTTAACAATGAAGAGATTGTGCCTGACATTAGAAATGCGTTTAACTTTATTGTATCTGTAGAACAGAAAATAGAATACATAAAAAATGATTCTTTAAAATGTGATAAATAAATCATGTTGTTTTCACCATAGGAGAAGATGCTTTCCTGGATGTGTACAAAATAAACGTGCAGCTTAAATAAATAGGAGTCAACTTCTGCTTGAAATTAAATAAAATGCCACTCAGAAACTGCTGATCTAATTCTTTAACTAAAAACAATCATCACTTTAAAATGTGCTGCTCTAAGAGTAATGTATTTTTTTGTATTCTTCCTTACTCAATATGATTTCCTCATTTCACTAAATAATGTATTTTGCTATACTTTATAATAAATAGAGTATCAGCAATGTTGAACTTTCTGACAATATTTGTATGCATGGTCTCATCAAGACTTACTCATAGAAATGTTTCATTGCTTTAGGCTAGCCCTGTGTCCACACAATAGGATACTGACAACAGCTAACAGAATAGCCCAGCAAAGGTTCTCTTGAGAATGTTACCTCATGTATCTAGAACAAGACATATTGGAAACTTTTAGATAACTGCTCACCGGCATGAATGTTCATTCTGGGAAATGGGAGAAGAGATGACAGACTATCGGAAGACCCATGTCCAGTGGACGAACTGCGCTAAATGTTGCAAATGTTTTATGTTTTCCTCTATACGTGTTACAAGTTAGGGGGAGGTAGGCCATTCTTCCTTTTCCATGCCATGTTACCCTCAATGCTTTGTGCATTATGTTTTCCTTATTCTTGCCTAGATTGCTGTATGCTACTGCTAACAGGGATTTTCTGTTACCCTAATCTTTTTGCAGGGAGACTTTCTCCTACAGTTGATCCTAGCTACTGCTTTGATTACTTCTCTTTGATTTAATTAACAGTTGCTATTGCAATTTGTTAGGGAACTTGGCTGAGTTTCCTTAACTACTCTTACAGGGACTTCATTCATTAGCTAATTAAATGCTTCAGAATCTTGCTCTTTTCCAACAGGACTCTTTATGGGTTCGTATTTCAGGTTTCAAGTCTTTATTTCGATTTTTGACAAATCATAAAAGACACATTAAAATACAATAATAAATCAAACAGAATTTATAAGAAAATACTGTTTGGGAAGAAAGAAATACAAAACGTCAGTCGACAAAGACTAGGTACATTTCAAACAATCCAACTAAACCACTCAGTTACAACCCTAAGTTAGGTGAAATTAGAAAAAAAAAGTTAAAAGGAGCATTAAATGTCGGTAAAAGGAAACCTGAGTAAATAAAAAAGACACATGGTATTTAAGTGGAACATTTCGAATCATATCAATCAATGGGAAACCATTTCTTGCTGAATGTGCAATGGATGCAGAAGGAAAAAATCTAAAAACAGATGATTTAAATAATATACAGAGTTTGTCACTATGTGAGGCACTAAGTGTGGGCTCTGGCACTTATGACGTATGTTTTAACCTTAAAAGCCAGGCCCAACCAAATATTTAGCCAGACTTACAACAAAAAGCTTAGAAGTGTTAGTCTTTAGCGCCTGGATAGCTTCAGCAGATGTTTTAAATGGTAGTCTCTGGAACAGTGGTTTTAACCATTTCTTCCGGGGCACTGTATATCTAGGGCAAGCAAAAAGAAAATGTTCCTCTGATTCTTTCTGTCCCGGGCAACCTTTACAGTAGATCGATGTACCTGTGGACCATTTGTTTGCAAAAGAGTTCAAAGGCAAAGACCCCACTCTGAACTGATGATACAGTTTCTTGTCTAGCGGTTTGGTTATTACATCCCAATAGAGCTCTCGGGATAGGTCTACCTTAAATGTTAAAAATCTGCCTGTAAGACCGGTATTGCTGGAGAGTGAGACTCTTTTTAGACGGATCGAGGCCCAGTACAGGGATTTGAACTCTTGTTTAGAGGGGAAAGCGTTGGATAAGGGGGATGACCAGAGTTGTTCTAGACCCATGTCAATGAGAGTGGTTTTCACAGCTAGGAACCATGGGATTTTTCCGGATCCGCTAATTGACCTGACTTCAGCTAGTTCGTTTGCGAAGAGAGACAGGTCGGGAGAGGTCCATATTCGTCTCCACAGGGCTACCAACCTAAATCTAGCCATCTCGTTGATCGGAGGGCACCCTAAGTCCAGACAAAGGGGAATTGAGGGGGTCGACTGTGGAAGACCTACTAAGTTCCGAAGGAACTTACATTGGGTTTTAAAAAGGTTGAGCAGGTCCATATAACCCCAAAGGTCTGCGCCATAAAGAATAGCGGTGGTAATTTTGGCGTCATAGATCTTGAGGGCTGGAAGAACCCGCTTGGTGGTAGATCCTTTTTGCTCTTTTATAAGACAGCCAGTTAAACGTGCAAGCTTGAGATGTTGGATGTTAATTTGGTCTTTCCATCTCAAGCGGCTGTCAAGAGTGACCCCCAGGTAGGTCATGGTCCCGACTTGCTCGAGATTGACTCCGTTCAACCTCACGGAACTCCGGACTGGATGATTTCTAGTAAAAACCATAAACTTTGTTTTCCCCACATTTACCGCCAGATTGTTAATGGCACAAAACTCCTCAAAGCGGTCCAAGGCCCGCTGCAACCCGCTGCGAGTTCTTGGGAGGAGTAAGGTGTCATCGGCGAAGATGAGTAGCGGGAATCTCGTCCCAGCCAACATTGGGGCGTCAGTGGGGGTATCCATGAAACATTTCAACACTTGATCGATGAATAAGAGGAAAAGTGTTGGTGCCAGGACGCACCCCTGACGGACACCTCTAGTTACGGGAAATGTATCCGTCACTTGTCCCTGGCCTCCCCACCTTACCCTTGTGTAATTATCCTCATTTGGTTTGATTTGATTTAAAATTATTTCTAGAGCGCACGTATACCAGCGGTTTCTTGGCGCTAACTCTAGCTGGATCCAAAGCTAATATGCAGAGAGGGGTGGGGGAAAATTAATCAAAAGACTTCTTGAACAGGTAAGTCTTAAGGTGTCTACGGAATTGGGGGTACTGTGTAATGGTACGAAGTTCAAGGGGAAGGGAATTCCAAAGGGTCGGGGCAAGGGTGGCGAATTTAGATCCTCCCCACTTCTTTCTCCGGAAACGGGGAACAGTGAGGAGGGATTGAGAGGACGAGCGTAGTTCCCGAGTGGGAACGTATGGAGTAATCTCAGACGAGATAAAGGCCGAAGCCAAGCCAAGTCGGGCCAGAAAGGTCATGGTTGCAAGCTTGAATTGGACCCTGGCACCCACAGGGAGCCAGTGTAAAGATTTCAAGAGGGGGGGAGAATGGTGAAATTTAGGAAGTTTGAAGGCCAGGCGGGCCGCCTGGTTCTGAATCTGTTGTAAGCGCCGCAAGCTGTAGGCTGGGATGCCGGCATATAAAGCATTGCCGTAATCCAGGCGGGACACCACCATGGCCAGGATGATAAGCTTGAGGGCAGAAAAGGTGAAGAAGCGAGACACTCTGCGAATAGTGCGCAGGGAAAGAAAGGAGGAAGATACCACAGAGCTAACCTGGGAGTGAAGGGTGAGTTGTGAATTGATTTTTATACCTAAGGTTTTAACAGAGGAGGAGGGAGCAGGGGAAGTGCCAAGAGAGGGAGGCCAGAAGAGAGAGGACCAGGGGCTGGATGAACCGCCCGTCAACACCAACTCGGTCTTGTCAGGGTTGAGTTTAAGGTGGTTGTGGTTCATCCAGTCCCTAATATGGAGCATGACAGATTGAAAGTTTAGCACAGAAGAGGAAGAAGAGGATAGGTTGAAAACAAGCTGGAGGTCGTCCGCATAGTTAAATACGGCGACCTCCATCTGTTGAAGGGAAAAGATAAGAGGGGCGAGATAGAGATTGAACAAGAGGGGGGAGAGGGAAGAGCCTTGGGGAACCCCGCACTGAACTCTCCGGACGTCCGCCGTGAAATCACCCAGACGGACAGCCTGGGTGCGATCACTCAGGAAGGAGGACAACCAGACCAGGGCGGTCCCCCCGATCCCCGCCTGAAGGACTGGGTCCTTCAGGTCCTAAGAACCAGCGGTGCCAGGGCACAACACCTGAAACCTTCGTGGGTAACCTGCTCCGGCGTACAAGTCACAGAGACACGGGACACTTCCTTCGACGTCAAAGATTCAAGGTTTATTTACTGCAGGGAACACAGAGATCACGACAAGTACACAGCGTGCAACTTGGGGAGACTGCTTCAAATTGGTTCTGTGGATCGCTCCTTTTATACAGTTTTTACCCATAGGATAACATGATACACAAAAGTTTACAACCCGGTTACCACAATTATCCCCCAGAGGGGTCGCTTTGGTCACTTTGAAACACACAAGGTCCGGAACATAAGTGCGGAAACATTTGGCGGTTCCCAACTGTAAAAACCATCTTCCCACCATTAGCAAATTCCAATCAACAGTAAAATAGATCGAAATAGGAACGAAGACAGGTGCAGAGGAAGACGGAGACAGTGGGGAGATCGGAAAGGGTGTAAAAGGGGAGGTATCGGGAAACACGAGATACAGGCATCAAAGGGACGTGCCTAATGAGATGCACGGCTGAGACAATAAGCCCGTGCGGCAAGATGAGCCTCGAGCGGCGCCATCTGCCTTACAGTAGCATCCCCCTCGTCATAAAGACACTTACAAAGAACATGTGTCTTCCGCAAATATCTTGGGAGTCCCAGGGTCGCGAAGCGGACAACGTCCGTTCGCTGGCTACTTGAGGGCAAGAGACAAAATGGATGCCGTATCTAAGATGGAACCCGTGGGTACAGATGAAAAACCCACATAACAAACGAACGGTTTAAGTTAGCACAGCGAAACTGCGCACACTTACTAAACTCGTCATTTGCGGTTCATAGATACCAGACTCGACCATATTCGTGCGAGTCGAAAAACACCACTTACAATTGTCACGGAACCTCAGACGCTCCTTTTGCCCTCATGTAGGCAAGCACTAGTCGGAATCATATTCGATATTCATCAGACCATCGAGATGTTGCTGTAGCATAGCTCTGTCCAATCGAGTCCCTCCGGTAACAGATGGTTGTCTCATACACGTTGTAGCACAGAGGCCACATAAGGCAGGACCACACTGCACACAAAGGCAACACGTGAACAGGAACACTACCACAACTCCGATGATCATCAGAATTTTCCAACCCCAAGTCGACATCAGGCCCCAAAACCATCCAAGTAGCGTCCAATCCCCTACATCCACGTGTATGGATTCGGAGATCTTATGCAACCTCGAGATGGCTTGATAGACGGTAGGAGCATTATCTGGAATGAAAATGCAGCAGCTCGAATGGATCACCTTACATACCCCACCGCGATCTGCTAAAATGACATCTAAAACCATACGGTTTTGTAACGTCATAAGTCTCTCCGCCTGAAGTTCTGTGGTGATATTACCAAGGGCACTGGCAGTAATATTAGCTGTCGATTCTACCACTCGAGTCAACTGTCTCAGGTTCCTACTATTAACCATAGGTCCCCAAAACGGGAGGAAACCCTTGAAAAAGTCTCCTGCCTCTTGACCGGCAGTATCCTCTTCGCTAATTACGCCTCGCACAACTCTAGTCTTATGATAGTCGGCGTCTACAGTAAACGTCGGAGGCAACAGATTTGCAATAAAACATGAGCCCATGAAGTCAGCGGGCAACCATGTGTATGCACGATCATAACAGATAAAGTAGGTACCCTTGGCAGCCAGAAACACAGGGGACGAGAACATAGGCAGAATGTAATTTTCAGTGCAAGCACTTGCTCCAAGTCGGGCTTGCGATCTCCGGCCACGACCCATAAGACAAAAATTACCAGTGTGGGGTACGACCCATATTGGAGGCGAGCTTTTGAGCTGCTTTTCACTAGTGAACACACTATATTCACCTCTACTTAGGACCTTATAGGCTTGTATCTCCTCTTCAGGGATAAGCGAAGGATCATAGATCTCACTATCTAAGTCCTCTATGGCTATCGATAAAGGCTTCTGATACGAGGTAGGACCAGAGTAGGGGGAACGTGGTTCTCGAATGGGGTGGAAACCCAGTGCGCTTCGAAACATTGTTTGAAATGCTCGAGCTGACCCTTGGGAACTATACGGTAACACCAGATATGGAATTCCCTTATCCGTAGTATGTGGCATCAACCCACACACCCAACAATTAGTAGTGTTAACCACTAACTGATGCTGATGAAGGAGCTGAATAAAGGAATTGTTGCGGAATTCTACACGTCTAGCCTGCTCGTGTTCCGGTAACATATGAAAGGAATGGGGAGAAACAGTAGAGGTAAGTTTAGGGTAAGGAGTAGGAGTAGGTGTAGCAGGTAAGAAATAAGACATCATATAATACACCCCACCCGCCAATAATGCAGAAGCAGTCAAAAATAATACAAACAATTGAAATATGAAGCATTTAGTACGACTGAGTTGCTGCAGCTTGAATCTATAGACTTGAGCCCCCTCCAAATCATTCAGCTTCGAGAATGCCATTCCCTATGACCGTCCGCAACGTTTCTTGACGCACTTCGTTCTGTGCAGCAATAGTCAATCCCCAGGAGTTCCTAGGAACCGACGGCCTTTAACCTAGCGTCAAGACCTACTGTCCAGAAGGAAGTACGCGCGCGGCCCTACGGCCTTCAATACACAATATGTATGTACAAGCACAAAGTCTCTCGGCTGTGAAAGTAAAAGATACAAGGAAGGAAACTCAATATATATATATATGTACACAAATCACAGTGATACGAATGTTCAAAACTGATCACGGGAAACGAGGATAATGCAGTTGTCAATTTCAGCAAAGCAAGAAAAAAATTTTATTTGTCCTTAGTGCGAGATCGCAGAGAATATCTGTGTTTCCCGGGACGTGTCTGCTCGTCGAACAAAGGATCCGTTGAAGAGACAGCGTCCTGCTGATCAGTTGATTGTTCTGGTCTTGAGTCTTTTGCTAACAATTTTTCAACAGTGGCTGTCTGCTGTGCCGAGGATTCTCCAACAGGCTGTGCGTCGCTGAAAGGCACAAACGCCGGCAATGTTTCTGTTTCTGTTGACGCAATGCCTTTCCTTACCCACGGGTCTGCCGGCAAAGGGATAGGGACTCGCTTGGTGTGCGTAGCGTGCACCCAATTTTTGCGCCCCTCAAGACGAACGGCAGTCCTCGTGGCCAGGAGCACCTGGTAAGGTCCGGTAAATCTTGGGTCCAAATTATTCTTGCGTGAAAAGTTGCGTGTTACCACCCAGTCTCCGGGCTGGAGCTGGTGGCCTGGACCCTCCGTCTGCGTCGGCAATGCGTTGTAAACCTGTTGGTGAATTAACCTCAGTTTAGCAGTCAAGTCATGTAAATAGTCAATCAGCATTGGATACTCAAGATCAGAGAATATTCCTGGCCTAGGAACCCCCCACACATTCGCAGGACGGCCGAACACTATCTCATAGGGACTAAGCCCTACTCGGGAGTGTACAGTCGCCCTAGTTGACAGTAATGCTAAGGGTAAAGCGTCAGGCCACGAAAGACCAGTCGTAGCCTGAATCTTTGCTAGTTTTAGTTTAAGGGTGCCGTTATACCCCTCAACTAATCCAGCTGACTGGGGATGATTAGCGCTGTGGAATTTTTGATTTATTCCAAGGCCCTTACACACACTCTTCATCACACTTCCAACAAACTCACTTCCGTTATCTGACCACACGACTCTAGGCATTCCATACCGAGGAAAATATTCCTTCAGTAGGATTTTCGCAGTAGACAAAGCAGTATTGTCTTTGAGGGGATAGGCCTCGATCCATCGGGAGAATGCGCAAACCACAACTAAAACGTATTTTAGGTTATTGCATCGCTCCATATGGATGAAGTCCAATTGAATCACCTCAAAGGGATATGAAGGAGGAGCAAAACTGCCAGGGGGAGTTGGGGTTCCTTTGCCAGGATTGTACATTACACACACCATACAATTCTTCACCAAACGTTCAGCACATTTCGTAATGCCATCATTCTTCCACACAGGCGACAACAATTTACAAATACCTTTCGCGCTAATATGTGCTAACCCATGTGCCATTGTCACAACGGCCAGCACATACGCATCAGGCAACATCCATCTTCTCTGATCCGACAAATCAATCCAACAACCATTCGCATCCAACTTTCCCGTACTCTCTTTCCACTTCATTTTTTCGGTCTCGGTGGCCTCATTCTGAATTGCTTTCACGCTCTCAACAGTATCTTCACACATACTTGATTCTGTAGGCCACCTAACCGAACTCGTCACATACATTCGAGAGCTAAGGTTCCGGGCAGTCTCCTTAGCAATCTCGTCCGCAAACGCATTACCACGACCAACATCATCCGTCACTTTACGATGCGCACTACACTTAACAATCGCGACTTGCGTAGGCAAAGTCAATGCATCCAAAAGATCATTCACAAGCTGGCCATGCTGTATCTTCGTACCATGCGATGTCAAGAACCCACGCTCTCGCCACAATCGTCCAAAACTATGCACTACACCAAAAGCGTATTGGCTATCGGTGTATACATTCACACGTTTCCCTTTTGCTAACACACATGCTCTAGTAAGAGCGATCAGCTCTGCAGCTTGGGCAGAATTCTGATTCAATCTTGCAGTTTCAACAACAGTGTTCAGTGTTACAACAGCATAAGCAGTAGTCACATCGCCATTCGGCAACTTAAAACATGACCCATCCACATACAGAGTGCCATCCGGATCTTCCAATGGGGTGTTTTTAAGGTCCACTCGACCTTTCGTTTCTTCTTCAGTCCTCAAGTAGCAGTCATGTTCTGCTACTTCATCCGACTCTGTGCTAATTGGTAACAAAGTTGCCGGGTTTAGGACATTACAACGTTTTATCTGAATATGGCTTGCCAAGAGCGTCAATTCGTACCCAGACAACCTCGCACTCGTCAAGTGCTGAGTTTTCGTTCGATTCAAAAGAGTATCGACTGCATGCGGAACCATCACCGTAAGCATATTATCCATGACCAATCCTGCTGATTGTCGGATGGAGACCGCAGCTGCCGCAGTTGCTCTCAAACAACTCGGCAATGCTCTAGCTACTGGGTCTAAGGTCGAGGAAAAATATGCACATGGACGTTGCTTACCACCAAAAGGTTGCGTTAGAACACTCAAAGCACAACCTTCCCTCTCGTGAACATATAACGTGAACGGCTTACCGTAGTCAGGGGTACCTAACACAGGAGCCGAACACAATGAATCACGTAGTTCAGAAAAACTTTTCTGACATTCTTCCGTCCATGGTAAAGGAGTTGAAACATCCTTGCACGTAAGAGCCACCAATGGTTTCGCTAGCAATGAAAAATTAGGAATCCATTGCCTGCAGTACGACGTGATACCTAGAAAGGCACGCACATCTCTTTGGGTGTTTGGCACAGCCATGCGCGCAATCGCTGCAATTCTCTCTGGGGTCAATCTCCTTCCCTCCTTTGACAATAAGTGACCTAGATAGGTGACTTCTTGACAACAATATTGGAGTTTAGAAGGTGACACCTTGTGATTTAACTCACAGAGATGTTGCAGCAACGACACTGTAGCAATTTTGCAAATGTCCTGAGTATCGGCAGCCACCAATAAGTCGTCGACGTATTGGATTAAAGCCGCACCAACCGGCAACCGAAACGCATCCAGTTGACCCTTCAAGGCTTGACTGTAAATCGATGGACTTTCACAGTAGCCTTGAGGAGCGCGTTTGAACCGGAAGCTACGTCCACCGAGAGAGAAACCGAAAAGGTCCCTGCTCTCTTCGGCAATCGGGATGCTGAAAAACGCATTTTTCAAGTCAATCACCGAAAACCATGATGCAGAAGCTGGAATCAGAGTCAGTAGCGCCGTGATGTCAGGCACAACAGGAAATTGAGGAACCACAATTTTATTTACCTCCCGTAAATCGATAACAAAGCGATAAACAGGCGGTTTTGTAGGATCTGTACGTTTAAGAATGGGCAGTACAGGGCTATTGCACACGTTTCCCCGAGTCTCTTCAATAACATCTTTCTCGATCAAGTCATAGATGATTGTTAACAAAGCCCGTTCACCATCAAGGGAAATACGATACTGGGGAATACGTGGCAATCGCACATTCGATTTCAACTGAACAACATAGGGAGAGATATCAAGTAGGCCCACATCATTTGGACCCGTCGCCCACAAAGACGCAGGAAGAGAACTCAATTCCGGTGGAAGCTTATCGAGGGACAAATACATGGGAGAGACTACCCTTTCTCCTAACGTAAGCTTTACACCCGCAGGAGAACAATACAAAGTTGCATACAAACGTTTAAGCAAATCCAGGCCCAAGAGATTTTCACCACAACCCGTGGTTAAAATCAACGGAGCTTCTAGCTCACGTGGCCCAATTCGAAGGGGCAAAGGGCGTGAAACTGGATTGCTAACGGGGGCGCCAGAGAATCCAACGGAAACATTTGTTAAGCCAGACAAAGGTGCGCCAGGGAGTTTCGAATGCATGATAGAACTTTTCGCTGCACCAGTGTCCAACAGAAAAGGCTCAACGACGCCCGATGTAGCAACTGCGACGTAAGGCCCTCTCTGATCAACCGGAACTGATACCACTCCCTCTCCTTGTCTTTGGCTGTCCTAGTAATTACTATCGTCAGATCCCGGATCGACGTAATAATCGTCTACATTGTACTGCGCAGATCGTCCTTGCGATGATCCACGTTGATCGAAACAGTTATTAGAATTTGATGAATTGTCAAAGCGATCGTTCTGAGCACCACAACCTCTACCACGTGATGCGTGCTGTGAACCACCACGGCCTCCTTTAGATGAATTACCACTATTACGTTCATTTAAAGCAGGGCAATTGAATTTAATGTGTCCCTCCTGTCTACAATAAGCACATTGATTGTACCCTAACGAGGATCTTTGGAAGGAGGAATCATTACGTGGCTGCGATCGATTCGATTGCGACTGCGATCTATTCTGTTGGGGCGCATTCTGATTAGAACGCGGCGGATACGCTTGTTGCAACAACACTTTAGTTTTCAGTTCCTTCGTCTTTTTGTCAGCACGGTCACTCTCCTCTTTCTCTCTATTCTCATAATATTGTGCCGTAGCCAATATTTGAGCTGAGGTAGAAACGGCCCATGCACTCTCTGAATTCTTTAATTTATTGCTCAAATCGGGCAATAAATTTGACACAAATTTATCCACAAACAACCTCTGTCCACCCTCAGTACCCATATCCTGTCCACTGTGGTCGATGAATGCTTCTTCAAACCTCGTAAAGAAGTCAGAAACACTCTCATCTTTCTTTTGTTTGCAGGCTGACAATTTGTCCCAATTTACCCTCATAGCTGGCATAAGAGTTTTCATTAATGTTATTATTCGCTGAGGAAGAGCAGCAATCAATTGGTCGGGTTTAGTAGCAGCCACTTGTCCAGCGTCTGCCGCTGTAATGGCAGCCCAATCACCGCCTAATTCATTTGCGTGATCTTGGTGACGAATCTTAGCCCATACCGGTTGCGGCACGACGTTGCCAAACAACATGTCGATATCGGCAAGATTCATCACCGTAGCATCTACGAGCTGCGATAATTCCTTGTAATACCCAGTAGGATTTTTGCGAGGATCGGGCAAAGATTGCTTCACCTGAAGCACTTCCGATCGTTTCCATGGGAGGTGTATCCACACTCTCTCAAAGTGCGCCACTACCTGAGGATTAGCATTAGTATCAGCTGGTATCCAAACTGGCGGAACTTCACGCATAGGATATTGGCCAGACTCGTCTGGTTGGTGTTCAATATCCTCAACAAACAATGCATGAGGTATTGGAGCGGGACGGAAGGATAGTAACCGCTCAATAGCACGTCGAACGTTAGTATCTACTATCAGTCCGTTTGCGAACTGAAGCCGAAGTTCAGACAGGGCGGTCAGCACCTCGTCAGACGCATCGGCCGCTATCTGATCATGTAGGAACTTGCACATTTCGTCAAACACATATCTCTGAGTTGGTATGTTGAATTGACTAAACGTTTCGAGGACAACACGGGGTGGATTTCTCTGAGGATTTACCATCCAACCCATCGCCATATTATATAGCGCAACACGTTCTCTGTTACCAGGAAGCTGGCTACGTCTCTGAGGACCATCGGAACTAACAGACCCATGAACAGGTCCGAGTGACTGAAAGAAACTAGCCGCAAGAGGAGAATTACGATTACGAGTAGAGGGAGAGTGATACGACACAGGACTAACAAGAGAAGGAGTAGAGACAGTAGCAACAACAGGGGTTAACAAAACAGGAGCAGTAGCGGGAACAGGAGTATGTGGAAGCGGAGGAGCAGTAGGGATAGCAACAGACAAGGGAGCAGGAACAGACGGAAAAGCGGGTGCAGGTTGAGGAACAGGCGGAGGAACAATAGGTGGAAGAACAGGTACGGCAGGGACCACAGGAGCTGCGGTACCCTGTACGTACGGAGGTGGCGACTTCATAAGATAGGACATTAAAGGATCCTCAACTGCCTCTTCCTTCTTATCCGACTCCGTAGGCAAAGCAGGATAACATTTATCTATGGTCATACGCTGTAGCCTCTCAAACACTTCCTTATCCTTATCCTCCTTATCACGCTGGAACTGCTCAGCTTTCTTCACTATGGTAGCAACATTATCTCGCTGACTACGTTTATTCTGTCTGATCTCTTTCTGTCGGGCTTCTTTGCGCCACAACCGAAAGGCATCAAACATGGCCGGCCTTGATTTACGTTCGAACAACTTCATTTCTAGATTATCTAAGATCGACGCCTCGAAGCTACCGTGAGGTGGCCAACGAAGGTCGCCGTCTTTCTTTGTATATTTAACCCAATAATCGTTAAAGGTGATCGGGCCTAGCCCATGTTTGCTATACAAATCATAAGTAGGAGTTCCAACCGGAGGTATCGGACACGAGTCCTCCAGTCGGGAATCCGCACCACAAGGTCTGAAACAACTGAACAAAGTACTACGACCAGGCATCTTGCACACTAGCCGAGTTTCACAAACTTCAAGGGTTACGGGATTTACCAAGTCCCAGCAAAGAACAAAACCCTCGGTTTTTGGCGGCTGCAGTCGTCAAACAATACAACAAAGTACGCTAGCAAAGTGTCACCGACAAAAACACTCACACAGCGTTAACAACAAAAACACTCGCTAAAGTGTTCAACAACCAAGAACTCTGGGAGCGACCCACAAATACTTAACTCAAAGATCGATGGCGTCACCAGGAAGGCCCGTCAATCGTCTCGCTATACCAAGGTCTACGCCAGGCGCCAAAACAGGTCTACAGTCAGGGCAGCAGTCCGTCGCAGCCGTCAGGAGGCGGGAATCTTCGCGGGAAAAGTCTTCGGGCCACTTATTTCGACAACAGGATCGATGAAGCGGAGTGCACCTTCCCTCGGAGATTTCACACGAAGTTCCTCACGATCGTCGGGCTTGGACTGGTACCACTGATGCAGCCCAACGTTGGGCGCCAACTGAAGGACTGGGTTCTCTAAGAACCAGCGGTGCCAGGGCACAACACCTGAAACCTTCGTGGGTAACCTGCTCCGGCGTACAAGTCACAGAGACACGGGACACTTCCTTCGACGTCAAAGATTCAAGGTTTATTTACTGCAGGGAACACAGAGATCACGACAAGTACACAGCGTGCAACTTGGGGAGACTGCTTCAAATTGGTTCTGTGGATCGCTCCTTTTATACAGTTTTTACCCATAGGATAACATGATACACAAAAGTTTACAACCCGGTTACCACAATTATCCCCCAGAGGGGTCGCTTTGGTCACTTTGAAACACACAAGGTCCGGAACATAAGTGCGGAAACATTTGGCGGTTCCCAACTGTAAAAACCATCTTCCCACCATTAGCAAATTCCAATCAACAGTAAAATAGATCGAAATAGGAACGAAGACAGGTGCAGAGGAAGACGGAGACAGTGGGGAGATCGGAAAGGGTGTAAAAGGGGAGGTATCGGGAAACACGAGATACAGGCATCAAAGGGATGTGCCTAATGAGATGCACGGCTGAGACAATAAGCCCGTGCGGCAAGATGAGCCTCGAGCGGCGCCATCTGCCTTACAGTAGCATCCCCCTCGTCATAAAGACACTTACAAAGAACATGTGTCTTCCGCAAATATCTTGGGAGTCCCAGGGTCGCGAAGCGGACAACGTCCGTTCGCTGGCTACTTGAGGGCAAGAGACAAAATGGATGCCGTATCTAAGATGGAACCCGTGGGTACAGATGAAAAACCCACATAACAAACGAATGGTTTAAGTTAGCACAGCGAAACTGCGCACACTTACTAAACTCGTCATTTGCGGTTCATAGATACCAGACTCGACCATATTCGTGCGAGTCGAAAAACACCACTTACAATTGTCACGGAACCTCACGCCGCCTCGACACGGGACAACAAGATGGTATGGTCTACCGTGTCAAAGGCGGCTGAAAGATCGAGGAGCACAAGGGCCTGGTGCTGATTGGTGTCCATACCCTCCCTGAGGTTGTCCAGGACCGAGATGACAACGGACTCCGTAGAGTGAGCAGAGCGGAAACCGGCCTGGCGGGGGGCAAGGGCTCCATGCGTCTCCACAAAGGAGCTCAGAGCGCGGGTGACGTGGCGCTCGAGCACCTTAGCCAGAAATGGCAAGAGGGAGATGGGGCGGAAATTGGCAGGGACAGCCCCAGGTTTTTTTAAAATGGGCACAATAACCGCTGATTCCAAGGAGTTGGGAACTACGCCTTGGGCAAGGGAGCTATTAAGGAGGTGGAGGGGGGGATCCGGGCAGGTAGCAAAGATATGATGGAGAATGTGGGCCGGGCAAGGGTCAAGGGGAGAACCAGACTTGACCAAAGGCACTAGAGCGGCCAGACTTTCTCTAGTGATGGGTGGGAGGGTGGTGAGTTCGCCCTTGGGAGGGGGACATTGAGGGTCCACAAAGGAAAGGGAGGGGGGGAATGTTGGCCTTGATGGTGGTAATTTTATTAATAAAATAGTTGTTCAGGGAAAGACAGAGTTCTTCAGACGGGGCAGGCTTGAGGGTTGTTCTGTCTGAGAACGCCAGGCTGTGAACGATTGTAAATATCTCCTTGGACTGGCTTTCCGCGGCTAGGATTTTGGAGGAGAAGTATGATGTTTCGGCCTCCAAGATGGCTTTTTTATATTGGGTAAGAGTGTTGGTATACTCCAGTTTAAGAGTGGGGCAATAGTTTCTTCTCCAAGCCCGTTCTGCGCGACGTACTTTTAGTTTGATGGTCTTAAGCTCGACGGTAAACCATCGGTTGGCGTCCTTCTCCCGTTTGGAGGTGATGCGTTTGAGCGGGGCAACGGAGTCGCGGCCAGAGGAGAGCCATTTATCTATGGCATCCACCTGGGAAAGAGTGGAGAGGCCGTGCAGGGAAGGGAGGGAGGAACTAAGAAGGGAGGAAAAACTGTCTAGGTTAACTCGGCCCCACGATCGGACCCAGGTGTTTTTGGGGCAGGGGGGCTTAGTAGGGGAGTGGATAGGAAGGGAAAAAGAAATCAAGTGATGATCAGACCATGGGCAAGGTGAGATTGAGAGAGATTCCACAGGGCAATTCAGGGACCAGATCTGATCGAGCGTGTGGCCTTTGATGTGGGTGGGTGATTGAACAAAGGATGTAAAGTTAAGGGATTGGAGGGTTTCAGAGAATTCCTTGGAGGATGGACATTCAGCGGGGTCAGATGGCCAGAAATTGAAGTCTCCAAGAAACAGAATAGAGGAAT
Source organism: Lissotriton vulgaris (assembly GCF_964263255.1). Lineage (NCBI taxonomy): Eukaryota > Metazoa > Chordata > Amphibia > Caudata > Salamandridae > Lissotriton > Lissotriton vulgaris. Next base: position 846,108,353 of record NC_141697.1, read on the forward strand.
TATTGATTGTGATTGTGGCCAGAACATCCAAGAAGTCAGAGAGAAACTGTAGCGGGGATTGAGGAGGACGATAGGTAAGAAAGCAGGTCAGAGGAATTTAATATGGAATTTAATAATGAGGTCCAGTAGTTCTGATGGACATCCTAAGTTTTCCAACACACCCCACAATTTGTCCCTTGGCACCAGATCGAAGGCGGACTTTAGGTCAATGAATGCAGCAAAGATGGTACCGCCGCCAAGCCAGACCACCTTCCAATAGATCAGGCAGAGTCTAAACACCTGATCTATGGTGCTTATTCCCGATCTAAAGCCCGCCTGCATGGGAGATAAAATGTCCTCTGTTTCAATCCAGCCCTGGACCCGTCCCAGAACCATACGTGCGATGATTTTTTGTATGGAGTCAATCAGACTAATAGGGCGGTAATTCCCTGGCTTGGACTTATCGCCCTTTTTATATATCGGAATTATCTCTGCTCCCTTCCATGATTTTGGAATCGTGGCACCATTGGCTAAGGAGTTAGCGATCATGGTTATTTAAGGGAGCCACAAGGCTGGATCAGATTTAAATAGACCCGCCGGTATCAGATCCATGCCAGGAGCTTTCCCTCGCAGGGTCAGGCCCAGGGCCAGCTCGGCCTCCGGAACTGAGAAAATAAGTTGCTCCCCGTGGGTGCATGACGGGGGTGACCTGCCCGGGGCTTTTATAGCTTTAGGGTCGTCGGCTCTGAATTGGGCGGAATAAAATGTTACCCATTCGTCAAGGGGTACATGGTTAGCCGGGGTAGATGAATCTGGGTCCTTGCCCCACTTGACTAAATCCCAAAACTTTTTTGGGTTGTTGGCAGTGGAGGCCTCCAGGAGATCTGACCAGAACCTATCCTCCCACTCCCGTTTGGATTCCCAGAGGGTTTTTCTGTAATGGAGCCTAGCCGCCTTAACTGCGACCATGTCCCGAGATTTAATAGTTATTTTTTATTTATTTATTTTAGGTTCTTATAGAGCGCGTAGTCACCCTCGAGTATCCCAGCGCTGAAACATCGGACTCCTAAAGGAAGGGGCAGGGAGAAGCTACAAATGTATCAGGGGAAAAGGAGGGTTTTGAGGGATTTCCTGAATCGTAGGAGGTTTGGTTCAGCTCTGAGACTCGGGGGGAGCGCATTCCATTTTTTGGCTGTGTTAACTGAGAAGCGGCGGCCGCCTATGCGGGCCTTCTTCACCCTAGGGACAATGATAAGGTTTCCCAGTTCTGATCGGAGCGCTCTCGTCGGTTTGTATGGAGTGATCCAATTTTTCAGAATAGGGGGGCCGTCGTTGTGCAGAACCTTGTGGGCTAGGCAAAGGGCCTTGAAAGCGACTCTCTCCCTCACGGGGAGCCAATGAAGTTTCTTCAGAGCTGGTTTGGCTGAAGTTCTTGCTGGGGTGTTCGTGAGTAGGCGAGCTGCGGCGTTCTGGGTCTTTTGCAGTATTTGGAAAGTGGCTTCCGGTGCTCCAAGGTATATGGCGTTGCTATAGTCTAGCCTGGATAGAACTAAGCCTTGGATCAGCAGCAGACGGGACTGGGGTGGTAGTAAAGGGAGCACTTTTCTGCATGATCTAAGTAGGCCATAGCAGATGCCGGCTGTTTTCCTAGCCTGTGTCCTGAAGGAGAGATCTGTCTCCAGCCATACTCCCAAACTCTTAACCTCTGTCTTGGGAGTAGGTGGTTCACCCATACAGGCGGGCCAGAGGTTGGAGGGGAGGCTCCTAGTTTTGTGGCCTAGGAGCAGGATCTCTGTCTTTGACCCATTTAGTTTGAGGTCAGAGTCACTCATCCATTGATGGACGTTGGAGAGGCAGTCTCGTAAATTGGAGGGCTCTAGCTTGGGGTGGGAGAGTGTCACCACCAGCTGGGTGTCGTCAGCATAGCTGACGATGGTGACTCCGAATGGTGAAACCAGCTCCTCCAGTGGGGCCATGTACACGTTAAAAAGTGTGGGGCTCAGTGAAGAGCCCTGAGGCACTCCACACCGGAGGGGGATAGAGGGGGAGCGGCTTTCTCCTTCCCAGACCTGGAAGGAGCGCCGGGAGAGAAAGGATGTGAGCCATTTCAACGCGCTGTCTTTCACGCCGATGTTATCCAGGCGCTGGGTTAGGACCTGGTGGCTGACAGTGTCGAATGCGGCGCTAAGGTTAGGAGGACCACTGCCACTGATCCTCCCGTATTGATGATTTGAAATAAGATCCGAATGTGCCTCCCTACATTTTTTGTTGTACCATTTCTGGGGCAGGGGATTAGCTTTGGTAGAAGCACTTCGGCAAGGGAGGGAAAGTAGGGACTTTAACTGGTCAAAGCATCTAGTGTGAAGATTGATAACATTATTTGCCAAGTCCGGGTTTGCCCCCGACAAATCAATTTTCAACATCTCGTTATACACATTGTTGGCCATTGTATTAACATTGTCCCATAATGATTTGTCCTCCATGACCCGGGACCATTTCAACCTCCTCCTATCATTGGTTAGCAAAACGTCCCCTGTATGTGAGGTGGTAGGCTTCTCTTGTCTCTTTAGATCTGGTAGTTTCAATGATAGTAACAGCGGGTTATGGTCACTTTTCCGGACGCTGTATTACTACCATGTCAACTAGTAAAGACCAAGATTCCAATTTTAACAAGATATAGTCAATGCGGCTCTGCCTTAGACCATTATCGAAAGTACAATTGGCTTCTTTATCCGAGATTGTGCGACCGTTACAAGCTCGGAATCCCCTGTTTAGGCAGAATGCCAACCAGTTGACTGCCGCCTCTGTTGCTTTAGCCCTTTTATCAACAGTTAAATCAGGGATGTTCCAAGCTGAGTCCTCAGCCGTGCTCCAACTGTCCCCCATATCGAACAATGGCTCTATGGTGCAGTTTAAGTCTCCAGCTAGGATGGTTACATTCCCACTGCCCATTTTAGCGATTTTGTAGTCTATAATGTTCAACAATGGCGGGCTTCGGCCACCAGGCAAGCCTCTGGCATAAATGTTAAATATGTGCAGATCCCGTTGGTTAGCTTTGCTTAGTTTGATTAGAAGGATATCCGGGTGCTGAACAAGGAGCTCAGTCGGGTGGAGACCCAATGACTGCTTCACCCAAATCGTTAGTCCACCTGAGGCACGCCCTTTGCCCCCTTTGATCGCAGGTTTAAAGAAGTTGATATATCCCAACTTGAAGACTGGATCGGTTGCCCAGGTTTCTTGGAGCAAAATGATGTCGTATTTATCCACAAAGTTCAGCCAGAATGTAGAGGAAAAGCGGGCCTTAATTCCTGCGATATTCCAAGACAAGATTTTCAAGTTATCATTGGGTGGGACCACAGGGGGGGATTTCAAAGGTGAAACTGGGGTAGCTGCCTGTTTGTGCCCTCTATCCTTCATAATCTCCATGAGCATGGCATTATTCGTGGAATCGTCATTTATCATAGCCTCTTGAACATCTCTGTATACAGGTAGGTTAGGTGCCCTAGTCTCTGGGCCTCCCCCAACAGCAGCTAGGTTGTCAATTGGATGCGGGCTTGCCATACAATACCCAATAGGCTCGTGGCCGGCTGCTTTAACAGGGGAAGACTCACTAGGTGTTTCGTGGAGTCAATCTATGGCCTCGAGGTCAGAGAGGGGGCCAAAGTGATTAAAAAGGAATGGGCGCTGTCGGTCGAGAGGGGTTAGTGCCAAGGGGTGTCTTATGGCTGGGGCCTGACGGAAGATGGGGTGGGGTTGGATGGGTCTTTGCCTATGGGGGTAGAAATATGAAAAGGCTAAGGTTTGTACATCCCCCTGTCTTGCAAATCTAGGTTCTCTTCGAATGGCATCTACCACCCATGCATCCTTAAACGAGATCAAAATGCAATCTCCCTCCAGGTCCTTAGTCCCATGGCCCACCCAATCTACTCTTCTTACAAATAATATCTCCGTAGTCAAGTCAAGTCAAGTCAAGTCATAAAATTTATATAGCGCACTACATACCCAGAGGGTTTCAAGGCGCTTAGGAAGGGGAGGATGATTATTTGTCAAAAATCCACGTTTTAAGCTGTTTTCTGAACGCTAGGTGATTCTGGGTGAGGCGAAGGTAAGCGGGGAGTGAGTTCCATGTTCTGGCAGCCAGGTATGAAAAGGATCTGCCTCCCATGGTGGTCTTGTTGATGCGAGGTACAGTGGCGAGGGCTTGGCTGGAAGAGCGAAGTTGGCGGGAGGGGGTGTAGAAGGACAGTCGAGAGTTGAGGCAATCTGGTCCGATGTCGTAGAGTGATTTGTGTGCGTGGGTAAGCAGACGGAAAGTAATCCTCTTATTGACGGGTAGCCAGTGGAGGTCTTTGAGGTGACCAGAGATGTGTTCGTTGCGTGGGATGTCTAATATGAGCCTGGCTGAGGCGTTTTGGATTCGTTGTAGTTTCTTCTGGAGTTTAGCGGTGGTACCTGCGTAGAGGGTGTTTCCGTAGTCCAGTCGGCTCGTGACCAGGGCATGGGTGACTGTTTTCCTTGTTTCGGTGGGGATCCAGCGAAAAGTTTTTCTGAGCATGCGAAGAATGTTAAAGCAGGAAGAGGATACGGCGCTGACTTGTCTGTTCATAGAGAGTGAAGAATCCAGGATGACGCCAAGGTTCCGTGCGTGGTCTGTCGGGATGGGTGCATTTCCGAGGGCTTCCGGCCACCAGGAGTCGTCCCATGCAGAGGGGGATTTACCTAAGATGAGGACTTCTGTTTTGTCTGAGTTCAGTTTCAGACGGCTTTGTTTCATCCATTCGGCGACTTCTTTCATTCCTTCGTGTAGGTTAGTTTTGGCGGTGCTGGGGTCCTTGGTGAGAGATAGGATCAGTTGAGTGTCATCCGCGTAAGAGATGATGTTGAGGTTGTGTTGGCGGGCGATGGCCGCGAGGGGGCTCATGTATACGTTGAAGAGGGTGGGGCTGAGTGAAGATCCTTGTGGTACGCCGCAGATGATTTCAGAGGCTTCGGACTTGAATGGTGGGAGGCGGACTCTCTGGGTTCTTCCGGTGAGGAACGAGGTGATCCATTCCAGTGCCTTTCCTTGGATTCCGATGTTTCTGAGGCGTTGTAAAAGGGTGCTGTGGCAGACTGTGTCGAAGGCTGCAGAGAGGTCGAGGAGGATGAGGGCGACTGTGTCTCCATTGTCCAGTAGAGTTCGAATGTCGTCTGTTGCTGCGATGAGGGCGGTCTCAGTGCTGTGTTTGGCTCGGAAGCCAGATTGTGAGGGGTTGAGTGATATGTTGGCTTCGAGGAAGGCGGCGAGCTGGTTGTTGACAGCTTTCTCAATGACTTTGGCCGGGAATGGAAGAAGCGAGATGGGGCGGTAGTTTTTGAGTTCGGTGGGGTCTGCTGTTGGTTTTTTCAGAAGGGCGGTGAGTTCAGCGTGTTTCCAGTCTTCTGGGAAGGTAGCGGAGTTGAAGGAACAGTTGATGACGTCTCGGAGGTGCGGAGCTATGACGGAGTCTGCTTTGTTGAAGATGTGGTGAGGGCATGGGTCTGTGGGGGATCCAGAGTGGATGGAATTCATCAGGCGGATGGTGTCCTCAGTGGAGATTGGGTTCCAGGCGTTAAGGGTGTTAACAAGGGGAAGATGGTCGGCTGATGGTAGGGTGGGTTGGCTTCCGGGTTGGTTGTCAAAGCTGTTGTGGATGTCAGCAATCTTGTTGTGGAAAAAAGAGGCTAGGGAATCGCAGAGGGTTTGAGAGGGGGTGATGTCGTTGGAGTTGGCCGAGGGGTTGGAAAATTCCTTGACGATGTTGAAAAGTTCCTTGCTGTTGTGGGCGTTGTTGTCAAGTCGATCCTTGAATGCTGTTTTCTTGGCTTTTCGGATCAGTTGGTGGTGAGTACGGATGGCGCTTTTGAAGGCGTCTTTGGTGTTGGTGGATGGGTCTTTTTTCCAGGCCTTTTCAAGGGAGCGGCACGGTTTCTTGGAATTCTTGAGGTCATCGTTGAACCATGAGGCCTTCTTGATGCCAGGTTTGTGTTGACGTTTTTTCAGTGGTGCTAAGGTGTCGGCGGTGTTGGATAGCCAGAGGGTGAGGTTGGAGGCGGCTTCGTTGGCGTTAGAAGAGAGGGCTGGGGAGGTTTGGAGGAGTGATGTGGAGATTTGGTCGGTGGTGATCTTGTTCCAGTTTCTTTGTAGAGTTGGTTGGAGGTGGATGGTGGGTTTCGGCTTGTTGTAGGTGAAGTGAACGCAGCTGTGGTCAGTCCAGAGGAGATTCGTAGTGTGGCTGAAGGAGACATGGTTGCTAGAGGTGAAAATGGGGTCGAGTGTGTGACCTGCGATGTGGGTGGGTGAAGTGACCAGTTGTTTAAGTCCGAGGTTGGCGAGGTTGTCCAAGAGGGTGGCGGTGTTGCGGTCGTTGATCTTTTCAAGGTGAAAGTTGAGGTCTCCCAGAAGGATGTAGTCTTTGGAGGGGAGCGCGTGTGGGGTGATGAAGTCCGTGATGTCTTCACTGAATTTTGCGCGGGGTCCTGGTGGTCTGTAGAGAAGGGTGCCTCGGAGTGTGGTTTTGGGGTCGATGTGGATCTGGAAGTGAAGGTGTTCGGAGTTAGCGAGGTTGTCGTCAGAGCTGGTTGAGATGCGGATTGATTTCTTATGGACGATAGCGATTCCTCCTCCTGTATGGTCGGTGCGGTCCTTGCGTGTGATCTTATAGTCATCAGGGATAGCGATGGCGATGTCAGGGGCGGAGGAAGCGTTCATCCATGTTTCCGTTAGGAAGGCGACGTCAGGAGAGATGGTGTCTAGTAGGTTCCAAAGGTCAATGGCGTGCCTGTGGACCGAGCGAGTGTTGAGAAGGATGCATTCTAGGTGGTTGGGGTCGGTAATCTGTGTTGTGGTCGCAGCGGAGATGTTGTCGGTGCCGCTAAATTTGCAGGAGAGGCAGGAGAACGGTCCATGGATGCGTCCAGGAGCGGCTTGGACGCAGTTGGGGGCGCGACCGGGGTTAAGGGCTAGGAGGGTGGCGGCATCGTAGGTAGCGCGGGGGGGCTGGGTGGCGCGAGGGGCAGGGGGTCTGGCGATGGGCGCGGTCCAGGCGCGGACGGGCGTAGACGGGCTTACCTTTGGCGCACCTTCGGCGTGTACGAAGCGCGTGGACGCTGCGCGTGGGGGCATTGGCCATAAATGGATGGTGGGGGGGAGGGGCGAGGGCGCTTCAGCTGGGAGGCGGGGCGGGCAAAGGACGACGACAACAACAACAAAATGGAGGTGGAGGGGTCAGGGCGGCAGGAGCGCTAGGGGGGAAACGAATGCTGATGAGATAAAGCGGCGAGATGAAAACACAATGAGCAACAGAGTCACGCTAGCAGAAACGCACTTTGAATGGGCAAATCGGTAAATACAGTAATTAAAAGGCCAAAGCGGCAGTTCCAGCAAGCAGCGGTAATGAGGGCACACAGCAGGCAGTAATTGTTAAATGCAGACCAGGTCAGAGCGTAAGCGCTGCAGAAACGATACCTCAGCAGCAGGGGAGCGACCACTCAGCTTGGAAGCAGAGAGTGAGTCACGGCGCTTCCTGGTGTGGGCGCGCTGTTTGTTGTCTGTGGGAGGGCGCTTCAGCTGGGAGGCGGGGCGGGCAAAGGACGACGACAACAACAACAAAATGGAGGTGGAGGGGTCAGGGCGGCAGGAGCGCTAGGGGGGAAACGAATGCTGATGAGATAAAGCGGCGAGATGAAAACACAATGAGCAACAGAGTCACGCTAGCAGAAACGCACTTTGAATGGGCAAATCGGTAAATACAGTAATTAAAAGGCCAAAGCGGCAGTTCCAGCAAGCAGCGGTAATGAGGGCACACAGCAGGCAGTAATTGTTAATTGCAGACCAGGTCAGAGCGTAAGCGCTGCAGAAACGATACCTCAGCAGCAGGGGAGCGACCACTCAGCTTGGAAGCAGAGAGTGAGTCACGGCGCTTCCTGGTGTGGGCGCGCTGTTTGTTGTCTGTGGGAGGGCGCTTCAGCTGGGAGGCGGGGCGGGCAAAGGACGACGACAACAACAACAAAATGGAGGTGGAGGGGTCAGGGCGTCAGGAGCGCTAGGGGGGAAACGAATGCTGATGAGATAAAGCGGCGAGATGAAAACACAATGAGCAACAGAGTCACGCTAGCAGAAACGCACTTTGAATGGGCAAATCGGTAAATACAGTAATTAAAAGGCCAAAGCGGCAGTTCCAGCAAGCAGCGGTAATGAGGGCACACAGCAGGCAGTAATTGTTAAATGCAGACCAGGTCAGAGCGTAAGCGCTGCAGAAACGATACCTCAGCAGCAGGGGAGCGACCACTCAGCTTGGAAGCAGAGAGTGAGTCACGGCGCTTCCTGGTGTGGGCGCGCTGTTTGTTGTCTGTGGGAGGGCGCTTCAGCTGGGAGGCGGGGCGGGCAAAGGACGACGACAACAACAACAAAATGGAGGTGGAGGGGTCAGGGCGGCAGGAGCGCTAGGGGGGAAACGAATGCTGATGAGATAAAGCGGCGAGATGAAAACACAATGAGCAACAGAGTCACGCTAGCAGAAACGCACTTTGAATGGGCAAATCGGTAAATACAGTAATTAAAAGGCCAAAGCGGCAGTTCCAGCAAGCAGCGGTAATGAGGGCACACAGCAGGCAGTAATTGTTAAATGCAGACCAGGTCAGAGCGTAAGCGCTGCAGAAACGATACCTCAGCAGCAGGGGAGCGACCACTCAGCTTGGAAGCAGAGAGTGAGGAGGGTGGTAGGGGACGGTTTTTATTTAACCAGAAGATTACTTTATTGCGGAGATCCCCATATGACTCCTTGCTGCCTGGTTTTAACGGAGCTACACCTGTCAAGACTATAGTGTGATGTGCTGCTTCGATCGGTAGATCAACACGAGGGGTGGTAAATCTTCTGCGACTCCCCTCCCTGTGATTGGTGGTGGTGCGATGGCCCACAGGGTCTCTATGTATGCTGGGGGGGCAGAATTTGTTTTAGTTTGTAGGGGTAGTCCCGTACTTTGTTGCCCACCGGTATTGTGTTTGTCCATGATTTTTGTGTTGGATGCCTGTGTAAGAGTGCTCACGGCTGGTTTGGAGGATGTGGCTTTTTGCTTCTCCCCCCCTTTTGGCATATTGGTATTTGGCCCTAAGGTTTTGTTATGGGGTGGTTTGCTCCTTGCCTGATTATTGCTAACGGGGTCTTTGGTGGCTGATTGTGTTTTACTGACACCCGTATGACTGGTGCCAAGCAGGTTTTGTAGCATAGCATGGTTTGAGTTAGTTATAGCCTCCATGCTGTCAATTTTTGAGGTCATTAGCCTTGTACGCTCCAAAACAGGTAGTAATAAAGTTCTAAACATGGCGTCCATTTTTACTAACAAAATTTCGTCGCTATTAAGACACATAGGGCAAGTGCTAGAGGAACCCAAGGACATGAGGGAAGGGCACAGCATATTAGGAAATACAGAGAGGTTTTGGGTGTCAGGGGGAGGCTCAGAACCCTGGCTCCCTTTATCTGGGACATCATTTGTTTTTGGGATCTTTCGTTCTCTCCCCCCCGACAGTCAGGGATCCAGCTTTCTCTTTTTGATGTTAAGATCAGCATTTGAAACTGGGAGGTCGGTAGTTTCGACAGAGTTAGAGTTATTAAGGGGAAGGTATCCAGATAACTGGCTAGGTTCGAGCCCCCCACTAATCTGTGAATCGCCCCCCTGGCTGACTTGAGTGTAATCTAAACTATACCCTTCTTCCTTCAGGATAGAGGCAGTTGGACTCACCCCCACACTTTCTAAATGGACGATAGCATCCGTGGAAGTAGTTTGAACGCAATTAAAGGCAGCATGTGGTGCGGGGGAAGTTATAGTGGCTAGTCCCCCCAACGATGAGCGCTTGCCGCTGATAAGGTCAAGTGAAAGTCTTTTTTCGACCATAGCGATTTCCTTCTCCAGGATCCCCGTAGCCCGTTATATAAATGCGTCAAGGGGGCCTGATACGACTCCCTTGGTGGTGTGGATTTGCACTGTTCGTTCTTTGCCTGACCTTAGCGGCATTATAAGGAGTACGTAGAATGAGATCTCACAGTAATTTTCAGTCCGTCCTTGCTACACCAGAGGACAGGGGTTAGTATGGTAAAGACCGCCGCCTACCTTAAGGCCCTCCGATCAGCCAGGGGGTGGGCCTGGGCCGGACTCTGCCGTACTCGAACGGCCTCAAACGGCCCGCTCTTTGCCCGGTCTTCGTCCCGGTCGCTCCCGCGCAGCGGATGTTCCGCCCTTTGATATAGGGCAGGGCAGGGGGCGTGGCCGGCAGGGAGAGCGGCCACAGGTGTTACACGCAGGGACTCCTGGTCAATGGAGTCCCTGCTGGCCTGCTCGCAGCCCTGCCGGTGCTCGGGGGGTTGGTTGGTCTCCTGCTTCACTCCCGCAGAGACTCCTGGCGCAGCGGGACCCGCGCAGCGGGTCCGGCAAGGTACACAGTCCTCCCCTCAGCTCAGGACAGATTGGCGACGACGGGCAGCAATTCCTTAGTCCTCCAGGCAAGCAAGCAGCAAACGGTGTGCCTGTGGACCCGATCGGTCCACAGGCACGCCATCGACCTATGGAATCTACTAGACACCATCTCTCCAGACGTCGCCTTCCTAACAGAAACATGGATGAACGCTTCCTCCGCCCCAGACATCACCATTGCCATCCCTGAAGACTATAAGATCACACGAAAGGACCGTACCGGCCACACAGGAGGAGGAATCGCTATCGTCCATAAAAAATCAATCCACATCTCAACCAGCTCAGACGTCAATCTCGCCAACTCTGAACACCTTCACTTCCAGATCCACATCGACCCCAAGACCACACTCAGAGGCACCCTCCTATACAGACCACCAGGACCCCGCGCACAATTCAGTGAAGACATCACGGACTTCATCACTCCACACGCGCTCCCCTCCAAAGATTACATCCTTCTGGGAGACCTCAACTTTCACCTTGAAAAGAACAACGACCGCAACTCCACCACCCTGCTGGACAACCTCGCCAACCTCGGACTTAAACAACTGGTCACTTCCCCCACCCACATCGCAGGTCATACTCTCGACCCTATCTTCACCTCCAGCAATCACGTCTCCTTCAGCCACACTACGGCTCTCCTTTGGACTGACCACAGCTGCGTTCACTTTACCTACAACAAGCCTAAACCCATCAACCACCCCCAACCAACTCTGCAAAGAAACTGGAACAAAATCACCATCGACCAGATCTCCTCATCGCTCCTTCTAAACACCCCAGCCCACTCTTCTAACCCAGACCAAGCCGCCACCAACTTCACCCTATGGTTATCCAACAGCGCCGACATCCTAGCACCACTGAAAAAACGTCAAAGCAAACTTAGCAGCAAGAAGGCCTCATGGTTCAACGATGATCTTAAGAAGTCCAAGAAACTCTGCCGCTCCCTTGAAAAGGCCTGGAAAAAAGACCCAACCACTAGCACCAAGGACGCCTTCAAAAACGCCACCCGCCTACACCACCAACTAATCCGAAAGGCCAAGAAAACAGCATTCAAGGATCGACTAGATAACAACGCCCACAACAGCAAGGAACTTTTCAACATCGTCAAGGAATTTACCAATCCCTCTGCCAACTCCAACGACATCACCCCCTCTCAAGCCCTCTGCGACTCCCTAGCTTCATTCTTCCACAACAAAATTGCAGACATCCACAACAGCTTCGACAACCAACCCGGAGACCAACCCACCCAACCATATGCTGAACATTCACCCCCCTTGAACACCCTTAACGATTGGAACCCAATCTCCACCGAGGACACCATCCGCCTGATGAACTCCATCCACTCAGGATCCCCCACAGACCCATGTCCTCACCACATCTTCAACAAAGCAGACTCCGTCATAGCACCGCACCTCCGAGACGTCATCAACTGCTCCTTCAACTCCGCCACCTTCCCGGAAAGCTGGAAACACGCTGAACTCAGCGCCCTTCTGAAAAAACCCACAGCGGACCCCACCAAACTCAAAAACTACCGCCCCATCTCGCTCCTTCCATTCCCGGCCAAAGTCATCGAGGAAGCTGTCAACAACCAGCTCGCCACTTTCCTCGAAGCCAACAAATCCCTCGACTCCTCACAGTTTGGCTTCCGAGCAAAACACAGCACTGAGACCGCCCTCATCGCAGCAACAGACGACATTCGAACTCTACTGGACAATGGAGACACAGTCGCCCTCATCCTCCTCGACCTCTCTGCAGCCTTCGACACAGTCTGCCACAGCACCCTTTTACAACGCCTCAGAAACATCGGAATACAAGGAAAAGCACTTGAATGGATCACCTCGTTCCTCACCGGAAGAACCCAGAGAGTCCGCCTTCCACCATTCAAGTCTGAGGCCACTGAAGTCATCTGCGGCGTACCACAAGGATCCTCACTCAGTCCCACCCTCTTCAACGTATACATGAGCCCCCTCGCGGCCATCGCCCGCCAACACAACCTCAACATCATCTCCTACGCGGATGACACTCAACTGATCCTTTCACTCACCAATGACCCTAGCACCGCCAAAACTAACCTACACGAAGGAATGAAAGAAGTTGCCGAATGGATGAAACACAGCCGTCTGAAACTGAACTCAGATAAAACAGAAGTCCTCATCTTAGGTACATCCCCCTCTGCATGGGACGACTCTTGGTGGCCGGAAGCCCTTGGAAAAGCACCCATCCCGACAGACCACGCACGGAACCTAGGCATTATCCTGGATTCTTCACTTTCAATGTACAGACAAGTCAGCGCCGTCTCCTCATCCTGCTTCAACATTCTTCGCATGCTCAAAAAAACATTTCGCTGGATCCCCACCGAAACCAGGAAAACAGTCACCCACGCTCTGGTCACGAGCCGACTGGACTACGGAAACACCCTCTACGCAGGTACTACTGCTAAACTCCAGAAAAAACTCCAACGAATCCAAAACGCCTCAGCCAGAATCATACTAGACATCCCGCGTAACGAACACATCTCTGGTCACCTGAAAAACCTCCACTGGCTACCCGTCAATAAGAGGATCACTTTCCGACTCCTAACCCACGCACACAAAGCACTCTACGAAATTGGACCAGAATGCCTCAACTCACGACTGTCCTTCTACACCCCCTCCCGCCAACTACGATCTTCCAGCCAAGCCCTCGCCGCTGTACCTCACATCAACAAGACCACCATGGGAGGTAGATCCTTCTCATACCTGGCAGCTAAAACATGGAACTCACTTCCCACTTACCTTTGCCTTACCCAGAACCACCTAGCATTCAGAAAGCAACTTAAAACGTGGATATTTGACAAGTAATCCTCCTCCCCTCCCTAAGCGCCTTGAGACCCTCTGGGTATGTAGTGTGCTATATAAATTTTATGACTTGACTTGACTTGACAGGAAGGTTTCCCGCAGTTGGCAGACACAGAACTGCTTTTACCTTGATGGGGGGCGTGGCCGGCAGGGAGAGCGGCCACAGGTGTTACACGCAGGGACTCCTGGTCAATGGAGTCCCTGCTGGCCTGCTCGCAGCCCTGCCGGTGCTCGGGGGTTGGTTGGTCTCCTGCTTCACTCCCGCAGAGACTCGTGGCGCAGCGGGACCTGCGCAGCGGGTCCGGCAAGGTACACAGTCCTCCCCTCAGCTCAGGACAGATTGGCGACGACGGGCAGCAATTCCTTAGTCCTCCAGGCAAGCAAGCAGCAAACAGGAAGGTTTCCCGCAGTTGGCAGACACAGAACTGCTTTTACCTTGACGGGGGGCGTGGCCGGCAGGGAGAGCGGCCACAGGTGTTACACGCAGGGACTCCTGGTCAATGGAGTCCCTGCTGGCCTGCTCGCAGCCCTGCCGGTGCTCGGGGGGTTGGTTGGTCTCCTGCTTCACTCCCGCAGAGACTCCTGGCGCAGCGGGACCCGCGCAGCGGGTCCGGCAAGTACACAGTCCTCCCCTCAGCTCAGGACAGATTGGCGACGACGGGCAGCAATTCCTTAGTCCTCCAGGCAAGCAAGCAGCAAACAGGAAGGTTCGTATTTAGGTTCGGACTCTTAGACTTAGGTAGGAACTATATCCTTTATGGATCACGATGTATGAATTATGCTGATTCTAAATAAATCTTTTGTGCTATCTCTGTAAATTGACTAATCTGAATAAAAATGACAAAAACAGTACCAGTTCCTTAATGAGAAATAAAGCATTCAAACTATTACAAACCTCTCATCTTTGACTGAACATTAAGCTACTGAAAGTTGATGATTATATTTTAAATGTAATTTGTTACCGCTCCATTCTTCCACGACGGACGAGATCTGTTGGCCTGAAGATGGAAGCAGTGGTCATCAAATTGCCCTTCCCAATTTTGGGTGCTAACAATGTCATCGAAATCACACCTACAGATGTAATAACTGCACCGAGATATCTCATACTATTTCTCCAGCTCTAGTTTCTCCTGTTGGTCTAGACGCCTGCTCCCACACAGGATCATCAAAATGTTCCACATGATACATATGTCTAAATAACATGTGCCATACTATCCTTTTGGCAATTTAAAATATGCATCTGCTCAACAAGCATAATAAAATCCTAGAATAGCAGGGTCTTTCCCTTCTAGTTGTAGTGTAGTTCCTATTTTCCCAATAGGCTCTGCGCATTGGAATAACATAAACAGCAGTGTAGACGTAGGACTGAGGTCTTCTAGGTCTCTACTGACTATGTTAAACTTAATTTAGGTTTGCGCCAATTAGCTCAGAGGTCACTGGAAACTTTCTTGAATGAATTGGGAGGGATGAACTCCCCTGGCTCAGGCAAGAAGGGATTCAGTTTCCGACAACCGCATAAACATGACAACTTTGCTCCCTCAGAATAAGAGTGTTTCTCTAGAGTCGTGTGAAAACAATAGACAGCTATTTCGCTCAGTCAACAGTGCATACTTAGTTCCACCAGAGTGCAGAGAAATAGAGAGATGGGCGTTTTCAATAAAAGATGTTATTTATTGAGCAGTCTTCTTTCTCATGCAAGAGAAATAAATTGCCACAATTATAATACTTATAATAAAGTAAAGTGCGTACAGTAAAAGTAGTATTAGGAAATAATACTGTAAAAGCATTGATATGGTTTCTTAGCCATATGATACTTTAAAATGGATAAAATATATACATACATAAATACATTGACTAACGTACTCAACTGGTGCTTCTAACTAAGCCTACCCCGGTGTACCTGACCTAAGCCTAATACTTGGGAAGGGATTAGTAAGTAGCAGTTTAAGTTAAGTTGTTTAAGATTGACTTGCCAAGATTCTGCATCAAGAATTCCCTTAAGGGTTTAGTCAGCTCCGTACCTTGGTAATAGAATGTGGCAGGTCTGGTATCTCTTTCTTCAGGACTCGATCTCCCAGCCACCCGCAAGGGTAGACTGGAAACACCGGAGCTGGATTTTCTCGGCTGGAGAAAAAGACAGCGTCTCTCTCAGTGCTTCAAACGGGAGGGGCGGCTTCCGTGGGCTTCTCGCATCAGCTGGGCTCTCGGGCAAGTAGATGGCCGCTCAGCTCCAAACCACCGTGTGTTTGCTTAAGGCAACTGTTGGTATTTTATACCTGGAAGGTGCCGGGTTTGATGTAAGGTTGGACATAAGACGTCACTAAGAACTAACAGTTATTTCTGGACTTCAAGAGTTCTTGTTCAAATCAAAACAAAAGCAGGGGTGATTTCCCGGGCTGCTGGAGGCTTGGTTTGTTTAAAGAACGCGTTGTTCTTTCTAGGAGTCGATGGGAGTAGCCGTGCTGTGCTTTGGACTGCATGGGCTATTACTGAATATGGATCTGATTCTTATGCCTTTATCAGGATAATATTGATTATAACCTCACAAAGGCATAAATCGGGAATATCGAATTAGGGTCCTAGGTATAAACACGACACCCACTCCACGGATTGATGTCCATCATTACTAAAAACTAAGCAATAGTAAACATTCAACGATGTATGTGTGTTTTCAAACCCACCCCAAAATACATATTTCGCATTTGAAATGGTATAAGGTAAATACACGAAAATGAGTGTTGGTAGTGTACGCTTTTCAAGCAGTGTCATCATTCAGATAAATGCATATATATCAGCTGAATGAATTGCGAAAATTACACATGAAATGGCTCTGAATACAGAAAAGAAGGTCGAGACCATTTCATCACATATTTATACAAAAATGCAGTATATGTGCTAGAGGCTGAGGTAAAATATTGTCTCTAGTATCCTAAAAATAGAAGCTCTGTTCTCTAAGAATAGTTCTACTTTAAGCAGAGTACCATGTGCCAAAAGAAAAAGGTACATATTTTTAAGAATGTGCAAAAATATTTTCGCTTTCAGGGGAAGAATAGTTCCAAATATTTTCTGTAGCTTTGTTTATCAAAAACTGAAGGCCGAATTCAGAGCTCAGGGAACGCTGTGTGCTCATTGTTTTTATTAAGAGTTATTCTCGTTGACTGGAGAGAACATTATTTTAGATAGACCCGCAAAAAATTGGTCTACAACATCAGGTGAAAGTTCAACCGTGATTGCTATCATCGATGGTTGGATCAGCAATGCTCACAGAAGGCTGTACCTGTTTGGTGCTGCTTTACTCTCGTACCTCCCCGCCACCTATTCGTAGTGGTGAAGTCTCAACGAATGCCGTCATCAGAATCGGTAGCCGCTGGGGACAACACGATGCATGAGTCGTTACAGGACCTAGCAAAGTATCGATATCCATTGGTACTGCTGATTGTAGTGTAAGACAGGCGTCCAACACTCATTCTTCTCCGCATAGCAGACATCGAAGCACAGGTATGATGCAATCTTGCCAGATCAGTCTGAATGAAAGAAACCAGGTTGTACTCAGATCTCTTAGCCGGGCCAATCCGAGGACCTTAGTGATACGGTCTCTGTATCGTATTGCTAGGATCATTTCTTCCATCGTTGCTAGAGTCTTGTCTGTGGATTGGCTTGCCATATCGGTGCAGAAGGAGCAAAAATAAAATTCCTGCCACGAGTCCCAAGATTAAGGGTAGACCGCCAAAGACTGAATGGACAAAATTCGGGAAGATGCCCAGAACTGTTTCAAAGGGTGCTAACAGTCCCGAAAAAACTGTCTTAAATACATGTGCGATGCCACTGGTATCAGACATGTTTAAGATTTGGCTCAATATTTCTACAAAATGCACGGGGCAATTTGTCGATAAAAGGGAATGTATCTCTGCTGATGTCCTTGCCACTTGCAGATCATACATTTCTTTTGATGATGTTAAAGGCACAGTTGTCTGTAAAAGAATAGACTTCATACTGCTTTAGTATCAATTCGAATAGAAGAGATATTCAACGAAGGCCATAACGCAGCCCCCATATCTGGATTGCTGTGTGGATACAATACTTGCATACAGCAAACGGCCCTGGAAGTTACAGTTGTCAGATAGGCTTTTCCTGGCAGCATGCCACAACAGCTGTGGTCACTTATTAAAACGTAACTGCCGTTAGAAATGGGTCTAAAAAATGGCTCTATCCATTTTGCAGGCATGCCATGCAGGTGACATGAAAGGTTATTTGAAGACCCTTCGCAGGCTCCATGCAAATTAATACCTTGACACAGAAGAGTACCGCTTAGTGTTTTTTTTTTATTTTTACCACTAAGAAATACTTCCTTGTTCCCTTCACTATAACATTTGTGTGTATAAGGTAAATCCCAGGTTGATTTGATGTATTCTTTACCCAACTTTTCATACTGGCCTGCAGGTATATACTCTTGGCAGTATTTAAACTGGAAAGTTGTTATCAGAATTGTAATCGTTCCATGTATTATCCATTCAATGACAGGTCTCTCTGACATTGTCAATGGTAAACTCTCGAGTTTTTCAATGCTCAGAATCGTATAGTCTGCTCCTTTTTGTGCCAAAATGATTTGTTTATCAGTAAGGTTAAAGATATCGAATAATGACGTTGTGTTGATTAAACGCCATGGTACGTAGCCTGAACGCAGATTTTGCAACGTCCAACCAAGCTGTACAATAGAACGTAACTGAGACTGACCATGTTGTAACATTAGTAAGTCCTGCTTTATTATATCAAAAGCAGATGATACAATGCTGTCCAGTGAATATATTCTGGAGGACAGAGTCGTTAACCCATTGTCCACTACAGAAAGTGATTTTTCCAAATTTATACAAACAATTTCTCGTATTTTTTCCGCTGTTTCAATTAGCATTACTTTCCAAGCTTCATTGTACGCAGCGTATATACCGGCCGCTATGAAACTTTTTTGACGCTGTTTGCATGGTCCCATTATGAAATCACGCAAGTCAGCACCGTCTTTAAGTAAAGTCAAGTGTTGCTTAATTTCAGTCAGTGTGGTTTTCTCTAGCCACTCAAGGCATAGTTTCCCTACACTCTATGTTATAACTATGCCTTGATGTTGTCTCTGGGAGTATCTAGGGTCTGGTCTGGTCATTTTGAACCCCTGTGTTTTTTTCAGGAATTTATCTTGACAGTTATTTGTGTCTGTTGGCCAGATCAACCACTTTTTCCAATCAGGATGTGTTCTGTTTTGGTGTAAAATATGGTTTACGTCTATCTCCACATCTGTAGTGCTGTCACTATCAGTTATGGGTTTCGCAATAGACAGTGTATTTAATTATTTTATCTTAGCTAGGCCAAGACAAGTAGTTTGTTGAATTGTGTCATTCAAGAATGTCATTTGTTCTGGGATCATGCAGGCCCTAAATAATGCTTCTAGGATTGTACTTGCCAATCTTTGGAACCCCAGATCGTTTTTGTTTCAATGGTGTTTTTCCAAAATTCGAAACCAAATGTAGACATTTTGTCATAAAAATGTTCAGAATAAATCAGTTTAGTATTTGTCAACATTGTTTTCATTCCTGTCCTACTTAACATTCTGAAATAAAACGTTTCTGGATCACTGGTATTAAACCCTGAGAAGTACTGGAATCTCTCATAAAATGTTTTCGAACTGCCTTTTGGTTGAGTTGGACAGTGTTCCCACTGGTTATAAGATAAAACATTTCTAGGCTGAGCAGTTTTATGCAAATAATGATCACCATAATGGTTGTAACAGTATAGCTCTTCATAATTCGATGAATCCTGTAAGTAATCATGTTCTGTATATTTGGCTGACATTACTAAATCTGGCATCATATTATTAATGTTTTCAAAGTCCCAATCATCAGAGAAGGTACTTGGTGTCACAAAGTCACTTAATGAAACCTTATACTGGTGTGGATACTTCAAGAGCTCAACCGGGCCAAAAATGTCATAATCAGTTCTGTCCCATGCTACCCCACCGGGTATCGGATTGGCTGAGATGTTTACAGATGTCAGTTCTCTTTTCTCGATGTGAGAGGATGTGTGAGGCTTTAGGACCAAGTTGATGTTCTGACTTACTGTGCCATTGTACTATATTTTCCATCAATGAATTTTCCCAAACATAGAACCATGATGAGCCAAAGCAGGAGAGTAAGTACACCTAACACAATCCAAAATTCAATCCATGGTGAAATCAGATATGTTTTTTTTAGTTGGTGAAAAAGTTCATTTACTTTGTCTTTGAAAGTTTTTGTTGGAGGCGTTTCTTCATGCTCGCTTGGATCTTCTGAGAAGTCGTTGAAATTGATGAAGTAGCCAGATGCAGTTCTGTCAATTGTTGGAATTTTTTCCGGATTTTCATTTGCTTTTGCATTTTTCATTGTTTCATTAGCATAGTCAGAGGCTACATCATTGTAGAGTGGTGTTTCTTGATGAACTGTTGCTATTTGGGTTTCAAGAGGCACTAGTTCCCTGGCATTATTGCATAGTCTTTTGTTATTCACTGCAGGTTTACCAAATGTGATTAGTCTCTCAGTATGAGCCTCTTGTATTGTAGCAAATTTCGGTATTCTGCTATTTCTTGGGAGTCCACTTGGCCTACTACTTATTATTGGCCACATGATTGTGGTTTTACCAGGTCGATGGATACAACTCTGCTCTCCTTTTTACCAGCAAGGGGCGGTAGTACAACTGATCTTGTTCCGTTGATAGCTAAGACCGGTACTGCTTTTCTGAAAGAAGGCCCAAATTTCTTCTTTACTACGATCTTTTCTCTGACCAGATCCCCAATCTTTGGAATCCAGACAGGTCTTGCTGTGACAGGTGGTTTTTCTTCAGTGGTAGTCGGCTGTTGTAACTTTATGTTACTCAGGTTTTTTCTTGTTTCATTTAAGTCCGGTAAAACAGCCAAACGATCTTTGATATCAAAGGATTTTTCTTCTACCACTGAAGTGTGACAATCAAGGTCCTGAATCAGCATTCTAGTTCCGAACAATAGTTCGTATGGAGTGAGACCTTTAGAGAGAGTTTCTTGGCAGATTATTAAGACTACGTTGGATACTTGTTAAATGTTTGACCCACCCATCACCCGAACCTAATACCCTCGCCGTTATAGATTGCTTTATGTCCCGGTTTTTTCTTTCCACAACTGCATTTCCCTCAGGATGGAAGGGAGAAGAGTACCGCAATGCGATGCCCATGCTGTTCATGGCCTCTTTGTAAGCTCGAGAGCTAAACGCAGGACCCTGATCAGAATGTACATGCCAATTGCGTATGTGCCTATAAAGACTCGCAAATCTATTATAACAGTTCTGGCGTCAGCCGAGTGCTGGGGTCACATTTTTAAGTGAATTAAGTCTTTATTAATTATAGGACGCATTTCTCCGACTGGATTTCTGCGCTATAGATAGCCTGATGCTATCTAGTAGTGGTATATGGGCTACAGGCTGGTCCGGTTCATAACTGCGATCTCCGTTGCATTCCTCACAATTTTTTGCGAATTTGTAGATTTCTATGCTCATTCCCGGCCACCAGTACTCTGATTGTAGTTCCATCAGAGATTTCAGGATCTCTTGGTGCCTCAGACCCAACCCCATATGTGCTTCTTGTAGCAAGAAGATTTTCCGGTTCGTGTTTGGAATTACTCTATCCCCCACTCCAGGGATTCGAGCAAACGGAATGGAGTTTGCATCTATTATGTATGTATTACTGAGTGGATAGTTGAGAGATAAAGCTGCATAATCGCCTTTTAATGAGGCTTTTACTGCCAGCATGGTTTCTCCATCTATTTGTTTTTCTGAATGCTTTTCAGTGGCTACGGAAGCCGGTTGAACCGCTTCCGTTGTGGCTGTGTTAGCCAATGAATTCCCTGCAACGTGAACGCCATCACGTCGATGACTCAGTGCTTGTATCACGTGAGTCTTTCGTAGTTCTTTCTTTAAAAGAACTACTTGTTCCCAAAGCGTTTTATGCTTGATTGTGGCACCTGTGTCATCTTTGTAACCGTTTTTACTCCATGTCTGCATATCACTGTTGTATGACTTGACGCAGAAATACCAATCACACACTATCAGTGTGGGGAATTTGCGATCGGCATTTTCAAGCGCCATCTTTAAAAATCTTATTTCAGCTCGCTGAGCTGAACATTTCCTGAGTGATTCAGTTTTGGTAATCATTGGTTTGAATTTACCAGAGCGCCAGCGACCTTTAACAATAGCGCACGCTGCATTGTAGGATTACTTCTCTACATCGTAGTGTTGTGTGAATCTGTCCATAAAGATTATGCAGGTGTATTGTTCTAGAGGCAGAACTTCAGCTGGCAGAGGATATTCTCGTTCATATTTTAGATCTTGTAGTTTTTTCAGTTTCGGGTCAAAATAGTATTTCACGTCTTCTGTAGCAAAATAATTTCCCCATTCTATCCATTCTGGATCTAAGGCCACTTTAATCAGATTACGTGGACTTGTTAAAGCCTTAAGGGCTGATTCTGCTGAAAAAAACAGCTATTCTTCTGCCTTGGGCTAGGGCTCTTTCTTTTGCTACAGCAGTTTTAACCGCTGTCAGAATTTTTTCTGTAGAACTGAATTTCATTTCAGCTTGAGTGTACAAATGAGATTTGTAAGCTATAGTTACCGTTTCTCCCTCATTAGAGGTCAGGTATGTGAATCCGCATCTTCCTGGGATGACTCGGATTACAAGATTGCGAATGTTTTTGCGAGTTTGGTATTTTGTTTTAGCTAACATGTCTGTTTGCAATGATCTCAAAATCTCTGTGTGTTTCTGAGTCCAATTGATTTGTTTGAAATCTGGTCTTATCAGTTCATAGAGAGGTTTAACCCTCTCGGCATAATTTAGAGTGTATGTTCTTCCGAAATTCAGGAAACCTAGTATTGATTGTAGATTCTTCAGCGTTTTTGGTGTTAGGAGTACAGCACATTTCTCTAAGAAATTGTCTGCCAGGCTTTTGCCTTCACTTGATAATTCATATCCTAAAAATAGGACAGTTAGATGGGCAATTCGTGACTTTTTGAAGTTGAATTTGTAACCCTCTGACGCGAACGCAAGTAGTATGGTGTTCACCCTTTTTAAGTGAGTCTCCAGGTCAACATCTGTGAGATAGATGTCATCCACATATGATAATGCTTCATCATCATATATTTGTAGTAACTCTGTTACCCTTGCTGAGAATAATCCTGGGCTATTCTTGAATTACTGTGGGAGTCGGCAAAATTGCTTTTTGCGATCCCATTATTGAGAAAGCGGTCAAATACCTGCTTTCAGGTGCAATGTTCTGACAGAAGAATTCATTAGAGATATCTAATGTCGTTTTATATTTTTTGTGCACAATGTTATTCATTAGTGCAGCACTATGTGAGTTTTGTACTGCAAATGTTTTACTACAGGAGCTAAGGTGTCTGTAGTCCAAAACTAGACAATATGAATCATCTGGCTTGGAGACAGGAAACAAAGGATTGTTCATTTGTGAGGTGCATGTTTTGATCACCCCTTGATATTCAAGTTAATCTAAGATCTCCCTGACGTGCTTTTTAGCTTCTTGTTTAACTGGGTACTGCCTTTGTGCAGTGGGCTGATATTTTAACTGGATTTTATGGTGAGGAGAATCCTCATCCCATCCTACATGATTTTTATATAAGGCAGGAGCTTGGGCCACTGCCCATTTTCTTGCCAATGTGTATTTTTTATGAATCGGAATATGATTTGAGAAGGCAGGCATAATCATTTCTTCGCCATGAGGGCACTCCCTGACAAACTCTGGTGACCAGTCTTTCTCAGCTAACAGGATGTCATAGCCTTTAGAAAGTTTTTCCCAAAAGAGACCTTTTATTTTCCTAGTTTTATCTCCCTCTATACGTAATGTTATTTCATATAGTTTATGGGGCACACTAACTCGTGTGTCTGCATTTTCCACCTGAATGTACTCATTGGTGTCCACTGTCTCCAGAAGATTCATCAGGATCTTGCGAGCTATGATCACTTCTGCTGCGCTGTACAGCATTGTCTGTGCCCACTCTCTGTTTTACAGTTGTGTCCTCAGAATACTCTGCATGTTTAATTTTAATACTTGCTACCTTCTTTCTGGGAAATTATATTTTTTTATTTTGATGAGCAGGTTCCTTGTCTTTGGACTTGACGTGCTCTTCTCGGTGTTCCGACCGTCCTTTTCTTTCCGATTTCTGGGAGAAAGATCGAGAAAGATTGAGTGAGAAGGATCGAGAGGGACGTGTATCAACATCTTAATATCTGTCTGGTTTTCTTATTTTATGCCTATCTCTAAGGTTGTATCTTTTTTCAGAGGGTTCCCTTTAGGGAGACTTGTCTTCTCGGCCTGGAGATCTCTCTCTACGTTGAGGAGACCTTCCTCTGGACTGAAAATGTTTTTCCCTGGGAGTGGATTGTTTATTACCATCCCAACTCTTTTTTGCAGTTCTTAAATTATTTTTAATAAATGTTTTTTCAGGATTTTCAGTTAGTTGGGGTTTTACCGGTTTCCCACCCAAACTATCTCTTCCTAGCTCTTCATAGGATTTTTGTATGATTCTGTCGAGTTCCAATGGTTGATCTGCTATATCTGTTTCCTTCAATTTCAATTATATCATCCCTTGCCAATTGAACTAATTCTCTATATGCCTTTGTTAATTCTTTTAGTTTAACTTGGATTTCCTCGCTTGACATTGTTTCGTAGTCTGGGTGTGTTGCATAGTTGCATAGGACCGGCCCCGTTGCTCCTGGTCTACCTAGTGGACCGAGCCTGGTGATGTGATTATTATGTTTTAGGGCACCATTAAACCAGAGCAGGTGCTCTTGGTAATTTAGTGGGATTTCGATCTCCTCAAAAGGAGTGCATTCTCCCAGAGGTTCCTCTATTTTGCAATAGTGGAAGTCTTTTGTCACAGTGTGTGCTGCTGGAAAATGTATCCATGAATAGAATACCTCTGTCTGCCGATATTCATGTGCCCCTACCACGAATATGACTGTACCACCTCGTGGTGTCAGTCTATTTTCTATAAGTTTAAGAGTTATAGTTCTTCTTATATTGACCGGAATGAATATAACACTCGGGTCATTTTCTTGGCGGGTTGTATCTTCCTGTAAGAGTTGAGCTGCTAAGGCTTCTCTTTCTCTCTCTTCATCGCTTTCTGAAATTTTACTGACTGAAAGTTTTCTGTTGCAGATCGAGTTTCAAGGAAACAAAGATTAGGTGCACATTATTTTGGAACACTGTATCCTTCAACGTTGATCAAACCAAAAACGAATGCATAGGATTCTCATCCTACTAAGTTCCGGCGGATATTAACCTTTCACCCACTCCAGATGTCTATTGGAGTTTTTACGGGAAAAGGGTTCTGTGTGAAAAAGCCCGACTGAGGTACTCTAGTGTCTTGCGTTAGATTATCGCCTTACCAAACGTTTGGCGCCATGTAGTGCAGATCCTATTTTCCCAATAGGCTCTGCGCATTGGAATAACATAAACAGCAGTGTAGACGTAGGACTGAGGTCTTCTAGGTCTCTACTGACTATGTTAAACTTAATTTAGGTTTGCGCCAGCTAGCTCAGAGGTCACTGGAAACTTTCTTGAATGAATAGAGAGGGATGAACTCCCCTGGCTCAGGCAAGAAGGGATTCAGTTTCTGACAACCGCATAAACATGACAACTCTGCTCCCTCAGAATAAAAGTGTATCTCTAGAGTCATGTGAAAACAATAGACAGCTATTTCGCTCAGTCAACAGTGCATACTTAGTTCCACCAGAGTGCAGAGAAATAGAGAGACGGGCGTTTTCAATAAAAGATGTTATTTATTGAGCAGTCTTCTTTCTCATGCAAGAGAAATGAATTGCCACAATTGTAATACTTATAATAAAGTAAAGTGCGTACAGTAAAAGTAGTATTAGGAAATAATACTGTAAAAGCATTGATATGGTTTCTTAGCCATATGATACTTTAAAATGGATAAAATATATACATACATAAATACATTGACTAACGTACTCAACTGGTGCTTCTAACTAAGCCTACCTTGGTGTACCTGACCTAAGCCTAAAACTTGGGAAGGGATTAGTAAGTAGCAGTTTAAGTTAAGTTGTTTAAGATTGTTTTGCCAAGAATCTGCATCAAGAATTCTCTTAAGGGTTTAGTCAGCTCCGTACCTTGGTAATAGAATGTGGGAGGTCTGGTATCTCTTTCCTCAGGACTCGATCTCCCAGCCACCCGCACGGGTAGACTGGAAACACCGGAGCTGGATTTTCTCGGCTGGAGAAAAAGACAGCGTCTCTCTCAGTGCATCAAACGGGAGGGGCGGCTTCCGTGGGCTTCTCGCATCAGCTGGGCTCCCGGGCAAGTAGATGGCCGCTCTGCTCCAAACCACTGTGTGTTTGCTTAAGGCAACTGTTGGTATTTTATACCTGGAAGGTGCCGGGTTTGACGTAAGGTTGGACATAAGACGTCACTAAGAACTAACAGTTCTTTCTGGACTTCAGGAGTTCTTGTTCAAATCAAAACAAAAGCAGGGGAGATTTCCCGGGCTGCTGGAGGCTTGGTTTGTTTAAAAAACGCGTTGTGCTTTCTAGGAGTCGATGGGAGTAGCCGTGCTGTGCTTTGGATTGCATGGGCTATTGCTGAATATGGATCTGATTCTTATGCCTTTATCAGGATATTATTGATTATAACCTCACAAGGGCATAAATCGGGAATATTGAATTAGGGTCCTAGATATAAACACAACATAATAATGACTCCCAGTGTGTGTTACTTTCAAATGTTTGTTCACATTCGCTCTTTCCCACAAATGTGTGTCAGTTGTGGACTTTTCTCTTGATATTCATAATTTACCTATCTAAACTTAATGCAGCTTGATTCCCTGCTACTTGATGATCAATTTCTTCCTTAGCCCAGTGCTATCCAATTTGATATTTCTTTGATTTAAACTCTGTTCTTCTCCTTCTGTCCTCAACTGAACTTACAAAGCTCTTCTCTACATTGATTAAGATATAGGTCATATTGATTCAGTGAGCATTAACAGTGTCTAATGTCATGATGGGGTTGAAATATCCTTCATATCTCTCTATATTTTTAGTTTCAGGGTGGCAATTAAAATGCTGAAGTTTGGGAACTTCTAAAAATATCAAATCATAATTTGAAAAATAATTTTGTCCATACAAAAGCCTCATCAACAAGCTACAGGTAACACCGTAAGTCAGAGGAATGTGATGAAATGTGATACCCTCTTCAACTGATGTATGTAATTGCATACACATATAACAGAGGGAGAGGGACATGAGGCTGTAGCTGGCCCTGCTGGCTGCTGATGAAAAAGGGGCTTTAGCTAAGGAGATGATGGTAGAGGCTGAATGACCTTTGCCATGGAAAAACTTGCTCTTGAGGAAAGGAAATTGACCCATGAGCGTAGTTTGAGAGTTCTGGACTTACACACATTTTAAGTAGAGTCCAGTGGTGGCAGCAATATTGAGTCCAGTGTTAAATATACCATTCACAGACCTAGTAGACTGCTTCAAGGAGGTGGATGACATACATCAGTGGTTTCAGGAGTATGAGAAAGCACTAGAGGTGTACAGGATTGCAAAGGAGGATTGAGGAACTTGCCTGGGAGTTACATTCCTCAGAATGGGAGGGATTCCCTACTGGCCCTAGAAGGGAGTAACAGGCATAGGTACATGCCGCTGAAAGATGAATCCACCCCTGAGGAGTATCTGTTGAGGTTCAAGGGCAGCCGGAAACTGTCTCAACTGTCTTGGGAGGAATTGTTAGAGGATCTTTGCAAAGCACTGGATGGTTGGGTAAAGGGTAGCACAATAAACAGTTTTGAGGGGAGTGTACATTCTGATTGTCAGAGAGCACATGCTCCGTTGTTGTATTCGAGGGCAACACAGGTGTAAATTCTCTGACCCCAGGGAACTTGCACAGGAGGCAGACCTATAGGTGAGTACCAAAGGTCTGGAAAGGCATTTGGGAGTGATCCCAAAGGGAGTGGCTCTGATTCCTCCCAACGAGGGTGGTGGAGGTTCACAGTAGGCATCACAATTCCCAATGTATTGGGGTGGGTAAAGGGTCCCATGTCCCTTTTCAGAGTTGGAGGAGAGGTGGGGGGAGGGCAAAGTGCCCTATGAACAGTTCCTGTCCCTAGATAGCTCCCTGACATGGCACCAGGAGGGTAATTTAGTCTGTACTGAGACCATCCACTGAGGGGACAACATGGTGCCAGGAGAAACTGGGGGGGAGCACAACAGATAGCGCCCATCTAGTTCCACGTATTGGCAGTACCACTCCACAGATGAGGGTAGAAAAGCCCAGAATGAGGGGTAGGGAGAAAAAGGATTTGCCCTAACACTTGTTCATCCTAAGGGTACAGAACCCTGGGTTGGAAGACCTGTTGTAGCATAGAACCCCTTAATCAGTTGGAGAATTTTAGAGGGGGGCTACTACAAGTGCCCTGAGAGTCTGGATTGGGGGGGGGCACCACTCCCAAAAAGAGGGTATGGAACCCCAAAAGGAGGGGCAGAGGGAGGAAGGACTCAAACTTGACTCCTCTGCTGCCTAATGATACAGACCCTGGGCTGGAGGACCAATCTCAGAACATCACCCCTGAACTGGTGGTAGGTGGAGTGGAGACAGGATGCAGTGCACCTGGCGCTGCTGCCCTCCACTCTGAGAAACCACAGAGGTCAGAGACCACCAGATGGCCTGGGGCCTGGCTTTGGACACTGACAGCTGAAAGAGACCTCTGTTGGTTGCTGTCCTTATTGAACAGAGTTTTCCTTTGGTTTGGGACAGATCCAAGGGGTGGAAGGGGCCACATCACATTGTTGGCGATGGTGGTACTGTCTGCCTACTGGGTTGCAACTGGGAGCCACATAAAGTTAGACGTTTTATAGTTGGGGTCCACAGGTGAGGAGAAGTATTCCCATGGCCTAGCTTAGTAGGCCCTGAGAGGATGGACAGAGTGTTCCAACTGGTTTCAGAGTGGCGTAGAACTGGTATTTGCCCTTGCAGTAGCAGGCCAAGGTCCATGTTCTATCGCCCATCAAGGTTATGGTTAGTCTACCCTGGTTTTAAGCTGGAAGGGGGTTGTGTCGGACCTGACCCTTTCTGCAAGGTTATCCCCAAACCTTTTCCTCCGCCTGCTTTTCTGGCCTTCCTTTTGTTGGCTTTAGAACTCTTGGTGCTTTACCTCTGCTAATCAGTGCTAAAGTGCATGCGCTCTCTCCTCTAAACAAGGTGTGATTGGTTTACACCTGTAAGGCATATTTTATTTACTTGTCATTCCCTTATAAACTTATATCCCCTATACCCAGGGTCTAAACAATAAAATGTTGTTAGTGGGCCTGCAGCATTGCTTGTTCTAGCCACAGAAGTAGCCTTTCAAACTTGTTTCAGGTCTGCACCGCAGGGCCTTTGTGCACAGTTTACTTCCCCTTTGACTTGGCGTTAAACTCCCCTTTTATTACACAGAGGTCACCCCTAAGGTAGGCCCAATGTAGCCCTATGTGCAGTGTGCTGTGTGAGTAAAAGGTAGGACATGTGCCTTTATGTGTGGCATGTCCTGGTAGAGAAAAACTGACTAATTCTCTTTTCACTCCTGTGAGTCCTACTCCTCTCATAGGCTATCATTGTGAATCCCCTTATATATTTTTAAGTGGAAATTCCTGCTCAGAATGGAGTGGTGTTGCCATGTTTGCTACGTTTAGAATAGTGGTGATAAATCCTACTTACTGGTGTAGCTGGATTTTACATTACTATTTTAGAAATTCCACTTTTAGAAAGTGGGCATTTCTCTGTGCTCATGACTCTTTGTGCTTTGCCGCCTTACTCCAATATACAAGTCTGGGCTGGATGGCAGCTACACTTGGTGCATACTTTCCACACAGCCACAACACAGGAAGGGATGGGTGTGGTAGGGGATACATTTGCATTCATCTGCATAATAATATTCTTACTTGGCAGGGAGAGGGAGAGGGGACTCACACTTTACATTTGCATAGGTTGTGTCCTGCCCTCACACAAAGGACTAATTTTCCCCCTATTGATCGCCTGGAGTCAGAGTTGGGTTGAAAGAGATTATGGTGCACTTTTGAGGTCACCTCTTGATTGAAGACATTTTTGAGTATAAGTACTGTGGCTATTCTGAGAATAACTAAGCACGAGTGACTGAGTGAAAAGTACTGTACCGTTTTCCACGATCCTTAAGGAATCAGGGTTGTCGTGTTCAGTGGTTGCCAGAAACTACCTACACCACTGTACTGTTCGTGTTGGTGCCTCTTTTGAAGAAACCGGGGGCTGACCCTGCCGTTCCGGCAAATTACCGCCCCATCTCTCTCTTACCTTTCTTTTCAAAAATCCTGGAAGCCCATGTCACCACCTGTCTCTCACAGTTTATCGAGAGCTCCAACTT
Source organism: Lissotriton vulgaris (assembly GCF_964263255.1). Lineage (NCBI taxonomy): Eukaryota > Metazoa > Chordata > Amphibia > Caudata > Salamandridae > Lissotriton > Lissotriton vulgaris. The sequence continues at coordinate 846,138,102 of NC_141697.1, forward strand.
CCTCGAGGGCAACCAAGCTGGCTTTAGACCCGGCCATTCAACGGAGACAGTGATCCTGGCCGTGCTGGATGCCCTGAGAGACGGTGTTGACAAAGGTACCCCCCCAGGCCCTGGTATTATTAGATCTGTCAGCCGCCTTCGACACGGTGGATCATAACATCCTTCTCCTCCGTGTCGAGCAGGCTGGCATCCAGGGCCCGGCTCTGGCCTGGGTCAGATCCTTCCTGACGGGCAGGTCCCAGACCCTTAGCCTGGGTACCTTCAGGGCTCCTAGAGAGCAGTCGCTCTGTGGAGTCCCCCAGGGTTCTTCTCTGTCCCCTCTTCTTTTCAACCTTTATCTTCGCCCCCTTCTACTTTCTCTGAGGCTGTGGGACGTCACCGTGTTTAACTACGCGGACGACCTGCAGCTCATCTTCTCTCTCAATTCCCCCTCTGCTATTCCTAACTTTCAGTCAGCCATGTCCCACATTCTCCAGTGGATGGGCCACAACCAGTTAAAACTGAACCCCGGTAAGACGGAGCTCCTCCTTCCTGGTAGGAGCCCCACCTTCTGGGGGCCACACTTCTGGCCGGCGGAACTGGGCCCGTCTCCCACTCCCGTGGCTTCTGTGAAGAGCCTAGGGGTCACTATTGACTCCGCTCTATCCCTAGGGCCGCAGGTGGGGACCGTGGTCTCATCCTGCATTTACCAACTGCGCAGGATCAGGAAAGTGGCATATCTCCTTACACCTGAAGCCCTCCTGCACGTCATCATGGCCCTCGTCCTCTCCCGCCTAGATTTCTCCAACTCGATCTACCATGGTCTGCCCAAAACATCGATGGGCAGACTACAGGTGGTCCAAAATCAGGCGGCGAGATTGGCCTTAGGGATTCCGAAGTGGCAATCTGCCAGGCCCCTTCTCGTCAAACTCCACTGGCTCCCTGTCGCCTCTAGGGCAGCCTTCAAGATCGGCTGCCTTATCTTCAAATCCCTGGCTGGCCCCTGCCCCATCTTCGTAAAATCTCTTATCCGACCCTACTGCCCGTCCCGCAACTTGAGATCCTCCTATCTTCATCTCTTGACTGTCCCCTCCTACAAGTTCTGCAGATCTGGAGGCCGGAGATTTGCTTACCTAGCCCCCAAGTTCTGGAATTCTCTCCCTCTTTCTCTTAAAATTTCTAACTCTCTGATCCTCTTTCGTAAATCTCTAAAAACTTGGCTTTTCCCTCAATCCGGTTAGTCTCTCTGTCCCCTCTATTTCCAACCAGCGCCAGGAAACCCATGGTGTCAGTGCGCTATATAAGCACCCCTTACGATACGATACGATACGATACAACAGTGAAGTGGTAGTGGCACTGTATAGCTGGAAGGTCTAACGGCTGACATAACCTGTGGGGCTGTCCATACGTTTTTTGGACACTAAGCCCTCAGCTTAGGTCATCCAAAATGCGCAGATCCTGGGGATTCCTAGGAACTACACGACAGTAACTTTGTTCCTCATCCCCCCTATGGAGATAAAGGGCCTCTCTAAAGGCGACAAGTCCAGGGGTTGGTATGGTCTGGATGACTTCAAAGTCAAACAGTGTTGGGGTGCCGCCAACTTGGTGTCGGAGATGTGTATGGATTCATTGTCTGGCGATGCTGGTGGCATCAGTTTGGGCGCCATAGGAACTGGGGCAAATGAGGGATTAGGTGCACAAGAGTGGATCCAAAATGCATGGCTGTCGTCAGGGCCGAACCCCCTGGCAGTAACCCAGTTGGGGCACATGGCTGCTCTGTCGGGCCCTTAAGCATACCAGAGGCAGTGTGTCACCCAAAGATGGCGTGAATGGTGTCATTAAACTTTTTCAACAAGACAGGCATCCCTCCAGCTTTGGGGAACTTGGGTGGTGTTGAAAGAGCTGGGACAACAGCTCCACAGGTTAACTGAGGGAGCAGGGCATAGAAGCATAACTACTTGTTCTTGTGCTTCTTAGACTTATCCAACTGGGAGGAAGAGGTATTGGAATGTGAAGACAGTAATGCATAGGAAAATACATCCATATTGTTGCAAATACGAATTAACAAAATGTTTCCAGAAATATGCCGGAAGCCAGTGATTGCCACAGCTTCCAGGCATACTTCTGAAAGGTTGACAGACTCCAGAAACGTATGAAGCTGCACCCAAGCAAGGATGAAAATCTGAGGGAGCACAACAGTTACTTTCTTTATAAATGAGTCCCTCGAGGGAAAGTTGTATTCTATGCAAGTACATTTTAGGTCTGGCGGTATTCAAGATCTTTTGTTTTTACTAAAATACATAAAATGTATATATATAGGGGCTTTCACCCACCTCTCTTTATCCATTCATCTGTTGTACTATCATTCACATTTTGTTCCCGGCCACTACAGTATCTATCATGGGCCTGTGAGTCATCCTACTTAAGCCACTGGTTACCTTCACTGTGATTGACTACACTTTGCTGTCTTACAAAGAACACATCTGCACCCAATCTAGTTTCCTTCCGTGCCAGTGTTTTTGTTTTTTCTTTATGCTATAGTGTTACCTTTGTAACAGGACGCTTCTGATGCATAGTCAATGTTTATTAGATCCCATCTCATTCTAATGCTTTTATTTAATACTTTTGGAGTGTTTTCTTTTTCTGAATGCTGCTATTTCACAGCATACCAAATCAGATCGTGTCCATATGAAACTCTTCTGTATTCAGTTATCCTGTTTCTACTCTTTTTCTTTCTCTACTTGTTTCATTCTTTCGTTCTTTCTTTCTTACTTCCTTTATTTTTTCTTCCTTTCTTTCTGTCTTTCTTTAATTCCTTACTTCCTTTCTTCTTTCTTTCTTTCTTTTAATTTTCCTTTCTTTCTTTATCTCTTTCTTTCCTTCTCTCCTTCCATCTCTCTTTATTTCTCACATTGTTTGCTTCTTCTTTCTTTCTTTCTTGCAAGAAGCTTGCAGCCAATGCCAGACTGATTGACTGTTTTAGGTCTGGGTTAGGCAAGACCTTTTAATTTTACTAAAATGATGTGCATAACATAGTTATTTTTAAGGGGTTCAGCCAGAATTAATCTTTTAATCTATGGTTGGAGTCATTCACGTTTTTTCCATAAACGCCAGCATACATTAAGGGGCAGTGTATCAGCCAACTTTAGCCATTGGCTGATGTCACTTCGATTTACAGAATTATGTCCTTTCACAAGGAAAACATCCACACACAAAGTAGCTTCCTTAAGTGCCAGCAAGTTTTATGGTAATGTGTGGTTTTTTTTACATCAAGGTAAGTTTTGCCCTGTAGCAAATAAGTATTTTTTTGATTAATGTGACCCCAGCATATGTCCAAATAAAAAAGTTTTGCAAAAACCACTTCAAAACAAGAATTGCCAGAAGGCTGGTGGCCTGTGCCAGACTTGTTGGCTTTGCCAATGCTTGTTTATTGGGGTAGGAGTGAGCAGAATTGCGAATGCATTTTTCACATTTATCACTGCCGATTTTTGGAAATGGAAGAGATGCAGTATGAGAGCTATGTAGAAAAAAAGCTTTATATTATTCTCATGCTTTTCGGATTTATAAAAGTGCCACGTTTTCATTAAATTGCCAAGCAATAAGTCACAGTCATGAGGCAACATCAAAAAGTACATGCATTGAGAAACATCCTGCTTGATTTGTTTAACGAGCACAGTTAATTACTCAGCTGAGTCTTAACTGCAAGAAAGACATACCCTCAGGGGTTTGTGAGGCATCGTCTGGAGGTACAAGATTTCTCGGAGTTTTCTTCAACATGATATAGCATCTCTTGATTTATTACTTGTTGCTCAATGAATGTGAAACTCCCAGAATGTGTAATTGCGAAAGAACGTCATACACTGTCATAAATCCATTTCTGGAGCATGATTACAGGTTGTGGGCAAATATTCTCGCATATCACGAATTAGAATATCGCACCTACTTTTGTGCACCATTACAGTAGTGCTGATTACGTTTCTGAGTGAATAAGTAACAGCATCTTTTGTTGATTCAAAGCTTAAAATCTTGTAGTTTTGAACCTCAAGTTTTTTATTGTAAAATGTGTACTAAATGTTGCTTTTTGCCAAAGTGAAGATGTTTCAAGAGCTGAACACCGGGGACTTAAATTGCATTATTTAACATAGTCGAACATATAAATAAATATAATTGAATGCAAAAAAAATTCAAATATTTATTATTTTATTACAAAATATCCACTAACCTAATTTGCACAGTTTTTTCTTCAGGAGAGGGAATTTATTTTTTAAGCTAAAATTCAAATTTTTCTAAATTTAATACATTTCCATTAATCAAAGCCTGGAGTTAAAATTAATTTAATAGTGCTGTAGCATGTTTTCTATTTAATTCCACATGTAAAATATATACATAAAATTACTTTACACTAATATTTAACATACAAATACTTGTAATATTTATTTTCGAATTAAATACATGTTTTCGAAGTTTCCTATACTTTACCATACGGAAATCTGCATGGTAAAGTACAGGGACATTTTTTTGCTCCCTATGATATTCCATATGGTGAATGACTACCATACAAAGTACCAACAGACATTGTGCATGGCCTACCCACAATATTTCTTATGTTAACTCTTTACAATTGGTGTATAAGTCCCTTAAGATATGCAATACCCATCCACAATTATTTTAAATTCATGTACATTCCAACCAAATCACCCCCTCATCCTCTCGTCCAAGACATCAACATTTACATAATCCTATACTGAGAAAGTGGGTGGGTATTAGTGTGTCTGTTATGAGAGTAAAATAGTATATATAAAAAGGGGCACAGCATGATGCTGGGAACAAGGAGTTATATTTAGTTGTTACACCTAATTTCTGATGTTTGATGAAATCACGCTGACTTGAATACATGGTACACGCGTTAAGAAGCATAGTGTATAGGGGGCGTGGCCAAGATGGCAGCGGATGGGGATGTTTGCAAGTTAGCTCCCCATCTGGCTCTCTAAGTATCCTGCTTCAAGCGTGCAGTTGCCTGACAAAACCTTCTGTTGCCCGATACAACCTTTGGAAAATTAAGGGCAGTGCCCCTGGGCCACGTTGCACTGCTTTCTGAGACCGTGCTGCCCTCGCCGGGGGTCGCAGCAGTACTGTCTGCTCAGCGTCATAGTGCCCACACCGCCATTCACTCCCGCTCGCTTGTACATATACACAATTCCCACCCAAAAGAAACTCTGGAGACATATTTGTGGGAAAGAACTGCTGCAGGTTTTTTTCCTGGTCCTTGGCTCAGGCACCCTTACTGTGCCAGGCAGAGGTACCCTTACGGTACCCTTCTGCCGCAGAGGTACCCTTACTGTACCCGTCTGCTTCCAGATCACCCTGTAACTCCGCCTGCAACACAAAGAGAACATTACAACATTCTAATACTTCGCTCCGCCGCTCAAGCTGCTGGGTCAGGGTTCAGGGTGGGAACAGCGCTTGAGCCGCGGGTGAACAGGGAAGGAGAGAGGCCAAGCCTCGGCCACCGTGGTATAAATAGCGGGGACGCCCCTCCCACAGGTAGGCCCTCCCCCTGGCCGGCGAGAGGTGGACGCGGGGAGGGGCGCCCCATAGGTGTTGGCTGGAGCTAGCCGGGTGGGACTAAAGTGCTGCCCCGCCCATGTTCCCCTGCGGGTCACGCGGTCAGCGGTATAGTGCCCACACCGCCATTCACTCCCGCCTGCTTGTACATATACACAATTCCCACCCAAAAGAAACTCTGGAGACATATTTGTGGGAAAGAACTGCTGCAGGTTTATTTCATACAACACAGGTATGACGTTTATGGTGGGTCATCTTACGGGCGATCCAAAGCAGGCAGCCCCTCGCTGTCCCGCATGCCTAAGGAGTCATCTTGCATGGCGAGTCGATGCTCTGACGGTGCAGCACATTACCATCTTCGTTATACTCCCGTCCCCCCTGTCAGGGCGGAACGGTGTGGCACACTCCCAATCGGTTCAGGCCCCCCGACTTCCCGAAGGACTAATGGGGCGCCGTCGCGGTTTCCCGGAACCTCCTTCGGCTCCTGGTCCTTGGCTCAGGCACGCTTACTGTGCCAGGCAGAAGTACCCTTACTGTACCCTTCTGCCTCAGAGGTACCCTTACTGTACCCGTCTGCTTCCAGATCGCCCTGTACTCCGCCACAGCTCTGGAGTACAGGGCGATGACAGAGCCCCCCCACCCATTATGCTACTTGCAACCTGCCGCTGTCAGAGCCTTTTGTACGTCTAGAAGGAAAACATCCATACCCAACCCGGACAAGTGCACCCCATCTTGCTCGTAATACCCATCGGTTCTTTCCTGTATGAGTGCATGCCTAATGAACCCCAGGCCTCTCTTTTCCATAAACTTTTGCATGGATCTGTTGACCCTCCTGCGGGACTGCTCTATCGCAACCGGTGATCTAGCTCCCCTCCAAGCCTTGCGGGGGACAATTTCTGACCAAAACAGCTCAGCGGCTCCCAACTTGTTGCTTACTGCTGTCAAATCCCTCTGCATGGCCTGAATCAGGGCCCTCCTCCCCAGCGTGACCAAATTGTTCCCACCCAGGTGGATGATGAGGATATTGGGAGGACCCCCCCTTCCCACCAGGCATTGTTCTAGCTTGTACTTCAGGTCACCCCATTTCATTCCAGGAACGCCCAACCATACGATTTGTGTCCGCGCGAAAGCCAGGGTCCATTTCTTGGATGCCGCCCATTGTTCCAACCTGGGAACATAAGAATGGCTCATCACCCACACGCAACAGTCAGCTGGAAAGAAGACAAGAGAGTGTTCAACCAACAAAGGGGGGACTGGACGCCGTCATGTTAACACACTTTGTTTAATAGTGCACACTGCACACAGTTCACTGAAAGACGTGGTTGCAATATATACACAGAAATTCGTTCACCAATAGTCGTAGCAGTCATAATTACATATGATACAGATTAAAAGACATTTTGTACTGCCAGACCCCCCAGCGGCCCAATCAAGGGGCTGATGTAGCGCTGGAAACAGGAGGGTGACCACCTTCCTACCCTCTTGACTCCTTCCTCACCCAACCCCGCCTTGAATGCCGTTGTGGCTGCTCCAATCCTAAAAGAGTGGCTAGAGAATTTCTGACCTGCTCCTGACAGACCTGCTTTGGCCAGGGCTGCGCCCATGACGCGTTCCAACTGGAACCTGGTTAGGGGTGAACCATGGGCATGAATGAGAAAGTGCCCTCCCAAAAGTGGCCTGATCATTAAGTATTCCCTGACAGTAGCGACCAGGCAATACCTGGAGTCCTCCAAAGCCTGTAGCACTATTGTCGCGCCCCTCCAGGCCTGATCCGTCTTGGATTTCCGAACCCTAAGCACCAGGGCGTCCCTTGCACAGACGTCCAGCATATCCAAAGCTGCCCCAGATCTGTCTGACTTGGATTTTGCCACTAACTCGCTCACCCTAAAGGTGCCAAAAAATGCCAAGCAGAAGGCTGTGGAAAAGAGCTGGGCTTCGAATGCTGAATTGGTGACCATCGGCAAAGTGTCTATCATATGCTGCAATGCGGGAAATTCAATTCCCACTCCCTTGTCGGCTGACCTGACCTCCTCCTGGGCCCACCCCTTGAGTGCTGCCTTAACCCTGAATGAACCTGTGGGGTCCTCGGCCCGTTAAGTTTGGTGTCATGCTTCAAGGCCGCCAGGTGGCCACACACCCACGAATGTGCCTTGCCCGCCTCCTTGGCCCACACCACAAAAGACTCAACCTGTTCTTCCAGACCTAAAGCAGATGCTCCCAAGGACACTATCACTGTTCTGAAAGTAGTCAGTCTTCTCCGGGTGGCCTGTGCCAGGGAACGTTGGCCCATCATCTTCAATCGCTCCCCCACCGAAAGAGTCGCCACAGCGGCGCCGGGAATGGTGTCATCGCCACCCTCGCCCGCGGCCGGGCCTCTCGGAAACAGAGCCACTGAAAGCGAGAGAGAGCGTCAGCTGCCACATTCTTCACACCTTCAATATGTCTTCACCTGATCTCAGTGTTATTCTGCAAACCCACCCTGACTAATTCCCTGAGCAGACTCAGAACCAGGGGGCAGTTGGCTGACATCACGGTAATAGCCTGGACTACGGCCATGTTGTCTGACCAAAAGACTACTTTTCTGTTGCCCAGCCCGCCCTGCCACAGGTGCAACTCAGCCACTATGGAGAAGAGTTCCAGGACGGTTATGTTCACGGTCACCCCCTTCTTCCGCCAGGCGTTGGGCCACCGCATCGCACACCACTCTTCCCCAAAGATCACCCGAAACCTTCCCTATGAGATGCATCTGAATACAAGCACAATTCTTGGCTGCTCTCCCAGGGTGCCCTCCAAATCACAGTGCCATTAAAGTCCATCAAAAATTCATCCCACATCTTTAAATCTGCCTTCAGCCCAGGACCCAAGCGCACTAGGTGGTGTTTCTTTCCTATGTTAGCCGTAGCCTTCGCTAGCCTGCGAGAGAAAACCTTGCCAGCTGGTATAACTCACGCTGCAAAGTTCAACTTGCCCAATAGACTCTGAAAAACCTCCAATGTTGCCTTGTCCCTACCGATCAGTGACCTGATGTTCTGCCTCAATTCGCTAACCTTATCAGCTGGGAGCCTAGATTCACCCTTGATGGTATCCAGTTTGATGCCCAAAAAAGTGAGTATCTGCGCTGGACCCTCTGTCTTGTCCGGGGCCAAAGGCACTCTCAAGTGTTCTGCCATCGATTCAAAGGCCCGCAAACCCTCTGCGCACTCTTGGGTCCCTATCCTGCCAAAGAATAGGAAATCATCCAGGTAGTGTGTCACTTGAGAGATGCCATGCTTTTTGGTGAGGACCCACTGGAGAAAGGAGCTGAACGCATCGAAATAGGCACATGAGACGGCGCAACCCATCGGCATGCAGCGGTCAAAGAAGAATTCGCCATCCCATTTAAAGCCTAACAAGTGTTGACTAGCTGGATGGACGGGCAGGAGGCGGAACGCCGATTCAATGTCAGCCATGGCCAGCCACGCCCCCTTGCCAATCCTCCTTATCATATCAATGGCCATGTCCAGTGAACAATAAGACACGGAACAAGCCCCCTCCTCCAGCCAATGATTGACAGAGTTGCCCTCTGGGTAAGATAAGTGGTGAATCAGGCGATATGCCCCAGGCTGATTTTTCGGCACCACTCCCAGTGGTGAAACTAAAAGATTTTCCAGGGGGGGAAGGAAATGGGCCAGCCACCCTCCCCTGGCTGGAGCTAGCCGGGTGGGACTAAAGCGCTGCCCCGCCCATGTTCCCCTGCGGGTCACGTGGTCAGCGGCATTCTCACTGGCCCGTGCAACGGATGTAACCCGGCGCTGGTGGGCCTCCAGACTCAACGCAGGTCAGCGGGGATCTCTGCAGGTGGCGCGCTGAATCGGACTGACTATGTCCGAGGTGGCCTCTCAGCCCCGAGAACCGGGGTGCTGGAGTGGGTGACAGCAGAGAGTTTGGAGGCAACCACACTCCTGCTGATGCGAGCGGCAAACCCTGAACCTGATGCGGCTGGCCAATGTGGACCCTGTGGGCATCACGCACAAGAAGAACACACTCAGTAACTAGTCATACCGGGGCGGTGTTGCCTACCAGGGGGGACAATTGAAAAAAAAACTGTATCCCTAAGCAACACACAGCCAAACACTGCTCGGCCAAGATCCGGCTCTAGGAGCAACCGCAATTGCTAACAACACCCCAAATCACCCATACTCACAGGCCACTTCCGTAGCGGCCTACCTTCTTAGGGCCAGGCAGTGCCTGAGTGAACCCACCGCAAGTGGTCTGTTAGCGTACCACAGAACTCTTCAAACATTAATTCATGTCTGTGGCATCCGCACTGAGGCGTGGCGGCTGAAGCTGGCGAGGCACCTAGGGCCTGCAGGTGCAGTCAGGCCTACCTAGAAAAAGATATGCCAACAGCTCTTAAATGTGCTCCCTCCTGCTGTTCAGGAGTGCACTTGGATCTGTAGAGGTGAGGACTTCCTGGGAGGCCTGATTCCCTGTGACCGGACAACAGAGGCACCTACCTCTCTCCTTATGATGGTCAAACGTGGGGTGAACAAGACACAGCCCCAAACCGAGGGTGCACTGAATCAGGCGGCCGGCACTGAGGACCTGGCTCAAACACGGAACATAAAAGTAACAGCTCAAACAGATCACTCTCACCGGTTCGACGAATTCATAGCAGCAGTCATAGATATCAAAACAACTCTGGGCCCCAAAATAGACTCACTGCGATCTATGAGGCGGGGGTCTGGGGCTTCGCTGACATGCTGCCTATTCAACGGGTGGAAAACACCTTCTTAAGATATGTCCTATCTGTACCGAACAGCACCTTTTCTTCTATCTGCCACACAGAGCTAGGTCTTCCATTTTATTTCAGACTTAATAAAACTGGAGCCTGTTATTTTATGGCACAGACTCTGGACTAAGGAAGAACTTGGGTTAAATCGAGATATTATTATAGACATTCTAAAACTAGAAGGGGCCCTAAAAATTCCTTGGGTAAGGTATGTCAGAAACTTTTTCCAAGATTTAGGTCATATGGAATATTTTCCAACCAAGTTGTATTGACATAACAAGTAAGGAATTAAAACGAGAGGGTCTCTGATTACTATACACTATTAGAGTGTCATCCGAGATCCTAAAACTCACAGTTATAAATAATCAGATGATTTTAACTACTTGTAATATCCAACCCTACTTAAGCTTTGTACCAGGTATTTATGATAGGTTTCTATTGACCAGATTTAGGTGGGGGTATTTCACAGACTAGATACCTTCCCAACAAGCATTTACAATGCAACGGTCTCGCCTTTGCCAAAGTTAGAGCTATTGGCATTGTAAATGACACGTTTTTTATTTATGTGTTGGTTTTGAAAACAGATAAATAAATGGCATTGTCATTTACAATGTCAATAGCTTAATCTTTCGCAAATGCGAGACCTATTGCATTTGCACCCACCCACACAGAGCCACACACACACACAGAGCCCACCCCCACACACACACAAGCCCCACACACACACCGCCACACACACACAGAGCCCCACACACACACAGCCACACACACACAGCCACACACACACCCACACCCAGCCACACACACACACACAGAGCCCCACACACACAGAGCCCCCCCCACACACACAGAGCCCCACACACAGAGCCCCCCACACACACAGAGCCCCACACACACACACACAGAGCCCCACACACACACAGAGCCCCCCACACACACACCCAGCCCCCCCACACACACAGAGCCCCCCCCCACACACACAGAGCTCCACACACACACAATGCAAGCTTAGACGATGGCGCCATATTGCACAGTAGACCAACAGCTTCAAATTAGGGCCACATAACAAAAACTAGAGCTCACTTAAGCAAGATAAGACCAGCAAAGCCATATGGCACAGAAAGAACTGAGCGATGAAAGACAACACATAGAAAAGTAGAGCAACAAGTCAAGCTAAGGTAACACAGGGCAACCTAAGGCATTGCAGGCCTTGAATAAAGCGACACGGCAAACACAGACAACTAATGGGGTCAGTAAAACAACACAAGAGAACCAACGACAAGACTTGAGACAAAGCAACACATGGCAAACTAAGGCAACACACGACAAAGCAGGGCATCAAAAGGGAAACAAAGAGAAAATCAAACAAAGTAATATATGCTTCACATTTCAGCACAAAAAGCAAGACAATTCCAAACAGGCTCAGACACAAGGCAATCTAACGCAACACACAAAAACTACCTTAAGACGAGGTATCCTGAGGTAATTAAAAGCAAACCATGAAATACAAAGTAGGAAAAAGGCTCTTTATAGGATTAATTATAATATGATGCCAATGGGGAAAAAATCACCTTGTCACAAGGAAAAGGCAACAAAAAAGAGGCAAGAATCGTAGGCATTGCCTCAATCAAAGATTTTTTTTCAAAGTAATAATCTATACCGTGATGTTGACCACTTCTGCTTAGGGGAACATAACAATTTTCAAAATAATTTAAGTTTTAAAGCGTTTAACATTGGTCTGTTCCGTACCTACAATAACAGTATTATCCATCTGAGTGGGGCAACTGTTTTGACCTCAGGAGGCGGGAAGGCATGGACAAACCTGCCCCGCTGCACAATGTTGACATGTAGTTTACACAAAGACCGCTGCAGCAGGCGCTCCCCCGACTGAGCTACCCTGCAGGCTCTGGTGTAACGCTATGATCATTAGACACTCCGCTTATTCACCATTTTTTAGGGGTGATAAAATGCATGTGGTTCCTCGGGTACCATCACCAACCAACCGCCTGCTCCAAACGGCACACACCAGAATGTTGTGCAGATTGGCCTCTTCAACACCCATCAGTGCAAACCAACATTTGCACTGAATAAAAATGTCAGTGTGCACCAGATGGTCAGTGCAAACCCGGGTGCCCCACTGCCCACACATCAGTGTCATCGCCGAAGCATTCAGCCAGAATCATGCTTTTTAAAAGCACAAAAGTTCCTTTGACTGGGAGCTTGCAATAAGTTTGTTGTTCTAAACGGTGAGATGTTCTTAAGGCACAAACTATTTGCACAACAAAGATTTGTTACATTTAAAATACCAATATTGTTTATTCACAATCGGGGGGGGGGTGTTGGACCAGAACCCCCAGCCTCACTGTGACCTGCGGAGCACTGACCCTTGTCCCAGGAGGCATTATTACACGTGGAGCCCTTGGAAAAAGGGGATTCAAGAAACAGAATATCCCCAATGCCACCTCCAGGAGATGCGGCTGCAGTCTCTTGGCAATGATTATTATTATTAAAATAGAAGTCAACATTATATGCTCTAATACTCATAGCTTAGTTGGTTTAGCAGCTACTGCGCTACAGAGAAGTGGGGAGGGGGAGAGAGAGTGTGTGAAAGAGAAACACAGGGTTGTGTGCGACAAATGCGTGTATGCAAGGGAAGTGTAGGTATGTATGCGAGGGAGTGGTATGTGTGAGTGCGAGAGTTGCATGTACAAGAGAGGTATATGTGTGTGTGCGAGAAAGGTGTATGTGTGTGTGCGAGAGAGCTGTATGTGCGAAAGTGTGGTTGTGTGTGCGAGTCAGAGAGTGGTGTGTGTATGAGCGCGAGAGATGAGTGATGAGTGTGCGTACGCGAGACAAGTTTGTGTGCATGAGAAGTGTATGGGTGTGTATGATTGAGGCGTGTATGTGATAGAGCTTTGGAGATACATATGTGCGAGTGTGAGAGAGGCCTATGTGTGTGCGCGAGAGAGGTGTGTTTGTCACCACCGGCAGGGGCGGCTCGGCCTTTCATCTTTCTGATTTAATAAAACAACTTAACTGAGTTGCACTGTATTTGATTAGACATAAGGTTGGATGCTGAAAGGGCTGTAAAGCGCTATAAAAACCACGGTTTTATCTTGGGCATGGCCTTTTGCATTTAATACGTGCCAAAGCAAGCACGAGGTTTCACTTTCGGTTTTATTTAAAGGGACGTTTCCTAGAAAGGATCCAGTGGGCGTAGTAAATCAGAAACATCACCAAGGTGTGTATGTGAAGAGGTATTTGCATGCGCCTCAATGCCTGCTGCATTTGAAGCGCTTTGGTAACATAGCCCCTACACAACTGCTTGTTTACAGAGCATGGAGGAATAGTTCCACTTCATGAAATGGAGGACGGACAAGGACATATAATGCCTTTAGTAAGGTTAAATATCGAGAGGGAGCTAAAGGCAGGGAGTGTCTAGTGTGGACTGAACTGGCACGAGATGAATTCAACCTTTGCATTCTTGGTATTCGCACCCCGACCTTTGACAGCGCCGTTCGCATCTTGTGAAGAACAGCACTTGTTATTATCATCATCATTGTTTAACAAATCACACCCTGTTTCTAGGGAATCTTACCACATTTCGTATAGGCAACGACCATGGCATCGTCTGGGCATGGGTAGAAGTCCTTCTCCAGCGCCACAAAAGTCTCCGGGCTGCAGAGCAGGGTCGGGTACTGAGTGCCCTTGTGGGTGAACACGCATTTCACAAAAATGATACAGCCTCCAAACAAATGTTAAAACGACTTAATCCCAGACTGCTCGTATTAAGCCTTCATTTATAGCATTGAAGTGATGCACTTTGGAAGGTGGCCGTCACATTTCGTTGCGTTCATAAGAGGCATCACGTTTAGTCTTGTGTCTATGTCTTTTGGTAGTTTGACCACAGGAAATGAATAGTCGTCTGGAGAAGTATTCAGTGTTCAGCGGGTTATGGATACGGCGTCCTAGCAACGCCGCCTCTCCGAGGCTGCAGTCTACAGCATGGTCCCGGTTCTTAGATCGCAAGTGACACTGCTCTGGTTCGCTGTGCTCCTAGCACTAACATAGGGGCAAGGTATGGATGAAGTTCCTGTGTTCTGCAGTGCTGAGCAGTGCTTATGGTGCATGGTGCTTATACTTAGGAGATTTTGAACGGGCGGGAACGGAGACACAGACAGCGTGAGGGGGGCGGGAACAAAGACATGGACAGCGGGAGGGGGGACCAGCGCCAGACCTTTCATGTGCAGAAATTAGGAAAAGCCGTCTGCAGCGCGAGGCTGTTTTCAAAATACGGGCGAGTTTACTTACTGATGCCGCGGCGAGCTTCCATTTCAGGGGGGGAGGGGGGGATGAAGCCGCTTTTGTGCCATAAAACAGCCTGGGCGCCGCAGGTTAATGCGCCCACTGCAGGAACCGTCCTTCCTTAAACTTCTAGGGTGCACAGGTCAATCCTGATCGAGGCTTGCACAGCTTTAAAAAACAAGCAACGCCAGGCACGGCTATAGCACGAGGGGTCCAGGCTCCCGATCGAACTTGCGACTCACCCACCCCAGCTCCATGAAAAAATGTCAGCCGCAAACATCCTGAAGAAAAAAAAAGGAAACACCCACAATGGGCCCACCTCTTCATGACGGCAAAAAAGGGGCGGGGCTTAAAAAACACAAAAACACCCACGAATCTGCTCCAAGAATGATTGACATCATTCTCTTCCAATGGCTAGCCTCCATTTATGGAGCTAGCCAATGGAAGAGAGAGGCGGGTTCAACCCCAGTATACTGAAAAATAAAATTTCTCGAGCTGCGCGACACTGCTGCGCAGTGTACGCCAGTCGAGACCTAAAAATGAATGATTGGGTTCTAGAGCTTGCGAAGTGCCCTTGTGATAACCAATCAAAACAGTCCACATTGCATGTAGTCCTCTTTTGCAAATACTATCTTGATATAAGTCTGTCTGCTCCCCATTTTAAAATCAATGGGGTTTCGACAATGTCATCCTGGATTTCTCGTTCTACAATTTCTGGACAATGAGCACAGTGTCTTTAGAATTACTAACTTTTTAAAACACGCACTGAATCAAAGGAAACACATGTTTGATTAATCATTTAATAATTGTAATTTGAAATATAAGCAGAATTTTAACGTTTTATCAACTAGTTATGCACATTTATGTGATTTGTATGTGTGAATTGTATTATTAATGTGCTTTTATGATTACTTGATATGATAATCAAATAAAGCTTTCTTGATTGATCGATTGACTCACTGTGTGTGGAAAAGGGGTGCATATGTGAAGACCATAAAAAACTAAACAACAGGGTGGACGACTCTGAATCCAAGCTGGCGTCCCTGAGACCTCGGCAACAGAACAGATCAAGGCGCTGCAAAAAGTGGTGGCGTATCTAAAGAACTGAGCAGAAGAAGGTAGATCTTGCAGAAACAATGTGCGCAACGCGGGCCTTCAAGAACAGATTAAGGACAAAGGGCCAAATGTAGGTAGACATTTACCGACCGGTAAATGGCTATTCTAGATGTAGGTGGCCTATTTTACAGATTCGGTAAATTTACCGAATCGGTAAATTTACTGAATCGGTAAAATACTGAATCGGTATTTTTACCGATTCTGTAATTTTGAAATGTAGGTGGGACTCTTTTGAGTCCCACAGGCCTTACCGAATCAGTATTTACCACCCAATCCAATTGGGTGGTAAAATACCGATTCCAGGTGTGCATTCACATGTGTGCATGCACACCTATGGCATGTGACAGACGGACATGCCCTTAGGGCATGTCTGTGTGCCACATGTCACACATGCCTTAAATCGGGGTGCTAGAGGGTGTCAAAGTGACACCCCCTGCACCCTTGCAAAAATCGGTATTTACCGAATCTGTAAATACCGATTCGGTAATGCCCATTGATTCCTATGGGCTTCAATGCCCATAGGAATCAATGGCATTACCGAATCGGTATTTTTCCTACAGAATCGGTAATTCAATTACCGATTTTCCCTACATCTCCCCCCTTCTATTTTACCGATTCATAAATACCGAATCAGTAAAATTCGGTATTTATGAATCGGTAAAACATACTTACCTACATCTGGCCCTAAAGCAGGGGTCTTCAAACTGCAGGGCGCGACCCCCAGGGGGGCCTTGGAGTGATGTGAAGGGGGTCGCGCATCTCCTCCCCCTTCATATGTCTCAGCACAGGCTGCTGCAGTGCAGCTCGCGATGATGGGGGCTTGGCTGGGCAGTGTCTGGAGTCTTATCTCTGTTAGGCCCGATTTTTTCACAGGTCTTTATGTTATGTTATGTTATGTTATTAAAATTTCTATAGCGCACAGCTGCCCCAGCAAAGGGGCGTCCTGGCGCTTTGACAGATGCTGTAACATAACACACAAAAGGATTTAGCTAGAAACTGGAAAGAGGAAAGTTTTAATCGCCTGCCTGAAGGCGAACATATCCTCAAGAGCTCGAATGTGAACTGGGAGCGAGTTCCATAGGCCTGCCGCTAGTACCCTGAAAGAACGGCCACCCATCCTGCTCAACCTAAAGCGTGGACAGACAGCCAGATGAAGCCCCTCAGATCTCAAAGATCTCGACGGCACATAGGGCGTGAGTAGAGTGACAAGTGCCGGTGGCGAAGAAGTTTTCAAAATTTTGAAGGCCAGACACAGCGCCTTGAACATGATTCGCTGTCTGACCGGGAGCCAATGCAAGGCCGAGATGGTTCCAGACACTGAACAGTGTCTGGGAAGGCCCACAATGGCTCGTGCCGCGGCGTTTTGTACTCTTTGGAGCCTTGAGGCTTCCGCTTGATTCACCCCTAACAACAATGAGCTGCCGTAGTCCAGCCTGGATAGTATTGCGGCCTGAACTACAAGCTGTCTGGTAGGGGGATCAAAGTACTTCAAGACTGGCCTAATACCCCGCAGTATTCCGTAGCACGTGGCAGCCACCTTCTTGGTGTGATCCCTGAAGGTGAGCGCAGAATCCACCCAGACTCCTAGATTTCTCACTCCAGTCACTGGAATAGGAGTGACACCAAGCTCTGACGGCCACCACTGGTTGCCCCATAGCTCAGCGTGCTTCCCTAAGACCAATACCTCAGTTTTGGTGGCATTCAACTGGAGGCAGTTGGTGCGAAGCCAGCTGGCTACTGCCAAGAGACCCGCACGGAATCTCGAAGCTGCTACCTCGGGGTCTCCGCTAAGTGTCACCGCTAGCTGAGTGTCGTCAGCATATGAGGCCATCGTAAGACCCCACTGTTTGACGACACCGGCCAACGGTAAAGACCATTTGCACATTTACATGCCTTTGTTAACTAGTTACCCAGGCTTAGTTTTTGTTATGGTTCCAGTACCCCCTGGGCCCCTACTCTGCCTCTTTCTTACATTTGTATTGTTACACTTACTGCTGTAGGGTGAGAACACATTTAATGAAAAGAAATATAAAGTTAGGTTGCCTAAAGAAAAATGCCTGCTGTGTGTTGTTTAAAGAGCCTTTAGAGACCTGCTCTTGGCACTAAATAGTGTTATAAATAAAAAGTATATAATAATTAGTTATGTGACTTTTCTGTCTTTGTTCTCTATAATTTTCAGTCATGGATCATTGAGGCAGCCCTAGAACACAATTAAAAGTGACACAATTAAATGTGCTTTCTATTTATATTTGCTGTTCTAAGTATTCACAGAAAAGTGCTAAAAATACAGCTTTAGGTGACTGCTTATTTTTGGGCCATCGAAATAATGAGCTGGTAACCCTGATCATAAGACTGGAAGTTTGTTGCAGGATCAGCACATTATTTATTTCATCCACCCTCGATCCCTGATTAATGCCATTATAGCAATAGTTTA